>NW_028225179.1:18509362-19109362 GCF_052327205.1 Somniosus microcephalus
ACTCTGGCTGGGTTCAGTTCTACACTCACTGGTTCCCCTCTCTCTCCTCCCCTGAAGGTGCTGACTGCGGCTGGGTTCAGTTCTACACTCACTGGTTCTCCCTCTCCTCCCCTGAAGGTGCTGACTGACTGGGTTCAGTTCTATACTCACTGGTTCCCCTCCCTATCCTCCCCTGAAGGTGCTGACTCTGGCTGGGTTCAGTTCTACACCCACTGGTTCTCCTCCCTCTCCTCCCCTGAAGGTGCTGACTCTGGCTGGGTGCAGTTCTACACCCACTGGTTCTCCTCCCTCTCCTCCCCTGAAGGTGCTGACTCTGGCTGGGTTCAGTTCTACACTCATTGGTTCCCCTCCCTCTCCTCCCCTGAAGGTGCTGACTCTGGCTGGGTTCAGTTCCACACACACTGGTTCCTCACTCCCTCCTCCCCTGAAGGTGCTGACTCTGGCTGGGTTCAGTTCTACACTCACTGGTTCCCATCCCTCTCCTCCCCTGAAGGTGCTGACTCTGGCTGGGTTCAGTTCTACACTCACTGGTTCCCCACCCTCTCCTCCCCTGAAGGTGCTGACTCTGGCTGGGTTCAATTCCACACTCACTGGTTCCTCACTCCCTCCTCCCCTGAAAGTGCTGACTCTGACTGGGTTCAGTTCACTCACTGGTTCCCCTCCCTCTCCTCCCCTGAATGTGCTGACTCTGGCTGGGTTCAGTTCTACACTCACTGGTTCCCCTCTCTCTCCTCCCCTGAATGTGCTGACTCTGGCTGGGTTCAGTTCTGCACCCATTGGTTCTCCTCCCTCTGCTCCCCTGAAGGTGCTGACTCTGGCTGGGTTCAGTTCTGCACTCACTGGTTCCCCTCTCTCTCCTCCCCTGAAGGTGCCGACTCTGGCTGGGTTCAGTTCTGCACTCACTGGTTCCTCTCCCTATCCTCCCCTGAAGGTGCTGACTGTGGCTGGGTTCAGTTCTACACTCACTGGTTCCCCTCCCTCTCCTCCCCTGAAGGTGCTGACTCTGGCTGCGTTCAGTTCTACACTCACTGGTTCCCCACCCTCTCCTCCCCTGAAGGTGCTGACTCTGGCTGCGTTCAGTTCTACACTCACTGGTTCCCGTCCCTCTCCTCCCCTGCAGGTGCTGACTCTGGCTGCGTTCAGTTCTACAATAACTGGTTCTCCTCTCTCCCCTCCCCTGAAGGTGCTCACTCAGACTGGGTTCAGTTCTACACTCACTGGTTCTCCTCTCTCCCCTCCCCTGAAGGAGCTGACTCTGGCTGGGTTCAGTTCTACACTCACTGGTTCCCCACCCTCTCCTCCCCTGAATGTTCTGACTCTGGCTGGGGTCACTTCTGCACTCACTGGTTCCCCTCCCTCTGTGCCCCTGAAGGTGCTGACTCTTGCTGGGTTCAGTTCTACAATAACTGGTTCCCCTCCCTATCCTCCCCTGAAGGTGCTGACTCTGGCTGTGTTCAGTTCTACACTCACTGATTCCCCTCCCTCTCATCCCCTGAAGGTGCTGACTCTGGCTGGGTTCAGTTCTACACTCACTGGTTCCCCTCCCTCTCCTCCCCTTAAGGTGCTGACTCTGACTGGGTTCAGTTCTACACTCACTGGTTCCCCTCCCTCTCCTCCCATGAAGGTGCTGACTCTGGCTGGGTTCAGTTCTACACTCACTTGTTCCCCTCTCTCTCCACCCCTGAATGTGCTGACTCTGGCTGGGTTCAGTTCTACACTCACTGGTTCTCCTCCTTCTGCTCCCCTGAAGGTGCTGACTCTGGCTGGGTTCAGTTCTTCACTCACTGGTTCCCCTCCCTCCCCTCCCCTGAAGGTGCTGACACTGGCTGCGTTCAGTTCTACACTCACTTGTTCCCCTCTCTCTCCACCCCTGAATGTGCTGACTCTGGCTGGGTTCAGTTCTCCCTTCACTGGTTCCCCTCCCTCTCCTCCCCTGAAGGTGCTGACTCTGGCTGGGTTCAGTTCCACACTCACTGGTTCCTCACTCCCTCCTCCCCTGAAGGTGCTGCCTATGGCTGGGTTCAGTTCTACACTCACTGGTTCCCCTCCCTCTCCTCCCCTGAAGGTGCTGACTCTGACTGGGTTCAGTTCACTCACTGGTTCCCCTCCCTATCCTCCCCTGAAGGTGCTGACTCTGGCTGGGTTCAGTTCTACACTCACTGGTTCCCCTCTCTCTCCTCCCCTGAAGGTGCTGACTCTGGCTGGGTTCAGTCCATTCACTGGATCCCCTCCCTCTCCTCCCCTGAAGGTGCTGACTCGGGCTGTGTTCAGATCTACACTCACTGGTTCCTCTCCCTCTCCTCCCCTGAAGGTGCTGACTCTGGCTGGGTTCAGTTCTACACTCACTGGTTCCTCTCCCTCTCCTCCCCTGAAGGTGCTGACTCTGGCTGGGTTCAGTTCTATACTCACTGGTTCCCCTCTCTCTCCTCCCCTGAAGGTGCTGACTCTGGCTGTGTTCAGTTGTGCACTCACTGGTTCCCCTCCCTCTCCTCCCCTGAAGGTGCTGACTCTGGCTGGGTTCAGTTCTACACTCACTGGTTCCCCTCTCTCTCCTCCCCTGAAGGTGCTGACTGCGGCTGGGTTCAGTTCTACACTCACTGGTTCCCCTCCCTCTCCTCCCCTGAATGTGCTGACTCTGACTGGGTTCAGTTCTACACTCACTGGTTCTCCCTCTCCTCCCCTGAAGGTGCTGACTGACTGGGTTCAGTTCTATACTCACTGGTTCCCCTCCCTATCCTCCCCTGAAGGTGCTGACTCTGGCTGGGTTCAGTTCTACACCCACTGGTTCTCCTCCCTCTCCTCCCCTGAAGGTGCTGACTCTGGCTGGGTGCAGTTCTACACCCACTGGTTCTCCTCCCTCTCCTCCCCTGAAGGTGCTGACTCTGGCTGGGTTCAGTTCTACACTCACTGGTTCTCCTCCCTCTCCTCCCCTGAAGGTGCTGACTCTGGCTGGGTTCAGTTCTACACTCACTGGTTCCCCTCCCTCTCCTCCCCTGAAGGTGCTGACTCTGGCTGGGTTCAGTTCTTCACTCACTGGTTCTCCTCTCTCTCCTCCCCTGAAGATGCTGACTCTGGCTGGGTTCAGTTCTACACTGACTGGTTCCCCTCCCTCTCCTCCGCTGAAGGTGCTGACTCTGGCTGGTTTCCGTTCTACACTCACTGGTTCCCCTCCCTCTCCTCCCCTGAAGGTGCTGACTCTGGCTGGGTTCAGTTCTACACTCACTGGTTCCCCTCCCTCTCCTCCCCTGAAGGTGCTGACTCTGACTGGGTTCTGTTCACTCACTGGTCCCCTTACTCTCCTACCCTGAAGGTGCTGACTCTGGCTGGGTTCAGTTCTGCACTCACTGGATCCCCTCTCGCTCCTCCCCTGAAGGTGCTGACTCTGTAGAACTGAACCCAGCCAGAGTTGGCACCTTCGGGGGAGGAGAGAGAGGGGAACAAGTGAGTGTAGAACTGAACCCAGTCACTCACTTGTTCCCCTCTCTCTCCTCCCCCGAAGGTGCCAACTCTGGCTGGGTTCAGTTCTACACTCACTGGTTCCCCTCTCTCTCCTCCCCTGAAGGTGCCGACTCTGGCTGCGTTCAGTTTTACACTCACTGGTTCCCCTCCCTCTCCTCCCCTGAAGGTGCTGACTCTGGCTGGGTTCAGTTCTGCACTCACTGGATCCCCTCTCGCTCCTCCCCTGAAGGTGCTGACTCTGTAGAACTGAACCCAGCCAGAGTTGGCACCTTCGGGGGAGGAGAGAGAGGGGAACAAGTGAGTGTAGAACTGAACCCAGTCACTCACTTGTTCCCCTCTCTCTCCTCCCCCGAAGGTGCCAACTCTGGCTGGGTTCAGTTCTACACTCACTGGTTCCCCTCTCTCTCCTCCCCTGAAGGTGCCGACTCTGGCTGCGTTCAGTTTTACACTCACTGGTTCCCCTCCCTCTCCTCCCCTGAAGGTGCTGACTCTGGCTGGGTTCAGTTCTACACTCACTGGTTCCCCTCTCTCTCCTCCCCTGAAGGTGTTGACTCTGACTGGGTTCAGTTCGACACTCACTGGTTCTCCTCTCTCACCTCCCCTGAAGGTGCTGACTCTGACTGGGTTCAGTTCACTCAGTGGTTCTCCTCTCTCTTCTTCCCTGAAGGTGCTGACTCTGACTGGGTTCTGTTCACTCACTGGTTCCCCTCCCTTTCCTCCCCTGAAGGTGCTGACTCTGGCTGGGTTCAGTTCTGCACTCACTGGTTCCCCTCCCTCTCCTCCCCTGAAGGTGCTGACTCTGGCTGGGTTCAGTTCTACACCCATTGGTTCCCCTCCTTCTTCTCCCCAGAAGGTGCTGACTCTGGCTGGGTTCAGTTCTGCACTCACTGGTTCCCCTCCCTATCCTCCCCTGAAGGTGCTGACTGTGGCTGGGTTCAGTTCTACACTCACTGGTTCCCCTCCCTCTCCTCCCCTGAATGTGCTGACTCTGACTGGGTTCAGTTCTACACTCACTGGTTCTCCCTCTCCTCCCCTGAAGGTGCTGACTGACTGGGTTCAGTTCTATACTCACTGGTTCCCCTCCCTATCCTCCCCTGAAGGTGCTGACTCTGGCTGGGTTCAGTTCTACACCCACTGGTTCTCCTCCCTCTCCTCCCCTGAAGGTGCTGACTCTGGCTGGGTGCAGTTCTACACCCACTGGTTCTCCTCCCTCTCCTCCCCTGAAGGTGCTGACTCTGGCTGGGTTCAGTTCTACACTCACTGGTTCCCCTCCCTCTCCTCCCCTGAAGGTGCTGACTCTGGCTGGGTTCAGTTCTTCACTCACTGGTTCTCCTCTCTCTCCTCCCCTGAAGATGCTGACTCTGGCTGGGTTCAGTTCTACACTGACTGGTTCCCCTCCCTCTCCTCCGCTGAAGGTGCTGACTCTGGCTGGTTTCCGTTCTACACTCACTGGTTCCCCTCCCTCTCCTCCCCTGAAGGTGCTGACTCTGGCTGGGTTCAGTTCTACACTCACTGGTTCCCCTCCCTCTCCTCCCCTGAAGGTGCTGACTCTGACTGGGTTCTGTTCACTCACTGGTCCCCTTACTCTCCTACCCTGAAGGTGCTGACTCTGGCTGGGTTCAGTTCTGCACTCACTGGATCCCCTCTCGCTCCTCCCCTGAAGGTGCTGACTCTGTAGAACTGAACCCAGCCAGAGTTGGCACCTTCGGGGGAGGAGAGAGAGGGGAACAAGTGAGTGTAGAACTGAACCCAGTCACTCACTTGTTCCCCTCTCTCTCCTCCCCCGAAGGTGCCAACTCTGGCTGGGTTCAGTTCTACACTCACTGGTTCCCCTCTCTCTCCTCCCCTGAAGGTGCCGACTCTGGCTGCGTTCAGTTTTACACTCACTGGTTCCCCTCCCTCTCCTCCCCTGAAGGTGCTGACTCTGGCTGGGTTCAGTTCTGCACTCACTGGATCCCCTCTCGCTCCTCCCCTGAAGGTGCTGACTCTGTAGAACTGAACCCAGCCAGAGTTGGCACCTTCGGGGGAGGAGAGAGAGGGGAACAAGTGAGTGTAGAACTGAACCCAGTCACTCACTTGTTCCCCTCTCTCTCCTCCCCCGAAGGTGCCAACTCTGGCTGGGTTCAGTTCTACACTCACTGGTTCCCCTCTCTCTCCTCCCCTGAAGGTGCCGACTCTGGCTGCGTTCAGTTTTACACTCACTGGTTCCCCTCCCTCTCCTCCCCTGAAGGTGCTGACTCTGGCTGGGTTCAGTTCTACACTCACTGGTTCCCCTCTCTCTCCTCCCCTGAAGGTGTTGACTCTGACTGGGTTCAGTTCGACACTCACTGGTTCTCCTCTCTCACCTCCCCTGAAGGTGCTGACTCTGACTGGGTTCAGTTCACTCAGTGGTTCTCCTCTCTCTTCTTCCCTGAAGGTGCTGACTCTGACTGGGTTCTGTTCACTCACTGGTTCCCCTCCCTTTCCTCCCCTGAAGGTGCTGACTCTGGCTGGGTTCAGTTCTGCACTCACTGGTTCCCCTCCCTCTCCTCCCCTGAAGGTGCTGACTCTGGCTGGGTTCAGTTCTACACCCATTGGTTCCCCTCCTTCTTCTCCCCAGAAGGTGCTGACTCTGGCTGGGTTCAGTTCTGCACTCACTGGTTCCCCTCCCTATCCTCCCCTGAAGGTGCTGACTGTGGCTGGGTTCAGTTCTACACTCTGGTTCTCCTCTCTCTCCTCCCCTGAAGGTGCTGATTCTGGCTGGGTTCAGTTCTACACTCACTGGTTCCGCTCCCTCTCCTCCCCTGAAGGTGCTGACTCTGACTGGGTTCAGTTCTACACCCACTGGTTCTCCTGCCTCTCCTCCCCTGAAGGTGCTGACTCTGACTGGGTTCAGTTCTACACTCACTTGTTCCCCTCCCTCTCCCCCACTGAATGTGCTGACTCTGGCTGGGTTCAGTTCTACACTCACTGGTTCCCCTCTCCTCCCCTGAAGGTGCTGACTCTGGCTGGGTTCAGTTCTACACTCACTGGTTCCCCTCTCCTCCCCTGAAGGTGCTGATTCTGGCTGGGTTCAGTTCTACACTCACTGGTTCCCCTCCCTCTCCTCCGCTGAAGGTGCTGACTGTGGTAAACCACTTTTATCGTTCACTATCGTTGCACTATGGTTATCACTGTTATATCGTTACACTATGGTTATCACTGTTTACACTGTTGTATCACTACACGAGGTCCCCTCTTGTCACGCTGTTATACCTGGGCTGACCACTGCTGACTCCGCCCATGGCTCCACCTACCTGCCCAGGTATAAAGGTGGTCGACTGGCTGGTATTGCTCCTTGTTGGATCCGATCACCCACGAGGGTGGGCTCTGTTATTTAGCCAATAAAAACCTATAGTTACTTTCTTAACTCGTCGCTTTTCATTGGATGAATTGATAGGTATTTCACTGTCTCTGGCTGGTTTTAGTTATACACTCACTGGTTCCCATCCCTCTCCTCCACTGAAGGTGCTGACTCTGACTGGGTTCATTTCCACACTCACTGGTTCTCCCCTCTCTCCTCCCCTGAAGGTGCTGACTCTGACTGGGTTCAGTTCTACACTCACTGGTCCCCCTCCCTCTCCTCCCCTGAAGGTGCTGACTCTGGCTGGGTTCAGTTCTACACCCATTGGTTCACCTCCCTCTGCTTCCCTGAAGGTGCTGACTCTGGCTGGGTTCAGTTCTACACCCATTGGTTCACCTCCCTCTGCTTCCCTGAAGGTGCTGACTCTGAATGGGTCCAGTTCTACACTCACTGGTTCCCCTCCCTCTCCTCCCCTGAAGGTGCTGACGTGGACTGGGTTCAGTTCTGCACTCACTGGTTCACCTCCCTCTCCTCCCGTGAAGGTGCTGACTCTGACTGGGTTCAGTTCTACACTCACTGGTTCCCCTCCCTCTCCTCCACTGAAGGTGCTGACTCTGGCTGGGTTCAGTTCTACACTCACTGGTTCCCCTCCCTCTCCTCCCCTGAAGGTGCTGACTCTGGCTGGGTTCAGTTCCACACTCACTGGTTCCCCTCTCTCTCCTCCCGTGAAGGTGCCGACTCTGGCTTTGTTCAGTTCTGCGCTCACTGGTTCCCCTCTCTCTCCTCCCCTGAAGGTGCTGACTCTGGCTGGGTTCAGTTCTGCGCTCACTGGTTCCCCTCTCTCTCCTCCCCAGAAGGTGCTGACTCTGGCTGGGTTCAGTTCTACACTCACTGGTGCCTCTCCCTATCCTCCCCTGAAGGTGCTGACTGTGGCTGGGTTCAGTTCTACACTCACTGGTTCTCCTTCTCCTCCCCTGAAGGTGCTGGCTCTCACTGGGTTCAGTTCTGCACTCACTGGTTCCTCTCCCTCTCCTCCCCTGAAGGTGCTGACTCTGACTGGGTTCAGTTCTACACGCACTGGTCCCCCTCACTCTCCTCCCCTGAAGGTGCTGACTCTGGCTGGGTTCAGTTCTACACTCACTGGTTCCCCTCTCTCTCCTCCCCTGAAGGTGCAGATTCTGGCTGGGTTCAGCTCTACACCCACCGGTTCTCCTCCCTCTCCTCCCCTGAAGGTGCTGACTCTGGCTGGGTTCAGTTCTACACTCACTGGATCCCCTCTCGCTCCTCCCCTGAAGGTGCTGACTCTGACTGGGTTCAGTTCTACACTCACTTGTTCCCCTCTCTCTCCTCCCCCGAAGGTGCCAACTCTGGCTGGGTTCAGTTCTACACTCACTGGTTCCCCTCTCTCTCCTCCCCTGAAGGTGCCGACTCTGGCTGCGTTCAGTTTTACACTCACTGGTTCCCCTCCCTCTCCTCCCCTGAAGGTGCTGACTCTGGCTGGGTTCAGTTCTACACTCACTGGTTCCCCTCTCTCTCCTCCCCTGAAGGTGCTGACTCTGACTGGGTTCAGTTCGACACTCACTGGTTCTCCTCTCTCACCTCCCCTGAAGGTGCTGACTCTAACTGGGTACAGTTCACTCAGTGGTTCTCCTCCCTCTCCTCCTCTGAAGGTGCTGACTCTGGCTGGGTTCAGTTCTACACTCACTGGTTCTCCTTCTCCTCCCCTGAAGGTGCTGACTCGGACTGGGTTCAGTTGTGCACTCACTGGTTCCCCTCCCTCTCCTCCCCTGAAGCTGCTGACTCTGGCTGGGTTCAGTTCTACACTCACTGGTTCCCCTCTCTCTCCTCCCCTGAAGGTGCTGACTGCGGCTGGGTTCAGTTCTACACTCTGGTTCCCCTCCCTCTCCTCCCCTGAAGGTGCTGACTCTGGCTGCGTTCAGTTCTACACTCACTGGTTCCCCTCCCTCTCCTCCCCTGAAGGTGCTGACTCTGGCTGCGTTCAGTTCTACACTCACTGGTTCCCCACCCTCTCCTCCCCTGAAGGTGCTGACTCTGGCTGCGTTCAGTTCTACACTCACTGGTTCCCGTCCCTCTCCTCCCCTGAAGGTGCTGACTCTGGCTGCGTTCAGTTCTACACTCACTGGTTCTCCTCTCTCTCCTCCCCTGAAGGTGCTCACTCAGACTGGGTTCAGTTCTACACTCACTGGTTCTCCTCTCTCCCCTCCCCTGAAGGAGCTGACTCTGACTGGGTTCAGTTCTACACTCACTGGTTCCCCACCCTCTCCTCCCCTGAATGTTCTGACTCTGGCTGGGGTCACTTCTGCACTCACTGGTTCCCCTCCCTCTCTGCCCCTGAAGGTGCTGACTCTAGCTGGGTTCAGTTCTACAATAACTGGTTCCCCTCCCTATCCTCCCCTGAAGGTGCTGACTCTGGCTGTGTTCAGATCTACACTCACTGGTTCCCCTCCCTCTCATCCCCTGAAGGTGCTGACTCTAGCTGGGTTCAGTTCTACACTCACTGGTTCCCCTCCCTCTCCTCCCCTGAAGGTGCTGACTCTGACTTGGTTCAGTTCTATACTCACTGGTTCCCCTCCCTATCCTCCCCTGAAGGTGCTGACTCTGACTGGGTTCAGTTCTACACTCACTGGTTCTCGTCCCTCTCCTCCCCTGAAGGAGCTGACTCTGGCTGGGTTCAGTTCTACACTCACTGGTTCCCCACCCTCTCCTCCCCTGAATGTTCTGACTCTGGCTGGGGTCACTTCTGCACTCACTGGTTCCCCTCCCTCTCTGCCCCTGAAGGTGCTGACTCTAGCTGGGTTCAGTTCTACAATAACTGGTTCCCCTCCCTATCCTCCCCTGAAGGTGCTGACTCTGGCTGTGTTCAGATCTACACTCACTGGTTCCCCTCCCTCTCATCCCCTGAAGGTGCTGACTCTAGCTGGGTTCAGTTCTACACTCACTGGTTCCCCTCCCTCTCCTCCCCTGAAGGTGCTGACTCTGACTTGGTTCAGTTCTATACTCACTGGTTCCCCTCCCTATCCTCCCATGAAGGTGCTGACTCTGGTGGGTTCAGTTCTACACTCACTTGTTCCCCTCTCTCTCCACCCCTGAATGTGCTGACTCTGGCTGGGTTCAGTTCTACACTCACTGGTTCTCCTCCTTCTGCTCCCCTGAAGGTGCTGACTCTGGCTGGGTTCAGTTCTACACTCACTGGTTCCCCTCCCTCTCCTCCCCTGAAGGTGCTGACTCTGGCTGGGTTCAGTTCCACACTCACTGGTTCCTCACTCCCTCCTCCCCTGAAAGTGCTGACTCTGACTGGGTTCAGTTCACTCACTGGTTCCCCTCCCTCTCCTCCCCTGAATGTGCTGACTCTGGCTGGGTTCAGTTCTACACTCACTGGTTCCCCTCTCTCTCCTCCCCTGAAGGTGCTGACTCTGGCTGGGTTCAGTCCATTCACTGGATCCCCTCCCTCTCCTCCCCTGAAGGTGCTGACTCTGGCTGTGTTCAGATCTACACTCACTGGTTCCTCTCCCTCTCCTCCCCTGAAGGTGCTGACTCTGGCTGGGTTCAGTTCTACACTCACTGGTTCCTCTCCCTCTCCTCCCCTGAAGGTGCTGACTCTGGCTGGGTTCAGTTGTGCACTCACTGGTTCCCCTCCCTCTCCTCCCCTGAAGGTGCTGACTCTGGCTGGGTTCAGTTCTACACTCACTGGTTCCCCTCTCTCTCCTCCCCTGAAGGTGCTGCCTGCGGCTGGGTTCAGTTCTACACTCACTGGTTCCCCTCCCTCTCCTCCCCTGAATGTGCTGACTCTGACTGGGTTCAGTTCTACACTCACTGGTTCTCCCTCTCCTCCCCTGAAGGTGCTGACTGACTGGGTTCAGTTCTATACTCACTGGTTCCCCTCCCTATCCTCCACTGAAGGTGCTGACTCTGGCTGGGTTCAGTTCTACACCCACTGGTTCTCCTCCCTCTCCTCCCCTGAATGTGCTGACTCTGGCTGGGTGCAGTTCTACACCCACTGGTTCTCCTCCCTCTCCTCCCCTGAAGGTGCTGACTCTGGCTGGGTTCAGTTCTACACTCACTGGTTCCCCTCCCTCTCCTCCCCTGAATGTGCTGACTCTGACTGGGTTCAGTTCTACACTCACTGGTTCTCCCTCTCCTCCCCTGAAGGTGCTGACTGACTGGGTTCAGTTCTATACTCACTGGTTCCCCTCCCTATCCTCCCCTGAAGGTGCTGACTCTGGCTGGGTTCAGTTCTACACCCACTGGTTCTCCTCCCTCTCCTCCCCTGAAGGTGCTGACTCTGGCTGGGTGCAGTTCTACACCCACTGGTTCTCCTCCCTCTCCTCCCCTGAAGGTGCTGACTCTGGCTGGGTTCAGTTCTACACTCACTGGTTCCCCTCCCTCTCCTCCCCTGAAGGTGCTGACTCTGGCTGGGTTCAGTTCTTCACTCACTGGTTCTCCTCTCTCTCCTCCCCTGAAGATGCTGACTCTGGCTGGGTTCAGTTCTACACTGACTGGTTCCCCTCCCTCTCCTCCGCTGAAGGTGCTGACTCTGGCTGGTTTCCGTTCTACACTCACTGGTTCCCCTCCCTCTCCTCCCCTGAAGGTGCTGACTCTGGCTGGGTTCAGTTCTACACTCACTGGTTCCCCTCCCTCTCCTCCCCTGAAGGTGCTGACTCTGACTGGGTTCTGTTCACTCACTGGTCCCCTTACTCTCCTACCCTGAAGGTGCTGACTCTGGCTGGGTTCAGTTCTGCACTCACTGGATCCCCTCTCGCTCCTCCCCTGAAGGTGCTGACTCTGTAGAACTGAACCCAGCCAGAGTTGGCACCTTCGGGGGAGGAGAGAGAGGGGAACAAGTGAGTGTAGAACTGAACCCAGTCACTCACTTGTTCCCCTCTCTCTCCTCCCCCGAAGGTGCCAACTCTGGCTGGGTTCAGTTCTACACTCACTGGTTCCCCTCTCTCTCCTCCCCTGAAGGTGCCGACTCTGGCTGCGTTCAGTTTTACACTCACTGGTTCCCCTCCCTCTCCTCCCCTGAAGGTGCTGACTCTGGCTGGGTTCAGTTCTGCACTCACTGGATCCCCTCTCGCTCCTCCCCTGAAGGTGCTGACTCTGTAGAACTGAACCCAGCCAGAGTTGGCACCTTCGGGGGAGGAGAGAGAGAGGGGAACAAGTGAGTGTAGAACTGAACCCAGTCACTCACTTGTTCCCCTCTCTCTCCTCCCCCGAAGGTGCCAACTCTGGCTGGGTTCAGTTCTACACTCACTGGTTCCCCTCTCTCTCCTCCCCTGAAGGTGCCGACTCTGGCTGCGTTCAGTTTTACACTCACTGGTTCCCCTCCCTCTCCTCCCCTGAAGGTGCTGACTCTGGCTGGGTTCAGTTCTACACTCACTGGTTCCCCTCTCTCTCCTCCCCTGAAGGTGTTGACTCTGACTGGGTTCAGTTCGACACTCACTGGTTCTCCTCTCTCACCTCCCCTGAAGGTGCTGACTCTGACTGGGTTCAGTTCACTCAGTGGTTCTCCTCTCTCTTCTTCCCTGAAGGTGCTGACTCTGACTGGGTTCTGTTCACTCACTGGTTCCCCTCCCTTTCCTCCCCTGAAGGTGCTGACTCTGGCTGGGTTCAGTTCTGCACTCACTGGTTCCCCTCCCTCTCCTCCCCTGAAGGTGCTGACTCTGGCTGGGTTCAGTTCTACACCCATTGGTTCCCCTCCTTCTTCTCCCCAGAAGGTGCTGACTCTGGCTGGGTTCAGTTCTGCACTCACTGGTTCCCCTCCCTATCCTCCCCTGAAGGTGCTGACTGTGGCTGGGTTCAGTTCTACACTCTGGTTCTCCTCTCTCTCCTCCCCTGAAGGTGCTGATTCTGGCTGGGTTCAGTTCTACACTCACTGGTTCCGCTCCCTCTCCTCCCCTGAAGGTGCTGACTCTGAGTGGGTTCAGTTCTACACCCACTGGTTCTCCTGCCTCTCCTCCCCTGAAGGTGCTGACTCTGACTGGGTTCAGTTCTACACTCACTTGTTCCCCTCCCTCTCCCCCACTGAATGTGCTGACTCTGGCTGGGTTCAGTTCTACACTCACTGGTTCCCCTCTCCTCCCCTGAAGGTGCTGACTCTGGCTGGGTTCAGTTCTACACTCACTGGTTCCCCTCTGCTCCCCTGAAGGTGCTGATTCTGGCTGGGTTCAGTTCTACACTCACTGGTTCCCCTCCCTCTCCTCCGCTGAAGGTGCTGACTGTGGTAAACCACTTTTATCGTTCACTATCGTTGCACTATGGTTATCACTGTTATATCGTTACACTATGGTTATCACTGTTTACACTGTTGTATCACTACACGAGGTCCCCTCTTGTCACGCTGTTATACCTGGGCTGACCACTGCTGACTCCGCCCATGGCTCCACCTACCTGCCCAGGTATAAAGGTGGTCGACTGGCTGGTATTGCTCCTTGTTGGATCCGATCACCCACGAGGGTGGGCTCTGTTATTTAGCCAATAAAAACCTATAGTTACTTTCTTAACTCGTCGCTTTTCATTGGATGAATTGATAGGTATTTCACTGTCTCTGGCTGGTTTTAGTTATACACTCACTGGTTC
Source organism: Somniosus microcephalus (assembly GCF_052327205.1). NCBI lineage: Eukaryota > Metazoa > Chordata > Chondrichthyes > Squaliformes > Somniosidae > Somniosus > Somniosus microcephalus. The sequence continues at coordinate 18,522,741 of NW_028225179.1, forward strand.
CCATCCCTCTCCTCCCCTGAAGGTGCTGACTCTGACTGGCTTCCTTTCCACACTCACTGGTTCTCCCCTCTCTCCTCCCCTGAAGGTGCTGACTCTGACTGGGTTCAGTTCTACACTCACTGGTCCCCCTCCCTCTCCTCCCCTGAAGGTGCTGACTCTGGCTGGGTTCAGTTCTACACCCATTGGTTCACCTCCCTCTGCTTCCCTGAAGGTGCTGACTCTGGCTGGGTTCAGTTCTACACTCACTGGTTCCCCTCCCTCTCCTCCACTGAAGGTGCTGACTCTGGCTGGGTTCAGTTCTACACTCACTGGTTCACCTCCCTCTCCTCCCGTGAAGGTGCTGACTCTGACTGGGTTCAGTTCTACACTCACTGGTTCCCCTCCCTCTCCTCCACTGAAGGTGCTGACTCTGGCTGGGTTCAGTTCTACACTCACTGGTTCCCCTCCCTCTCCTCCCCTGAAGGTGCTGACTCTGGCTGGGTTCAGTTCCACACTCACTGGTTCCCCTCTCTCTCCTCCCGTGAAGGTGCCGACTCTGGCTTTGTTCAGTTCTGCGCTCACTGGTTCCCCTCTCTCTCCTCCCCTGAATGTGCTGACTCTGGCTGGGTTCAGTTCTGCGCTCACTGGTTCCCCTCTCTCTCCTCCCCAGAAGGTGCTGACTCTGGCTGGGTTCAGTTCTACACTCACTGGTTCCTCTCCCTATCCTCCCCTGAAGGTGCTGACTGTGGCTGGGTTCAGTTCTACACTCACTGGTTCTCCTTCTCCTCCCCTGAAGGTGCTGGCTCTCACTGGGTTCAGTTCTGCACTCACTGGTTCCTCTCCCTCTCCTCCCCTGAAGGTGCTGACTCTGACTGGGTTCAGTTCTACACGCACTGGTCCCCCTCACTCTCCTCCCCTGAAGGTGCTGACTCTGGCTGGGTTCAGTTCTACACTCACTGGTTCCCCTCTCTCTCCTCCCCTGAAGGTGCAGATTCTGGCTGGGTTCAGCTCTACACCCACCGGTTCTCCTCCCTCTCCTCCCCTGAAGGTGCTGACTCTGGCTGGGTTCAGTTCTACACTCACTGGATCCCCTCTCGCTCCTCCCCTGAAGGTGCTAACTCTGACTGGGTTCAGTTCTACACTCACTTGTTCCCCTCTCTCTCCTCCCCCGAAGGTGCCAACTCTGGCTGGGTTCAGTTCTACACTCACTGGTTCCCCTCTCTCTCCTCCCCTGAAGGTGCCGACTCTGGCTGCGTTCAGTTTTACACTCACTGGTTCCCCTCCCTCTCCTCCCCTGAAGGTGCTGACTCTGGCTGGGTTCAGTTCTACACTCACTGGTTCCCCTCTCTCTCCTCCCCTGAAGGTGCTGACTCTGACTGGGTTCAGTTCGACACTCACTGGTTCTCCTCTCTCACCTCCCCTGAAGGTGCTGACTCTGACTGGGTACAGTTCACTCAGTGGTTCTACTCCCTCTCCTCCTCTGAAGGTGCTGACTCTGGCTGGGTTCAGTTCTACACTCACTGGTTCTCCTTCTCCTCCCCTGAAGGTGCTGACTCGGACTGGGTTCAGTTGTGCACTCACTGGTTCCCCTCCCTCTCCTCCCCTGAAGCTGCTGACTCTGGCTGGGTTCAGTTCTACACTCACTGGTTCCCCTCTCTCTCCTCCCCTGAAGGTGCTGACTGCGGCTGGGTTCAGTTCTACACCCACTGGTTCCCCTCCCTCTCCTCCCCTGAAGGTGCTGACTCTGGCTGCGTTCAGTTCTACACTCACTGGTTCCCCTCCCTCTCCTCCCCTGAAGGTGCTGACTCTGGCTGGGTTCAGTTCTACACTCACTGGTTCCCCTCCCTCTCCTCCCCTGAAGGTGCTGACTCTGGCTGCGTTCAGTTCTACACTCACTGGTTCCCCTCCCTCTCCTCCCCTGAAGGTGCTGACTCTGGCTGCGTTCAGTTCTACACTCACTGGTTCCCCACCCTCTCCTCCCCTGAAGGTGCTGACTCTGGCTGCGTTCAGTTCTACACTCACTGGTTCCCGTCCCTCTCCTCCCCTGAAGGTGCTGACTCTGGCTGCGTTCAGTTCTACACTCACTGGTTCTCCTCTCTCTCCTCCCCTGAAGGTGCTCACTCAGACTGGGTTCAGTTCTACACTCACTGGTTCTCCTCTCTCCCCTCCCCTGAAGGAGCTGACTCTGGCTGGGTTCAGTTCTACACTCACTGGTTCCCCACCCTCTCCTCCCCTGAATGTTCTGACTCTGGCTGGGGTCACTTCTGCACTCACTGGTTCCCCTCCCTCTCTGCCCCTGAAGGTGCTGACTCTAGCTGGGTTCAGTTCTACAATAACTGGTTCCCCTCCCTATCCTCCCCTGAAGGTGCTGACTCTGGCTGTGTTCAGATCTACACTCACTGGTTCCCCTCCCTCTCCTCCCCTGAAGGTGCTGACTCTGACTGGGTTCAGTTCTATACTCACTGGTTCCCCTCCCTCTCCTCCCCTGAAGGTGCTGACTCTAGCTGGGTTCAGTTCTACACTCACTGGTTCCCCTCCCTCTCCTCCCCTGAAGGTGCTGACTCTGACTTGGTTCAGTTCTATACTCACTGGTTCCCCTCCCTATCCTCCCCTGAAGGTGCTGACTCTGACTGGGTTCAGTTCTACACTCACTGGTTCTCGTCCCTCTCCTCCCCTGAAGGAGCTGACTCTGGCTGGGTTCAGTTCTACACTCACTGGTTCCCCACCCTCTCCTCCCCTGAATGTTCTGACTCTGGCTGGGGTCACTTCTGCACTCACTGGTTCCCCTCCCTCTCTGCCCCTGAAGGTGCTGACTCTAGCTGGGTTCAGTTCTACAATAACTGGTTCCCCTCCCTATCCTCCCCTGAAGGTGCTGACTCTGGCTGTGTTCAGATCTACACTCACTGGTTCCCCTCCCTCTCATCCCCTGAAGGTGCTGACTCTAGCTGGGTTCAGTTCTACACTCACTGGTTCCCCTCCCTCTCCTCCCCTGAAGGTGCTGACTCTGACTTGGTTCAGTTCTATACTCACTGGTTCCCCTCCCTATCCTCCCATGAAGGTGCTGACTCTGGTGGGTTCAGTTCTACACTCACTTGTTCCCCTCTCTCTCCACCCCTGAATGTGCTGACTCTGGCTGGGTTCAGTTCTACACTCACTGGTTCTCCTCCTTCTGCTCCCCTGAAGGTGCTGACTCTGGCTGGGTTCAGTTCTACACTCACTGGTTCCCCTCCCTCTCCTCCCCTGAAGGTGCTGACTCTGGCTGGGTTCAGTTCCACACTCACTGGTTCCTCACTCCCTCCTCCCCTGAAGGTGCTGACTCTGGCTGGGTTCAGTTCTACACTCACTGGTTCCCCTCCCTCTCCTCCCCTGAAGGTGCTGACTCTGGCTGGGTTCAGTTCCACACTCACTGGTTCCTCAATCCCTCCTCCCCTGAAAGTGCTGACTCTGACTGGGTTCAGTTCACTCACTGGTTCCCCTCCCTCTCCTCCCCTGAATGTGCTGACTCTGGCTGGGTTCAGTTCTACACTCACTGGTTCCCCTCTCTCTCCTCCCCTGAAGGTGCTGACTCTGGCTGGGTTCAGTCCATTCACTGGATCCCCTCCCTCTCCTCCCCTGAAGGTGCTGACTCTGGCTGTGTTCAGATCTACACTCACTGGTTCCTCTCCCTCTCCTCCCCTGAAGGTGCTGACTCTGGCTGGGTTCAGTTCTACACTCACTGGTTCCTCTCCCTCTCCTCCCCTGAAGGTGCTGACTCTGGCTGGGTTCAGTTGTGCACTCACTGGTTCCCCTCCCTCTCCTCCCCTGAAGGTGCTGACTCTGGCTGGGTTCAGTTCTACACTCACTGGTTCCCCTCTCTCTCCTCCCCTGAAGGTGCTGCCTGCGGCTGGGTTCAGTTCTACACTCACTGGTTCCCCTCCCTCTCCTCCCCTGAATGTGCTGACTCTGACTGGGTTCAGTTCTACACTCACTGGTTCTCCCTCTCCTCCCCTGAAGGTGCTGACTGACTGGGTTCAGTTCTATACTCACTGGTTCCCCTCCCTATCCTCCACTGAAGGTGCTGACTCTGGCTGGGTTCAGTTCTACACCCACTGGTTCTCCTCCCTCTCCTCCCCTGAATGTGCTGACTCTGGCTGGGTGCAGTTCTACACCCACTGGTTCTCCTCCCTCTCCTCCCCTGAAGGTGCTGACTCTGGCTGGGTTCAGTTCTACACTCACTGGTTCCCCTCCCTCTCCTCCCCTGAAGGTGTTGACTCTGGCTGGGTTCAGTTCTACACTCACTGGTTCTCCTCTCCCTCCTCCCCTGAAAGTGCTGACTCTGATTGGGTTCTGTTCACTCACTGGTTCCCCTCCCTCTCCTCCCCTGAAGGTGCTGACTCTGGCTGGGTTCAGTTCTGCACCCATTGGTTCTCCTCCCTCTGCTCCCCTGAAGGTGCTGACTCTGGCTGGGTTCACCTCTGCACTCACTGGTTCCCCTCTCTCTCCTCCCCTAAAGGTGCCGACTCTGGCTGGGTTCAGTTCTGCACTCACTGGTTCCTCTCCCTATCCTCCCCTGAAGGTGCTGACTGTGGCTGGGTTCAGTTCTACACTCACTGGTTCCCCTCTCTCTCCTCCCCAGAAGGTGCTGACTCTGACTGGGTTCAGTTCACTCACTGGATCCCCTCCCTCTCCTCCCCTGAAGGTGCTGACTCTGGCTGGGTTAAGGTCTACACTCACTGGTTCCCCTCCCTCTCCTCCCCTGAAGGTGCTGACTCTGGCTTTGTTCAGATCTACACTCACTGGTTCCTCTCCCTCTCCTCCCCTGAAGGTGCTGACTCTGGCTGGGTTCAGTTCTACACTCCCTGGTTCCCCTACCTCTCCTCCCCTGAAGGTGCTGTCTCTCACTGGGTTCAGTTCTGCACTCACTGGTTCCTCTCCCTCTCCTCCCCTGAAGGTGCTGACTCTGGCTGGGTTCAGTTCTGCACTCACTGGTTCTCCTTCTCCTCCCCTGAAGGTGCTGACTCGGACTGGGTTCAGTTGTGCACTCACTGGTTCCCCTCCCTCTCCTCCCCTGAAGGTGCTGACTCTGGCTGGGTTCAGTTCTACACTCACTGGTTCCCCTCTCTCTCCTCCCCTGAAGGTGCTGACTGCTGCTGGGTTCAGTTCTCCACTCACTGGTTCCCCTCCCTCTCCTCCCCTGAAGGTGCTGACTCTGGCTGCGTTCAGTTCTACACTCACTGGTTCCCCTCCCTCTCCTCCCCTGAAGCTGCTGACTCTGGCTGCGTTCAGTTCTACACTCACTGGTTCCCCACCCTCTCCTCCCCTGAAGGTGCTGACTCTGGCTGCGTTCAGTTCTACACTCACTGGTTCCCGTCCCTCTCCTCCCCTGAAGGTGCTGACTCTGGCTGCGTTCAGTTCTACACTCACTGGTTCTCCTCTCTCTCCTCCCCTGAAGGTGCTCACTCAGACTGGGTTCAGTTCTACACTCACTGGTTCTCCTCTCTCTCCTCCCCTGAAGGTGCTGACTCTGGCTGGGTTCAGTTCTACACTCACTGGTTCCCCACCCTCTCCTCCCCTGAATGTTCTGACTCTGGCTGGGGTCACTTCTGCACTCACTGGTTCCCCTCCCTCGCCGACCCTGAAGGTGCTGACTCTAGCTGGGTTCAGTTCTACAATAACTGGTTCCCCTCCCTATGCTCCCCTGAAGGTGCTGACTCTGGCTGTGTTCAGATCTACACTCACTGGTTCCCCTCCCTCTCATCCCCTGAAGGTGCTGACTCTGACTTGGTTCAGTTCTATACTCACTGGTTCCCCTCCCTATCCTCCCCTGAAGGTGCTGACTCTGACTGGGTTCAGTTCTACACTCACTGGTTTTCCTCCCTCTCCTCCCATGAAGGTGCTGACTCTGGCTGGGTTCAGTTCTACACTCACTTGTTCCCCTCTCTCTCCACCCCTGAATGTGCTGACTCTGGCTGGGTTCAGTTCTACACTCACTGGTTCCCCTCCCTCTCCTCCCCTGAAGGTGCTGACTCTGGCTGGGTTCAGTTCCACACTCACTGGTTCCTCACTCCCTCCTCCCCTGAAAGTGCTGACTCTGACTGGGTTCAGTTCACTCACTGGTTCCCCTCCCTCTCCTCCCCTGAATGTGCTGACTCTGGCTGGGTTCAGTTCTACACTCACTGGTTCCCCTCTCTCTCCTGCCCTGAAGGTGCTGACTCTGGCTGGGTTCAGTACATTCACTGGATCCCCTCCCTCTCCTCCCCTGAAGGTGCTGACTCTGGCTGTGTTCAGATCTACACTCACTGGTTCCCCTCTCTCTCCTCCCCTGAAGGTGCTGACTCTGGCTGGGTGCAGTTCTACACACACTGGTTCCCCTCTCTCTCCTTCCCTGAAGGTGCTGACTCTGGCTGGGTGCAGTTCTACACTCACTGGTTCTCCTCCCTCACCTCCCCTGAAGGTGCTGACTCTGACTGGGTTCAGTTCTACACTCACTGGTTCCCCACCCTCTCCTCCCCTGAAGGTGCTGACTCTGACTGGGTTCAGTTCTACACTCACTGGTTCTCCTCCCTCACCTCCCCTGAAGGTGCTGACTCTGGCTGGGTGCAGTTCTACACTCACTGGTTCTCCTCCCTCTCCTCCCCTGAAGGTGCTGACTCTGACTGGGTTCAGTTCTACACTCACTGGTTCTCCTCCCTCACCTCCCCTGAAGGTGCTGACTCTGACTGGGTTCAGTTCTACACTCACTGGTTCCCCACCCTCTCCTCCCCTGAAGGTGCTGACTCTGACTGGGTTCAGTTCTACACTCACTGGTTCTCCTCCCTCACCTCCCCTGAAGGTGCTGACTCTGGCTGGGTTCAGTTCTACACTCACTGGTTCCCCTCTCTCTCCTCCCCTGAAGGTGCTGACTCTGACTGGGTTCAGTTCTACACTCACTGGTTCTCCTCCCTCACCTCCCCTGAAGGTGCTGACTCTGGCTGGGTTCAGTTCCACACTCACTGGTTCCCCTCTCTCTCCTTCCCTGAAGGTGCTGACTCTGGCTGGGTTCAGTTCTACACTCACTGGTTCCCCTCTCTCTCCTCCCCTGAAGGTGCTGACTCTGGCTGGGTGCAGTTCTACACACACTGGTTCCCCTCTCTCTCCTCCCCTGAAGGTGCTGACTCTGACTGGGTTCAGTTCTACACTCACTGGTTCTCCTCCCTCACCTCCCCTGAAGGTGCTGACTCTGGCTGGGTTCAGTTCTACACTCACTGGTTCCCCTCCCTCTCATCCCCTGAAGGTGCTGACTCTGACTGGGTTCAGTTCTACACTCACTGGTTCTCCTCCCTCACCTCCCCTGAAGGTGCTGACTCTGGCTGGGTTCAGTTCTACACTCACTGGTTCTCCTCCCCTGAAGGTGCTGACTCTGGCTGGGTTCAGTTCTACACTCACTGGTTCTCCTCCCCTGAAGGTGCTGACTCTGGCTGGGTTCAGTTCTACACTTGTACAAAAGTAAAATACTGCTGCAGCTGGAAAACTGAAGTAAAAGCAGACACTGCTGGGAATACTCAGGCAGCATCTTTGGAGGGAGAAACAGAATTAACGTTTCAGGTCGCTGTCCTTTCATCTAAACTCCTTCTGCACCCTTTATTTAAGTGAGACTGATCTCAGGGATCTCTTCTGAGCACAAGGGGAGCACATCTGGGGCCATATTGTTACAATTCTGTGGGCTGCAAACCGTAACCCGGCCCTTCCCAGCGCCTTCAGGAGAGATTGTGAGAAAGCCCCTGTGTGCAGAGTGAGAATAAAATCAAAGTCAATGATTTTCACTCCCGGGCACTAGGACCCGGAAGCCACCACTATTATTTGTTCCTTTACAAAGATGGCCGCGCAGGCTCTCTACCGCCCGGAGAATCAATATGGCGGCACACTGACCTGCGCAGCTTTCCTTTACAAAGATGGCGGAGGTTAAGCAGGGCCTGTTACCGGGAAAAAGCCGCGCAGTTCTAAACGCGGAACCTGTAGGTTCCTATTCGGGGCTGGCGGCCGACACCAGGTACTTATGAAACCCACCCGCCGGGTGCGTTACCTTACTGCGCCCCGCCGTTTCCTAATCGGCGCAAAAACCGCGTAGCCACTGTCCGCTTCCAGCCCTCACAAAGGCCTGATCACTGTCGCAGTGCGCATGCTCCAGATTCAGGCGTGCACCGCGCCTGCGCGCTGGGCTCCACCGGTGAATAGGGCTCATTCTCACCCGCGCGGCATCCTGGGTAACAGCCCCGCCATTGAAATCCCCATGAGTGAATGGAGAATGATTTTTCTTTGATCAGATTAAGAGAAAATTCAGCAATAGTTCACACAGAAACACAAGTGCACGCTGCCATGGTTCAATCATGGATGTGATTAATAACTGCAGTCACATGTGAACTCACTGGAGACTCGGCAGGTGGGGTAAATTTGTTCCCACGCACAGGATATTGAAAAGCTTCTCTCCAGTATCAATGGGCTGTTCATGCATCAGCTGCTTTGATTTTTGAAAGCTTTTCTCACAGTCAGAGTATATAAAGTAACTGTTCTCAATGTGGACATTCTGGAGTGTCAACAGTTGGGAAAAGAGAGTCAATCCCTTCCCACATGCCAAGTATCTAAACCGTCTCTCTGCCGTGTGACTGTGCTGGTGTGTCAGTAAATGGGATGATCGATTGAAACCCTTTTCACATTCAGAGCAGTGAACAGATTCTCCTAATTATGAACATGCTGGCATTGTAGCAGGTGAGATGAGTGAGTGACTCTCTTTCCACGCTCAGCTGGTGAATGGCCTCTCCCTGGAGCGACTGTATCCTTGAACATAAGAACATAAGAAATAGGAGCAGGAGTAGGCCAATCGACCCCTCGAGCCTGCTCCGACATTCAATAAGATCATGGCTGATCTGATCCTAACCGCCAATCCACTATCACAGAACCATCTCCTGAATCTAACAGAATTAGACACACGAAATAGGAGCAGGGTCAGGCTACACGGCCCCTGGGCCCGCTCCGCTACCCACAGGGCCATGACCGATCCGAACCTAGACTCATGTCCAAATTCCTGCCCGCTCCCCGTAACCCTTAATTCCCTTTACTTCTAGGAAACTGTCTATTTCTGTTTTAAATTTATGTAATGATGTAGCTTCTACAGCTTTTTGGGGCAGCATATTCCATGGACCTACCACCCTCTGAGTGAAGTAGTTCCTCCTCATCTCAGTTTTGAAAGAGCAGCCCCTTATTCTAAGACTATGCCCCCTAGTTCTAGTTTCACCCATCATCGGGAACATCTTCCCCGCATCCACCCGATCCAACCCCTTCACAGTCTCCACCTCAGATGGGCAACTGCAACCATTCCCACAGTCCCCACATTAACATTGTTGATTCAGGTGGGCGCACCAGTCTCACAAGCTGGACGATTGGTTGAAGGTGGATCCACACACAGAACACGTGCCCTGTTTCTCCCCACTGTGATTGGTGCTAGAGTCATAGAGTCATAGAGTTATACAGCACAGAAAGAAGCCGTTCAGCCCATCGTGTCTGCATTGACCATCAAGCCCTGCCTATTCTAATCCCATTTTCCAGCACTTGGTCCGTAGCCTTGTATGCTATGGCGTTTCAAGTGCTCATCTAAATGCTTCTTGAATGTTGTGAGGGTTCCTGCCCCTACCACCCTTTCAGGCAGTGAGCTCCAGATTCCAACCACCCTCTGGGTGAAACACTTTTTCCTCAAATCCCCTCTAAACCTCCTGCCCCTTACCTTGACACTATGCCCCCTGGTATTGACCCCTCTACTAAGGGGAAATGTTCCTTTCTATCTACCCTATCTATGCCCCTCATAATTTTTTACACCTCAATCAAGTCCCCCCTCAGCCTTCTCTGCTCTAAGGAAAACAACCCCAGCCTGCCCAGTCTCTCCTCATAACTGAAGCGCTCCAGCCCAGGTAACATCCTGGTGAATCTCTTCTGCACCCTCTCCAATGCAATCACATCCCTCCTATATATAGTGTGGTGACCAAAACTGCACACAGTATTCCAGCTGTGGCCGAACAAGCGTTTTGTACAGCTCCATCATAACCACCCTGCTCTAATATTCTATGCCTCGGCTAATGAAGGCACGCACCCATATGCCTTTTTAAACACCTTATCTAGATGTCCTGCTGCCTTCAGGGATCTATGTACATGCACACCAAGGTCCCTCTGATACTCTGTCCTTCCTAGGGTCCTAACATTGATTGTGTATTCCCTTGCCTTGTTAGTCCTCCCACAATGCATCACCTTACACTTTTTAGGGTTAAAATCCATTTGCCACTGTTCTGCCCATCTAACCATCCCGTCTATATTGTCCTGTAGCCTAAGGCTTCCCTCCTCACTATTTACCACTCCACCAATTTTCGTGTCATCTGCGAACTTACTGATCACACCTCCTACATTCATATCTAAATCATTAATGTACACTACAAACAGCAAAGCACCAATCCCTGCGGTACACCACTGGACACAGGCTTCCAGTCACAAAAACAACATTCGACCATCACCCTCTGCCTCCTGACACTAAGCTAATTTTGGATCCAATGTGCCAAATTGCCCTGGATCCCATGGGCTCTTACCTTCTTGACCAGTCTCCCATGTGAGACTACATCAACTGCACTACCCTCATCCACACACCTAGTCACCCCCTCGAAAAATTCAATCAAATTGGTCAGACATGATCTCCCTCTGACAAAGCCATGCTGACTATCCTTGATTAATCCTTGCCTCTCCAAGTGGAGACTAATTCTGTCTCTCAGAATTTTTTCAAATAATTTCCCTACCACTGATGTTAGGCTCACTGGCCTGTAATTCCCTGGTTTATCCCAATACCCTTCTTGAACAATGGTACTATGTTAGCTGTTCTCCAGTCCTCTGGCACCTCCACTGTGGCCAGAGTGGTTCTGAAAATTTGTGTCAGAGCCCCTGCAATCTCCTCCCTTGCCTCACACAGCAGGCTGGGTTACATCTCGTCTGGGCCTGGGGGTTTATCCACTTTTAAGGCCGCTAAAACCACTAGTACCCCCTCCCTCTCAATGCTAATTTGTTCAAGTATATCACAATCCCCCTGCCTGATTTCTATGCCTACATCGTCCTTCTCCATAGTGAACACAGATGCAAAATATTAATTTAAAACCTCACCTACATCCTTCGGCTCTACACACAGATTGCCACTTTGGTCCCTAATGGCCCCTACTCTTTCCCTGGTTATCCTCTTGCCCTTAATATACTTATAAAACACCTTGGAATTTTCCTTTTTTTTGCCCACCAGTGTTTTTTCATGCCCCCTCTTCGCCCTCCTAATTTCTGTTTTATGTACCTTCCTGCACTTTCTATACTCCTCTAGGGCTTCCACTGTTTTTAGTCCTTTGTATCTGCCAAAAGCCTCCCTTTTTTCCTAATCCATTCTTGTATATCACTTGACATCCAGGTTTCCCAGGTTTTGTTGGTCCCACCCTTGACCTTTACAGGAACATGTTGGCGTTGTACTCTCTCTATTTACTTTCTGAAAGACTCCCACTGCTCTGATGTGGATTTTCCTACAAGTAGCTGATCCCAGTCCACTTTGGCAGATCCTGCCTTATCATATGAAAATCGGCCTTCCCCCAATTTAGAACCTTTATTTCCGGTCCATCTTTGTCCTTTTCCATGACTACCTTAAATCTCACCGAATTATGGTCACTGTCACCAAAATGCTCTCCTACTGACACTTCTACCACTTGCCTGGCCACATTCCCTAGAATTAGGTCCAGTACCGCCCCCTCGCTTGTAGGACTTTCTACATGCTGGCTCAAAAAGCTCTCCTGGATGCACTTTAAGAATTCCGCACCCTCTAAGCCTTTCACACTCTGACTATCCCAGTTAATATTGGGGAAGTTGAAATCCCCTACTATTATTACCCTATTATTTCTACACTTCTCTGAGATTTGCCTACATATCTGTTCCTCTATCTCCCCCTGACTGTTTGGGGGCCTATATTACACTCCCAGCAAAGTGTTTGCCCCCTTTTTGTTTTTAAGTTCTACCCATATGGACACATTCGAGGAACCTGCTAAGATATCATCCCTCCTTACAGCAGTAATTGACGCCTTGATTAATATTGTGATACCCCCTCCTCTTTTACAACCCCCTCTGTCTCGCCTGAAGATTCTATACCCCGGCATATTGATCTGCCAGTCCTGCCCCTCCCTCAACCACGTCTCTGTGATAGCAACAATATAATTCTCCCATGTGTTCATCAAAAGCTTCAATTCATTAGCTTTACTCGCAAGACTCCTTGCATTAAAATAAATGCCATCCAGCCTTGCCATGCTCCCTTGTGCCATTACATATTTGCGCTGCCTTCCAGGCTGACTAGTTTTTTCCTCTATGTTTGGCTGTGCATCACCCCCTACTATAGCTCCACTCTGTATCCCATCCCCCTGCCAAGTTAGTTTAAACCACCCCCACCCGCCCCCCCAAACAGTACAAGCAAACCTCCCCGCAAAGATGTTGGTTCCGTTCCGTTTCAGGTGCAACCGGTCCGACTTGTACAGGTCCCACCTTCCCCAGAAGCAGACCCTGTGATCCAGGTGTCAGGGGTTAAATTTAGGGTCAGGGTTCGTGCACACAAAACCGTCCATTCATCCCAACCAATCCAGGCCGGCCTTTATGCTCCACTCGAGCCTCCTCCCGTCTTTCCTGATCTAACTCTATCAGCATAACCATCTATTCCCTTCTCCCTCATGTGCTTGTCCAGCCTCCCCTTAAATGCATCGATACTATTCGCCTCTACCACTCCCTGTGGCAGCGAGTTCCACATTCTCACCACTCTTTCGGTAATGAAGGTTCTTCTGAATTCCCTATTGGTTTTCTTGGTGACTATCTTATATTGATGGCCTCTAGTTATGCTCTTCCCCACAAGAGAATCATTCTCTCTCTATCCACTCTATCAAAACCTTCCATAATTTTAAAGACCTCTATTAGGTCACTCCTCAGCCTTCACTTCTCAAGAGAAAAGAGCCCCAGTCTGTTCATCCTTTCCTGATAGGTGTACCCTCGCATATCTGGTATCATTCTTGTAAATCTGCCCCCTCTCTATCTCTGAAATCTCCTCCAGCCCCTACAACCCTCCGAGATCTCTGCGCTCCTCTAATTCCGGCCTCTTGCGCATCCCCCCGATTTCCATCACTCCACCATTGGCGGCCGTGCCTTCAGCTGCCTGGGCCCTAAGCTCTGGAATTCCCTCCCTAAACCTCCCTGCCTCTCTCTCCTCCTTTAAGGCGTTCCTTAAAACTTACTTAAACATCTGCCTTGATATCTCCTTCTGTGGCTGGGTGTCCAGATTTCTTTGATCATCGCTCCTGTGAAGCGTCCTGGGCCATTTTGCTCCATTAAATGCGCTGGATACGGACCAGCTGCCGTTGTTGTTCCAGCCCCCTTTTTGCTTGCTGCACCAGGCACATTCAGACACTCCCCAGAGCGATCCCCTCCTCCCGATTCCCCCCTCCCCGTGATCCCCAGATCCCCCACCACATCTTCTCTGAGTGTCATCCCCCACACCACTCCCGCGTCCCTCCCCGAGGAACAGCCCATCCCGGGACACCACACACACACACACACACAGAAAGAGAAACACGGGATGAATGCAATGAGTTTTATTGATGACTACAGCCCATTACTCAAACAGCAGTGGGACAGGCTCAGGGGGGCGATATGGCTGCCACCCCATTAACCAGAGCCTGCTCTTCCTCGATGAATCCTTCTTTCCCTGGGGGCCTGGAGAGCTTGGGCTGGAGCACCATCCAGGGATCGACCGCCCGTTACTTATAACAGCAATCGCTCCCATCATCGCACAGTTGCTCATCTCTATCATGCGCATCATGACAAGCCTCCACACCACAACCACCGCCGAGCCAATTGTACATAGCTGTGCCAGAATCTGTAATTACAAACAAAGAGTTAATTCGGTGATGGTGCTGGAGCAGAGAAAGGAGAACAACAATCAAACGAATGACCTCAGGACCTCCCAAAGCGCTTCACAGCCAATGAGGCACTTTGGAAGTGTGGTCACTGTTGTAATTCAGTCTTTCTGACACTGTGACAATAAAATAGCTTCCTCCAGAAGGGACGCTGAGCGCCGGGAGGAATTTACTCACCCATGATGTGGAAGTCCTGAGCCAGCAGCAGGAGGCCAAGAATGAGGACCAGGGCTTTCATCATCTCGAAGGGAGTTCCTCAGAGTCAGGAGCAGTGGGCTGGAATGCAGAGGCTCTGTGTTCACTCCCAGAGAGTTTGCTGCACTTTATACTCACAGAGACAAGGAGTGGCTTCTGCCCCGGGAAAATATCCTCAGTAAAGGTGAGACACGATTGGCAGTTCGACTCAGGAGGCAAGACGGTGGCCGTGGGAAGCCCCAGGGCTCAGCGCATGATCCTGACAGAGAGATTGTCCCAGAACAAGTTATTCATCCATGCTTCAGTCACACGATACACCAAGTCCAATACCAATCTGACCCCACATTGAACTCAGACCCCACTCTGAATACAGACCCCACTCTGAACACAGACCCCACTCTGAAAACGGACCCCACTATGAATATGGACACCACTCTGCACACAGAACCCACTCTTAAAACAGACCCCACACTGAACACGGTCCCCACTCTGATCACAGATCCCACTCTGAACAAGGACCCCACTCTGAACACAGTCAGCACTCTGAAAACAGAATCCACACTGAAAACAGACACCATTCTTAACACAGACCCCACTTTCAACACGGATGCGACTCTGAACACAGACCCCACTCTGAAAACAGACCCCACTCTGAAACCAGACCCCACTCGTAACACGGACCCAACTCTGAACTCAGACACCACTCTGAACCCGGACCCAACTCAGAACACAGACCCCACTCAGAAAACGCACCCCACTCTGAACAGGGACCCCACTCTGAACACAGCACCCACTCTGAAAACAGACCCCACTCTGAACACGGACCCCACACTGAACAGTGACCCCACACTAAACTCGAACCCCACAATGAACACGGACCCCACTCTGAACACTGACCCCACTCTGAACACGGCCCCCACTCTAAACACAGACCCCACTCTGAACATTGGCACTACTCCGAACATTGCCTCCGCTCTGAACATGGGCCCCACTCTGAACACGGACACCACTATGAACACGGAACCCACTCTGTACACAGACCCTGTTGTGTATTTACCTTTAAGGGAATAACTGGTCTTAGACTGCAGTACCAGCAGTGACCACCCCTGTATAAAAGCCCTAGCAGGCTTCTGTAATTTCAGTTTCAAGCTGCCTCTTGTTCAGTAAAGTACCTGTTAAACTGTTCTCCCGAAGTCCGTGTATTATTGAGGCGCGGACTTTACAGTGGAGATGAGTAAGTTCAAACTCACCTGCAGTGTGGCATCATCTCACGGCGATCTCGCCTGAAAGGAAGGTCCTGGAAGGTCGTAGTCTGAGCAACGGGCATCAACCGAGGGCAACCGCCCAAAGAATCCATCGGTGTTTGGAGAATTGCGGGAGAAACTGTGGTTCCAGCGAATCATGCTGGCAGCAGGTAGTGCGCTGACCCTTCCGGACTGCGGCGGGCTCAAGCTCGATTGAGCGGCTCTACAAATCGGGCCGCGCAGCGTCGCCGGGAAAAGAAAACAAGAGAGAGAGGGTGGAGCACACAGGGCGCGGCCGGTGCTCGAGAACAGGACAGCGGATAGAAACTAAATGGGGTGGAAGGAAAGCGAGATGCGCCGAAGCTGCGGGTCGCCGTCATTGCCCCGTAGAACGCTAGGAGCAGCGTGGCAGTTGGGGAAGAAGCAAAAGCGTGGGAGGTGCCATTTTATTCCATTGGGGAAGAAGCAAAAGCGTGGGAGGCGCCATTTTAAATCACCCAAGATGCCGAAAAGTGGCAGTATCACTGCTTTCGACAACGAGGTAGAAGACTGGACCAAGTATGTGGAAAGAATTGAAGTGTACTGCAAGGCAAATGAGGTGGCTGATGGAAAGAGGGCGTCGGTATTATTAAATCTGATGGGTGCGAGTACATACGGCCTATTGCAGAATTTAATTACCCCAGCTAAACCAATGGAGAAAAGTTTTGAGGAGATTGTTCATATCTTACAGGAACATCTAAGCCCTACACCACTGCTGATAGCAGAAAGATTCAAGCTCCATAAAAGAAACCAGCACAAAGATGAGAGCAATGCTGACTATCTTATGGAATGACACAAGTTATCGAAGCACTGCCAGTTCGGAGCAGGACTGGCAGACACCTTACGGGATAAGTTTGTCTGTGGGTTCCAGAGTGAAGGAACCCAGAAACGACTACTTTCAAAAAAGGGCCTGACGCTAGAACAGGCTTTCAGCGTGGCAGTATCCTACGAAGCTGTAGCATGGGGAGCTGTGGAAATACAACAGAAACCACAAGAATACAGCGCTAATGAAATGGCGTATGGAGCCGAAAAGTGCTATCGTTGCGGCAGAACAACCCATGAGCAGAAGGACTGCTGGTTTAAAGACAAAATATGCAGGCAATGCGGGAAAATGGGACATATAGCAAGAGTCTGCAGGTCGGGAAAGAAGACCAACATGACAAGAACTACTAAGGAACAGTACAGGAAAGTAAAGAAACTGACAGATAGTAGTTCAGAAGATCAGGAGAGTGATAAGGACTCCGGGAGCAGGCGACTAAGTAGTTTAAAGTTACACAACGTGATCGCAAAAGAAGATCACTGAACCATTTGGGTCACCCTCATGATAGCAGGGTCCCCAGTGAAGATAGAATTGGACACAGGATCAGCCCTATCTGTCATGAATCGACGAGACTATGAGCGGCTATTTTCACACATACCCTTAAAGGACACGTCCATTGTATTGAAGACATACACGGGGCAAAAGGTCTCCCCCAGAGGAAAAATAAGGGTGCCAGTTGAATATAACGGAAAAGAAACACAGAAACTATACATGTATAGACTACAAGATGGAGGACCACCATTATTGGGACGTGAATGGATCCGAAGACTACAATTGGATTGGCATACCATTCTGGCACTAACTGTGACTGACAAAAAAGATGATGACGTCGCACCTGGACGTCTGTCACAAATTCTATCTGATGCGGAAGAGGTGTTCCAACAAGGACTTGGGACGCTAAAAGGAGTAAAGGCAACCATAAAGATTGAGGATAACGCAACCCCAAAATTTTTCAAGGCCAGACCGGTGCCATACGCGATACGCCCAGCTGTGGAAGCTGAACTGGAGAGTCTGGAGTGTTCGGGGGAGCTGTCTAAGGTGGACTGGAGCGAGTGGGCCACACCCATCGTTCCTGTAATGAAGAAAGCATTGAGCAGCACGCCTGGGGAGCCAAGGATGGTTCGCATCTGTGGGGACTTCAAGGTGACTGTGAACCCAGTCCTGCACACATTACAGTATCCGCTTCCGCGGATAGAAGATATTTTCACCTCGCTATCTGGAGGGAAATGTTTTACAAAGATTGACCTGGCTCAAGCGTATCTACAAATGGAGGTGGAAGAAGCATCTAGGAAATACCTCATGATAAACACTCACAAAGGCCTTTACCAGTACAATCGACTGGTATTTGGGGTAGCATCAGCCCCGGCTATGTGGCAGAGGGCAATGGAACAAGTCCTGCAAGGGATCCCGGGGACCCAGTGTTATTTGGACGACACCCTGGTTACGGGCAAAAATGACAATGAACACCTTGCCAACCTGGAACAGGTGCTCACGAGATTGCAGGAATATGGGCTACGAGCCAACCATCCCAAATGTGAGTTCTTCAGGAGACAAATCTCGTATTGTGGCCACATGATTGATGAGGAAGGGTTGCATAAGTCGCTGGACAAGATTGAAGCTGTAGTCAAGGCTCCAGCACCAGAAAATGTGTCGCAACTGAGGTCGTTCCTCAGGTTGGTGAACTACTACCATAAGTTCTTGCCGAATTTATCTACAATTCTGCACCCACTGAACACCCTCCTTCAAACTGGTGTAACATGGAAATGGAGTGATGAGTGTAAGCATGCCTTTCAGGAATGTACATGCCAAATCACTTCAAAAGAAGTATTGGCCCACTACAACCCAACACTACCAATTCGGTTGGCATGTGATGCGTCACCTTACTGCATTGGAGCGGTGCTGTCACACAAATTCCGTGACGGTTCAAAGAGGCCAATAGCCTTTGCATCACGCTCGCTAACCTCAGCTGAGCGTAACTACGCCCAGATTGACAGGGAGGCCCTCAGCCTGGTGTGGGGGGTGAAGAAGTTAAATCACTATCTGCACGGGCAGAAATTCACCCTACTGACTGATCATCAACCCCTGGTCTCAATTTTTAACCCAAAGAAGGGCGTTCCGGTGATGACGGCGCAACGGCTGCAAAGATGGTCACTTTGTCTAGGGGCACATCAGTATGACATAGAGTACAAAGGTACGAAACAACATGGAAACGCTGATGGGCTGTCGCGCCTACCATTGCCTACGGCGGAAGAAGCACCTGCAGTGGAGCCGGTGGAGATATTCCATGTGACCATAGTCGAATGATTGCCTGTTACAAACGCAAGTATTGAGAAGGAAACCCGAAATGACCCGACACTCTCTCGGGTCTATGATTTGACGGTGAAGGGATGGCCAGCATATGGTGACTCACTGTTGCCAGCATTCTTGCCAAGGAGGGAACAGCTGTCAGTGTGCCGGGGAACCTTGATGTGTGGATCCCGAGTGGTAATTCCACCCAAGTTGAGAGATAAAGTACTCAATGAGCTTCACCAGGGTCATCTAGGAGGGGTAAAAATGAAGAGCCTAGCCAGGGCGTTTGTGTGGTGGCCGGGAATCGATAAAGAAATCGAGGATATGACCAAGAGATGCACAGGATGCCAGAAGGTCCAAAACGCTCCACCACAGGCTCGCTACATCCATGGGAGTGGCCCTCATCTCCATGGCAACGGGTACACATTGATTTCGCTGGTCCATTTATGGACTCAATGTTTCTAATTGCTGTGGACGCCCATTCGAAATGGCCAGAGGTCATTAAAATGTCCTCCACCATCACGGAGAATACTATTGCAGTCCTAAGAACCATCTTTGTCAGGAATGGGTTGCCAAAACAGATCTGTTCCGACAATGGCCCACAGTTTGTGTCTGAGGATTTCCGGAGGTTCCTGAAGAATAATGGGGTGAAACATTACACATCTGCCCCATATCATCCAGCCACAAATGGATTGGCTGAGAGGTTTGTTCAGACCTTTAAAAAGGCCATAAAGGCAATGTATAATGACGACATACCACTGCAACACACGGTGGATAACTTCCTGTTTGCTTACCGGAATGCAACACATTAGTAACCAACCAAACTTGTACTGTTTTTGAACCGGAGACTAAGATGTCGCTTGGATTTGCTCAAACCAAACATAAGACGAGATGTTGAGGATAAGCAGTTCCAGCACATAAATGAGAAGCCAACCAGGAGCTTCGAGATAGGGCAATCAGTCTTGGCCCGCGACTACCGAACAGAAAAATGGCAGCCAGGCACGATATGCACACAGCAGGGACCACTAATGTACACAGTGAACGTTGGAGAGAGCATCATGAGACGCCATGCTGACCAGATTGTAGAGTCACAGGAACAAGCCAAACCTGTACCACAAGCATGTGCACCTGGTAATGAGCCCGAAGTACAGATTGCGTCTACCTCAGAAGCAGGGGTATAGGAAGCTGACGAACCAACCAATGACAATGAGCCAGAATTGACTCCACCGCCAGAACAGGATACTCGAGAAAGGCGCTATCCAGTCCAGATCAGGAAGCCTCCTCAAAGACTGAACTTATAAATGACTATTTCAGTTGATGTATATATTACTGAGAAAATTGTAATTGTAATTAGTTATTATTTAGTTGTTAAATGAATGTTATGTACTGTTTATCTAAAAGGGGAGGAATTGTTGTGTATGTACCTTTAAGGGAATAACTGGTCTTAGACTGCAGTACAGGCAGTGACAACCCCTGTATAAAAGGCCCTAGCAGGCTTCTGTAGTTTCAGATTCAAGCTGCCTCTTGTTCAGTAAAGTAACTGTTAAACTGTTCTCCCAAAGTCCATGTATTATTGAGGCGCAGACTTTACAGACCCCACTCTGTACATGGACTCCAATCTGAACACGGACCCCACTCTGAGCACGGGCCCCACTCTGAACACGGTCCCCACTTTGAACATGGACCCCAGTGTGAACACGGACCGCACTCTGTACATGGCTCCCAATCTGAACACGGACCCTGCTCTGAACACGGACCCCACTCTGAACATGGAACCCACTCTGAACACGGACCACATTCTGAACATGGACCACACTGTGAACATGGACACCATTCTGTATACGGACCCCACTCTGAACACAGACCCCACTCTGAAAACGGACCCACTCTGAACACAAACTCCTCTCTGAGGACGGACACCAGTCTGAACACGGACACCACTCTGAACACGGACCTCGCACTGAACAGGGACCCCACTCTGAACACGGATCCCACTCTGAACACGGACCCCACGCTGAACACGGACCCCACTCTGAACATGGACCCCACTCTGAACATGGACCCCACTCTGAATATGGACCCCACTCTGAACACGGACCCCACTCTGAACTCAGACCCCACTCTGAATACAGAGCCCATTCTGAAAACGGGCCCCGCTCTGAACACGGACCTCGCTCTGAACACGGACCCCACTCTGAACACAGACACCACTCGGAACACGGACCCCACGCTCAACACAGACCCCACTCTGAACACGGAGGCCGCTCTGAACACGGACCCCACTCTGAAAACAGAGAACGCTCTGAACGTGGACTCCATGCTGAACATGGACACCATTCTGAACACAGACAATATACAGAACAGAGAACCCACTCTGAACACGGACCCCACGATGAACACGGACCACAATCTGAACACTGACCCCACACTGAACACAGACCCCACTCTGAACACGGACCCACCCTGAACAAAAGCTCCACTCTGAAGACGGACACCAGTCAGATCACGGACCCCACTCTAAATGCGGACTCCACACTGAACATGGACCCCAATCTGAACACAGACTCCACTCTGAACACTGAACCCACTCTGAATACGGACCCCAATCTGAACACTGACCCCACTCTGAACACAGACCCCACTGTCAACACAGACCCCACTCTGAACACAGACCCCACTCTGAACATGGACCCCACTCAAAACACAGAACCCACTCAAAAAACAGACCCTACTCTGAACTCAGACCCCACTCTGAACACAGACCCCTCATTGAACACCGACCCCAATCTGAACACAGTTACCACTCTGAACACGGACCCCACTCTGAACACTGACCCCACTCTGAACACAGACCCCACTCTGAACACAGACCCCACTCTGAACACTGACCCCACTCTGAACACTGTCCCCACTCTGAACACTGACCCCAATCTGAACACAGACCCCACTCAAAACACGGACCCCACACTGAACTCAGACCCCATTCTGAATACAGACCCCACTCTGAACACAGACTCCACTCTGAAAACGGACCCCACTATGAACATGGACACCACACTGCACACAGAACCCACTCTTAAAACAAACCCCACACTGAACACGGTCCCCAATCTGAAAATGGACCCGACTCTGAACAAGGACCCCACTCTGAACACAGTCAGCACTCTGAAAACAGAACCCACACTGAAAACAGACCCCACTCTGAACACAGACCCCACTATTAACACAGACCCCACTCTGAACACAGACCCCACTCTGAACATGGACCCCACTCAAAACACAGACCCCACTCCAAAAACAGACCCCACTCTGAACTCAGAACCCACTCTGAACACAGACCCCACATTGAACACCGACCCCACTCTGAACACAGTTACCACACTGAACACGGACCCCACTCTGAACACTGACCCCACTCTGAACACAGACCCCACCCTGAACAGAGACCCCACTCTGAACACAGACCCCACTCTGTACACTGACCCCACTCTGAACACTGACCCCACTCTGAACACTGACCCCAATCTGAACACTGACCCCACTCAAAACACGGACCCCACACTGAACACAGACCCCACTCTGAAAACGGACCCCACTATAAACATGGACACCACTCTGCACACAGAACCCACTCTTAAAACAGACCCCACACTGAACACGGTCCCCACTCTGAAAATGGACCCGACTGTGAACAAGGACCCCACTCTGAACACAGTCAGCACTCTGAAAACAGAACCCACACTGAAAACAGACACCACTCTGAACACGGACCCCACTTTCAACACGGATGCGACTCTGAACACAGACCCCACACTGAACACGGACCCCACTCTGAAAACAGATCCCACTCTGAAACCAGATCCCCCTCATAACACGGACCCCACTCTGAACTCAGACACCACTCTGAAAATGGACCCCACTCAGAACACAGACCCCACTCAGAAAACGGACCCCACTCTGAACAGGGACCCCACTCTAAACACAGACCCCACTCTGAAAACAGACCCCACTCTGAACACGGACCCCACACTGAACAGTGACCCACACTGTACACGAACCCCACAATGAACAAGGAACCCACTCTGAACACTGACCCCACTCTGAACACGGACCCCACCCTGAACACGGACCCCACTCTGAACATCGGCACTGCTCTGAACATTGCCTCCGCTCTGAACATGGACCCCACTCTGAACATGGACACCACTATGAACACGGAACCCACTCTGTACACAGACCCCACTCTGTACATGGACTCCAATCTGAACACGGACCCCACTCTGAACACGGACCCCACTCTGAACATGGTCAGCACTTTGAACATGGGCCCCACTCTGAACACGGACCCCACTCTGAACATGGACCCCACTCTGAACATGGACCCCACTCTGAACACGGACCCCACTCTGAACACAGAACCCATTCTGAAAACGGGCCCCGCTCCGAACACGGACCTCGCTCTGAACACGGATCCCACTCTGAACACAGACTCCACCCTGAACACGGACCCCACTCTTAACACAGTCCCCACTCTGAACACTGAGGCCACTCTGAATACGGACCCCACTCAGAAAACAGAGAACGCTCTGAACGCGGACCCCATGTTGAACATGGACCCCATTCTGAACACAGACAACACACAGAACAGAGAACCCACTCTGAACACGGACCCCACGATGAACACGGACCACAATCTGAACATGGACCCCACTCTGAACACGGACCCCACTCTGAACATGAACCCCACTCTGTACCCGGACCCCAGTCTGAACACCGAACCCACTATGTACACGGAACCCAATCTGAACACGGACGCCGCTCTGAGCACGGACCCCACTCTGAACACGGAACCCACTCTGAAAATGGACCATACTCAGAACACAGACCCCACTCTGAACACGGATCCACCATGAACACAATCTCCACTCTGAAGACGGACCCCAGTCAGAAAACGGACCCCATTCTAAACACGGACCCAACACTGAACATTGACCCCATTCTGAAAACAGAACCCACTCTGAACACAGACCCCATTCTGAAAACAGATTCCACTTCGAACACGGACCCAACTCTGAACTCAGAACCCAGTCTGAACACGGACACCACGCTGAACATGGGCCCCACTCTGAACAACGACACCACTCTGAACATGGACCGCTCTAGGAACACAGAACCAACCCTGAACGTGGCCCCAACTCTGAACACCGTCCACACAATGAACACGGACCGCACTCTGAAAACAGATGCCATTCTGAACAATGATCCTAATCTGAACACGGATCCCACTCTGAACACGGACCCCACTCTGAACACGGACCCCACTCTGAACACGGACACCACTCTGAAAACAGATGCCATTCTGAACAATGACCAGACTCTGAACACGGACCCAACTCTGAACACGGACCCCACTATTAACAGGGACACCTCTCTGAACATGGACCACACTCTGAACACGGACCACACTCTGAACACGGACACCACTCTGAACACGGACCCCACTCTTAACATGGACCCCACTCTGAACATGGACCCCACTCTTAACACGGACCACACTCTGAACACGGGCCACACTCCGAACACAGACCCCACTCAAAACACAGACCCCACTCAAAACACAGACGCCACTCGGAACACAGAGACCACTCAAAACATGGAACCCACTCTGAAAACTGACTCCACTCTGAACACTGAACCACTCTGAACACTGACCCCACTCTGAAGACGGACCCCAATCTGAACACAGACTCCACTCTGAACATGGACCCCACTCAAAACACAGACCCCACTCAAAACACAGACCCCACTCTGAACTCAGACAACACTCTGAACACAAACCCCACATTGAACACAGACCCCACTCTGAACACAGTCACCACTCTGAACGCAGACCCCACTCTGAACACGGAACCCCCTCTGAACACAGTCACCACTCTGAACACAGAACCCACAGTGAAAATGAATCCACTCTGAACACAGACATCACTCTGTACACTGGCCCACTCTGAACACGGAACCCACTCTGAAAACGGACACCCATCTAAACACGGACCCCACACTGAAAACGGACTACACTCTGAACACGGACTCCATTCTGAACACGGTTCCCACTCTGAACACGGACCCCACTCTGAAAACAGACGCCATTCTGAACAATGACCACACTCTGAACATGGACCCCACTCTGAATACGGACCCCACTCTTAACCCGGACCCCACTCTGAACATGGACCCCACTCTTGACACGGACCACACTCTGAACACGGACCACACTCTGAAGACAGACCACACTCAAAACACAGACCCCACTCAAAACACAGACGCCACTCTGAACACAGAGACCACTCAAAACACGGAACCCACACTGAACGCTGACTCCACTCTGAACACTTAACCCACTCTGAACACTGAACCCACTCGGAACACGGACCCCAATCTGAACACTGACCCCACTCTGAACACAGACCCCACTGTTAACACAGACTCCACTCTGAACACAGACCCCACTCTGAACATGGACCCCACTCAAAACACAGACCCCACTCAAAAAACAGACCCCACTCTTAACTCAGACCACACCCTGAACACAGACACCACATTGAACACCGACCCCACTCTGAACACAGTTGCCACTCTGAACACGGACCCCACTCTGAACACTGACCCCACTCTGAACACAGACCCCACTCTGAACACAGACCCCACTCTGAACACAGACCCCACTCTGAACACTGACCCCACTCTGAACACTGACCGCACTCTGAACACAGACCCCAATCTGAACACAGACCCCAATCTGAAAACGGACCACACTATGAACATGGACACCACTCTGCACACAGAACCCACTCTTAAAACATACCCCACACTGAACACGGTCCCCACTCTGAAAATGGACCCGACTCTGAACATGGACCCCACTCTGAAAACAGTCAGCACTCTGAAAACAGAACCCACACTGAAAACAGACACCACTCTGAACACAGACCCCACTTTCAACACGGATGCGACTCTGAACACAGACCCCAATCTGAACATGGACACCACTCTGAAAACAGACCCCACTCTGAAACCAGACCCCCTCATAACACGGACCCCACTCTGAACTCAGACACCACTCTGAACATGGACACCACTCAGAACACAGATCCCACTCAGAAAACGGATCCCACTCTGAACAGGGAACCCACTCTGAACACAGACCCCACTCTGAAAACAGACCCCCCTCATAACACGGACCCCACTCTGAACTCAGACACCACTCTGAACATGGACCCCACTCAGAACACAGATCCCACTCAGAAAACGGATCCCACTCTGAACACGGACCCCACACTGAACAGTGACCCACACTGAACACGAACCCCACACTGAACATGGAACTCACTCTGAACACTGACCCCACTCTGAACATCGGCACTACTCTGAACATTGCTTCCGCTCTGAACATGGACCCCAATCTGAACACAGACACCACTATGGACACGGAACCCACTCTGTACACAGACCCCACTCTGTACACGGACTCCAATCTGAACACGGACGCCACACTGAACACGGACCCCACTCTGAACATGGTCACCACTTTGAACATGGACCCCACTCTGAACACGGAACCCAATCTGTACATGGATCCAACTCTGAACACGGACCCTGCTCTGAACATGGACCCCACTCTGAACACGGAACCCACTCTGAACACGGACCACACTTTGAACACGGACCACACTCTGAAAATGGACACCATTCTGTATATGGACCCCACTCTGAACACAGACCCCACTTTGAAAACGGACCCACTCTGAACACAAACTCCTCTCTGAAGACGGACACCACTCTGAACATGGACCCCACTCTGAACACGGACCTCGGACTGAACACGGACCACACACTGAACATAGACCCCACTCTGAACACGGACCCCACTCTGAACATGGACCCCACAATGAACACGGACCCGACTCTGAACAATGACCCCCACTCTGAACACAGACCTCACTCTGAACACAGACCCCACTCTGAACACAGACCCCACTCTGAACACTGACCCCACTCTGAACACTGACCACACTCTGAACACTGACCCCAATCTGAACACAGACCCCACTCTGAAAACGGACCCCACTATGAACATGGACACCACTCTGCACACAGAACCACACTGAACACGGTCACCACTCTGAAAATGGACCCGACTCTGAACAAGGACCCCACTCTGAAAACAGTCTGCACTCTGAAAACAGAACCCACACTGAAAACAGACACCACTCTGAACACAAACCTCACTTTCAACACGGATGCGACTCTGAACACAGACCCTACTCTGAACACGGACCCCACTCTGAAAACAGACCCCACTCTGAACACGGAACCCACTCTGAACACAGTCACCACTCTGAACAGAGTCGCCACTCTGAATACAGAACCCACACTGAAAATGGAACCCACTCTGAACACAGACACCACTCTGTACACTGGCCCACTCTGAACACGGAACCCACTCTGAAAACGGACACCCATCTGAACATGGACACCACACTGAAAACGGACTATACTCTGAACACGGACTCCATTCTGAACACCAAAACCACTCTGAACACGGATCACACTCTGAACACGAACCCCACAATGAACATGGAACTCACTCTGAACACTGACCCCACTCTGAACATCGGCACTACTCTGAACATTGCCTCCGCTATGAACATGGACCCCAATCTGAACACAGACACCACTATGGACACGGAACCCACTCTGTACACAGACCCCACTCTGTACACGGACTCCAATCTGAACACGGACGCCACACTGAACACGGACCCCACTCTGAACATGGTCACCACTTTGAACATGGACCCCACTCTGAACACGGAACCCAATCTGTACATGGATCCAACTCTGAATATGGACCCTGCTCTGAACATGGACCCCACTCTGAACACGGACCCCACTCTGAACACTGACCCCACTCTGAACACTGACCACACTCTGAACACTGACCCCAATCTGAACACAGACCCCACTCTGAAAACGGACCCCACTATGAACATGGACACCACTCTGCACACAGAACCACACTGAACACGGTCCCCACTCTGAAAATGGACCCGACTCTGAACAAGGACCCCACTCTGAAAACAGTCTGCACTCTGAAAACAGAACCCACACTGAAAACAGACACCACTCTGAACATAAACCCCACTTTCAACACGGATGCGACTCTGAACACAGACCCCACTCTGAACACGGACCCCACTCTGAAAACAGACCCCACTCTGAACACGGAACCCACTCTGAACACAGTCACCACTCTGAACAGAGTCACCACTCTGAATACAGAACCCACACTGAAAATGGAACCCACTCTGAACACAGACACCACTCTGTACACTGGCCCACTCTGAACACGGAACCCACTCTGAAAACGGACACCCATCTGAACATGGACACCACACTGAAAACGGACTACACTCTGAACACGGACTCCATTCTGAACACAGAACCCACTCTGAACAAGGATACCACTCTGGACACGGACCACACTCTGAACACAGACCCCACTCTGAAAACGGACCCCACTATGAACATGGACACCACTCTGAACACAGAACGTACTCTTAAAACAGACCCCACTCTGAACACGGTCCCCACTCTGAACACAGACCCCATTCCGAAAAAGGACCCCACTCTGAAAACGGAACCAACACTGAACATGGACCCCACTCAGAACACAGAGCCTACATTGAACACAGACGCGACTCTGAACACAGTCATGACGCTGAACACAGGCACCACTCTGAAAATAGACTCCACACTGAAAACAGACCCCACTCTGAACACAGACCCCACTTTGAACATGGACGCGACTCTGAACACAGACAGCACTCTGAACACAGACCCCACTCTGATACAGGCCCCACTCTGAAACCAGACACAACTTGTAACACAGACCCCATTCTGAACTCAGAAACTACTCTGAACACGGACCCCACTCAGAACACAGCCCCCACTCAGTAAACGGACCCCACTCTGAACAGGGACCTCATTCTGAACACAGACCCCACTCTGAAAACAGACGACATTTTGAACACGGACACCACTCTGAACACAGACCCCACACTAAACATGGACCACAATCTCAATGCTGACTACAATCTCAACACGGACCCCACTCTGAACATGGACCCCACTCTGAACATGGCCCACACACTGAATGCAGACCCCACTCTGAACATTGACCCCGCTTTGAACACGGACCCACTCTGAAAATGGACACCACTGTGAATACGGACACCAGTTGGACCACGGACCCCGCTCTGAACACGGACCCTGCTCTGAGCACAAACTCCACTCTGAACACGGTCTCCATTGTGTGTACGGACCCCACTCTGAACACAGACCCCACTCTGAACATGGACCACACTCTGAACACAGACCACACTCTGAACATGGTCTCCCTTCTGTGTACGGACCCCAGTCTGAACACGGACCCCACTCTGAATACGGACCTCACTCTGAACATGGACCCCACTCTGAACACGTACCCCACTCTGAACACGGACCACACTCTGAACACGGATCACACTCTGAAAACAGACCACACTCTGAACATGGACCCCACTCTGAACATGGACCCCACTCTGAACATGGACCCCACTCTGAACATGGACCCCACTCTGAAAACAGACCCCACTCTGAACATGGACCCCACTCTGAACATGGACCCCACTCTGAACATGGACTCCACTCTGCAGACGGACCCCACTCTGAACACAGACCCCACTCTGAACACAGACCGCACTCTGAACACAGACCCCATTCTGAAACGGGCCCCGCTCTGAACACATACCTTGCTCCGAACATTGATCCCACTCTGAACACAGACTCCACTCTATACACGGACCCCACTCTGAACACAGACCCCACTCTGAACACAGAGCCCACTCTGAACACGGACCCCACGATGACCACGGACCACAATCTGAACACGGACCCCTCTCTGAACACGGACCACACACTGAAAACAGACCCCACTCTAAATATGGAACCATTCTGAACACGGACCCCACACTGTACGCGGACCCCACTTTGAACGCGGACCCCACTCTGAAAACAGACACCACTCTGAACACGGACCCCACTCTGAACATGGAACCCACTCTGAACTCAGACCCCAGTGCGTTTTATCTGCCTATACCTGGATGAGAAACAGTTTTTAAATTTCATGTCAAACTTTACATAACCAGCAACAAAGACACTTCTTCGACAGAATTTATTTACATACAGGACAGAGATTGCTTGGGGCGGAGGGAGGAATCATTTTTGCTGAAGTCCTATGTCTCACGTTTATGTGTCAGAACAAACTGTGAGTTAGGACCTGATGTCACGGATGGTGAACAGGCTGACCGTTCACCCCGGGACAGAAAGATCTTGGGGAAAATGGCTGTGTGGAATACCTACCTGAAATATTTAGTGCCAGTAATGAAAAATGTCCTGAATATGTCCCTGAATTGGCAGTGTGGCTCTAAGGTGTCAATTGGGTGCTTTCCAAAGCCTCTTAAAAATCTTCTCTGGAGTTACATTCCAACAATCTCATTAACCCTTACATGCTCTCCTATTCTGCATTCTTTTGAAACTATTGTAAAATACACAGAACCATATATTTACAATCAAAGCCAAAACTGATTACAGACTGACACTGAACATGGACCGTATGATGAACACGGACCCCACTCTGAACACGGACCCCACTCTGAACACAGACCCCACTCTGTATATGGACCCCAGTTGGAACATGGATCCCGCTCTGAACACAGACCCCACTCTGAACACGGAACCCAATTTGACCACGGACCCCAGACTGAACACGGACCCCACTCTGAACAAGGACCCCACTCTGAACACAGACCCCATTCTAAATGCGGATCCCACACTGGACACGGACCACAATCTGAACATAGACACCACTCTGAACATGGACCCCATTCTGAAAACAGACCCCACTCTGAACACAGAACCCATTTTGAAATCAGACACCACGCTGACCATGGGCCCCACTCTGAACACGGACACCACTCAGAACATGGACCGCCCTATGAACACGGACCACACTCTGAAAATAGACGCCATTCTGAACAATGATACTAATCTGAACATGGACACCACTCTGAATATGGACCCCACTCTGAACACGAACCCCACTCTGAACACGGATCACACTCTGAAGACGGACCCCACTATGAACATGGATCCCCACTCTGAACACGGACCACACTATGAACACGGACCCCACTCTGAACACGGACGACACTCTGAACATGGACCACACTCTGAAAATAGAAACCCACTGTGAACACGGACCCCACACTGAAAACGGACCCCACTCTGAACTTAGACCCCACTCTGAATACAGACCCCATTCTGAAAACGGGCCCCGCTCTGAACACGGACCTCGCTCCGACCACGGACCCCACTCAGAACACAGACTCCACTCTGAACATGGACACCACTCAAAACACGGACCCCACTCTGAACTCAGACCCCAAACTGAACACAGACCCCACACTGAAAACAGACCCAACTCAGAAAACGGAACCCACTCTGAACATCGACAACACGTTGAACAAGGACTGAACTCTGAACAAGGACCCCTCTCTGAACAAGGACCCCACTCTGAACAAGGACCTCACTCTGAACACGGACCCCACTCTGAACACGGACTCCACTCTGAACAGCGACCCCACGCTGAACACGGACCCCACGCTGAACACGGACCCCACTCTGAACACGGACCCCACTCTGAACACGGACCCCACTCTGAAAACTGAACCCACACTGAACATGGACCCCACACTGAACACGGGCCCCATTCTGAACGCAGACCCCACTCTGAGCACAGACACCAATCTGAACACAGTCACCACCCTGAACACAGAACCCACTCTTAAACAGACCCCACTCTGTACACGGACCCCACTCTGAACACGGACCCCACACTGAACACGGACCCCACTCTGATAACTGAACCCACACTGAACATGGACCCCATACTGAACACGGACCCCACTCTGAGCATAGACACCAATCTGAACACAGACACCACCCTGAACACAGAACCCACTCTTAAACAGACCCCACTCTGAACACAGAACCCGCACTTAAAATGAACCGCACGATGAACACGGATGCCACTTTTAACACGGACACCTCTCTGAACACAGAAGCAACTCTGAACACAGACCCCACATTGAAAACAGACTACACTCTGAAATCGGACGACACACTGAACACGGACCCCAATCTGAACATGGAACCCACTCTGAACACGAACCCCACTCTGAACACGGACCCCACTCTCTACACGGACCCCGCTATGAACATGGACCCCACTTTGAACACGGACCACACTCTGAACACGGACCCCACTCTGAACACGGACCCCACTATGAACACGGACACCACTCTGAACACGGACCACACTCTGAACACGGACCACACTCTGAATACAGAACCCACTCTGAACATGGACCCCACTCTAAACACGGACCACACTCTGAACATGGACCACACTCTGAAAACAGAACACACTCTGAACACGGACCCCACCCTGAAATCGGACCCCACACTGAACACGGACCCCAATCTAAACCTGGACCCCACTTTGAACATGGACCCCACTCTGAACACGGACCACACTCTGAACACAGACCCCACTCTGAACACGGACCACACTCTGAAAACAGAACCCACTCTGAATACAGACCCCATTCTGAAAACGGGCCCCGCTCTGAACGCAGACCTCGCTCCGACCACGGACCCCACTCTGAACACAGACTCCACTCTGTACATGGACCCCACTCTGAACAAAGACTCCACTCTGAACTCAGACCCCACACTGAACACAGACCCCACACTGAACACAGACCCAACTCAGAAAACGGACCCCACTCTGAACATCGACACCACGCTGAACAAGGACCCAACTCTGAAAAAAGACCTCACTCTGAACAAGGACCACACTCTGAACAAGGACCCCACTCTGAACACGGACCCCACTCTGAACACGGAACCCACTCTGAACAGGGACCCCATGCTGAACATGGACACCACGCTGAACACGGACCCCATGCTGAACACGGAACCCACTCTGAACACCGACACCACTCTGAACATGGACCCCACACTGAACACGGACCCCACTCTGAAAATTGAACCCACACTGAACACGGAACCCACTCTGAACACAGACCCCACTCTGAGCACAGACACCAATCTGAACACCGACACCACCCTGAACAAAGAACCCACTCTTAAACAGACCCCACTCTGAACACAGAACCCACACTTAAAAAGGACCGCACGATGAACACGGATGCCACTCTTAATATGGACCCCTCTATGAACACAGAACCCACACTGAACACAGACCCCACACTGAAAACAGACCACACTCTGAAACCGACCCCGCACTGAACACGGACCCCAATCTGAACATGGACCCCACACTGAAAATGGACCCCACTCTGAGCATGGAACCCACACTGAGCACGGAGTCAACTCTGAACACAGACCCCACTCTGAACACAGTCAGCACTCTCAACACAGTCACCACTCTGAACACAGATCTCATGCTTAAAACAGACCCCACTGTGAACACGGACCCCACTCTGAACACGGAACCCACTCTGAACACAGTCATGCTTAAAACAGACCCCACTGTGAACACAGACCCCACTCTGAACACGGAACCCACTCTGAACACAGTCACCACTCTGAACACAGATCTCATGCTTAAAACAGACCCCACTGTGAACACAGACCCCACTCTGAACACAGAACCCACTCTGAACACAGTCATGCTTAAAACAGACCCCACTGTGAACACAGACCCCACTCTGAACATGGAACCCACTCTGAACACAGTCACCACTCTGAAGACAGTCACCACTCTGAACACAGACCCCACTCTGAACACGGAAACCATTCTGCACACGGACCGCACGATGAACACGGATACACTCTGAACTCAGACCCCACTCTGAAAACGGACCCCGCACTGAAAATGGACCACACTCGAAACACGAACGCCATTCTGAACACAGGCCCCACTCTGAACAAGGAACCCACTCTGAACACCGACCCCAATCTGAACACTGAACCCACTCTGAAAACAGATCCCACACAAAACACGGACCCGACTCAAAACACGGACCTCACTCAAAACACGGAGCCCACTCAAAACACGCAATCCACTCTGAACACGGACCCCACTCTGAACACGGACCCCTCTCTGAACACGGACCTCACTCAGAAAATGGACCCCACACTAAAAACGTAACACACTCTAAACATGACCCCATTTTGAACACCGACCCCATTCTGAACACTGACCCGACTCTGAACACTGACCCCACTCTGAACACGGACCCCACTATGAACTCAGACCCCACTCTGAACACAGACCCCACACTGAATACAGACCCCACTCAGAAAACGGACCCCACTCTGAACATGGACACCACTCGGAACACAGAACACACTCTTAAAACAGACCCCACTCTGAACACAGACACCACTCTGAACACAGACCTCACTCTGATCAAGGACCCCACTCTGAAGAAGGACCCCACTCTGAACAAGGACCCCACTCTGAACATGGACTCTATTCTGAACACAGAACCCACTCTGAACACGAATGACACTCTGAACATGGACCCAACTCTGAACACAGATCCAGCTCTGAACACGGACCCCACTCTGAACACTGACCCGACTCTGAACACTGACCCCACTCTGAACACGGACCACACTATGAACTCAGACCCCACTCTGAACACAGACCCCACACTGAACACAGACCCCACTCAGAAAACGGACCCCACTCTGAACATGGACACCACTTGGAACACAGAACACACTCTTAAAATAGACCCCACTCTGAACACAGACACCACTCTGAACACAGACCTCACTCTGAACAAGGACCCCACTCTGAACAAGGACCCCACTCTGAACACAGATCCAACTCTGAACACAGACCCCACTCTGAACACAGACCCAACTCTGATCACAGACCCCACTCAAAACATAGACCCCACACTGAACTCAGACCCCACTCTGAACACAGACCCCACTCTGAATACAGACTTCACTCTGAAAACAGACCCTACTCTGAAAAGGGACCCCACTATGAACACGGACACCACTCTGAACACAGAACCCACTCTTAAAACTGACCCCACTCTGAACACGCTCCCCCTCTGAACATGGACCCCACTGTGAACAAGGACCCTACTCTTAACACGGAACCCACACTGAACATGAACCCCACTCGGAACACAGAGTCCACTCTGAACACAGACCCCACTCTGAACACAGACCCTACTCTGGACATGGACACAACACTGAACAGAAACCCCACTCTGATAACAGACCCCACTCTGAATACAGACACCACTCTGAAAACAGACCCAACTCTGAAACAAGACCCCAATCGTAACACGGACCCCACTCTGAACTCAGACACAACTCTGAACACAGCCCCCACTCTGAACACAGACCCCACTCTGAAAACAGACCCCACTCTGAACACGGACCCCACTCTGAACACGGCCCTCACGCTGAACACAGACCCCACTCTGAAACCAGACCCCACTCTGAACACGGACCCCACTCTGATCACAGACCCCACTCAAAACATAGACCCCACACTGAACTCAGACCCCACTCTGAACACAGACCCCACTCTGAATACAGACTTCACTCTGAAAACAGACCCTACTCTGAAAAGGGACCCCACTATGAAAACGGACACCACTCTGAACACAGAACCCACTCTTAAAACTGACCCCACTCTGAACACGCTCCCCCCTCTGAACATGGACCCCACTGTGAACAAGGACCCTACTCTTAACATGGAACCCACACTGAACATGAACCCCACTCGGAACACAGAGTCCACTCTGAACACAGACCCCACTCTGAACACAGACCCTACTCTGGACATGGACACAAAGCTGAACAGAAACCGAACTCTGATAACAGACCCCACTCTGAATACAGACACCACTCTGAAAACAGACCCAACTCTGAAACAAGACCCCACTCGTAACACGGACCCCACTCTGAACTCAGACACAACTCTGAACACAGCCCCCACTCTGAACACAGACCCCACTCTGAAAACAGACCCCACTCTGAACACGGACCCCACTCTGAACACGGCCCTCACGCTGAACACAGACCCCACCCTGAAACCCGACCCCACTCTGAACACGGACCCCACTCTGAACATGAACCCCACACTGAACACGGACTACAATCTCAACACAGACCACTCTCTCAACGTGGACACCACTCTGAACATGAACCCCACTAATAACATGGACCACACTCTGAACCTGGACCCCACTCTGAACATGGACCCCACTCTGAACATGGACCCCACTCTGAGCACTGACCCCACTCTGAACATGGACCCAACTCTGAACATGGGCCCCACTCTGAACATGGGCCCAACTATGAACATGGGCCCCGCTCTGAACACGGACCTCGCCCTGAACACGGACCCCACTCTGGACATGGACCCACCTCTGAACACGGACACCAATCTGAACATGGAGCCCAATCTGAAAAAGACACAACTCTGAACATGGACCAGAATCTCAACATGGAGCACAATCTCAACACAGACCCCACTCTAAACACGGGCCCAATTCTGAACAGGGGCTCCGCTCAAAACATGGAACCCACTTTGAACACAGACCGCATGATGAACACGGACCCCACTCTGAACACGGACCCTCTCTGAAGACGGACCCCAATCTGAATACAGACCCCTCACTGAAAACGGACCACAGTCTGAACACGAAACCGTTCTGTACACCGACCCCACTCTGAACACTGACCCTACACTGAACACTGACCCCACTTTGAACACTGACAACACTCTGAACACAGACCAGACACTGAACACAGACTCCACTCAGAAAACGGACCCCACGCTGAAAATGGGCCACACGCTGAACACAGACCCCACTCTGAACATGGACACGACACTGAACACGGACCCCACTCTGAACACACACCACACTCAAAAAACAGACCCCACTCAAACCACGGATCCCACTCTGAACACAGAGCCCACTCAAAACACGGAAGCCACTCTGAACACGGACAGCTCGATGAACACGGACCCCACTCTGAACACTCACCCCATGCTGAACAGAGACCCCACACTTAACAAAGACAACATTCAGAACACAGACCCCACTCTGAACATAGACCCCACACTGAACACAGACCCACTCAGAAAATGGTCCCACTCTGAACATGGACGCCACTCAGAACACAGAACCCACTCTTAAAACAGATCCCACTCTGAACACGGACACCACTCTGAACACGGACCCCACACTGAACAAGGAACCCACTCTAAACTAGGAACCCACTCTAAACAAGGACACCACTCTGACCAAGGACCACACTCAGAACAAAGACCACACTCTGAACACGGACCGCACTCTGAACAGAGACCCCACTCTGAACACGGAACCCACTCTGAACAAGGACCACACTCTGAACACTGACCCCACTCTGAATACAGACCCCACTAAAAACACAGACCACACCCAAAACACGGACCCCACTCAAAACACAGACCCCACTCAAAACACGCAACCCTCTCTGAACACGGACCACACAATGAACACGGACCCAAATTAGAACACGGACCCCTCTCTGAACACCGACCCCACACTGAAAACGTACCACACTCTGAACACGACCACATTCTGAACACCGACCCCACTCTGAACCCTGACCCCACTCTGAACACTGACCCCATTCTGAACACGGACCCCACTCTGAACACTGATCACACGCTCAACACAGACCCCACTCTTAACACAGATACCACTCAGAACACAGACCCCACTCTGAATACAGATCCCTCTCAATACACGGACCCCACTCAAAACATGGACCCCACACTGAACTCAGACCCCACTCTGAACACGGACCCCACACTGAACACAGACCCCACTCAGAAAACGGACCCCACTCTGAACATGGGCACCACTCGGAACACAGAACTCACTCTTAAAACAGACCCCACTCTGAACACGGACACCACTCTGAACACAGACCCCACTCTGAGCAAGGACCCCACTCTGAACATGGACCCCACTCTGAACAAGGATCCCACTGTAAACACGGACACCACTCCGAACACGGACCCCACTCTGAACATGGACCCCACACTGAAAACGGAACCCACACTGAACACGGATCCCACACTGAACATGGACGCCACATAGAACACAGACCCCACTCTGGACACAGTCACCATTCTGAACACATTCATCATTCTGAACACGGACCCCACACAGAACACAGACCCGACTCTGGACAGAGTCACCATTCTGAACACTGTCACCATTCTGAACACATTCATCATTCTGAACACGGACCCCATACAGAACACAAACCCCACTCTGGACACAGTCACCATTCTGAACACTCACCATTCTGAACACGGACCCCACACTGAACACAGACCCCACTCTGACCCACAGTCACCATTCTGAACAGTGACACCACTCTGAACACAGAGCTCATTCTTAAAACAGACCACACTCTGAAAACGGTCCCCACTCTGAACACAGTCACCACTCTGAACACAGTCACCACTCTGTACACTGACCCCACTCTGAACACAGAACCCACTCTGAACATGGACCGCACAATAGAAACGGACCCCACAATCTTAACACAGAACCCATTCTGTACATGGATCCCACTCTGAACATGGATCCTGCTCAGTACACAGACCGCAGTCTGAACACGGATCCCACCCTGAACACGGACCATACTCTGAACAGGGACCACACTCTGAACATGGACACCATTCTGTATACGGACCCCACTCTGAACACTGACCCCACTCTGAAAACGGACCAAATCTGAACACAAACTCCTCTCTGAAGACGGACATCATTCTGAACATGGACACCACTCTGAACATGAACCTCGCTCTGAACACAGGGCCCACTCTGAACACAGGCCCCACTCTGAACACGGACCACACTCTGAACACGGACCACACTCTGAAGAAGGACCACACTCTGAAAACAGACCCCACTCTGAACACAGACCCCACTCTGAACACAGACCCCATTCTGAAAACAGGCCCCACTCTGAACACAGACCTCGCTCTGAACACGGACACCACCCTGAACATAGACTCAACTCGGAACACGGACCCCACTCTTAACACAGACCCCACTCTGAACATGGAGGCCACTCTGAACACCGACCCCACTCTGAAAACAGAGAACGCTGTAAACGTGGACTCCACGCTGAAAATGGACCCCATTCTGAAAACAGACAAAACACAGAACAGAGATCCCACTCTGAACATGGACCCCACGATGAACACGGACCACAATCTGAACATGGACCGCACTCTGTATACGGACCCCATTTGGAACACGGACCCCTCTTTGAACACAGACCTCACTCTGAACACGGACCCCACTTTGAACACGGACCCCACTCTGAACACGGTCACCATTCTGTATACAGACCACACTCTGAACACAGACGCCACTCTGAACACGGACCCACCCTGAACACAAGCTCCACTCTAAACATGGAACCCAGTCAGAAC
Source organism: Somniosus microcephalus (assembly GCF_052327205.1). Classification (NCBI taxonomy): domain Eukaryota; kingdom Metazoa; phylum Chordata; class Chondrichthyes; order Squaliformes; family Somniosidae; genus Somniosus; species Somniosus microcephalus. Next base: position 18,561,942 of record NW_028225179.1, read on the forward strand.
ACGGACCCCACTCTAAATGCGGACCCCTCACGGAACACGGACACCACTCTGAACGTGGACTCAACCGTGAATGCCGTCCACACAATGAACACGGACCGCACTCTGAAAACAGGTGCCATTCTGAACAATGACCCTACTCTGAACACAGACCACACTCTGAATACAGACCTCACTCTGAACACAGACTCCACTCTGAAAACGGACCCCACTATGAACATGGACACCACTCTGAACAAAGAATGCACTCTTAAAACAGACCGGTCTCTGAACACGCTCCCCACTCTGAATCTGGACCCCACTGTGAACAAGGACCCCACTCTGAACACAGAACCCACACTGAACACGGACCGCACTCAGAACACAGAGCCCACTCTGAGCACAGACCCCACTCTGAACACAGATCCCACTCTGAAGACGGACCGCACTCGGAACACAAATCCGACTCTGAACACTGTCACGACTCTGAACACAGTCAGCACTCTGAAAACAGCACCTACACTGAAAACAGACACCACTCTGAACATTGGCAGAACTCTGAACATGGCCCCCTCTCTGAACATGGACCCCACTCTGAACACGGACACTACTCTGAACATGTAACCCACTCTGTACACAGACCCCACTCCGTACACGGACTCCACTCTGAACACGGACCCCACTCTGAACACGGACACCACTCTGCACACAGACCCCAGCTGGAACACGTACACCGCTCTGAACATGGACCCCACTCTGAACACGGACACTACTCTGAACATGTAACCCACTCTGTACACAGACCCCACGACGTACACGGACTCCACTCTGAACACGGACCCCACTCTGAACACGGACACCACTCTGCACACAGACCCCAGCTGGAACACGTACACCGCTCTGAACATGGACCCCACTCTGAACACGGACCCCACTTTGAACATGTACCCAAATCTTAACACGGAACCCACTCTGTACATGGATCCCACTCTGAACATGGACCCTGCTCAGTACACAGACACAAGTCTGAACACGGATCCCACTCTGAAAACGGACCACACTCTGAACAGGGACTACACTCTGAACATGGACACCATTCTGTATACGGACCCCACTCTGAACACAGACCCCACACTGAAAACGGAACAAATCTGAACACAAACTCCTCTCTGAAGACGGACATCAGTCTGAACATGGACACCACTCTGAACATGAACCTCGCTCTGAACACAGGCCCCACTCTGAACACAGACCCCACTCTGAACACGGACCACACTCTGAACACGGACCACACTCTGAACAAGGACCACACTTTGAAAACAGACCCCACTCTGAACACAGGCCCCACTCTGAACACAGACCCCATTCTGAAAACAGGCCCCGCTCTGAACACAGACCTCGCTCTGAACACGGACACCACTCTGAACATAGACTCAACTCGGGACACGGACCCCACTCTTAACACAGACCCCACTCTGAACACGGAGGCCACTCTGAAAACCGACCCCACTCTGAAAACAGAGAACGCTCTTAAAGTGGACCCCACGCTGAACAAGAACCCCATTCTGAACTCAGACAACACACAGAACAGAGATCCCATTCTGAACATGGACCCCACGATGAACACGGACCACAATCTGAACATGGACACCACTCTGAACACGGGCACCACTCTGAACATGGACCCTACTCTGTATACGGAACCCAGTTGGAACACGGACCCCTCCTTGAACACAGACCTCACTCTGAACACGGACCCCACTTTGAACACGGACCCCAGTCTGAACACCGAACCCACTATGTACACGGATCCCAATCTGAACACGGACCCCGCTCTGAACACGGACCCCACTCTGAACACGGTCCCCATTATGTATACAGACCATACTCTGAACACAGACCCCACTCTGAACACAAACCCACCCTGAACACAAGCTCCGCTCTGAACATGGACCCCAGTCAGAACACGGACCCCACTCTAAATGCGGACCCCACACTGAACACGGACACCACTCTGAATGTGGACTCCACCGTGAATGCCGTCTACACAATGAACACGGACCGCACTCTGAAAACAGATGCCATTCTGAACAAGGACCCTACTCTATACAGGGACCATACTCTGAACATGGACACCACTCTGAACATGAACCTCGCTCTGAACACAGGCCCCACTCTGAACACAGACCCCACTCTGAACACGGACCACACTCTGAACACGGACCACACTCTGAACAAGGACCACACTCTGAAAACAGACCCCACTCTGAACACAGACCCCACTCTGAACACAGACCCCATTCTTAAAACAGGCCCCACTCTGAACACGGACCTCGCTCTGAACACGGACACCACCCTGAACATAGACTCAACTCGGAAAACGGACCCCACTCTTAACACAGACCCCACTCTGAACATGGAGGCCACTCATGCCACCGACCCCACTCTGAAAACAGAGAACGCTCTAAACGTGGACCCCACGCTGAACATGGACCCCATTCTGAACACAGACAACACACAGAACAGAGATCCCACTCTGAACATGGACCCCACGATGAACACGGACCACAATCTGAACATGGACCCCACTCTGTATACGGACCCCATTTGGAACACGGACCCCTCTTTGAACACAGACCACACTCTGAACACGGACCCCACTTTGAACACGGACCCCAGTCTGAACACCGAACCCACTATGTACACGGATCCCAATCTGAGCACGGACCCCGCTCTGAACACAGACCCCACTCTGTACACGGTCCCCATTCTGTATACAGACAACGCTCTGAACACAGACCCCACTCTGAACACGGACCCACCCTGAACACAAGCGCCACTTTAAACATGGAACCCAGTCAGAACACGGACCCCACTCTAAATGCGGACCCCACACTGAACACGGACACCACTCTGAACGTGGACTCAACCGTGAATGCCGTCCACACAATGAACACGGACCGCACTCTGAAAACAGATGCCATTCTGAACAATGACCCTACTCTGAACACAGACCACATTCTGAATACAGACCTCACTCTGAACACAGGCTCCACTGTGAAAACGGACCCCACTATGAACATGGACACCACTCTGAACAAAGAATGCACTCTTAAAACAGACCGGTCTCTGAAGACGCTCCCCACTCTGAATCTGGACCCCTCTGTGGACAAGGACCCCACTCTGAACACAGAACCCACACTGAACACGGACCGCACTCAGAACACAGATCCCACTCTGAGCACAGACCCCACTCTGAACACAGATCCCACTCTGAAGACGGAACGCACTCGGAACACAAATCCGACTCTGAACACTGTCACGACTCTGAACACAGTCAGCACTCTGAAAACAGCACCTACACTGAAAACAGACACCACTCTGAACATTGGCACAACTCTGAACATGGCCCCCTCTCTGAACATGGACCCCACTCTGAACACGGACACTACTCTGAACATGTAACCCACTCTGTACACAGACCCCACACCGTACACGGACTCCACTCTGAACACGGACCCCACTCTGAACACGGACACCACTCTGCACACAGACCCCAGCTGGAACACGTACACCGCTCTGAACATGCACCCCACTCTGAACACGGACCCCATTTTGAACATGGACCCCAATCTTAACACGGAACCCACTCTGTACATGGATCCCACTCTGAACATGGACCCTGCTCAGTACACAGACACAAGTCTGAACACGGATCCCACTCAGAACACGGACCACACTCTGAACAGGGACCACACTCTGAACACGGACACCATTCTGTATACGGACCCCACTCTGAACACAGACCCCACTCTGAAAACGGACCAAATCTGAACACAAACTCCTCTCTGAAGATGGACATCAGTCTGAACATGGACACCACTCTGTACATGAACCTCGCTCTGAACACAGGCCCCACTCTGAACACAGACCCCACTCTGAACACAGACACCACTCTGAACACGGACCACACTCTGAACACGGACCACACTCTGAACAAGGACCACACTTTGAAAACAGACCCCACTCTGAACACAGACCCCACTCTGAACACAGACCCCATTCTGAAAACAGGCCCCGCTCTGAACACAGACCTAGCTCTGAACACGGACACCACTCTGAACATAGACTCAACACGGGACACGGGCCCCACTCTTAACACAGACCCCACTCTGAACACGGAGGCCACTCTGAACACCGACCCCACTCTTGTTGTGTATGTAATATGTGTGCTACTTTGAACCTATGGACAGGACTGCACTACTTGTTGGGCGTAGTGATACGCAGTACCACTCCTGGCCATAGGGGTATAAATAGTACTGTGGGTACTGATCCCCCTCAGTTCCCGCCTGTGGGCATGAAGTAAAGACCTATGTGCAGTCCCTACCTCCAACCAGTAAAGGCCTGTTTGAGTTATACGTTTAAGTCTTTGTGTTAATTGTTCAATACAATACACATACTTAACACTGGCGACGAGTCAGGCTCTTACCCTGCGGCAGTTATTCCAGGCGGCTTCGTCCAAAGACAGGACGTTGAAGAGAGGTTTCAATCAACACCCCACTCAAAACTGAAGGGCAGCAGAAATCCTGACAGCTTCCAGCGACTGGAAGTGACAGGCATTAGGACCCTGAAGCCTCCATCAGCTTGTGAACCGGAGTAAAGACAGGACTGGGGAAGAGAGAGAGGTAGGGCGATAGCGATCGGCGGATAAGGGCCGGGCCGCTTTGAAGTGAGGGGCGCAGCCGGGCCAGCGATCGGGACCAAAGATAAGAGCCGCACTCGGACTGAAAGGCGCGGCAGCTGCAGAAGCTCAAGGTGCGAGAGTCGCGGTGCACAGCGCGGGCTATCGATCGCGGCGAAGATAAGGGCCGCACTCGAGGGCTGAAGGGAGACGGCGTCGGGGGACGGGTGAAGACCGCCAAGCGCGGGAAAACCGCCATTTTGTGGGCGGAGGACGACGGCAAGAGCGGGAAGCCGCCATCTTTGATAACAAGTAAAGAAAATAAAATCTGAGAAATTGCAAATCTACAATGCCTAAACACGGGAATATTAGCACCTTTGATAGTGACCTCGAAGATTGGGCCATATATGTTGAAAGAGTAAAAAATTATTGTAAGGCCAATAAAATTCGTGACCAAGATAAAGCTCTAACATTATTAAATTTAATGGGTGCGAAGATGTACGGGCAATTGAAACACCTGTTATCACCAGATGAACCGGCGGATAAGACGTTCGATGAGATTGTTACTGTCCTGAAAGATCATCTAAACCCCACGCCGCTGATGCTAGCGGAACGATTTAAATTTTACGACAGAAGGCAGCTACAGCATGAAAGCAATGCTGAATATTTGCTGGAATTGCGTAAATTAGCGAAATATTGCCAGTTTGGAACGGGATTGACAGATGCACTACGAGACAAATTTGTGTGTGGTTTATTTAAACAGGATACACAAAAGCGACTGCTCGAGGAGAATGAGCTGACGCTTGAGAAGGCGGTCACTATGGCAGCAGCACACGAAGCCGCAGCGAGAGGCACGGCAGTAATGCAGCTACGGTCACCGGAGCTCAGTGCACACAAATTGGGTGTGAGTTCTGGCAAATGTTATCGTTGTGGAAAGACAACGCATGATCAGAACCAGTGTTGGTTTAAAAACCAAGAATGTAGAACTTGTGGTAGGCTTGGACATATAGCTAGAGTATGCAGGTCAGGGAAGAAGACCAGCAACAAGAAGTCACCGCAAGGAAAATACGCAAAGGTACACAAGGTGACCGAACAGGAGTCCGATTCAGACGCTAGCAGTAATGAACTGGCTAGCTTAAGCTGTAATGAACTGGCTAGCTTAAGAGTACTCAACGCTGGTAAGGGTGCAGACCTCCAGACAATTTGGGTCACTCTTCAGATAGAAGGAGTCCAAGTAAAACTGGAATTGGACACTGGATCGGCATTGACGGTCATAAATAAGAAAGATTACGGAAAGTTATTCCAACATATTCCCCTACAGGATACGGGGATTATATTGAAAACATACACGGGGCAAAGAGTGTACCCCATCGGGAAAATAGAGGTTGCAGTGGCCCACAAGGGCGAAGACAGTCAAATAATGGACTTATATGTGATATCTGAAGGAGGTCCTCCACTACTATGACGGGAGTGGATTAGGAAAATGAATATGGACTGGCATTTCCTACAAACAATAACGAGTGAGAACTCGGTGAAGATAGTCGGCCCAGACTCTGGAACGGATGATGGTAAGCCCAACTCAGGTGCAAAAGACAAAGTTTCAGCACAGAATTCCACTGAGCAACAACAACATAGTTTAACTGTGGATTCTGAGTCTGGCAAGTCTACTGATGTGCCCATTTCTGAGGGACACCGGGCTCGAACTCAACTCCATTTCAAACTACAACAGCAATTAGAACAAATGCTTCGCCGTTTTGAGCAAGAGTTGAATGCAACGAAAGAGTTCTTTGATATAGAGTTGGAGAATCTGGAAAGACAACAGAAGCAGCTGATGGAGAAAATGGAGCAGGAGCACACAAAACGTCTGATGTCAGAGGAGTTAACGGTCAGCCAACTCCTGCATATGCTGAAGGACAGGACTCTGAAATGGGAAAAACTTGAACATGAACTTCAATATTCAAACGAAAGGGGTTCGGAGCTCTCAAAGGTTATTGGAAGAGCTGAGGTGGCAACACAGACTGAGATGACTGCAACAGAGCAGCCCTTGGATGCCAAAAGTACGCTGACTCACGTCAACGTAGAACAACAGACCGCTGAAACAGCTGCTCCGGTAGAGGGATTGCATAGTCCGATCAATCAATCTCCAAAGGAAGTTGAAGTATTAAAATCACAAATGAGGTCACTAGTAAACGACTTGCTGAAAGCCCAGAAAAAGCTGGATGCAGAGGTACACATGAAGAAGTCTCTTCAGGAAAGATGTCTGGATTTGGAACAAGAGCTGGCTAACGTCCAGCTAGGTATGGAGGAAATAGACGACCCTCTCACTGGTCTAGCTCAGGACGACACCGAATATTACGATGTCCTGTCCTGCCCAGCTTGTAACTTCGACTCCCAAAGTGCAGAAATCATGGAGGAGCACCAAAAGTCTACGGAACATCGGGAGAAGCTGGCTCTACGACGGAAACAGGAGGAAGAGAAGGAGGAACTGTGCATGCAGCTGGCAGCTGTGGCAGCTGACAATGGAGCCCAGAGAGTCTCCAAGAAGCAGAAAAGGAAAAGTAAAAACAGAAGATGACCCATCTGAACCATTATCACCTCTACCAGATCACACACGTGGTCTCTCCGAACGGAGCCAATTCAGTTCGGAAGTTCAAACTGTTAAATCCATGGAAGGACTATTGAATGAGTCACTCTAACAACGTGAACCGACTACACCACAGAGATTGAATCTGTGAACTGTTTTCCGCAGAGACTGAATCTGTGGTCTGTTTTTGACATGAAGTTATCTATGTATCTATGTTATTCTGTTATGTAAACCTGAAGTTATATATGTATATATGTTATTACGTTATGTTAAATGGGGAGATGACTGTAAAGCTAGGAAGGGAGGAATGTTGTGTATGTAATATGTGTGCTACTTTGAACCTATGGACAGGACTGCACTACTTGTTGGGCGTAGTGATACGCAGTACCACTCCTGGCCATAGGGGTATAAATAGTACTGTGGGTACTGATCCCCCTCAGTTCCCGCCTGTGGGCATGAAGTAAAGACCTATGTGCAGTCCCTACCTCCAACCAGTAAAGGCCTGTTTGAGTTATACGTTTAAGTCTTTGTGTTAATTGTTCAATACAATACACATACTTAACAACTCTGAAAACAGAGAACGCTCTAAACGTGGACCCCACGCTGAACATGGACCCCATTCTGAACACAGACAACACACAGAACAGAGATCCCACTCTGAACATGGACCCCACGATGAACACGGACCACAATCTGAACATGGACACCACTCTGAACACGGGCACCACTCTGAACATGGACCCCACTCTGTATACGGACCCCAGTTGGAACACGGACCCCTCCTTGAACACAGACCTCACTCTGAACACGGACCCCACTTTGAACACGGACCCCAGTCTGAACACCGAACCCACTATGCACACAGGTCCCAATCTGAACACGGACCCCGCTCTGAACACGGACCCCACTCTGAACACGGTCCCCATTATGTATACAGACCATACTCTGAACACAGACCCCACTCTGAACATGGACCCACCCTGAACACAAGCTCCACTCTGAACATGGACCTCAGTCAGAACACGGACCCCACTCTAAATGCGGACCCCACATTGAACACGGACACCACTCTGAACGTGGACTCCACCATGAACGCCGTCTACACAATGAACACAGACCGCACTCTGAAAACAGATGCCATTCTGAACAATGACACTACTCTGAACACGGACTACATGCTGAACACTGACCCCACTCTGAACACAGACCCCACTCTGAACACGGACCCCACTCTGAACACGGACCCCACTCTGAACTCGGACCCCACTCTGAAGACAGACCCCACTCTGAACACGGATCCCACACTGAACACGGATCCCACACTGAACACGGACGCCACACTGGACACAGACCCTACTCTGGACACAGTCACCATTCTGAACACATTCATCATTCTGAAAACGGACCCACACAGAACACAGACGCCACTCTGGACACAGTCACCATTCTGAACACTGTCACCATTCTGAACACGGACCCCACACTGAACACAGACCCCACTCTGACCCACAGTCACCATTCTGAACAGTGACACCACTCTGAACACAGAACCCTATCTTAAAACAGACCCCACTCTGAAAACGGTCCCCACTCTGAACAAAGTTACCACTCTGACCCACAGTCACCATTCTGAACAGTGACACCACTCTGAACACAGTCACCACTGACACCACTCTGAACACGGAACCCACTCTGAACATGGACTGCACAATAAAAACGGACCCCACTCTGAACACGGACCCCTTTCTAAACACGGACCCCCCTCTGAACACGGACCCCACACTGAAAACGGACCCCACTCTGAACATTGAACCCACACTGAACACGGACCTCACTCTGAACACAGTCACCACTCTGAACACAGTCACCACTCTGAACATGGACACGACTCTGAACACAGAACTCACGCTTAAAGCAGACCACAATCCGAATATGGACCCCACTCTGAACACGGACCCCACTCTGAACACAGAACCCACTCTGAAAACAATCGCCACCCTGAACACAATCACCACTCTGAGCACAATCACTACTCTGAACAGAGAAGCCACTCTGTACACTGATTGCACTCCGAACATGGAACCGACTCTGAACATGGACCGCATCATGGACAAGGGCCCCACTATGAACACGGACCCCTCTCTGGACACGGACCCCACACTGAGAACGGACCCCACACTGAAAACGGAACACACTCTGAATATGGACGCCTTTCTGAACACAGAACCCACTCTGAGCACGGATCACACTCTGAAAACAGACCCCACTCTGAACACGGATCCCACTTTGAACACGGACCCCACTCTGAACACGGACCCCACTCTGAAAACGGGCTCCACTCTGAACACGTACCCCACTCTGAACACGGACCCCACTCTGAACACAGACCCCACTCTGAACACAGATCCCACTCGGAACACAGACTCCACTCTGAAAACGGACCCCACTACGAACATGGACACCACTGTGAACAAAGAACGCACTCTTGAAACAGACCCCTCTCTGAACACGCTCCCCACTCTGAATCTGGACCCCACTGTGAACAAGGACCCCACTCTGAACACAGAACCCACACTGAACACGGACCGCACTCAGAACACAGAGCCCACTCTGAGCACAGACCCCACTCTGAACACAGACACCACTCTGAAGATGGACTGCGCTCGAAACACAGATCCGACTCTAAAAACTGTCACGACTCTGAACGCAGTCAGTACTCTGAAAACAGCACCTACACTGAAAACAGACACCACTCTGAACACAGACCCCACTTTCAACACGGATGCGATTCTGAACACAGACCCCACTCTGAAAACAGACCCCATTCATTACACGGACCCCACTCTGAACTCAAACACCACTCTGAACACGGACCCCACTCAGAACACAAACCCCACTCAGAAAACGGACCCCACACTGAACAGGGACCCCACTCTGAACACAGACCCCACTTTGAAAACAGACCCCACTCTGAACCCGTCTCCACACTGAACAGGGACCCCACACTGAACACGGACCCCACAATGAACACGGACCCCACTCTGAACACAGAACCCACTCTGAACATCAGCACAACTCTGAACATGGCCCCCTCTCTGAACATGGACCACACTCTGAACACGGACACTACTCTGAACACATAACCCACTCTGTACACAGACCCGACTCCGTACAGGGACTCCACTCTGAACATGGACCCCACTCTGAACACGGACACCACTCTGCACACAGACACCAGTTGGAACACGTACCCCGCTCTGAACATGGACCCAACTCTGAACATGGACCCCACTTTGAAAATGGACCCCTATCTTAACACGGAACCCACTCTGTACATGGATCCCACTCTGAACATGGACCCTGCTCAGTACACGGACCCCAGTCTGAACACGGATCCCACTCTGAACATGGACCACACTCTGATCAGGGACCACACTATGAACACGGACCCCACTCTGAATACGGAGCAAATCTGAACACAAACTCCTCTCTGAAGACGGACATCAGTCTAAACATGGACACCTCTCTGAACATGGACCTCGCTCTGAAAACAGGCCCCACTCTGAACACAGACCCCACTCTGAACACGGACCCCTCTCTGGACACGGACCCCACCCTGAAAACGGACCCCACACTGAAAACGGAACACACTCTGAATAAGGACGGCTTTCTGAACACAGAACCCACTCTGAGCACGGATCATACTCTGAAAACAGACCACAATCTGAACACGGATCCCACTTTGAAAACGGACCCCACCCTGAACACGGACCCCACTCTGAACACAGACCCCACTCTGAACACAGGTCCCAGTCGGAACACAGACCCCACTCTGAATACAGACCTCACTCTGAACACAGACTCCACTCGGAAAACGGACCCCACTATGAACATGGACACCACTCTGAACTCAAACGCCACTCTGAACACGGACCCCACTCAGAACACAAACCCCACTCAGAAAACGGAACCCACACTGAACAGGGACCCCACTCGGAACACAGACTTCACTTTGAAAACAGACCCCACTCTGAACCCGTCCCCACACTGAACAGGGACCCCACACTGAACACGGACCCCACAATGAACACGGACCCCACTCTGAACACGGACAGCACTCTGCACACAGACACCAGTTGGAACACGAACCCCGCTCTGAACATGGACCCAACTCTGAACACGGACCCCACTTTGAACATGGACCCCAATCTTTACACGGAACCCACTCTGTACATGGATCCCACTCTGAACATGGAACCTGCTCAGTACACGGACCCCAGTCTGAACACGGATCCCACTCTGAACACGGACCACACTCTGATCAGGGACCACACTCTGAACATGGAGACCATTCTGTATACGGACCCCACTCTGAACACAGACCCCACTCTGAACACAGATCCCACTTGGAACACAGACCCCACTCTGAATACAGACCTCACTCTGAACACAGACCCCACTCTGAACATCGGCACAACTCTGAACATGGCCCCCTCCCTGAACATGGACCATACTCTGAACACGGACACTACTCTGAACACGTAACCCACTCTGTACACAGACCCCACTCTGTACACGGACTCCACTCTGAACACGGACCCCACTCTGAACACGGACCCCACTCTGAACACAGACACCACCCTGCACACAGACACCAGTTGGAACGCGTACCCCACTCTGAACACGGACCACATTCTGAACATGGACCACACTCTGAACATGGACCACACTCTGAAAACAGACCCCACTCTGAACACGGATCCCACTCTGAACACAGACCCCACTCTGAACATGGACCCCACTTTGAGCACGGATCCCACTCTGAACACAGACCCCACTCTGAACTCAGACCCCACTCTGAACATAGACCCCATTCTGAAAACAGGCCCCGCTCTGAACACCGACCTCGCTCTGAACACGGACACCACTCTGAACATAGATTCAACTCGGAACACGGACACCACTCTTAACACAGACCCCACTCTGAACACGGAGGCCTCTCTGAACACCGACCCCACTCTGAAAACAGAGAACGCTCTAAACGTGGACCCCACGCTGAACATAGACCCCATTCTGATCACAGACAACACACAGAACAGAGATCCCACTCTGAACATGGACCCCACGATGAACACGGACCACAATCTGAACACGGACCCCACTCTGAACACGGACACCACTCTGAACATGGACCCCACTCTGTATACGGACCTCAGTTGGAACACGGACCCCTCTTTGAACACAGACCTCACTCTGAACACAGACCCCACTTTGAACACGGACCCCAGTCTGAACACCGAACCCACTATGTACACGGATCCCAATCTGAACAGGGACCCCACTCTGAACATGGTCCCCATTCGGTATACAGACCACACTCTGAACACAGACACCACTCTGAACACAGACCCACCCTGAACACAAGCTCCATTCTGAACACGGACCCCAGTCAGAACACAGACCCCACTTTAAATGCGGACCCCACACTGAACATGGACACCACTCTACACGTGGACTCCACCGTGAACGCCGTCCACACAATGAACACGACCGCACTCTGAAAGCAGATGCCATTCTGAACAATGACCCTACTCTGAACACGGACACCACTCTGAACACTGACCCCACTCTGAACGCGGACCCCACTCTGAACACGGACCCCACTCTGAACACGGACCCCACTCTGAACACAGACCCCACTCTGAACACATTCACCACTCTGAACACAGTCACCACTCTCAACATGGATACGAATCTGAACACAGAACTCACGCTTAAAGCAGACCCCAATCTGAATATGGACCCCACTCTGAACACGGACCCCACTCTGAACACGGAACCCACTCTGAAAACAGTCACCACTCTGAACACAATCACCACTCTGAACACAATCACTTCTCTGAACAGAGAAGCCACTCTGTACACTGATCCCTCTCCGAACACGGAACCCACTGTGAACATGGACCGCATCATGGACAAGGGCCCCACTCTGAACACGGACCCCTCTCTGGACACGGACCCCACCCTGAAAACGGACCCCACACTGAAAACGGAACACACTCTGAATATGGACGGCTTTCTGAACACAGAACCCACTCTGAGCACGGATCACACTCTGAAAACAGAACACACTCTGAACACGGATCCCACCCTGAACACGGACCCCACTCTGAACACAGACACCACTCTGAACACAGATCCCACTCGGAACACAGACCCCACTCTGAATACAGACCTCACTCTGAACACAGACTCCACTCGGAAAACGGACCCCACTATGATCATGGACACCACTCTGAACAAAGAACGCCCTCTTAAAACAGACCCCTCTCTGAACACGCTCCCCACTCTGAATCTGGACCCCACTGTGAACAAGGACCCCACTCTGAACACAGAACCCACACTGAACACAGATCCCACTCTGAAGATGGACCGCGCTCGAAACACAGATCCGACTCTGAAAACTGTCACGACTCTGAACACAGTCAGCACTCTGAAAACAGCACCTACACTGAAAACAGACACCACTCTGAACACAGACCCCACTTTCAACACGGATGCGACTCTGAACACAGACCCCACTCTGAAAACCGACCCCATTCGTTACACGGACCCCACTCTGAACTCAAACACCACTCTGAACACGGACCCCACTCAGAACACAAACTCCACTCAGAAAACGGACCCCACACTGAACAGGGACCCCACTCGGAACACAGACCCCACTTTGAAAACAGACCCCACTCTGAACCCGTCCCCACACTGAACAGGGACCCCACACTGAACACGGACCCCACAATGAACTCGGACCCCACTCTGAACACGGACAGCACTCTGCACACAGACACCAGTTGGAACACGAACCCGCTCTGAACATGGACCCAACTCTGAACACGGACCCCACTTTGATAATGGACCCCAATCTTAACACGGAACCCACTCTGTACATGGATCCAACTCTGAACATGGAACCTGCAAAGTACACGGACCCCAGTCTGAACACGGATCCCACTCTGAACACGGACCACACTCTGATCAGGGACCACACTCTGAACATGGACACCATTCTGTATACGGACCCCACTCTGAACACAGACCCCACTCTGAACACAGATCCCACTTGGAACACAGACCCCACTCTGAATACAGACCTCACTCTGAACACAGACTCCACTCTGAAAACGGACCCCACTATGAACATGGACACCACTCTGAACAAAGAACGCACTCTTAAAACAGACCCCTCTCTGAACACGCTCCCCACTCTGAATCTGGACCCCACTGTGAACAAGGACCCCACTCTGAACACAGAACCAAAATGAACATGGACCGCACTCAGAACACAGAGCCAACTCTGAGCACAGACCCCACTCTGAACACAGATCCCACTCAGAAGACGGACTGCACTCGGAACACAGATCCGACTCTGAAAACTGTCACGACTCTGAACACAGTCAGCACTCTGAAAACAGCACCTACACTGAAGACAGACACCACTCTGAACACAGACCCCACTTTCAACACGGATGCGACTCTGAAGACAGACCCCAATCTGAAACCAGACCCCATTCATTACACGGACCCCACTCTGAACCCGTCCCCACACTGAACAGGTACCCCACTCTGAACATCGGCACAACTCTGAACATGGCCCCCTCTCTGAACATGGACCATACTCTGAACACGGACACTACTCTGAACACGTAACCCACTCTGTACACAGACCCCACTCCGTACACGGACTCCACTCTGAACACGGACCCCACTCTGAACACAGACACCACTCTGCACACAGACACCAGTTGGAACACGTATCCCACTCTGAACATGGACCCAACTCTGAACACGGACCCCACTTTGAACATGGACACCAATCTTAACACGGAAACCACTCTGTACATGGATCCCACTCTGAATATGGGCCCTGCTCAGTACACGGACCCCAGCCTGAACACGGATCCCACTCTGAACATGGACCACACGCTGATCAGGGACCACACTCTGAACACGGACACCATTCTGTATACGGACCCCACTCTGAACACAGACCCCACTCTGAAAACGGACCAAATCTGAACACAAACTCCTCTCTGAAGACCGACATCAGTCTGAACATGGACACCTCTCTGAACATGGATCTCGCTCTGAACACAGGCTCCACTCTGAACACAGACCCCACTCTGAACACGGACCCCATTCTGAACATGGACCACACTCTGAACACGGACCACACTCTGAAAATAGACCCCACTCTGAACACGGATCCCACTCTGAACACAGACCCCACTCTGAACTCAGACCCCACTCTGAACACAGACCCCATTCTGAAAACAGGCCCCGCTCTGAACACGGACCTCGCTCTGAACACGGACACCACTCTGAACATAGATTCAACTCGGAACACGGACCCCACTCTTAACACAGACCCCACTCTGGACACGGAGGTTACTCTGAACACCAACCCCACTCTGAAAACAGAGAACGCTCTAAACATGGACCATACTCTGAACACGGACACTACTCTGAACACGTAACCCACTCTGTACACAGACCCCACTCCGTACACGGACTCCACTCTGAACACGGACCCCACTCTGAACACAGACACCACTCTGCACACAGACACCAGTTGGAACACGTATCCCACTCTGAACATGGACCCAACTCTGAACACGGACCCCACTTTGAACATGGACACCAATCTTAACACGGAAACCACTCTGTACATGGATCCCACTCTGAATATGGGCCCTGCTCAGTACACGGACCCCAGCCTGAACACGGATCCCACTCTGAACATGGACCACACGCTGATCAGAGACCACACTCTGAACACGGACACCATTCTGTATACGGACCCCACTCTGAACACAGACCCCACTCTGAAAACGGACCAAATCTGAACACAAACTCCTCTCTGAAGGCCGACATCAGTCTGAACATGGACACCTCTCTGAACATGGATCTCGCTCTGAACACAGGCTCCACTCTGAACACAGACCCCACTCTGAACACGGACCCCATTCTGAACATGGACCACACTCTGAACACGGACCACACTCTGAAAATAGACCCCACTCTGAACACGGATCCCACTCTGAACACAGACCCCACTCTGAACATGGACCCCACTCTGAACACGGATCCCACTCTGAACACAGACCCCACTCTGAACTCAGACCCCACTCTGAACACAGACCCCATTCTGAAAACAGGCCCCGCTCTGAACACGGACCTCGCTCTGAACACGGACACCACTCTGAACATAGATTCAACTCGGAACACGGACCCCACTCTTAACACAGACCCCACTCTGGACACGGAGGTTACTCTGAACACCAACCCCACTCTGAAAACAGAGAACGCTCTAAACGTGGACCCCACGCTGAACATGGACCCCATTCTGAACACAGACAACACACAGAACAGAGATCCCACTCTGAACATGGACCCCACGATGAACACGGACCACAATCTGAACATGGACCCCACTCTGAACACGGACACCACTCTGAACATGGACCCCACTCTGTATACGGACCCCAGTTGGAACACGGACCCCTCTTTGAACACAGACCTCACTCTGAACACGGACCCCACTTTGAACACGGACCACAGTCTGAACACCGAACCCACTATGTACACGGATCCCAATCTGAACACGGACACCACTCTGAACATGGTCCCCATTCTATATACAGACCACACTCTGAACACAGACACCACTCTGAACACAGACCCACCCTGAACACAAGCTCCACTCTGAACACGGACCCCAGTCAGAACACATACCCCACTCTAAATGCGGACCCCACACTGAACACGGACACCACTCTGAACGTGGACTCCACCGTGAACGTCGTCCACACAATGAACACGACCGCTCTCTGAAAGCAGATGCCATTCTGAACAATGACCCTACTCTGAACACGGACACCACTCTGAACACGGACCCCACTCTGAACACGGACACCACTCTGAACACAGACCCCACTCTGAACACATTCACCACTCTGAACACAGTCACCACTCTCAACATGGACACGAACCTGAACACAGAACTCACGCTTAAAGCAGACCCCAATCTGAATATGGACCCCACTCTGAACACGGACCCCACTCTGAACACGGAACCCACTCTGAAAACAGTCTCCACTCTGAACACACTCACCACTCTGAACACAATCACTTCTCTGAACAGAGAGCCACTCTGTACACTGATCCCTCTCCGAACACGGAACACACTGTGACCATGGACCACATCATGGACAAGGGCCCCACTCTGAACACGGACCCCTCTCTGGACACGGACCCCACCCTGAAAACGGACCCCACACTGAAAACGGAACACACTCTGAATATGGACGGCTTTCTGAACACAGAACCCACTCTGAGCACGGATCACACTCTGAAAACAGAACACACTCTGAACACGGATCCCACTTTGAACACGGACCCCACTCTAAACACGGACCCCACTCTGAAAACAGAACCCACTCTGAACACGGACCCCACCCTGAACACGGACCCCACTCTGAACACAGACACCACTCTGAACACAGATCCCACTCGGAACACAGACCCCACTCTGAATACAGACCTCACTCTGAACACAGACTCCACTCGGAAAACGGACCCCACTGTGAACATGGACACCACTCTGAACAAAGAACGCACTCTTAAAACAGACCCCTCTCTGAACACGCTCCCCACTCTGAATCTGGACCCCACTGTGAACAAGGACCCCACTCTGAACACAGAACCCACACTGAACACGGACCGCACTCAGAACACAGAGCCCACTCTGAGCACAGACCCCACTCTGAACACAGATCCCACTCTGAAGATGGACCGCGCTCGAAACACAGATCCGACAATGAAAACTGTCACGACTCTGAACACAGACCCCACTTTCAACACGGATGCGGCTCTGAACACAGGCCCCACTCTGAAAACCGACCCCATTCTTTACACAGACCCCACTCTGAACTCAAACACCACTCTGAACACGGACCCCACTCAGAACACAAACCCCACTCAGAAAACGGACCCCGCACTGAACAGGGACCCCACTCTGAACACAGACCCCACTTTGAAAACAGACCCCACTCTGAACCCGTCCCCACACTGAACAGGGACCCCACACTGAACACGGACCCCACAATGAACACATACCCCACTCTGAACACAGACCCCACTCTGAACGTCAGCACAACTCTGAACATGGCCCCCTCTCTGAACATGGACCACACTCTGAACACGGACACTACTCTGAACACATAACCCACTCTGTACACAGAACCAGCTCCGTACACGGACTCCACTCTGAACATGGACCCCACTCTGAACACGGACACCACTCTGCACACAGACACCAGATGGAACATGTACCCCGCTGTGAACATGGACCCAACTCTGAACACGGACCCCACTTTGAACATGGACCCCAATCTTAACACGGAACCCACTCTGTACATGGATCCCACTCTGAACATGGCCCCTGCTCAGTACACGGACCCCAGTCTGAACACGGATCCCACTCTGAACATGGACCACACTCTGATCAGGGACCATACTCTGAACACGGACACCATTTTATATACGGACCCCACTCTGAACACAGACCCCACTCTAAACATCGGCACAACTCTGAACATGGCCCCCTCTCTGAACATGGACCACACTTTAACACGGACACTACTCTGAACACGTAACCCACTCTGTACACAGACCCCACTCCGTACATGGACTCCACTCTGAACACGGACCCCACTCTGAACACGGACACCACTCTGATCAGGGACCACACTCTGAACACGACACCATTCTGTATACGGACCCCACTCTGAACACAGACCCCACTCTGAACACAGATCCCACTTGGAACACAGACCCCACTCTGAATACAGACCTCACTCTGAACACAGACTCCACTCTGAAAACGGACCCCACTATGTACATGGACACCACTCTGAACAAAGAACGCACTCTTAAAACAGACCCCTCTCTGAACACGCTCCCCACCCTGAATCTGAACCCCACTGTGAACAAGGACCCCACTCTGAACACAGAACCAAAATGAACATGGACCGCACTCAGAACACAGAGCCAACTCTGAGCACAGACCCCACTCTGAACACAGATCCCACTCAGAAGACGGACCGCACTCGGGACACAGATACGACTCTGAAAACTGTCACGACTCTGAACACAGTCAGCACTCTGAAAACAGCACCAACACTGAAAACAGACACCACTCTGAACACCGACCCCACTTTCAACACGGATGCGACTCTGAAGACAGACCCCACTCTGAAACCAGGCCACATTCATTACACGGACCCCACTCTGAACCGGTCCCCGCACTGAACAGGGACCCCACTCTGAACATCGGCACAACTCTGAACATGGCCCCCTCTCTGAACATGGAACATACTCTGAACACGTAACACTCTCTGTACACAGACCCCACTCCGTACACAGACTCCACTCTGAACACGGACCCCACTCTGAACACTGACACCACTCTGCACACAGACACCAGTTGCAACACGTACCACACTCTGAACATGGACCCAACTCTGAACACGGACCCCACTTTGAACATGGACACCAATCTTAACACGGAACCCACTCTGTACATGGATCCCACTCTGAACATGGGCCCTGCTCAGTACACGGACCCCAGTTTGAACACGGACCCCACTCTGAACATGGACCACACGCTAATCAGGGACCACACTCTGAACACGGACACCATTCTGTATACGGACCCCACTCTGAACACAGACCCCACTCTGAAAACGGACCAAATCTGAACACAAACTCCTCTCTGAAGGCGGACATCAGTCTGAACATGGACACCTCTCTGAACATGGACCTCGCTCTGAACACAGGCTCCACTCTGAACACAGACCCCACTCTGAACACGGACCACATTCTGAACATGGACCACACTCTGAACACGGACCACACTCTGAAAACAGACCCCACTCTGAACACGGATCGCACTCTGAAAGCAGACCCCACTCTGAACATGGACCCCACTCTGAACACGGATCCCACTCTGAACAGAGACCCCACTCTGAACTCAGACCGCACTCTGAACATAGACCCCATTCTGAAAACAGGCCCCGCTCTGAACACGGACCTCACACTGAACACGGACACCACTCTGAACATAGATTCAACTCGGAACACGGACCCCACCAATAACACAGACCCCACTCTGAACACGGAGGCCACTCTGAACACCGACCCCACTCTTAATACAGAGAACGCTCTAAACGTGGACCCCACGCTGAACATGGACCCCATTCTGAACACAGACAACACACAGAACAGAGATCCCACTCTGAAAATGGACCCCATGATGAACACGGACCACAATCTGAACATGGACCCCACTCTGAACACGGACAACACTCTGAACATGGACCCCACTCTGTATACGGACCCCAGTTGGAACACGGACCCCTCTTTGAACACAGACCTCACTCTGAACACGGACCCCACTTTGAACACGGACCCCAGTCTGAACACCGAACCCACTATGTACACGGATCCCAATCTGAACACGGACCCCACTCTGAACACGGTCCCCATTCTGTATACAGACCACACTTTGAACACAGACACCACTCTGAACACAGACCCACCCTGAACACAAGCTCCACTCTGAACACGGACCCCAGTCAGAACACAGACCCCACTCTAAATGCGGAACCCACACTGAATTCGGACAACACTCTGAACGTGGACTCCACCGTGAACGCCGTCCACACAATGAACACGACCGCACTCTGAAAACAGATGCCATTCTGAACAATGACCCTACTCTGAACACGGACACCACTCTGAACACTGACCCCACACTGAACACGGACCCCACTTTGAACACGGACCACACTCTGAACACGGACCCCACTCTGAACACAGACCCCACTTTCAACACGGATGCGACTCTGAACACAGACCCCACTCTGAAAACAGACCCCATTCATTACACGGACCCCACTCTGAACTCAAATACCACTCTGAACACGGACCCCGCTCAGAACACAAACCCCACTCAGAAAAACGGACCCCACACTGAACAGGGACCCCACTCTGAACACAGACCCCACTTTGAAAACAGACCCCACTCTGAAACCGTCCCCACACTGAACAGGGACCCCACACTGAACACGGACCCCACAATGAACACGGACCCTCTCTGAACACAGACCCCACTCTGAACATCAGCACAACTCTGAACATGGCCCCCTCTCTGAACATGGACCACACTCTGAACACGGACACTACTCTGAACACATAACCCACTCTGTACACAAACCCCACTCTGTACACGGACTCCACTCTGAACATGGACCCCACTCTGTACACGGACACCACTCTGCACACAGACACCAGTTGGAACACAAACCCCGCTGTGAACATGGACCCAACTCTGAACACGGACCCCACTTTGAACATGGACCCCAATCTTAACACGGAACCCACTCTGAACATGGATCCCACTCTGAACATGATCCCTGCTCAGTACACGGACCCCAGTCTGAACACGGATCCCACTCTGAACATGGACAACACTCTGATCAGGGACCACACTCTGAACACGGACACCACTCTGCACACAGACACCAGTTGGAACACGTACCCCGCTGTGAACATGGACCCAACTCTGAACACGGACCCCACTTTGAACATGGCCCCCAATCTTAACACGGAACCCACTCTGTACATGGATCCCACTCTGAACATGGACCACACTCTGAACACGGACCACACTCTGAAAACAGACCCCACTCTGAACACGGACCCCACTCTTAACACAGACCCCACTCTGAACATGGAGCCCACTCTGAACACGGACCCCACTCTGAACACGGACCCCACTCTGAACTCAGACCCCACTCTGAACATAGACCCCATTGTGAAAACAGGCCCCGCTCTGAACACGGACCTCGCTCTGAACACAGACACCACTCTGAACATAGATTCAACTCAGAACACGGACCCCACTCTTAACACAGACCCCACTCTGAACACGGTGGCCACTCTGAACACCGACCCCACTCTGATAACAGAGAACGCTCTAAACGTGGACCCCACGCTGAACATGGACCCCATTCTGAACACAGACAACACACAGAACAGAGATCCCACTCTGAACATGGACCCCACGATGAACACGGACCACAATCTGAACATGGACCCCACTCTGAACACGGACACCACTCGGAACATGGACCCCACTCTGTATACGGACCCCAGTTGGAACACGGACCTCTCTTTGAACACAGACCTCACTCTGCACACGGACCCCACTTTGAACACGGACCCCAGTC
This sequence comes from Somniosus microcephalus, assembly GCF_052327205.1. Taxonomy (NCBI): domain Eukaryota; kingdom Metazoa; phylum Chordata; class Chondrichthyes; order Squaliformes; family Somniosidae; genus Somniosus; species Somniosus microcephalus. Next base: position 18,584,533 of record NW_028225179.1, read on the forward strand.
TGAAATCCGAACCCACTATGTACATGGATCCCAATCTGAACACGGACCCCGCACTCTGAAGACAGATGCCATTCTGAACAATGACTCTACTCTGAACACGGACCCCACTCTGAACACTGACCGCACTCTGAACACTGACCACACTCTGAACACGGACCCCACTCTGAACACGGACCCCACTCTGAACAAGGACCACACTCTGAACACGGACCACACTCTGAAAGCAGACCCCACTCATAACACAGACCCCATCGAAACACAGACCCCACTCTGTACACAGAGCCCACTGAAAACACTGAACTCACTCTGAACACGGTCCCCACTCTGAACACTGACTCCACTCTGAAAACTGAACACACTCTGAACACGGAACCCAATCTGAACACTGACCCCACTCTGAACACTGACTCCACTCTGAAACCTGAACCCACTCTGAACACAGACTCCAATCTTAACACTGGCCCCACTCTGAACACAGAACCCACGTTTAACACAGACCCAGCACTGAACACAGACCCCACTCTGAACATGGACCCCACTCATAACATGGACCCCACTCTGAACACAGACCCCACTCTGAAAACGGACCAAATCTGAACACAAATTCCTCTCTGAAGGCGGACATCAGTCTGAACATGGACACCTCTCTGAACATGGACCTCGCTCTGAACACAGGCTCCACTCTGAACACAGACCCCACTCTGAACATGGACCACATTCTGAACATGGACCACACTCTGAACACGGACCACACTCTGAAAACAGACCCCACTCTGAACACGGATCGCACTCTGAACGCAGACCCCACTCTGAACATGGACCTCACTCTGAACATGGATCCCACTCTGAACAGAGACCCCATTCTGAAAACAGGCCCCGCTCTGAACACGGACCTCACTCTGAACACGGACACCACTCTGAACATAGATTCAACTCGGAACACGGACCCCACTCTTAACACAGACACCACTCTGAACACGGAGGCCACTCTGAACACCGACCCCACTCTTAAAACAGAGAACGCTCTAAACGTGGACCCCACGCTGAACATGGACCCCATTCTGAACACAGACAACACACAGAACAGAGATCCCACTCTGAAAATGGACCCCATGATGAACACGGACCACAATCTGAACATGGACCCCACTCTGAACACGGACAACACTCTGAACATGGACCCCACTCTGTATACGGACCCCAGTTGGAACACGGACCCCTCTTTGAACACAGACCTCACTCTGAACACGGACCCCACTTTGAACACGGACCCCAGTCTGAACACCGAACCCACTATGTACACGGATCCCAATCTGAACACGGACCCCACTCTGAACACGGTCACCATTCTGTATACAGACCACAATCTGAACACAGACACCACTCTGAACACAGACCCACCCTGAACACAAGCTCCACTCTGAACACGGACCCCAGTCAGAACACAGACCCCACTCTAAATGCGGAACCCACACTGAATTCGGACAACACTCTGAACGTGGACTCCACCGTGAACGCCGTCCACACAATGAACACGACCGCACTCTGAAAACAGATGCCATTCTGAACACTGACCCCACACTGAACACGGACACCACTTTGAACACGGACCACACTCTGAACACGGACCCCAGTCTGAACACAGACCCCACTTTCAACACGGATGCGACTCTGAACACAGACCCCACTCTGAAAACAGACCCCATTCATTACACGGACCCCACTCTGAACTCAAACACCACTCTGAACACGGACCCCGCTCAGAACACAAACCCCACTCAGAAAAACGGACCCCACACTGAACAGGGACCCCACTCTGAACACAGACCCCACTTTGAAAACAGACCCCACTCTGAAACCGTCCCCACACTGAACAGGGACCCCACACTGAACACGGACCCCACAATGAACACGGACCCACTCTGAACACAGACCCCACTCTGAACATCAGCACAACTCTGAACATGGCCCCCTCTCTGAACATGGACCACACTCTGAACACGGACACTACTCTGAACACATAACCCACTCTGTACACAGACCCCACTCCATACACGGACTCCACTCTGAACATGGACCCCACTCTGTACACGGACACCACTCTGCACACAGACACCAGTTGGAACACGTACCCCGCTGTGAACATGGACCCAACTCTGAACACGGACCCCACTTTGAACATGGCCCCCAATCTTAACACGGAACCCACTCTGTACATGGATCCCACTCTGAACATGGACCACACTCTGAACACGGACCACACTCTGAAAACAGACCCCACTCTGAACACGGACCCCACTCTGAACACAGACCCCACTATGAACATGGAGCCCACTCTGAACACGGACCCCACTCTGAACACGGACCCCACTCTGAACTCAGACCCCACTCTGAACATAGACCCCATTCTGAAAACAGGCCCCGCTCTGAACACGGACCTCGCTCTGAACACAGACACCACTCTGAACATAGATTCAACTCAGAACACGGACCCCACTCTTAAAGCAGACCCCACTCTGAACACGGTGGCCACTCTGAACACCGACCCCACTCTGAAAACAGAGAACGCTCTAAACGTGGACCCCACGCTGAACATGGACCCCATTCTGAACACAGACAACACACAGAACAGAGATCCCACTCTGAACATGGACCCCACGATGAACACGGACCACAATCTGAACATGGACCCCACTCTGAACACGGACACCACTCGGGACATGGACCCCACTCTGTATACGGACCCCAGTTGGAACACGGACCTCTCTTTGAACACAGAACTCACTCTGCACACGGACCCCACTTTGAACACGGACCCCAGTCTGAAATCCGAACACACTATGTACATGGATCCCAATCTGAACACGGACCCCGCACTCTGAAGACAGATGCCATTCTGAACAATGACCCTACTCTGAACACGGACCCCACTCTGAACACTGACCGCACTCTGAACACTGACCACACTCTGAACACGGACCCCACTCTGAACACGGACCCCACTCTGAACAAGGACCACACTCTGAACACGGACCACACTCTGAAAGCAGACCCCACTCATAACACAGACCCCATCGAAACACAGACCCCACTCTGTACACAGAGCCCACTGAAAACACTGAACTCACTCTGAACACGGTCCCCACTCTGAACACTGACTCCACTCTGAAAACTGAACACACTCTGAACACGGACCCCAATCTGAACACTGACCCCACTCTGAACACTGACTCCACTCTGAAACCTGAACCCACTCTGAACACAGACCCCAATCTTAACACTGGCCCCACTCTGAACACAGAACCCACGTTTAACACAGACCCAGCACTGAACACAGACCCCACTCTGAACATGGACCCCACTCATAACATGGACCCCACTCTGAACACAGACCCCACTCTGAAAACGGACCAAATCTGAACACAATCTCCTCTCTGAAGGCGGACATCAGTCTGAACATGGACACCTCTCTGAACATGGACCTCGCTCTGAACACAGGCTCCACTCTGAACACAGACCCCACTCTGAACACGGACCACATTCTGAACATGGACCACACTCTGAACACGGACCACACTCTGAAAACAGACCCCACTCTGAACACGGATCGCACTCTGAACGCAGACCCCACTCTGAACATGGACCCCACTCTGAACACGGATCCCACTCTGAACAGAGACCCCACTCTGAACTCAGACCCCACTCTGAACATAGACCCCATTCTGAAAACAGGCCCCGCTCTGAACACGGACCTCACTCTGAACACGGACACCACTCTGAACATAGATTCAATTCGGCACACGGACCCCACTCTTAACACAGACCCCACTCTGAACACGGAGGCCACTCTGAGCACCGACCCCACTCTTAAAACAGAGAACGCTCTAAACGTGGACCCCACGCTGAACATGGACCCCATTCTGAACACAGACAACACACAGAACAGAGATCCCACTCTGAAAATGGACCCCATGATGAACACGGACCACAATCTGAACATGGACCCCACTCTGAACACGGACAACACTCTGAACATGGACCCCACTCTGTATACGGACCGCAGTTGGAACACGGACCCCTCTTTGAACACAGACCTCACTCTGAACACGGATCCCAATCTGAACACGGACCCCACTCTGAACACGGTCCCCATTCTGTATACAGACCACACTCTGAACACAGTCACCACTCTGAACACAGACCCACCCTGAACACAAGCTCCACTCTGAACACGGACCCCAGTCAGAACACAGACCCCACTCTAAATGCGGAACCCACACTGAATTCGGACAACACTCTGAACGTGGACTCCACCGTGAACGCCGTCCACACAATGAACACGACCGCACTCTGAAAACAGATGCCATTCTGAACAATGACCCTACTCTGAACACGGACACCACCGTGAACACTGACCCCACACTGAACACGGACACCACTTTGAACACGGACCACACTCTGAACACGGACCCCACTCTGAACACAGACCCCACTTTCAACACGGATGCGACTCTGAACACAGACCCCACTCTGAAAACAGACCCCATTCATTACACGGACCCCACTCTGAACTCAAACACCACTCTGAACACGGACCCCGCTCAGAACACAAACCCCACTCAGAAAAACGGACCCCACACTGAACAGGGACCCCACGCTGAACACAGACCCCACTTTGAAAACAGACCCCACTCTGAAACCGTCCCCACACTGAACAGGGACCCCACACTGAACACGAACCCCACAATGAACACGGACCCACTCTGAACACAGACCCCACTCTGAACATCAGCACAACTCTGAACATGGCCCCCTCTCTGAACATGGACCACACTCTGAACACGGACACTACTCTGAACACATAACCCACTCTGTACACAGACCCCACTCCGTACACGGACTCCACTCTGAACATGGACCCCACTCTGTACACGGACACCACTCTGCACACAGACACCAGTTGGAACACGTACCCCGCTGTGAACATGGACCCAACTCTGAACACGGACCCCACTTTGAACATGGACCCCAATCTTAACACGGAACCCACTCTGTACATGGATCCCACTCTGAACATGATCCCTGCTCAGTACACGGACTCCAGTCTGAACACGGTTCCCACTCTGAACATGGACCACACTCTGATCAGGGACCACACTCTGAACACGGACACCATTCTGTATATGGACCCCACTCTGAACACAGACCCCACTCTGAATACGGACCAAATCTGAGCACAAACTCCTCACTGAAGACGGACATCAGTCTGAACATGGACACCTCTCTGAACATGGACCTCGCTCTGAAAACAGGCCCCACTCTGAACACAGACCCCACTCTGAACACGGACCACACTCGGAACACGGACCACACTCTGAACACGGACCACACTCTGAAAACAGACCCCACTCTGAACACGGACCCCACTCTGAACACAGACCCCACTCTGAACATGGAGCCCACTCTGAACACGGATCCCACTCTGCACATAGACCCCACTCTGAACTCAGACCCCACTCTGAACATAGACCCCATTCTGAAAACAGGCCGCGCTCTGAACACGGACTTCGCTCTGAACACAGACACCACTCTGAACATAGATTCAACTCAGAACACGGACCCCACTCTTAACACAGACCCCAATCTGAACACGGAGGCCACTCTGAACACCGACCCCACTCTGAAAACAGAGAACGCTCTAAACGTGGACCCCACGCTTAACATGGACCCCATTCTGAACACAGACAACACACAGAACAGAGATCCCACTCTGAACATGGACCCCACGATGAACACGGACCACAATCTGTACATGGACCCCACTCTGAACACGGACACCACTCGGAACATGGACCCCACTCTGTATACGGACCCCAGTTGGAACACGGACCTCTCTTTGAACACAGACCTCACTCTGCACACGGACCCCACTTTGAACACGGACCCCAGTCTGAAAACCGAACCCACTATGTCCACGGATCCCAATCTGAACACGGACCCCACTCTGAACACGGTCCCCATTCTGTATACAGACCACACTCTGAACACAGACACCACTCTGAACACAGACCCACCCTGAACACAAGCTCCACTCTGAACACGGACCCCAGTCAGAACACAGACCCCACTCTTAATGCAGTACCCACACTGAATTCGGACAACACTCTGAACGTGGACTCCACCGTGAACGCCGTCCACACAATGAACACGACCGCACTCTGAAAACAGATGCCATTCTGAACAATGACCCTACTCTGAACACGGACACCACACTGAACACTGACCCCAGTCTGAAATCCGAACCCACTATGTACATGGATCCCCATCTGAACACGGACCCCGCACTCTGAAGACAGATGCCATTCTGAACAATGACCCTACTCTGAACACGGACCCCACTCTGAACACCAACCGCACTCTGAACACTGACCCCACTCTGAACACGGACCCCACTCTGAACACGGACCCCACTCTGAACACAGACCCCAATCTGAACACGGACCACACTCTGAACACGGACCACACTCTGAAAGCTGAACCCACTCTGAACACGGACCCCAATCTGAACACTGACCCCACTCTGTACACAGAGTCCACTGAAAACACTGAACTCACTCTGAACACGGTCCCCACTCTGAACACTGACTCCACTCTGAAAACTGAACACACTCTGAACACGGACCCCAATCTGAACACTGACCCCACTCTGAACACTGACTCCACTCTGAAACCTGAACCCACTCTGAACACAGACCCCAATCTGAACACTGACCCCACTCTGAACACAGAACCCACGTTTAACACAGACTCAGCACTGAACACAGACCCCACTCTGAACATGGACCCCACTCATAACATGGACCCCACTCAAAACACGGACCCCACTCTGAAATCAGAACCCACTCTGAACACAGTGCCCACACTGAAAACAGACCCCACTCTGAACACAATCACCACTCTAAACACGGCCCCCACTCTGAACACGGACCCCACTCTGAACTCAGAACCCACTCTGAACACAGACCCCACACTGAAAACAGACCCCACTCTGAAAGCAGTCACCACTCTGAACACAGAACTCACGCTTAAAGCAGACCCTACTCTGAACATGGACCCCACTCTGAACTCAGACCCCACTTTGAACACAGACCCCATTCTGGAAATGGGTACGCTCTGACCACGGACCTCGCTCTGAACACGGACCCCACTCTGAACACAGACCCCACTCTGAAGACGGAGCCCACTCTCAACACGGACCAAGCTCTCAACTCAGAGAACGCTCTGACCGTGGACCCCACACTGAACATGGACCACATTCTGAGCACAGACAACACTCAGAACACAGTATCCACTCTGAACACAGACCCCACGATGAACACGGAGCACAATCTGAACACGGACACCTCTCTGAACACGGACCCCAGGACCCCACACTGTAAATGGACCCCACTCTGAATACGGACCCCACTCTGAACATGGAAACCTCTCTGAACACGGATCCCACTCTGAGCATGGACCCCACTCTGAACACGGACCCCACTCTGAACTCTGAACCCACTCTGAACACGGACCCCACTCTGAAAACAGACACCACTCTGAACACAGACCCCACTCTGAACACGGACCCTACTCTGAACTCAGACCCCAGTCCATTTTATCTGCCTATACCTGGATGAGAAACAGTTTTTACATTTCATGTCAAAGTTTACATAACCAGCAACAAAGACACCTCATCGACAGAATCTATTTACTTACAGGACTGAGATTGCTTGGGGCGGAGGGAGGAATCTGTTTTGCTGAAGTCCTATATCTCACGACATTGTATCAGAAGAAACTGTGAGACAGGACCTGGTGTCATGGAGGGTGAACACGCTGACAATTCACCCCAGGACAGAAAGATCTCGGGGAAAATGGCTGTGCAGAATTCCTACCTGAAATATTTAGTGCCAGCAATGAAAGATATCCTGAATAAGTCCCTGAATTGGCAGTGTGGCTCTAAGGTTTCAATTGGGTGCTTTCCAAAGCCTCTTTAAAATCTTCTCTGGTGTTACATTCCAACAATCTCATTAACCCTTACATGCTCTCCTATTCTGCATTCTTTTGAAACTATTGTAAAATACACAGAAGCATATATTTACAATCAAAGCCCAAAACTGATTACTGACTGACACTGAACATGGACCGCATGCTGAACATGGACCCCACTCTGAACACGGACCCCACTCTGAACACGGACCCCACTCTGTACACGGCCCCCACTCTGAACATGGACCCCACTTTGAACACGGATCCCAGTCTGAACATGGACCCCACTCTGTACATGGATCCCACTCTGAACACGGACCCCGCCCTGAACATGGACCCCACTCTGAACACAGAACCTACTCTGAACACGGACCACACTCTGAACATTGACCCCACTTTGTACACGGATCCCAGTCTGAACATGGACCCCACTCTGTACATGGATCCCACTCTGAACATGGACCCCACTCTGTACATGGATCCCACTCTGAACACGGACCATACTCTGAACACGGACCACACTCTGAAAACAGACCCCATTTTGTCTACAGACCTCACTCTGAACACAGCCCCCACTCTGAACACAGATCCACCCTGAACACAAGCTCCACTCTGGAGATGGACTCCAGTCTCAACATGGACCCCACACTAAACGCAGACCCCACGCTGAACACGGACCCCAATCTGAACACAGACCCCACTGTGAATACGGACCCCATTTTGAAAAAGCACTCAACTCTGAACACAGACACCATTCTGAAAACAGACCCCACTTCGAACACGGACCCCACTCTGAACTCAGAACTCGCTCTGAACACGGACACCACTCTGAACATGGACCTCTCTATCAACACAGAACCAACTCTGAATGTGGACCCCACTCTGAGCACGGACCCCACAATGAACACGGACCGCACTCTGAAAACAGATGCCATTCTGAACAATGACCATACTCTGAACACGGATCCCACTCTGAACACGGACCCCACTCTGAACATGGAGCCCACACTGAAAATGGAACCCACTCTGAACACAGACACCACTCTGTGCACTCACCCCACTCTGAACACGGAATCCACTCTGAAAACGGACAACCATCTGAACACGGACCCCACACTGAAAACGGACTACACTCTGAACACGGACTCCATTCTGAACACAGAACCCACTCTAAACATGGATCACACTCTGAACACGGAACCCAATCTGAACACGGATTCCAATCTGAACACGGACCCCACTCTGTGCACTCACCCCACTCTGAACACGGAATCCACTCTGAAAATGGACAACCATCTGAACACGGACCCCACACTCAAAACGGACTACACTCTGAACACGGACTCCATTCTGAACACAGAACCCACTCTAAACATGGATCACACTCTGAACACGGGATCAAATCTGAACACGGATTCCAATCTGAACACGGACCACACTCTGAACACTGACCCCACTCTGAACACTGATCACATTCTGAAAACAGACCCCACTTCGAACACGGAGCCCACTCAAAACACAGACCCCACACTGAATTCAGACCCCACTCTGAACACAGACCCCACTCTGAAAACAGACCCCACTCTGAAAACGGGCCCCACTATGAACATGGACACCACTCTGAGCACAGAACCCACTCTTAAAACAGACCCCACTCTGTACACGGTCCCCACTCTGAACACAGACCCCATTCCGAAAAAGCACCGCACTCTGAAAACGGAACCAACACTGAACATGGAACCCACTCGGAACACAGAGCCCACACTGAACACAGACCCGACTCTGAACACAGTCATGACTCTGAACACAGTCACCAATCTGAAAATAGGCCCCACACTGAAAACAGACCCCAATCTGAACACAGACCCCACTCTGAACACAGTCATGATTCTGAACACAGTCACAAATCAGAAAATAGACCCCACACTGTTATACAGACCCCACTCTGAACACAGACCCCGCTCTGAACACAGACCCCACTCTGAACACGGACCCCACACTGAACACGGACCACAATCTCAATATGGACTGCAATCTCAACACGGCTCCCACTCTGAACATGGACCCCACTCTGAACATGGCCCACACTCTGAACGCAGACCCAACTCTGAACACTGATCCCACTCTGAACATGGACCCCACTCTGAACACGGACCCCACTCTGAAAACGGACACCACTGTGAACACAGAACACACTCTTTACACGGACACAACTCTCTACATGGACCCCAATCTGAACACGGACATCACTCTGAACACGGACCCCACTCTGAACACGGACCTCACTCTGAACACGGATCCCACTCTTAACACGGACCCCACTCTGAACACAGACCCCATTCTGAACATGGACCACAATATGAACATGGTCCACACTCTGAACACAGAACCCACTCAAAACACAGACCCCACTCAAAACACAGACGCCACTCTGAACACAGAGACCACTCAAAACACGGAACCCACTCTGAACACTGACTCCAATCTGAACACTGAACCCACTCTGAACACTGAACCCACTCTGAACACGGACCCCAATCTGAACACTGACCCCACTCTGAACACAGACCCCACTCTGAACACCGACCACACTGAACACAGTCACCACTCTGAACACGGACCCCACTCTGAACACAGAACCCACTCTGAACACAGTCACCACTCTGAACAGAGTCACCACTCTGAACAGAGAACCCACACTGAAAATGGAACCCACTCTGAACACAGACACCACTCTGTACACTGACCCCACTCTGAACACGGAACCCACTTTGAAAACGGACTCCCATCTGAACACGGACCCCACACTGAAAACGGACTACACTACGAACAAGGACCCCACTCTGAACACAGAACCAAAATGAACATGGACCGCACTCAGAACACAGAGCCAACTCTGAGCACAGACCCCACTCTGAACACAGATCCCACTCAGAAGATGGACCGCACTCGGGACACAGATCCAACTCTGAAAAATGTCACGACTCTGAACACAGTCAGCACTCTGAAAACAGCACCTACACTGAAAGCAGACACCACTCTGAACACAGACCCCACTTTCAAGACGGATGCGACTCTGAAGACAGACCCCACTCTGAAACCAGACCCCATTCATTACACGGACCCCACTCTGAACCCGTCCCCACACTGAACAGGGACCCCACTCTGAACATCGGCACAACTCTGAACATGGCCCCCTTTCTGAACATGGACCATACTCTGAACACGGACACTACTCTGAACACGTAACACACTCTGTACACAGACCCCACTCCGTACACGGACTCCACTCTGAACACGGACCCCACTCTGAAAACGGACCAAATCTGAACACAAACACCTCTCTGAAGACGGACATCAGTCTGAACATGGACACCTCTCTGAACATGGACCTCGCTCTGAACACAGGCTCCACTCTGAACACAGACCCCACTCTGAACACGGACCACATTCTGAACATGGACCACACTCTGAACACGGACCACACTCTGAAAACAGACCCCACTCTGAACACGGATCGCACTCTGAACGCAGACCCCACTCTGAACAGAGACCCCACTTTGAACTCAGACCCCACTCTGAACATAGAACCCATTCTGAAAACAGGCCCCGCTCTGAACACGGACCTCACTCTGAACACGGACACCACTCTGAACATAGTCCCCACTCTGAACTCAGACCCCACTCTGAACATAGACCCCATTCTGAAAACAGGCCCCGCTCTGAACACGGACCTCACTCTGAACACGGACACCACTCTGAACATAGATTCAACTCGGAACACGGACCCCACTCTTAACACAGACCCCACTCTGAACACGGAGGTCACTCTGAACACCGACCCCACTCTGAAAACAGAGAACGCTCTAAACGTGGACCCCACGCTGAACATGGGCCCCATTCTGAACACAGACAACACACAGAACAGAGATCCCACTCTGAAAATGGACCACACGATGAACACGGACCACAATCTGAACATGGACCCCACTCTGAACACGGACACCACTCTGAACATGGACCCCACTCTGTATACGGAACCCAGTTGGAACACGGACCCCTCTTTGAACACAGACCTCACTCTGAACACGGACCCCACTTTGAACACGGACCCCAGTCTGAACACCGAACCCACTATGTACACGGATGCCAATCTGAACACGGACCCCACTCTGAACATGGTCCCCATTCTGTATACAGACCAAACTCTGAACACATACACCACTCTGAACACAGACCCACCCTGAACACAAGCTCCACTCTGAACACGGACCTCAGTCAGAACACAGACCCCACTCTAAATGCGGAACCCACACTGAACACGGACACCACTCTGAACGTGGACTCCACCGTGAACGCCGTCCACACAATGAACATGACCGCACTCTGAAAACAGATGCCATTCTGAACAATGACCCTACTCTGAACACGGACACCACTCTGAACACTGACCCCACTCTGAACACGGACCCCACTTTGAACACGGACCCCACTCTGAACACGGACACCACTCTGAACACAGACCCCACTTTCAACATGGTTGCGACTCTGAACACAGACCCACTCTGAAAACATACCCCATTCGTTACACGGACCCCACTCTGAACTCAAACACCACTCTGAACACGGACCCCACTCAGAACACAAACCCCACTCAGAAAACGGACCCCACACTGAACAGGGACCCCACTCTGAACACAGACCCCACTTTGAAAACAGACAACACTCTGAACCCGTCCCCACACTGAACAGGGACCCCACACTGAACACGGACCCCACAATGAACACGGACCCCACTCTGAACACAGACCCCACTCTGAACATCAGCGCAACTCTGAACATGGGCCCCTCTCTGAACATGGACCACACTCTGAACACGGACACTACTCTGAACACATAACCCACTCTGTACACAGACCCCACTCCGTACACGGACTCCACTCTGAACATGGACCCCACTCTGAACACGGACACCACTCTGCACACAGACACCAGTTGGAACACGTACCCCGCTGTGAACATGGACCCAACTCTGAACACGGACCCCACTTTGAACATGGCCCCCAATCTTAACACGGAACCCACTCTGTACATGGATCCCACTCTGAACATGGACCCTGCTCAGTACACGGACCCCAGTCTGAACACGGATCCCACTCTGAACATGGACCACACTCTGATCAGGGACCACACTCTGAACATGGACACCATTCTGTATATGGACACCATTCTGAACACAGACCCCACTCTGAATACGGACCAAATCTGAACACAAACTCCTCTCTGAAGACGGACATCAGTCTGAACATGATCACCTCTCTGAACATGGACCTCGCTCTGAAAACAGGCCCCACTCTGAACACGGACCACACTCTGAACATGGACCACACTCTGAACACGGACCACACTCTGAAAACAGACCCCACTCTGAACACGGACCCCACTCTGAACACAGACCCCACTCTGAACATGGAGCCCACTCTGAACACGGACCCCACTCTGAAGACGGACCCCACTCTGAACTCAGACCCCACTCTGAACATAGACCCCATTCTGAAAACAGGCCCCGCTCTGAACACGGACCTCGCTCTGAACACAGACACCACTCTGAACATAGATTCAACTCAGAACACGGACCCCACTCTTAACACAGACCCCACTCTGAACACGGTGGCCACTCTGAACAACGACCCCACTCTGAAAACAGAGAACGCTCTAAACGTGGACCCCACGCTGAACATGGACCCCATTCCGAACACAGACAACACACAGAACAGAGATCCCACTCTGAACATGGACCCCACGATGAACACGGACCACAATCTGAACATGGACCCCACTCTGAACACGGACACCACTCGGAACATGGACCCCACTCTGTATACGGACCCCAGTTGGAACACGGACCTCTCTTTGAACACAGACCTCACTCTGCACACGGACCCCACTTTGAACACGGACCCCAGTCTGAAATCCGAACCCACTATGTACATGGATCCCAATCTGAACACGGACCCCGCACTCTGAAGACAGATGCCATTCTGAACAATGACTCTACTCTGAACACGGACCCCACTCTGAACACTGACCGCACTCTGAACACTGACCACACTCTGAACACGGACCCCACTCTGAACACGGACCCCACTCTGAACAAGGACCACACTCTGAACACGGACCACACTCTGAAAGCAGACCCCACTCATAACACAGACCCCATCGAAACACAGACCCCACTCTGTACACAGAGCCCACTGAAAACACTGAACTCACTCTGAACACGGTCCCCACTCTGAACACTGACTCCACTCTGAAAACTGAACACACTCTGAACACGGACCCCAATCTGAACACTGACCCCACTCTGAACACTGACTCCACTCTGAAACCTGAACCCACTCTGAACACAGACCCCAATCTTAACACTGACCCCACTCTGAACACAGAACCCACGTTTAACACAGACCCAGCACTGAACACAGACCCCACTCTGAACATGGACCGCACTCATAACATGGGACCCACTCTAAACACAGACCCCACTCTGAAATCAGAACCCACTCTGAACACAGTGCCCACACTGAAAACAGACCCCACTCTGAACACAATCACCACTCTGAACACGGCCCCCACTCTGAACACGGACCCCACTCTGAACTCAGAACCCACTCTGAACACAGACCCCACACTGAAAACAGAACCCACTCTGAAAACAGTCACCACTCTGAACATAGAACTCACGCTTAAAGCAGACCCTACTCTGAACACGGACTCCACTCTGAACTCTGACACCACTCTGAAGACGGAGCCCACTCTCAACACGGGCCAAGCTCTCAACTCAGAGAACGCTCTGACCGTGGACCCCACGCTGAACATGGACCCCATTCTGAGCACAGACAACACTCGGAACACAGTATCCACTCTGAACACAGGCCCCACGATGAACACGGAGCACAATCTGAACACGGACACCTCTCTGAAAACGGACCGCAGGACCCCACACTGTAAATGGACACCACTCTGAATACGGACCCCACTCTGAACATGGAACCCTCTCTGAACACGGATCCCACTCTGAGCATGGACCCCACTCTGAACACGGACCCCACTCTGAACACTGAACCCACTCTGAACACGGACCCCACTCTGAACATGGACCCCACTCTGAACACGGACCCCACTCTGAAAACAGACACCACTCTGAGCACAGACCCCACTCTGAACACGGACCCTACTCTGAACTCAGACCCCAGTCCATTTTATCTGCCTATACCTGGATGAGAAACAGCTTTTACATTTCATGTCAAACTTTACATAACCAGCAACAAAGACACCTCATCGACAGAATCTATTTACATACAGGACAGAGATTGCTCGGGTCAGAGGGAGGAATCTGTTTTGCTGAAGTTCTATGTCTCACGACATTGTGTCAGAACAAACTGTGAGACAGGACCTGGTGTCATGGAGGGTGAACACGCTGACAATTCACCCCAGGACAGAAAGATCTCGGGGAAAATGGCTGTGCAGAATTCCTACCTGAAATATTTAGTGCCAGTAATGAAAGAGGTCCTGAATAAGTCCCTGAATTGGCAGTGTGGCTCTAAGGTGTCAATTGGCTGCTTTCCAAAGCCTCTTTAAAGTCTTCTCTGGTGTTACATTCCAACAATCTCATTAACCCTTACATGCTCTCCTATTCTGCATTCTTTTGAAACTATTGTAAAATACACAGAAGCATATATTTACAATCAAATCCCAAAACTGATTACTGACTGACACTGAACATGGACCGCTTGCTGAACATGGACCCAACTCTGAACACGGACCCCACTCTGAACACGGACCCCACTCTGTACACGGCCCCCACTCTGAACATGGACCCCACTTTGAACACGGATCCCAGTCTGAACATGGACCCCACTCTGTATATGGATCCCACTCTGAACACGGACCCCGCCCTGAACATGGACCCCACTCTGAACACAGAACCTACTCTGAACACGGACCACACTCTGAACACGGACCCCACTTTGAACACGGATCCCAGTCTGAACATGGACCCCACTCTGTACATGGATCCCACTCTGAACATGGACCCCACTCTGTACATGGATCCCACTCTGAACACGGACCATACTCTGAACACGGACCACACTCTGAAAACAGACCCCATTCTGTCTACAGACCTCACTCTGAACACAGCCCCCACTCTGAACACAGATCCACCCTGAACACAAGCTCCACTCTGGAGATGGACTCCAGTCTCAACATGGACCCCACACTAAACGCAGACCCCACGCTGAACACGGACCCCAATCTGAACACAGACCCCACTGTGAATACGGACCCCATTCTGAAAAAGAACTCAACTCTGAACACAGACACCATTCTGAAAACAGACCCCACTTCGAACACGGACCCCACTCTGAACTCAGAACCCGCTCTGAACACGGACACCACTCTGAACATGGACCGCTCTATGAACACAGAACCAACTCTGAATGTGGACCCCACTCTGAGCACGGACCCCACAATGAACACGGACCGCACTCTGAAAGCAGACGCCATTCTGAACAATGACCATACTCTGAACACGGATCCAACTCTGAACACGGACCCCACTCTGAACATGGAGCCCACACTGAAAATGGAACCCACTCTGAACACAGACACCACTCTGTGCACTGACCCCACTCTGAACACGGAATCCACTCTGAAAATGGACAACCATCTGAACATGGACCCCACACTGAAAACGGACTACACTCTGAACACGGACTCCATTCTGAACACAGAACCCACTCTAAACATGGATCACACTCTGAACACGGAACCCAATCTGAACACGATTCCAATCTGAACATGGACCCCAATCTGAACACTGACCCCACTCTGAACACTGATCACATTCTGAAAGCAGACCCCACTCTGAACACGGAATCCACTCTGAAAATGGACAACCATCTGAACACGGACCCCACACTGAAAACGGACTACACTCTGAACACGGACTCCATTCTGAACACAGAACCCACTCTAAACATGGATCACACTCTGAACACGGAACCCAATCTGAACACGGATTCCAATCTGAACACGGTCCCCACTCTGAACACAGACCCCATTCCGAAAAAGGACCCCACTCTGAAAACGGAACCAACACTGAACATGGAACCCACTCGGAACACAGAGCCCACACTAAACACAGACCCGACTCTGAACACAGTCATGACTCTGAACACAGTCACCACTCTGAAAATAGGCCCCACACTGAAAACAGACCCCAATCTGAACACAGACCCCACTCTGAACACAGTTATGACTCTGAACACAGTCACCAATCTGAAAATAGACCCCACACTGAAGACAGACCCCACTCTGAACACAGACCCCACTCTGAACACAAACCCCACTCTGAACACAGACCCCACTCTGAACACGGACCCCACACTGAACACGGACCACAATCTCAACATGGACTACAATCTCAACACGGCCCCCACTCTGAACATGGACCCCACTCTGAACATGGCCCACACTCTGAACGCAGACCCAACTCTGAACACTGATCCCACTCTGAACATGGACCCCAGTCTGAACACGGACCCCACTCTGAAAATGGGCCTAACACTGAACATGGGCCCCGCTCTGAACACGGACCCCACTCTGAAAACGGACACCACTGTGAACACAGAACACACTCTTTACACGGACACCACTCTCTACATGGAGCCCAACCTGAACACGGACACCACTCTGAACACGGACCCCACTCTGAACATGGACCTCACTCTGAACACGGATCCCACTTTTAACACGGACCCCACTCTGAACACAGACACCATTCTGAACATGGACCACAATATGAACACGGTCCACACTCTGAACACAGAACCCACTCAAAACACAGACCCCACTCAAAACACAGACGCCACTCTGCACACAGAGACCACTCAAAACACGGAACCCACTCTGAACGCTGACTCCAATCTGAACACTGAACCCACTCTGAACACTGAACCCACTCTGATCACGGACCCCAATCTGAACACTGACCCCACTCTGAACACAGACCCCACTCTGAACACCGACCACAATGAACACAGTCACCACTCTGAACACGGACCCCACTCTGAACACAGAACCCACTCTGAACACAGTCACCACTCTGAACAGAGTCACCACTCTGAACAGAGAACCCACACTGAAAATGGAACCCACTCTGAACACAGACACCACTCTGTACACTGACCCCACTCTGAACACGGAACCCACTTTGAAAACGGACTCCCATCTGAACACGGACCCCACACTGAAAACGGACTACACTATGAACACGGTCTCCATTCTGAACACAGAACCCACTCTGAACACGGATCACACTCTGAACACGGACCCCACTCTGAACATGGAGACCACACTGAAAATGGAACCCACTCTGAACACAGACACCACTCTGTGCACTGACCCCACTCTGAACACGGAATCCACTCTGAAAATGGACAACCATCTGAACACGGACCCCACACTGAAAACGGACTACACTCTGAACACGGACTCCATTCTGAACACAGAACCCACTCTAAACATGGATCACACTCTGAACACAGAACCCAATCTGAACACGGATTCCAATCTGAACACGGACCCCACTCTGAACACTGACCACACTCTGAACACTGATCACATTCTGAAAGCAGACCCCACTCTGAACACGGAATCCACTCTGAAAATGGACAACCATCTGAACACGGACCCCACACTGAAAACGGACTACACTCTGAACACGGACTCCATTCTATACACAGAACCCACTCTAAACATGGATCACACTCTGAACACGGAACCCAATCTGAACACGGATTCCAATCTGAACACGGTCCCCACTCTGAACACAGACCCCATTCCTAAAAAGGACCCCACTCTGAAAACGGAACCAACACTGAACATGGAACCCACTCGGAACACAGAGCCCACACTGAACACAGACCCGACTCTGAACACAGTCATGACTCTGAACACAGTCACCACTCTGAAAATAGGCCCCACACTGAAAACAGACCCCAATCTGAACACAGACCCCACTCTGAACACAGTTATGACTCTGAACACAGTCACCAATCTGAAAATAGACCCCACACTGAAGACAGACCCCACTCTGAACACAGACCCCACTCTGAACACAAACCCCACTCTGAACACAGACCCCACTCTGAACACGGACCCCACACTGAACACGGACCACAATCTCAACATGGACTACAATCTCAACACGGCCCCCACTCTGAACATGGACCCCACTCTGAACATGGCCCACACTCTGAACGCAGACCCAACTCTGAACACTGATCCCACTCTGAACATGGACCACAGTCTGAACACGGACCCCACTCTGAAA
The DNA here is from genome assembly GCF_052327205.1 of Somniosus microcephalus. Classification (NCBI taxonomy): domain Eukaryota; kingdom Metazoa; phylum Chordata; class Chondrichthyes; order Squaliformes; family Somniosidae; genus Somniosus; species Somniosus microcephalus. Next base: position 18,603,953 of record NW_028225179.1, read on the forward strand.
ATGGGCCTAACACTGAACATGGGCCCCGCTCTGAACACGGACCCCACTCTGAAAACGGACATCACTGTGAACACAGAACACTCACTTTACACGGACACCACTCTCTACATGGAGCCCAACCTGAACACGGACACCACTCTGAACACGGACCCCACTCTGAACATAGACCTCACTCTGAACACGGATCCCACTCTTAACACGGACCCCACTCTGAACACAGACACCATTCTGAACATGGACCACAGTATGAACACGGTCCACACTCTGAACACAGAACCCACTCAAAACACAGACCCCACTCAAAACACAGACGCCACTCTGCACACAGAGACCACTCAAAACACGGAACCCACTCTGAACACTGACTCCAATCTGAACACTGAACCCACTCTGAACACTGAACCCACTCTGATCACGGACCCCAATCTGAACACTGACCCCACTCTGAACACAGACCCCACTCTGAACACCGACCACACTGAACACAGTCACCACTCTGAACACGGACCCCACTCTGAACACAGAACCCACTCTGAACACAGTCACCACTCTGAACAGAGTCACCACTCTGAACAGAGAACCCACACTGAAATTGGAACCCACTCTGAACACAGACACCACTCTGTACACTGACCCCACTCTGAACACGGAACCTACTTTGAAAACGGACTCCCATCTGAACACGGACCCCACACTGAAAACGAACTACACTATGAACACGGTCTCCATTCTGAACACAGAACCCACTCTGAACACGGATCACACTCTGAACACGGACCCCACTCTGAACACGGACCCCACTCTGAACATGGAGCCCACACTGAAAATGGAACCCACTCTGAACACAGACACCACTCTGTGCACTGACCCCACTCTGAACACGGAATCCACTCTGAAAATGGACAACCATCTGAACACGGACCCCACACTGAAAACGGACTACACTCTGAACACGGACTCCATTCTGAACACAGAACCCACTCTAAACATGGATCACACTCTGAACACGGAACCCAATCTGAACACGGATTCCAATCTGAACACGGACCCCACTCTGAACACAGGCCCCACTCTGGAAACGGACCCCACTATTAACATGGACGCCACTCTGAACACAGAACCCACTCTTAATACGTACCCCACTCTGTACCCGTTCCCCACTCTGAAAACAGACCCCATTCCGAAAAAGGACCCCACTCTGAAAACGGAACCAACACTGAACACAGACCCTACACAGAAAACAGACCCCACTCTGAACACAGTCACCACTCTGAACACAGTCACCACTCTGAACATGGACACCACACTCAACACAGAACTCACGCTTAAAACAGACCCTACTCTGAACACGGACCCCACTCTGAAATCAGACCCCACTCTGAACACAGACCCCATTCTGGAAATGGGCCCCGCTCTGACCACGGACCTCGCTCTGAACACGGACCCCACTCTGAACACAGACCCCACTCTGAAGACGGAGCGCACTCTGAACACGGACCAAACTCTCAACTCAGAGAACGCTCTGACCGTGGACCCCACGCTGAACATGGACCCATTCTGAGCACAGACAACACTCGGAACACAGAATCCACTCTGAACACGGACACCATGATGAACACGGAGCACAATCTGAATACGGACACCTCTCTGAACACGGACCCCAGGACCCCACACTGTAAATGGACCCCACTCTGAATACGGACCCCACTCTGAACACGGAACCCACTCTGAACACGGACCCCACTCTGAACATGGACCCCACTCTGAACACGGATCCCACTGTGAACACGGACCCCACTCTGAACATGGACCCAACTCTGAACACGGACCCCACTCTGAAAACAGACACCACTCTGAACACGGACCCCACTCTGAACACGGACCCCACTCTGAACTCCGACCCCAGTCCATTTTCTCTGCCTACACCTGGATGAGAAACAGCTTTTACATTTCATGTCAAACTTTACATAACCAGCAACAAAGACACCTCATCGACAGAATCTATTTACATACAGGACAGGGATTGCTCGGGTCGGAGGGAGGAATCTGTTTTGCTGAAGTTCTATGTCTCACGACATTGTGTCAGAACAAACTGTGAGACAGGAACTGGTGTCATGGAGGGTGAACACGCTGACCATTCACCCCGGGACAGAAAGATCTCGGGGAAAATGGCTGTGCATAATTCCTACCTGAATTATTTAGTGCCAGTAATGAAAGATGTCCTGAATAAGTCCCTGAATTGGCAGTGTGGCTCTAAGGTGTCAATTGGGTGCTTTCCAAAGCCTCTTTAAAATCTTCTCTGGAGTTACATTCCAACAATCTCATTAACCCTTACATGCTCTCCTATTCTGCATTCTTTTGAAACTATTGTAAAATACACAGAACCATATATTTACAATCAAAACCCAAAACTGATTACAGACTGACACTGAACACGGACCACATGCTGAACGTGGACCCCACTCTGAACACGGACCCCACTCTGAACGCGGACCCCACTCTGTACACGGACCCCACTCTGAACACGGACCCCACTCTGAACATGGACCACAATCTGAACACGGAACACACTCTGAACACTGAACCCAATCAAAACACAGACCCCTCTCAAAACACAAACGCCACTCTGAAAACAGAGACCACTCAAAACACGGAACCCACACTGAACACTGACTCCAATCTGAACACTGAACCCACTCTGAACACTGAACCTACTCTGAACACGGACCCCAATCTGAACACTGACCCCACTCTGAACACAGACCCCACACTGAACACAGACCCCACTCTGAACACAGTCACCACTCTGAACACGGACACCACTCTGTACACAGAACCCACTCTGAACACAGTCACCACTCTGAACAGAGTCACCACTCTGAACACAGAACCCACACTGAAAATGGAACCCACTGTCAACACAGACACAACTCTGTACACTGACCCCACTCTGAACACTGAACCCACTTTGAAAACGGAAACGCATCTGAACACGGACCCCACACTGGAAACGGACTACACTCTGAACACGGACTCCATTCTGAGCACAGAACCCACTCTGAACATGGATCACACTTTGAACACGGACCCCACTCTGAACACGGACCCCACTCAAAACACGGACCCCACACTGAACTCAGACCCCACTCTGAAAACGGACCCCACTATTAACATGGACGCCACTCTGAACACAGAACCCACTCTTAAAACAGACCCCACACTGTACACGGTCCCCACTCTGAACAGAGACCCGATTCCGAAAAAGGACCCCACTCTGAAAACGGAACCAACACTAAACATGGACCCCACTCGGAACACAGAGTCCACACTGAACACAGACGTGACTCTGAACACAGTCACCACTCTGAACATGGACACCACACTCAACACAGAACTCACGCTTAAAACAGACCCTACTCTGAACACAGACCCCACTCTGAACTCAGACCCCACTCTGAACATAGACCCCATTCTGGAAATGGGCCCCGCTCTGACCACGGACCTCGCTCTGAACACGGACCCCACTCTGAACACAGACCCCACTCTGAAGACGGAGCGCACTCTGAACACGGACCAAACTCTCAACTCAGAGAACACTCTGACCGTGGACCCCACGCTGAACATGGACCCATTCTGAGCACAGACAACACTCGGAACACAGAATCCACTCTGAACACGGACACCATGATGAACACGGAGCACAATCTGAAATCGGACACCCCTCTGAACACGGACCCCAGGACCCCACACTGTAAATGGACCCCACTCTGAATACGGACCCCACTCTGAACACGGAACCCACTCTGAACATGGACCCCACTCTGAACATGGACCCCACTCTGAACACGGACCCCACTGTGAACACGGACCCCACTCTGAACATGGACCCCACTCTGAACACGGACCCCACTCTGAACACGGACCCCACTCTGAACTCAGACCCCACTCTGAACACGGATCCCACTGTGAACACGGACACCACTCTGAACACGGACCCCACTCTGAACACAGACCCCACTCTGAACATGGAGCCCACTCTGAACACGGATCCCACTCTGCACCTAGACCCCACTCTGAACTCAGACCCCACTCTGAACATAGACCCCATTCTGAAAACAGGCCCCGCTCTGAACACGGACTTCGCTCTGAACACAGACACCACTCTGAACATAGATTCAACTCAGAACACGGACCCCACTCTTAACACAGACCCCAATCTGAACACGGAGGCCACTCTGAACACCGACCCCACTCTGAAAACAGAGAACGCTCTAAACGTGGACCCCACGCTTAACATGGACCCCATTCTGAACACAGACAACACACAGAACAGAGATCCCACTCTGAACATGGACCCCACTCTGTATACGGACCCCAGTTGGAACACGGACCTCTCTTTGAACACAGACCTCACTCTGCACACGGACCCCACTTTGAACACGGACCCCAGTCTGAAAACCGAACCCACTATGTCCACGGATCCCAATCTGAACACGGACCCCACTCTGAACACGGTCCCCATTCTGTATACAGACCACACTCTGCACACAGACACCACTCTGAACACAGACCCACCCTGAACACAAGCTCCACTCTGAACACGGACCCCAGTCAGAACACAGACCCCACTCTTAATGCAGAACCCACACTGAATTCGGACAACACTCTGAACGTGGACTCCACCGTGAACGCCGTCCACACAATGAACACGACCGCACTCTGAAAACAGATGCCATTCTGAACAATGACCCTACTCTGAACACGGACACCACACTGAACACTGACCCCAGTCTGAAATCCGAACCCATTATGTACATGGATCCCCATCTGAACACGGACCCCGCACTCTGAAGACAGATGCCATTCTGAACAATGACCCTACTCTGAACACGGACCCCACTCTGAACACCAACCGCACTCTGAACACTGACCCCACTCTGAACACGGACCCCACTCTGAACACGGACCCCACTCTGAACACAGACCCCAATCTGAACACGGACCACACTCTGAAAACGGACCACACTCTGAAAGCTGAACCCACTCAAAACACAGACCCCATCGAAACACAGACCCCACTCTGTACACAGAGTCCACTGAAAACACTGAACTCACTCTGAACACGGTCCCCACTCTGAACACTGACTCCACTCTGAAAACTGAACACACTCTGAACACGGACCCCAATCTGAACACTGACCCCACTCTGAACACTGACTCCACTCTGAAACCTGAACCCACTCTGAACACAGACCCCAATCTGAACACTGACCCCACTCTGAACACAGAACCCACGTTTAACACAGACTCAGCACTGAACACAGACCCCACTCTGAACATGGATCCCACTCATAACATGGACCCCACTCAAAACACGGACCCCACTCTGAAATCAGAACCCACTCTGAACACAGTGCCCACACTGAAAACAGACCCCACTCTGAACACAATCACCACTCTAAACACGGCCCCCACTCTGAACACGGACCCCACTCTGAACTCAGAACCCACTCTGAACACAGACCCCACACTGAAAACAGACCCCACTCTGAAAGCAGTCACCACTCTGAACACAGAACTCACGCTTAAAGCAGACCCTACTCTGAACATGGACCCCACTCTGAACTCAGACCCCACTTTGAACACAGACCCCATTCTGGAAATGGGTACGCTCTGACCACGGACCTCGCTCTGAACACGGACCCCACTCTGAACACAGACCCCACTCTGAAGACAGAGCCCACTCTCAACATTGACCAAGCTCTCAACTCAGAGAACGCTCTGACCGTGGACCCCACACTGAACATGGACCACATTCTGAGCACAGACAACACTCAGAACACAGTATCCACTCTGAACACAGACCCCACGATGAACACGGAGCACAATCTGAACACGGACACCTCTCTGAACACGGACCCCAGGACCCCACACTGTAAATGGACCCCACTCTGAATACGGACCCCACTCTGAACATGGAAACCTCTCTGAACACGGATCCCACTCTGAGCATGGACCCCACTCTGAACACGGACCCCACTCTGAACTCTGAACCCACTCTGAACACGGACCCCACTCTGAAAACAGACACCACTCTGAACACAGACCCCACTCTGAACACGGACCCTACTCTGAACTCAGACCCCAGTCCATTTTATCTGCCTATACCTGGATGAGAAACAGTTTTTACATTTCATGTCAAAGTTTACATAACCAGCAACAAAGACACCTCATCGACAGAATCTATTTACTTACAGGACTGAGATTGCTTGGGGCGGAGGGAGGAATCTGTTTTGCTGAAGTCCTATATCTCACGACATTGTATCAGAAGAAACTGTGAGACAGGACCTGGTGTCATGGAGGGTGAACACGCTGACAATTCACCCCAGGACAGAAAGATCTCGGGGAAAATGGCTGTGCAGAATTCCTACCTGAAATATTTAGTGCCAGCAATGAAAGATGTCCTGAATAAGTCCCTGAATTGGCAGTGTGGCTCTAAGGTTTCAATTGGGTGCTTTCCAAAGCCTCTTTAAAATCTTCTCTGGTGTTACATTCCAACAATCTCATTAACCCTTACATGCTCTCCTATTCTGCATTCTTTTGAAACTATTGTAAAATACACAGAAGCATATATTTACAATCAAAGCCCAAAACTGATTACTGACTGACACTGAACATGGACCGCATGCTGAACATGGACCCCACTCTGAACACGGACCCCACTCTGAACACGGACCCCACTCTGTACACGGCCCCCACTCTGAACATGGACCCCACTTTGAACACGGATCCCAGTCTGAACATGGACCCCACTCTGTACATGGATCCCACTCTGAACACGGACCCCGCCCTGAACATGGACCCCACTCTGAACACAGAACCTACTCTGAACACGGACCACACTCTGAACATGGACCCCACTTTGTACACGGATCCCAGTCTGAACATGGACCCCACTCTGTACATGGATCCCACTCTGAACATGGACCCCACTCTGTACATGGATCCCACTCTGAACACGGACCATACTCTGAACACGGACCACACTCTGAAAACAGACCCCATTTTGTCTACAGACCTCACTCTGAACACAGCCCCCACTCTGAACACAGATCCACCCTGAACACAAGCTCCACTCTGGAGATGGACTCCAGTCTCAACATGGACCCCACACTAAACGCAGACCCCACGCTGAACACGGACCCCAATCTGAACACAGACCCCACTGTGAATACGGACCCCATTTTGAAAAAGCACTCAACTCTGAACACAGACACCATTCTGAAAACAGACCCCACTTCGAACACGGACCCCACTCTGAACTCAGAACCCGCTCTGAACACGGACACCACTCTGAACATGGACCGCTCTATCAACACAGAACCAACTCTGAATGTGGACCCCACTCTGAGCACGGACCCCACAATGAACACGGACCGCACTCTGAAAACAGATGCCATTCTGAACAATGACCATACTCTGAACACGGATCCCACTCTGAACACGGACCCCACTCTGAACATGGAGCCCACACTGAAAATGGAACCCACTCTGAACACAGACACCACTCTGTGCACTCACCCCACTCTGAACACGGAATCCACTCTGAAAACGGACAACCATCTGAACACGGACCCCACACTGAAAACGGACTACACTCTGAACACGGACTCCATTCTGAACACAGAACCCACTCTAAACATGGATCACACTCTGAACACGGAACCCAATCTGAACACGGATTCCAATCTGAACACGGACCCCACTCTGTGCACTCACCCCACTCTGAACACGGAATCCACTCTGAAAATGGACAACCATCTGAACACGGACCCCACACTCAAAACGGACTACACTCTGAACACGGATTCCATTCTGAACACAGAACCCACTCTAAACATGGATCACACTCTGAACACGGGATCAAATCTGAACACGGATTCCAATCTGAACACGGACCACACTCTGAACACTGACCCCACTCTGAACACTGATCACATTCTGAAAACAGACCCCACTTCGAACACGGAGCCCACTCAAAACACAGACCCCACACTGAATTCAGACCCCACTCTGAACACAGACCCCACTCTGAAAACAGACCCCACTCTGAAAACGGGCCCCACTATGAACATGGACACCACTCTGAGCACAGAACCCACTCTTAAAACAGACCCCACTCTGTACACGGTCCCCACTCTGAACACAGACCCCATTCCGAAAAAGCACCGCACTCTGAAAACGGAACCAACACTGAACATGGAACCCACTCGGAACACAGAGCCCACACTGAACACAGACCCGACTCTGAACACAGTCATGACTCTGAACACAGTCACCAATCTGAAAATAGGCCCCACACTGAAAACAGACCCCAATCTGAACACAGACCCCACTCTGAACACAGTCATGATTCTGAACACAGTCACAAATCAGAAAATAGACCCCACACTGTTATACAGACCCCACTCTGAACACAGACCCCGCTCTGAACACAGACCCCACTCTGAACACGGACCCCACACTGAACACGGACCACAATCTCAACATGGACTGCAATCTCAACACGGCTCCCACTCTGAACATGGACCCCACTCTGAACATGGCCCACACTCTGAACGCAGACCCAACTCTGAACACTGATCCCACTCTGAACATGGACCCCACTCTGAACACGGACCCCACTCTGAAAACGGACACCACTGTGAACACAGAACACACTCTTTACACGGACACCACTCTCTACATGGACCCCAATCTGAACACGGACATCACTCTGAACACGGACCCCACTCTGAACACGGACCTCACTCTGAACACGGATCCCACTCTTAACACGGACCCCACTCTGAACACAGACTCCATTCTGAACATGGACCACAATATGAACATGGTCCTCACTCTGAACACAGAACCCACTCAAAACACAGACCCCACTCAAAACACAGACGCCACTCTGAACACAGAGACCACTCAAAACACGGAACCCACTCTGAACACTGACTCCAATCTGAACACTGAACCCACTCTGAACACTGAACCCACTCTGAACACGGACCCCAATCTGAACACTGACCCCACTCTGAACACAGACCCCACTCTGAACACCGACCACACTGAACACAGTCACCACTCTGAACACGGACCCCACTCTGAACACAGAACCCACTCTGAACACAGTCACCACTCTGAACAGAGTCACCACTCTGAACAGAGAACCCACACTGAAAATGGAACCCACTCTGAACACAGACACCACTCTGTACACTGACCCCACTCTGAACACGGAACCCACTTTGAAAACGGACTCCCATCTGAACACGGACCCCACACTGAAAACGGACTACACTACGAACAAGGACCCCACTCTGAACACAGAACCAAAATGAACATGGACCGCACTCAGAACACAGAGCCAACTCTGAGCACAGATCCCACTCTGAACACAGATCCCACTCAGAAGATGGACCGCACTCGGGACACAGATCCAACTCTGAAAAATGTCACGACTCTGAACACAGTCAGCACTCTGAAAACAGCACCTACACTGAAAGCAGACACCACTCTGAACACAGACCCCACTTTCAAGACGGATGCGACTCTGAAGACAGACCCCACTCTGAAACCAGACCCCATTCATTACACGGACCCCACTCTGAACCCGTCCCCACACTGAACAGGGACCCCACTCTGAACATCGGCACAACTCTGAACATGGCCCCCTTTCTGAACATGGACCATACTCTGAACACGGACACTACTCTGAACACGTAACACACTCTGTACACAGACCCCACTCCGTACACGGACTCCACTCTGAACACGGACCCCACTCTGAAAACGGACCAAATCTGAACACAAACACCTCTCTGAAGACGGACATCAGTCTGAACATGGACACCTCTCTGAACATGGACCTCGCTCTGAACACAGGCTCCACTCTGAACACAGACCCCACTCTGAACACGGACCACATTCTGAACATGGACCACACTCTGAACACGGACCACACTCTGAAAACAGACCCCACTCTGAACACGGATCGCACTCTGAACGCAGACCCCACTCTGAACAGAGACCCCACTTTGAACTCAGACCCCACTCTGAACATAGACCCCATTCTGAAAACAGGCCCCGCTCTGAACACGGACCTCACTCTGAACACGGACACCACTCTGAACATAGTCCCCACTCTGAACTCAGACCCCACTCTGAACATAGACCCCATTCTGAAAACAGGCCCCGCTCTGAACACGGACCTCACTCTGAACACGGACACCACTCTGAACATAGATTCAACTCGGAACACGGACCCCACTCTTAACACAGACCCCACTCTGAACACGGAGGTCACTCTGAACACCGACCCCACTCTGAAAACAGAGAACGCTCTAAACGTGGACCCCACGCTTAACATGGGCCCCATTCTGAACACAGACAACACACAGAACAGAGATCCCACTCTGAAAATGGACCACACGATGAACACGGACCACAATCTGAACATGGACCCCACTCTGAACACGGACACCACTCTGAACATGGACCCCACTCTGTATACGGAACCCAGTTGGAACACGGACCCCTCTTTGAACACAGACCTCACTCTGAACACGGACCCCACTTTGAACACGGACCCCAGTCTGAACACCGAACCCACTATGTACACGGATGCCAATCTGAACACGGACCCCACTCTGAACACGGCCCCCATTCTGTATACAGACCACACTCTGAACACAGACACCACTCTGAACACAGACCCACCCTGAACACAAGCTCCACTCTGAACACGGACCTCAGTCAGAACACAGACCCCACTCTAAATGCGGAACCCACACTGAACACGGACACCACTCTGAACGTGGACTCCACCGTGAACGCCGTCCACACAATGAACATGACCGCACTCCGAAAACAGATGCCATTCTGAACAATGACCCTACTCTGAACACGGACACCACTCTGAACACTGACCCCACTCTGAACACGGACCCCACTTTGAACACGGACCCCACTCTGAACACGGACACCACTCTGAACACAGAACCCACTTTCAACATGGTTGCGACTCTGAACACAGACCCACTCTGAAAACATACCCCATTCGTTACACGGACCCCACTCTGAACTCAAACACCACTCTGAACACGGACCCCACTCAGAACACAAACCCCACTCAGAAAACGGACCCCACACTGAACAGGGACCCCACTCTGAACACAGACCCCACTTTGAAAACAGACAACACTCTGAACCCGTCCCCACACTGAACAGGGACCCCACACTGAACACGGACCCCACAATGAACACGGACCCCACTCTGAACACAGACCCCACTCTGAACATCAGCGCAACTCTGAACATGGGCCCCTCTCTGAACATGGACCACACTCTGAACACGGACACTACTCTGAACACATAACCCACTCTGTACACAGACCCCACTCCGTACACGGACTGCACTCTGAACATGGACCCCACTCTGAACACGGACACCACTCTGCACACAGACACCAGTTGGAACACGTACCCCGCTGTGAACATGGACCCAACTCTGAACACGGACCCCACTTTGAACATGGCCCCCAATCTTAACACGGAACCCACTCTGTACATGGATCCCACTCTGAACATGGACCCTGCTCAGTACACGGACCCAAGTCTGAACACGGATCCCACTCTGAACATGGACCACACTCTGATCAGGGACCACACTCTGAACATGGACACCATTCTGTATATGGACACCATTCTGAACACAGACCCCACTCTGAATACGGACCAAATCTGAACACAAACTCCTCTCTGAAGACGGACATCAGTCTGAACATGATCACCTCTCTGAACATGGACCTCGCTCTGAAAACAGGCCCCACTCTGAACACGGACCACACTCTGAACATGGACCACACTCTGAACACGGACCACACTCTGAAAACAGACCCCACTCTGAACACGGACCCCACTCTGAACACAGACCCCACTCTGAACATGGAGCCCACTCTGAACACGGACCCCACTCTGAAGACGGACCCCACTCTGAACTCAGACCCCACTCTGAACATAGACCCCATTCTGAAAACAGGCCCCGCTCTGAACACGGACCTCGCTCTGAACACAGACACCACTCTGAACATAGATTCAACTCAGAACACGGACCCCACTCTTAACACAGACCCCACTCTGAACACGGTGGCCACTCTGAACAACGACCCCACTCTGAAAACAGAGAACGCTCTAAACGTGGACCCCACGCTGAACATGGACCCCATTCCGAACACAGACAACACACAGAACAGAGATCCCACTCTGAACATGGACCCCACGATGAACACGGACCACAATCTGAACATGGACCCCACTCTGAACACGGACACCACTCGGAACATGGACCCCACTCTGTATACGGACCCCAGTTGGAACACGGACCTCTCTTTGAACACAGACCTCACTCTGCACACGGACCCCACTTTGAACACGGACCCCAGTCTGAAATCCGAACCCACTATGTACATGGATCCCAATCTGAACACGGACCCCGCACTCTGAAGACAGATGCCATTCTGAACAATGACTCTACTCTGAACACGGACCCCACTCTGAACACTGACCGCACTCTGAACACTGACCACACTCTGAACACGGACCCCACTCTGAACACGGACCCCACTCTGAACAAGGACCACACTCTGAACACGGACCACACTCTGAAAGCAGACCCCACTCATAACACAGACCCCATCGAAACACAGACCCCACTCTGTACACAGAGCCCACTGAAAACACTGAACTCACTCTGAACACGGTCCCCACTCTGAACACTGACTCCACTCTGAAAACTGAACACACTCTGAACACGGACCCCAATCTGAACACTGACCCCACTCTGAACACTGACTCCACTCTGAAACCTGAACCCACTCTGAACACAGACCCCAATCTTAACACTGACCCCACTCTGAACACAGAACCCACGTTTAACACAGACCCAGCACTGAACACAGACCCCACTCTGAACATGGACCGCACTCATAACATGGGACCCACTCTAAACACAGACCCCACTCTGAAATCAGAACCCACTCTGAACACAGTGCCCACACTGAAAACAGACCCCACTCTGAACACAATCACCACTCTGAACACGGCCCCCACTCTGAACACGGACCCCACTCTGAACTCAGAACCCACTCTGAACACAGACCCCACACTGAAAACAGAACCCACTCTGAAAACAGTCACCACTCTGAACATAGAACTCACGCTTAAAGCAGACCCTACTCTGAACACGGACTCCACTCTGAACTCTGACCCTACTCTGAAGACGGAGCCCACTCTCAACACGGACCAAGCTCTCAACTCAGAGAACGCTCTGACCGTGGACCCCACGCTGAACATGGACCCCATTCTGAGCACAGACAACACTCGGAACACAGTATCCACTCTGAACACAGGCCCCACGATGAACACGGAGCACAATCTGAACACGGACACCTCTCTGAAAACGGACCCCAGGACCCCACACTGTAAATGGACACCACTCTGAATACGGACCCCACTCTGAACATGGAACCCTCTCTGAACACGGATCCCACTCTGAGCATGGACCCAACTCTGAACACGGACCCCACTCTGAACACTGAACCCACTCTGAACACGGACCCCACTCTGAACATGGACCCCACTCTGAACACGGACCCCACTCTGAAAACAGACACCACTCTGAGCACAGACCCCACTCTGAACACGGACCCTACTCTGAACTCAGACCCCAGTCCATTTTATCTGCCTATACCTGGATGAGAAACAGCTTTTACATTTCATGTCAAACTTTACATAACCAGCAACAAAGACACCTCATCGACAGAATCTATTTACATACAGGACAGAGATTGCTCGGGTCAGAGGGAGGAATCTGTTTTGCTGAAGTTCTATGTCTCACGACATTGTGTCAGAACAAACTGTGAGACAGGACCTGGTGTCATGGAGGGTGAACACGCTGACAATTCACCCCAGGACAGAAAGATCTCGGGGAAAATGGCTGTGCAGAATTCCTACCTGAAATATTTAGTGCCAGTAATGAAAGATGTCCTGAATAAGTCCCTGAATTGGCAGTGTGGCTCTAAGGTGTCAATTGGCTGCTTTCCAAAGCCTCTTTAAAGTCTTCTCTGGTGTTACATTCCAACAATCTCATTAACCCTTACATGCTCTCCTATTCTGCATTCTTTTGAAACTATTGTAAAATACACAGAAGCATATATTTACAATCAAATCCCAAAACTGATTACTGACTGACACTGAACATGGACCGCTTGCTGAACATGGACCCAACTCTGAACACGGACCCCACTCTGAACACGGACCCCACTCTGTACACGGCCCCCACTCTGAACATGGACCCCACTTTGAACACGGATCCCAGTCTGAACATGGACCCCACTCTGTATATGGATCCCACTCTGAACACGGACCCCGCCCTGAACATGGACCCCACTCTGAACACAGAACCTACTCTGAACACGGACCACACTCTGAACACGGACCCCACTTTGAACACGGATCCCAGTCTGAACATGGACCCCACTCTGTACATGGATCCCACTCTGAACATGGACCCCACTCTGTACATGGATCCCACTCTGAACACGGACCATACTCTGAACACGGACCACACTCTGAAAACAGACCCCATTCTGTCTACAGACCTCACTCTGAACACAGCCCCCACTCTGAACACAGATCCACCCTGAACACAAGCTCCACTCTGGAGATGGACTCCAGTCTCAACATGGACCCCACACTAAACGCAGACCCCACGCTGAACACGGACCCCAATCTGAACACAGACCCCACTGTGAATACGGACCCCATTCTGAAAAAGAACTCAACTCTGAACACAGACACCATTCTGAAAACAGACCCCACTTCGAACACGGACCCCACTCTGAACTCAGAACCCGCTCTGAACACGGACACCACTCTGAACATGGACCGCTCTATGAACACAGAACCAACTCTGAATGTGGACCCCACTCTGAGCACGGACCCCACAATGAACACGGACCGCACTCTGAAAGCAGACGCCATTCTGAACAATGACCATACTCTGAACACGGATCCCACTCTGAACACGGACCCCACTCTGAACATGGAGCCCACACTGAAAATGGAACCCACTCTGAACACAGACACCACTCTGTGCACTGACCCCACTCTGAACACGGAATCCACTCTGAAAATGGACAACCATCTGAACATGGACCCCACACTGAAAACGGACTACACTCTGAACACGGACTCCATTCTGAACACAGAACCCACTCTAAACATGGATCACACTCTGAACACGGAACCCAATCTGAACACGGATTCCAATCTGAACACGGACCCCACTCTGAACACTGACCCCACTCTGAACACTGATCACATTCTGAAAGCAGACCCCACTCTGAACACGGAATCCACTCTGAAAATGGACAACCATCTGAACACGGACCCCACACTGAAAACGGACTACACTCTGAACACGGACTCCATTCTGAACACAGAACCCACTCTAAACATGGATCACACTCTGAACACGGAACCCAATCTGAACACGGATTCCAATCTGAACACGGTCCCCACTCTGAACACAGACCCCATTCCGAAAAAGGACCCCACTCTGAAAACGGAACCAACACTGAACATGGAACCCACTCGGAACACAGAGCCCACACTGAACACAGACCCGACTCTGAACACAGTCATGACTCTGAACACAGTCACCACTCTGAAAATAGGCCCCACACTGAAAACAGACCCCAATCTGAACACAGACCCCACTCTGAACACAGTTATGACTCTGAACACAGTCACCAATCTGAAAATAGACCCCACACTGAAGACAGACCGCACTCTGAACACAGACCCCACTCTGAACACAAACCCCACTCTGAACACAGACCCCACTCTGAACACGGACCCCACACTGAACACGGACCACAATCTCAACATGGACTACAATCTCAACACGGCCCCCACTCTGAACATGGACCCCACTCTGAACATGGCCCACACTCTGAACGCAGACCCAACTCTGAACACTGATCCCACTCTGAACATGGACCCCAGTCTGAACACGGACCCCACTCTGAAAATGGGCCTAACACTGAACATGGGCCCCGCTCTGAACACGGACCCCACTCTGAAAACGGACACCACTGTGAACACAGAACACACTCTTTACACGGACACCACTCTCTACATGGAGCCCAACCTGAACACGGACACCACTCTGAACACGGACCCCACTCTGAACATGGACCTCACTCTGAACACGGATCCCACTTTTAACACGGACCCCACTCTGAACACAGACACCATTCTGAACATGGACCACAATATGAACACGGTCCACACTCTGAACACAGAACCCACTCAAAACACAGACCCCACTCAAAACACAGACGCCACTCTGCACACAGAGACCACTCAAAACACGGAACCCACTCTGAACGCTGACTCCAATCTGAACACTGAACCCACTCTGAACACTGAACCCACTCTGATCACGGACCCCAATCTGAACACTGACCCCACTCTGAACACAGACCCCACTCTGAACACCGACCACACTGAACACAGTCACCACTCTGAACACGGACCCCACTCTGAACACAGAACCCACTCTGAACACAGTCACCACTCTGAACAGAGTCACCACTCTGAACAGAGAACCCACACTGAAAATGGAACCCACTCTGAACACAGACACCACTCTGTACACTGACCCCACTCTGAACACGGAACCCACTTTGAAAACGGACTCCCATCTGAACACGGACCCCACACTGAAAACGGACTACACTATGAACACGGTCTCCATTCTGAACACAGAACCCACTCTGAACACGGATCACACTCTGAACACGGACCCCACTCTGAACATGGAGCCCACACTGAAAATGGAACCCACTCTGAACACAGACACCACTCTGTGCACTGACCCCACTCTGAACACGGAATCCACTCTGAAAATGGACAACCATCTGAACACGGACCCCACACTGAAAACGGACTACACTCTGAACACGGACTCCATTCTGAACACAGAACCCACTCTAAACATGGATCACACTCTGAACACGGAACCCAATCTGAACACGGATTCCAATCTGAACACGGACCCCACTCTGAACACTGACCACACTCTGAACACTGATCACATTCTGAAAGCAGACCCCACTCTGAACACGGAATCCACTCTGAAAATGGACAACCATCTGAACACGGACCCCACACTGAAAACGGACTACACTCTGAACACGGACTCCATTCTATACACAGAACCCACTCTAAACATGGATCACACTCTGAACACGGAACCCAATCTGAACACGGATTCCAATCTGAACACGGTCCCCACTCTGAACACAGACCCCATTCCTAAAAAGGACCCCACTCTGAAAACGGAACCAACACTGAACATGGAACCCACTCGGAACACAGAGCCCACACTGAACACAGACCCGACTCTGAACACAGTCATGACTCTGAACACAGTCACCACTCTGAAAATAGGCCCCACACTGAAAACAGACCCCAATCTGAACACAGACCCCACTCTGAACACAGTTATGACTCTGAACACAGTCACCAATCTGAAAATAGACCCCACACTGAAGACAGATCCCACTCTGAACACAGACCCCACTCTGAACACAAACCCCACTCTGAACACAGACCCCACTCTGAACACGGACCCCACACTGAACACGGACCACAATCTCAACATGGACTACAATCTCAACACGGCCCCCACTCTGAACATGGACCCCACTCTGAACATGGCCCACACTCTGAACGCAGACCCAACTCTGAACACTGATCCCACTCTGAACATGGACCACAGTCTGAACACGGACCCCACTCTGAAAATGGGCCTAACACTGAACATGGGCCCCGCTCTGAACACGGACCCCACTCTGAAAACGGACATCACTGTGAACACAGAACACTCACTTTACACGGACACCACTCTCTACATGGAGCCCAACCTGAACACGGACACCACTCTGAACACGGACCCCACTCTGAACATAGACCTCACTCTGAACACGGATCCCACTCTTAACACGGACCCCACTCTGAACACAGACACCATTCTGAACATGGACCACAGTATGAACACGGTCCACACTCTGAACACAGAACCCACTCAAAACACAGACCCCACTCAAAACACAGACGCCACTCTGCACACAGAGACCACTCAAAACACGGAACCCACTCTGAACACTGACTCCAATCTGAACACTGAACCCACTCTGAACACTGAACCCACTCTGATCACGGACCCCAATCTGAACACTGACCCCACTCTGAACACAGACCCCACTCTGAACACCGACCACACTGAACACAGTCACCACTCTGAACACGGACCCCACTCTGAACACAGAACCCACTCTGAACACAGTCACCACTCTGAACAGAGTCACCACTCTGAACAGAGAACCCACACTGAAATTGGAACCCACTCTGAACACAGACACCACTCTGTACACTGACCCCACTCTGAACACGGAACCTACTTTGAAAACGGACTCCCATCTGAACACGGACCCCACACTGAAAACGAACTACACTATGAACACGGTCTCCATTCTGAACACAGAACCCACTCTGAACACGGATCACACTCTGAACACGGACCCCACTCTGAACACGGACCCCACTCTGAACATGGAGCCCACACTGAAAATGGAACCCACTCTGAACACAGACACCACTCTGTGCACTGACCCCACTCTGAACACGGAATCCACTCTGAAAATGGACAACCATCTGAACACGGACCCCACACTGAAAACGGACTACACTCTGAACACGGACTCCATTCTGAACACAGAACCCACTCTAAACATGGATCACACTCTGAACACGGAACCCAATCTGAACACGGATTCCAATCTGAACACGGACCCCACTCTGAACACAGGCCCCACTCTGGAAACGGACCCCACTATTAACATGGACGCCACTCTGAACACAGAACCCACTCTTAATACGTACCCCACTCTGTACCCGTTCCCCACTCTGAAAACAGACCCCATTCCGAAAAAGGACCCCACTCTGAAAACGGAACCAACACTGAACACAGACCCTACACAGAAAACAGACCCCACTCTGAACACAGTCACCACTCTGAACACAGTCACCACTCTGAACATGGACACCACACTCAACACAGAACTCACGCTTAAAACAGACCCTACTCTGAACACGGACCCCACTCTGAAATCAGACCCCACTCTGAACACAGACCCCATTCTGGAAATGGGCCCCGCTCTGACCACGGACCTCGCTCTGAACACGGACCCCACTCTGAACACAGACCCCACTCTGAAGACGGAGCGCACTCTGAACACGGACCAAACTCTCAACTCAGAGAACGCTCTGACCGTGGACCCCACGCTGAACATGGACCCATTCTGAGCACAGACAACACTCGGAACACAGAATCCACTCTGAACACGGACACCATGATGAACACGGAGCACAATCTGAATACGGACACCTCTCTGAACACGGACCCCAGGACCCCACACTGTAAATGGACCCCACTCTGAATACGGACCCCACTCTGAACACGGAACCCACTCTGAACACGGACCCCACTCTGAACATGGACCCAACTCTGAACACGGACCCCACTCTGAAAACAGACACCACTCTGAACACGGACCCCACTCTGAACACGGACCCCACTCTGAACTCCGACCCCAGTCCATTTTCTCTGCCTACACCTGGATGAGAAACAGCTTTTACATTTCATGTCAAACTTTACATAACCAGCAACAAAGACACCTCATCGACAGAATCTATTTACATACAGGACAGGGATTGCTCGGGTCGGAGGGAGGAATCTGTTTTGCTGAAGTTCTATGTCTCACGACATTGTGTCAGAACAAACTGTGAGACAGGAACTGGTGTCATGGAGGGTGAACACGCTGACCATTCACCCCGGGACAGAAAGATCTCGGGGAAAATGGCTGTGCATAATTCCTACCTGAATTATTTAGTGCCAGTAATGAAAGATGTCCTGAATAAGTCCCTGAATTGGCAGTGTGGCTCTAAGGTGTCAATTGGGTGCTTTCCAAAGCCTCTTTAAAATCTTCTCTGGAGTTACATTCCAACAATCTCATTAACCCTTACATGCTCTCCTATTCTGCATTCTTTTGAAACTATTGTAAAATACACAGAACCATATATTTACAATCAAAACCCAAAACTGATTACAGACTGACACTGAACACGGACCACATGCTGAACGTGGACCCCACTCTGAACACGGACTCCACTCTGAACGCGGACCCCACTCTGTACACGGACCCCACTCTGAACACGGACCCCACTCTGAACATGGACCACAATCTGAACACGGAACACACTCTGAACACTGAACCCAATCAAAACACAGACCCCTCTCAAAACACAAACGCCACTCTGAAAACAGAGACCACTCAAAACACGGAACCCACACTGAACACTGACTCCAATCTGAACACTGAACCCACTCTGAACACTGAACCTACTCTGAACACGGACCCCAATCTGAACACTGACCCCACTCTGAACACAGACCCCACACTGAACACAGACCCCACTCTGAACACAGTCACCACTCTGAACACGGACACCACTCTGTACACAGAACCCACTCTGAACACAGTCGCCACTCTGAACAGAGTCACCACTCTGAACACAGAACCCACACTGAAAATGGAACCCACTGTCAACACAGACACAACTCTGTACACTGACCCCACTCTGAACACTGAACCCACTTTGAAAACGGAAACGCATCTGAACACGGACCCCACACTGGAAACGGACTACACTCTGAACACGGACTCCATTCTGAGCACAGAACCCACTCTGAACATGGATCACACTTTGAACACGGACCCCACTCTGAACACGGACCCCACTCAAAACACGGACCCCACACTGAACTCAGACCCCACTCTGAAAACGGACCCCACTATTAACATGGACGCCACTCTGAACACAGAACCCACTCTTAAAACAGACCCCACTCTGTACACGGTCCCCACTCTGAACAGAGACCCGATTCCGAAAAAGGACCCCACTCTGAAAACGGAACCAACACTAAACATGGACCCCACTCGGAACACAGAGTCCACACTGAACACAGACGCGACTCTGAACACAGTCACCACTCTGAACATGGACACCACACTCAACACAGAACTCACGCTTAAAACAGACCCTACTCTGAACACGGACCCCACTCTGAACTCAGACCCCACTCTGAACATAGACCCCATTCTGGAAATGGGCCCCGCTCTGACCACGGACCTCGCTCTGAACACGGACCCCACTCTGAACACAGACCCCACTCTGAAGACGGAGCGCACTCTGAACACGGACCAAACTCTCAACTCAGAGAACACTCTGACCGTGGACCCCACGCTGAACATGGACCCATTCTGAGCACAGACAACACTCGGAACACAGAATCCACTCTGAACACGGACACCATGATGAACACGGAGCACAATCTGAAATCGGACACCCCTCTGAACACGGACCCCAGGACCCCACACTGTAAATGGACCCCACTCTGAATACGGACCCCACTCTGAACACGGAACCCACTCTGAACATGGACCCCACTCTGAACATGGACCCCACTCTGAACACGGATCCCACTGTGAACACGGACACCACTCTGAACATGGACCCCACTCTGAACACGGACCCCACTGTGAACACGGACCCCACTCTGAACATGGACCCCACTCTGAACATGGACCCCACTCTGAACACGGACCCCACTCTGAACACGGACCCCACTCTGAACTCAGACCCCACTCTGAACACGGATCCCACTGTGAACACGGACACCACTCTGAACATGGACCCCACTCTGAACACGGACCCCACTCTGAACACGGACCCCACTCTGAACTCAGACCCCAGTCCATTTTATCTGCCTATACCTGGATGAGAAACAGCTTTTACATTTCATGTCAAACTTTACATAACCAGCAACAAAGACACCTCATCGACAGAATCTATTTACATACAGGACAGGGATTGCTCGGGTCGGAGGGAGGAATCTGTTTTGCTGAATTTCTATGTCTCACGACATTGTGTCAGAACAAACTGTGAGACAGGACCTGGTGTCATGGAGGGTGAACACGCTGACCATTCACCCCGGGACAGAAAGATCTCGGGGAAAATGGCTGTGCGTAATTCCTACCTGAATTATTTAGTGCCAGTAATGAAAGATGTCCTGAATAAGTCCCTGAATTGGCAGTGTGGCTCTAAGGTGTCAATTGGGTGCTTCCCAAAGCCTCTTTAAAACCTTCTCTGGAGTTACATTCCAACAATCTCATTAACCCTTACATGCTCTCCTATTCTGCATTCTTTTGAAACTATTGTAAAATACACAGAACCATATATTTACAATCAAAACCCAAAACTGATTACAGACTGACACTGAACACTGACCACATGCTGAACGTGGACCCCACTCTGAACATGGACCCCACTCTGTACACGGACCCCACTCTGAACACGGACCCCACTCTGTACACGGACCCCACTCTGAACACGGACCCCACTCTGAACATGGACCACAATCTGGACACGGAACACACTCTGAACACTGAAGCCAATCAAAACACAGACCCCTCTCAAAACACAAACGCCACTCTGAAAACAGAGACCACTCAAAACACGGAACCCACACTGAACACTGACTCCAATCTGAACACTGAACCCACTCTGAACACTGAACCTACTCTGAACACGGACACCAATCTGAACACTGACCCCACTCTGAACACAGACCCCACACTGAACACAGACCCCACTCTGAACACAGTCACCACTCTGAACACGGACACCACTCTGTACACAGAACCCACTCTGAACACAGTCACCACTCTGAACAGAGTCACCACTCTGAACACAGAACCCACACTGAAAATGGAACCCACTCTCAACACAGACACCACTCTGTACACTGACCCCACTCTGAACACTGAACCCACTTTGAAAACGGAAACGCATCTGAACACGGACCCCACACTGGAAACGGACTACACTCTGAACACGGACTCCATTCTGAGCACAGAACCCACTCTGAACACGGATCACACTCTGAACAAGGACCCCACTCTGAACACGGACCCCACTCAAAACACGGACCCCACACTGAACTCAGACCCCACTCTGAACACAGACCCCACTCTGAAAACGGACCCCACTATTAACATGGACGCCACTCTGAACACAGAACCCACTTTAAAAACAGACCCCACTCTGTACACGGTCCCCACTCTGAACACAGACCCGATTCCGAAAAAGGACCACACTCTGAAAACGGAACCAACACTAAACATGGACCCCACTCGGAACACAGAGCCCACACTGAACACAGACCCGACTCTGAACACAGTCACCACTCTGAACACAGACCCCACTCTGAACACGGACCCCACTCTGAACTCAGAACCCACTCTGAACACAGACCCCTCACTGAAAACAGACCCCACTCTGAACACAGTCACCACTCTGAAAACAGTCACCATTCTGAACATGGACACCACTCTGAACACAGAACTCACGCTTAAAACAGACTCTACTCTGAACACGGACCCCACTCTGAACTCAGACCCCACTCTGAACACAGACCCCATTCTGGAAATGGGCCCCGCTCTGACCATGGACCTCGCTCTGAACACAGACCCCACTCTGAACACAGACCCCACTCTGAAGACGGAGCCCACTCTGAACACGGACCAAACTCTCAACTCAGAGAAGGCTCTGACCATGGACCCCACGCTGAACATGGACCCATTCTGAGCACAGACAACACTCGGAACACAGAATCCACTCTGAACACGGACTCCACGATGAACACGGAGCACAATCTGAACACGGACACCTCTCTGAACACGGACCCTAGGACCCCACACTGTAAATGGACCCCTCTCTGAATACGGACCCCACTCTGAACACGGAACCCACTCTGAACATGGACCCCACTCTGAACATGGACCCCACTCTGAACACGGACCCCACTCTGAACACGGACCCCACTCTGAACATGGACCCCACTCTGAACACAGACCCCACTCTGAAAACAGACACCACTCTGAACGTGGACTCCACCGTGAACGCCGTCCACACAATGAACACGACCGCACTCTGAAAACAGATGCCATTCTGAACAATGACCCTACTCTGAACACGGACACCACTCTGAACACTGACCCCACTCTGAACACGGACCCCACTTTGAACACGGACCCCACTCTGAACACGGACACCACTCTGAACACAGACCCCACTTTCAACACGTTTGCGACTCTGAACACAGACCCACTCTGAAAACATACCCCATTCGTTACACCGACCCCACTCTGAACTCAAACACCACTCTGAACACGGACCCCACTCAGAACACAAACCCCACTCAGAAAACGGACCCCACACTGAACAGGGACCCCACTCTGAACACAGACCCCACTTTGAAAACAGACCCCACTCTGAACCCGTCCCCACACTGAACAGGGATCCCACACTGAACACGGACCCCACAATGAACACGGACCCCACTCTGAACACAGACCCCACTCTGAACATCAGCGCAACTCTGAACATGGCCCCCTCTCTGAACATGGACCACACTCTGAACACGGACACTACTCTGAACACATAACCCACTCTGTACACAGACCCCACTCCGTACACGGACTCCACTCTGAACATGGACCCCACTCTGAACACGGACACCACTCTGCACACAGACACCAGTTGGAACACGTACCCCGCTGTGAACATGGACCCAACTCTGAACACGGACCCCACTTTGAACATGGCCCCCAATCTTAACACGGAACCCACTCTGTACATGGATCCCACTCTGAACATGGACCCTGCTCAGTACACGGACCCCAGTCTGAACACGGATCCCACTCTGAACATGGGCCACACTCTGATCAGGGACCACACTCTGAACACGGACACCATTCTGTATATGGAGCCCACTCTGAACACAGACCCCACTCTGAATACGGACCAAATCTGAACACAAACTCCTCTCTGAAGACGGACATCAGTCTGAACATGATCACCTCTCTGAACATGGACCTCGCTCTGAAAACACGCCCCACTCTGAACACGGACCACACTCTGAACATGGACCACACTCTGAACACGGACCACACTCTGAAAATAGACCCCACTCTGAACACGGACCCCACTCTGAACACAGACCCCACTCTGAACATGGAGCCCACTCTGAACACGGACCCCACTCTGAACACGGACCCCACTCTGAACTCAGACCCCACTCTGAACATAGATCCCATTCTGAAAACAGGCCCCGCTCTGAACACGGACCTCGCTCTGAACACAGACACCACTCTGAACATAGATTCAACTCAGAACACGGACCCCACTCTTAACACAGACCCCACTCTGAACACGGTGGCCACTCTGAACACCGACGCCACTCTGAAAACAGAGAACGCTCTAAACGTGGAACCCACGCTGAACATGGATCCCATTCTGAACACAGACAACACACAGAACAGAGATCCCACTCTGAACATGGACACCACGATGAACACGGACCACAATCTGAACATGGACCCCACTCTGAACACGGACACCACTCGGAACATGGACCCCACTCTGTATTCGGACCCCAGTTGGAACACGGACCTCTCTTTGAACACAGACCTCACTCTGCACACGGACCCCACTTTGAACACGGACCCCAGTCTGAAATCCGAACCCACTATGTACATGGATCCCAATCTGAACACGGACCCCGCACTCTGAAGACAGATGCCATTCTGAACAATGACCCTACTCTGAACACGGACCCCACTCTGAACACTGACCGCACTCTGAACACTGACCACACTCTGAACACGGACCCCACTCTGAACACGGACCCCACTCTGAACAAGGACCACACTCTGAACACGGACCACACTCTGAAAGCAGACCCCACTCATAACACAGACCCCATCGAAACACAGACCCCACTCTGTACACAGAGCCCACTTAAAACACCGAACTCACTCTGAACACTGTCCCCACTCTGAACACTGACTCCACTCTGAAAACTGAACACACTCTGAACACGGACCCCAATCTGAACACTGACCCCACTCTGAACACTGACTCCACTCTGAAACCTGAACCCACTCTGAACACAGACCCCAATCTGAACACTGACCCCACTCTGAACACAGAACCCACGTTTAACACAGACCCAGCACTGAACACAGACCCCACTCTGAACATGGACCCCACTCATAACATGGACCCCACTCAAAACACGGACCCCACTCTGAAATCAGAACCCACTGTGAACACAGTGCCCACACTGAAAACAGACCCCACTCTGAACACAATCACCACACTGAACACGGACCCCACTCTGAACACGGACCCCACTCTGAACAAGGACCACACTCTGAACACGGACCACACTCTGAAAGCAGACCCCACTCAAAACACAGACCCCATCGAAACACAGACCCCACTCTGTACACAGAGCCCACTGAAAACACTGAACTCACTCTGAACACGGTCCCCACTCTGAACACTGACTCAACTCTGAAAACTGAACACACTCTGAACACGGACCCCAATCTGAACACTGACCCCACTCTGAACACTGACTCCACTCTGAAACCTGAACCCACTCTGAACACAGACCCCAATCTGAGCACTGACCCCACTCTGAACACAGAACCCACGTTTAACACAGACCCAGCACTGAACACAGACCCCACTCTGAACATGGACCCCACTCATAACATGGACCCCACTCGAAACACGGACCCCACTCTGAAATCAGAACCCACTCTGAACACAGTGCCCGCACTGAAAACAGACCCCACTCTGAACACAATCACCACTCTGAACACGGCCCCCACTCTGAACACGGACCCCACTCTGAACTCAGAACCCACTCTGAACACAGACCCCACACTGAAAACAGAACCCACTCTGAAAACAGTCACCACTCTGAACATAGAACTCGCGCTTAAAGCAGACCCTACTCTGAACACGGACCCCACTCTGAACTCAGACCCCACTCTGAACACAGACCCCATTCTGGAAGTGGACCCCGCTCTGACAAGGACCTCGCTCTGAACACGGACCCCACTCTGAACACAGACCCCACTCTGAAGACGGAGCCCACTCTCAACACGGACCAAGCTCTCAACTCAGAGAACGCTCTGACCGTGGACCCCACACTGAACATGGACCACATTCTGAACACGGAACACACTCTGAACACTGAACCCAATCAAAACACAGACCCCTCTCAAAACACAAACGCCACTCTGAAAACAGAGACCACTCAAAACACGGAACCCACACTGAACACTGACTCCAATCTGAACACTGAACCCACTCTGAACACTGAACCAACTCTGAACAAGGACCCCAATCTGAACACTGACCCCACTCTGAACACAGACCCCACACTGAACACAGACCCCATTCTGAACACAGTCACCACTCTGAACACGGACACCACTCTGTACACAGAACCCACTTTGAACACAGTCACCACTCTGAACAGAGTCACCACTCTGAACACAGAACCCACACTGAAAATGGAACCCACTCTCAACACAGACACCACTCTGTACACTGACCCCACTCTGAACACTGAACCCACTTTGAAAACGGAAACGCATCTGAACACGGACCCCACACTGGAAACGGACTACACTCTGAACACGGACTCCATTCTGAGCACAGAACCCACTCTGAACATGGATCACACTTTGAACACGGACCCCACTCTGAACACGGACCCCACTCAAAACACGGACCCCACACTGAACTCAGACCCCACTCTGAACACAGACCCCACTCTGAAAACGGACCCCACTATTAACATGGACGCCACTCTGAACACAGAACCCACTCTTAAAACAGACCCCACTCTGTACACGGTCCCCACTCTGAACAGAGACCCGATTCCGAAAAAGGACCCCACTCTGAAAACGGAACCAACACTAAAAATGGACCCCACTCGGAACACAGAGTCCACACTGAACACAGACGCGACTCTGAACACAGTCACCACTCTGAACATGGACACCACACTCAACACAGAACTCACGCTTAAAACAGACCCTACTCTGAACACGGACCCCACTCTGAACTCAGACCCCACTCTGAACATAGACCCCATTCTGGAAATGGGCCCCGCTCTGACCACGGACCTCGCTCTGAACACGGACCCCACTCTGAACACAGACCCCACTCTGAAGACGGAGCGCACTCTGAACACGGACCAAACTCTCAACTCAGAGAACACTCTGACCGTGGACCCCACGCTGAACATGGACCCATTCTGAGCACAGACAACACTCGGAACACAGAATCCACTCTGAACACGGACACCATGATGAACACGGAGCACAATCTGAATACGGACACCCCTCTGAACACGGACCCCAGGACCCCACACTGTAAATGGACCCCACTCTGAATACGGACCCCACTCTGAACACGGAACCCACTCTGAACATGGACCCCACTCTGAACATGGACCCCACTCTGAACACGGACCCCACTGTGAACACGGACCCCACTCTGAACATGGACCCCACTCTGAACACGGACCCCACTCTGAACACGGAACCCACTCTGAACACGGACCCCACTCTGAACTCAGACCCCAGTCCATTTTATCTGCCTACACCTGGATGAGAAACAGCTTTTACATTTCATGTCAAACTTTACATAACCAGCAACAAAGACACCTCATCGACAGAATCTATTTACATACAGGACAGGGATTGCTCGGGTCGGAGGGAGGAATCTGTTTTGCTGAATTTCTATATCTCACGACATTGTGTCAGAACAAACTGTGAGACAGGACCTGGTGTCATGGAGGGTGAACACGCTGACCATTCACCCCGGGACAGAAAGATCTCGGGGAAAATGGCTGTGCGTAATTCCTACCTGAAATATTTAGTGCCAGTAATGAAAGATGTCCTGAATAAGTCCCTGAATTGGCAGTGTGGCTCTAAGGTGTCAATTGGGTGCTTCCCAAAGCCTCTTTAAAACCTTCTCTGGAGTTACATTCCAACAATCTCATTAACCCTTACATGCTCTCCTATTCTGCATTCTTTTGAAACTATTGTAAAATACACAGAACCATATATTTACAATCAAAACCCAAAACTGATTACTGACTGACACTGAACATGGACCGCTTGCTGAACATGGACCCAACTCTGAACACGGACCCCACTTTGAACATGGCCCCCAATCTTAACACGGAACCCACTCTGTACATGGATCCCACTCTGAACATGGACCCTGCTCAGTACACGGACCCCAGTCTGAACACGGATCCCACTCTGAACATGGGCCACACTCTGATCAGGGACCACACTCTGAACACGGACACCATTCTGTATATGGAGCCCACTCTGAACACAGACCCCACTCTGAATACGGACCAAATCTGAACACAAACTCCTCTCTGAAGACGGACATCAGTCTGAACATGATCACCTCTCTGAACATGGACCTCGCTCTGAAAACACGCCCCACTCTGAACACGGACCACACTCTGAACATGGACCACACTCTGAACACGGACCACACTCTGAAAATAGACCCCACTCTGAACACGGACCCCACTCTGAACACAGACCCCACTCTGAACATGGAGCCCACTCTGAACACGGACCCCACTCTGAACACGGACCCCACTCTGAACTCAGACCCCACTCTGAACATAGATCCCATTCTGAAAACAGGCCCCGCTCTGAACACGGACCTCGCTCTGAACACAGACACCACTCTGAACATAGATTCAACTCAGAACACGGACCCCACTCTTAACACAGACCCCACTCTGAACACGGTGGCCACTCTGAACACCGACCCCACTCTGAAAACAGAGAACGCTCTAAACGTGGAACCCACGCTGAACATGGATCCCATTCTGAACACAGACAACACACAGAACAGAGATCCCACTCTGAACATGGACACCACGATGAACACGGACCACAATCTGAACATGGACCCCACTCTGAACACGGACACCACTCGGAACATGGACCCCACTCTGTATTCGGACCCCAGTTGGAACACGGACCTCTCTTTGAACACAGACCTCACTCTGCACACGGACCCCACTTTGAACACGGACCCCAGTCTGAAATCCGAACCCACTATGTACATGGATCCCAATCTGAACACGGACCCCGCACTCTGAAGACAGATGCCATTCTGAACAATGACCCTACTCTGAACACGGACCCCACTCTGAACACTGACCGCACTCTGAACACTGACCACACTCTGAACACGGACCCCACTCTGAACACGGACCCCACTCTGAACAAGGACCACACTCTGAACACGGACCACACTCTGAAAGCAGACCCCACTCATAACACAGACCCCATCGAAACACAGACCCCACTCTGTACACAGAGCCCACTTAAAACACCGAACTCACTCTGAACACTGTCCCCACTCTGAACACTGACTCCACTCTGAAAACTGAACACACTCTGAACACGGACCCCAATCTGAACACTGACCCCACTCTGAACACTGACTCCACTCTGAAACCTGAACCCACTCTGAACACAGACCCCAATCTGAACACTGACCCCACTCTGAACACAGAACCCACGTTTAACACAGACCCAGCACTGAACACAGACCCCACTCTGAACATGGACCCCACTCATAACATGGACCCCACTCAAAACACGGACCCCACTCTGAAATCAGAACCCACTGTGAACACAGTGCCCACACTGAAAACAGACCCCACTCTGAACACAATCACCACACTGAACACGGACCCCACTCTGAACACGGACCCCACTCTGAACAAGGACCACACTCTGAACACGGACCACACTCTGAAAGCAGACCCCACTCAAAACACAGACCCCATCGAAACACAGACCCCACTCTGTACACAGAGCCCACTGAAAACACTGAACTCACTCTGAACACGGTCCCCACTCTGAACACTGACTCAACTCTGAAAACTGAACACACTCTGAACACGGACCCCAATCTGAACACTGACCCCACTCTGAACACTGACTCCACTCTGAAACCTGAACCCACTCTGAACACAGACCCCAATCTGAGCACTGACCCCACTCTGAACACAGAACCCACGTTTAACACAGACCCAGCACTGAACACAGACCCCACTCTGAACATGGACCCCACTCATAACATGGACCCCACTCGAAACACGGACCCCACTCTGAAATCAGAACCCACTCTGAACACAGTGCCCGCACTGAAAACAGACCCCACTCTGAACACAATCACCACTCTGAACACGGCCCCCACTCTGAACACGGACCCCACTCTGAACTCAGAACCCACTCTGAACACAGACCCCACACTGAAAACAGAACCCACTCTGAAAACAGTCACCACTCTGAACATAGAACTCGCGCTTAAAGCAGACCCTACTCTGAACACGGACCCCACTCTGAACTCAGACCCCACTCTGAACACAGACCCCATTCTGGAAGTGGACCCCGCTCTGACAAGGACCTCGCTCTGAACACGGACCCCACTCTGAACACAGACCCCACTCTGAAGACGGAGCCCACTCTCAACACGGACCAAGCTCTCAACTCAGAGAACGCTCTGACCGTGGACCCCACACTGAACATGGACCACATTCTGAACACGGAACACACTCTGAACACTGAACCCAATCAAAACACAGACCCCTCTCAAAACACAAACGCCACTCTGAAAACAGAGACCACTCAAAACACGGAACCCACACTGAACACTGACTCCAATCTGAACACTGAACCCACTCTGAACACTGAACCAACTCTGAACAAGGACCCCAATCTGAACACTGACCCCACTCTGAACACAGACCCCACACTGAACACAGACCCCATTCTGAACACAGTCACCACTCTGAACACGGACACCACTCTGTACACAGAACCCACTTTGAACACAGTCACCACTCTGAACAGAGTCACCACTCTGAACACAGAACCCACACTGAAAATGGAACCCACTCTCAACACAGACACCACTCTGTACACTGACCCCACTCTGAACACTGAACCCACTTTGAAAACGGAAACGCATCTGAACACGGACCCCACACTGGAAACGGACTACACTCTGAACACGGACTCCATTCTGAGCACAGAACCCACTCTGAACATGGATCACACTTTGAACACGGACCCCACTCTGAACACGGACCCCACTCAAAACACGGACCCCACACTGAACTCAGACCCCACTCTGAACACAGACCCCACTCTGAAAACGGACCCCACTATTAACATGGACGCCACTCTGAACACAGAACCCACTCTTAAAACAGACCCCACTCTGTACACGGTCCCCACTCTGAACAGAGACCCGATTCCGAAAAAGGACCCCACTCTGAAAACGGAACCAACACTAAAAATGGACCCCACTCGGAACACAGAGTCCACACTGAACACAGACGCGACTCTGAACACAGTCACCACTCTGAACATGGACACCACACTCAACACAGAACTCACGCTTAAAACAGACCCTACTCTGAACACGGACCCCACTCTGAACTCAGACCCCACTCTGAACATAGACCCCATTCTGGAAATGGGCCCCGCTCTGACCACGGACCTCGCTCTGAACACGGACCCCACTCTGAACACAGACCCCACTCTGAAGACGGAGCGCACTCTGAACACGGACCAAACTCTCAACTCAGAGAACACTCTGACCGTGGACCCCACGCTGAACATGGACCCATTCTGAGCACAGACAACACTCGGAACACAGAATCCACTCTGAACACGGACACCATGATGAACACGGAGCACAATCTGAATACGGACACCCCTCTGAACACGGACCCCAGGACCCCACACTGTAAATGGACCCCACTCTGAATACGGACCCCACTCTGAACACGGAACCCACTCTGAACATGGACCCCACTCTGAACATGGACCCCACTCTGAACACGGACCCCACTGTGAACACGGACCCCACTCTGAACATGGACCCCACTCTGAACACGGACCCCACTCTGAACACGGAACCCACTCTGAACACGGACCCCACTCTGAACTCAGACCCCAGTCCATTTTATCTGCCTACACCTGGATGAGAAACAGCTTTTACATTTCATGTCAAACTTTACATAACCAGCAACAAAGACACCTCATCGACAGAATCTATTTACATACAGGACAGGGATTGCTCGGGTCGGAGGGAGGAATCTGTTTTGCTGAATTTCTATATCTCACGACATTGTGTCAGAACAAACTGTGAGACAGGAACTGGTGTCATGGAGGGTGAACACGCTGACCATTCACCCCGGGACAGAAAGATCTCGGGGAAAATGGCTGTGCGTAATTCCTACCTGAAATATTTAGTGCCAGTAATGAAAGATGTCCTGAATAAGTCCCTGAATTGGCAGTGTGGCTCTAAGGTGTCAATTGGGTGCTTCCCAAAGCCTCTTTAAAACCTTCTCTGGAGTTACATTCCAACAATCTCATTAACCCTTACATGCTCTCCTATTCTGCATTCTTTTGAAACTATTGTAAAATACACAGAACCATATATTTACAATCAAAACCCAAAACTGATTACTGACTGACACTGAACATGGACCGCTTGCTGAACATGGACCCAACTCTGAACACGGACCCCACTTTGAACATGGCCCCCAATCTTAACACGGAACCCACTCTGTACATGGATCCCACTCTGAACATGGACCCTGCTCAGTACACGGACCCCAGTCTGAACACGGATCCCACTCTGAACATGGGCCACACTCTGATCAGGGACCACACTCTGAACACGGACACCATTCTGTATATGGAGCCCACTCTGAACACAGACCCCACTCTGAATACGGACCAAATCTGAACACAAACTCCTCTCTGAAGACGGACATCAGTCTGAACATGATCACCTCTCTGAACATGGACCTCGCTCTGAAAACACGCCCCACTCTGAACACGGACCACACTCTGAACATGGACCACACTCTGAACACGGACCACACTCTGAAAATAGACCCCACTCTGAACACGGACCCCACTCTGAACACAGACCCCACTCTGAACATGGAGCCCACTCTGAACACGGACCCCACTCTGAACACGGACCCCACTCTGAACTCAGACCCCACTCTGAACATAGATCCCATTCTGAAAACAGGCCCCGCTCTGAACACGGACCTCGCTCTGAACACAGACACCACTCTGAACATAGATTCAACTCAGAACACGGACCCCACTCTTAACACAGACCCCACTCTGAACACGGTGGCCACTCTGAACACCGACGCCACTCTGAAAACAGAGAACGCTCTAAACGTGGAACCCACGCTGAACATGGATCCCATTCTGAACACAGACAACACACAGAACAGAGATCCCACTCTGAACATGGACACCACGATGAACACGGACCACAATCTGAACATGGACCCCACTCTGAACACGGACACCACTCGGAACATGGACCCCACTCTGTATTCGGACCCCAGTTGGAACACGGACCTCTCTTTGAACACAGACCTCACTCTGCACACGGACCCCACTTTGAACACGGACCCCAGTCTGAAATCCGAACCCACTATGTACATGGATCCCAATCTGAACACGGACCCCGCACTCTGAAGACAGATGCCATTCTGAACAATGACCCTACTCTGAACACGGACCCCACTCTGAACACTGACCGCACTCTGAACACTGACCACACTCTGAACACGGACCCCACTCTGAACACGGACCCCACTCTGAACAAGGACCACACTCTGAACACGGACCACACTCTGAAAGCAGACCCCACTCATAACACAGACCCCATCGAAACACAGACCCCACTCTGTACACAGAGCCCACTTAAAACACCGAACTCACTCTGAACACTGTCCCCACTCTGAACACTGACTCCACTCTGAAAACTGAACACACTCTGAACACGGACCCCAATCTGAACACTGACCCCACTCTGAACACTGACTCCACTCTGAAACCTGAACCCACTCTGAACACAGACCCCAATCTGAACACTGACCCCACTCTGAACACAGAACCCACGTTTAACACAGACCCAGCACTGAACACAGACCCCACTCTGAACATGGACCCCACTCATAACATGGACCCCACTCAAAACACGGACCCCACTCTGAAATCAGAACCCACTGTGAACACAGTGCCCACACTGAAAACAGACCCCACTCTGAACACAATCACCACACTGAACACGGACCCCACTCTGAACACGGACCCCACTCTGAACAAGGACCACACTCTGAACACGGACCACACTCTGAAAGCAGACCCCACTCAAAACACAGACCCCATCGAAACACAGACCCCACTCTGTACACAGAGCCCACTGAAAACACTGAACTCACTCTGAACACGGTCCCCACTCTGAACACTGACTCAACTCTGAAAACTGAACACACTCTGAACACGGACCCCAATCTGAACACTGACCCCACTCTGAACACTGACTCCACTCTGAAACCTGAACCCACTCTGAACACAGACCCCAATCTGAGCACTGACCCCACTCTGAACACAGAACCCACGTTTAACACAGACCCAGCACTGAACACAGACCCCACTCTGAACATGGACCCCACTCATAACATGGACCCCACTCGAAACACGGACCCCACTCTGAAATCAGAACCCACTCTGAACACAGTGCCCGCACTGAAAACAGACCCCACTCTGAACACAATCACCACTCTGAACACGGCCCCCACTCTGAACACGGACCCCACTCTGAACTCAGAACCCACTCTGAACACAGACCCCACACTGAAAACAGAACCCACTCTGAAAACAGTCACCACTCTGAACATAGAACTCGCGCTTAAAGCAGACCCTACTCTGAACACGGACCCCACTCTGAACTCAGACCCCACTCTGAACACAGACCCCATTCTGGAAGTGGACCCCGCTCTGACAAGGACCTCGCTCTGAACACGGACCCCACTCTGAACACAGACCCCACTCTGAAGACGGAGCCCACTCTCAACACGGACCAAGCTCTCAACTCAGAGAACGCTCTGACCGTGGGACCCCACACTGAACATGGACCACATTCTGAACACGGAACACACTCTGAACACTGAACCCAATCAAAACACAGGACCCCTCTCAAAACACAAACCGCCACTCTGAAAACAGAGACCACTCAAAACACGGAACCCACATGAACACTGACTCCAATCTGAACACTGAACCCACTCTGAACACTGAACCAACTCTGAACAAGGACCCCAATCTGAACACTGACCCCACTCTGAACACAGACCCCAACACTGAACACAGACCCCATTTCTGAACACAGTCACCACTCTGAACACGGACACCACTCTGTACACAGAACCCACTTTGAACACAGTCACCACTCTGAACAGAGTCACCACTCTGAACACAGAACCCACACTGAAAATGGAACCCACTCTCAAACACAGACCACCACTCTGTACACTGACCCCACTCTGAACACTGAACCCACTTTGAAAACGGAAACGCATCTGAACACGGGACCCCACACTGGAAACGGGACTACACTCTGAACACGGACTCCATTCTGAGCACAGAACCCACTCTGAACATGGATCACACTTTGAACACGGACCCCACTCTGAACACGGACCCCACTCAAAACACGGACCCACACTGAACTCAGACCCCACTCTGAACACAGACCCCACTCTGAAAACGGACCCCACTATTAACATGGACGCCACTCTGAACACAGAACCCACTCGTTAAAACAGACCCCACTCTGTACACGGTCCCCACTCTGAACAGAGACCCGATTCCGAAAAAGGACCCCACTCTGAAAACGGAACCAACACTAAAAATGGACCCCACTCGGAAAACAGAGTCCACACTGAACACAGACGCGACTCTGAACACAGTCACCACTATGAACATGGACACCACACTCAACACAGAACTCACGCTTAAAACAGACCCTACTCTGAACACGGATGAACTCAGACCCCACTCTGAACATAGACCACATTCTGGAAATGGGCCCCGCTCTGACCACGGACCTCGCTCTGAACACGGACCCCACTCTGAACACAGACCCCACTCTGAAGACGGAGCGCACTCTGAACACGGACCAAACTCTCAACTCAGAGAACACTCTGACCGTGGACCCCACGCTGAACATGGACCCATTCTGAGCACAGACAACACTCGGAACACAGAATCCACTCTGAACACGGACACCATGATGAACACGGAGCACAATCTGAATACGGACACCCCTCTGAACACGGACCCCAGGACCCCACACTGTAAATGGACCCCACTCTGAATACGGACCCCACTCTGAACACGGAACCCACTCTGAACATGGACCCCACTCTGAACATGGACCCCACTCTGAACACGGACCCCACTGTGAACACGGACCCCACTCTGAACATGGACCCCACTCTGAACACGGACCCCACTCTGAACACGGAACCCACTCTGAACACGGACCCCACTCTGAACTCAGACCCCAGTCCATTTTATCTGCCTACACCTGGATGAGAAACAGCTTTTACATTTCATGTCAAACTTTACATAACCAGCAACAAAGACACCTCATCGACAGAATCTATTTACATACAGGACAGGGATTGCTCGGGTCGGAGGGAGGAATCTGTTTTGCTGAATTTCTATATCTCACGACATTGTGTCAGAACAAACTGTGAGACAGGAACTGGTGTCATGGAGGGTGAACACGCTGACCATTCACCCCGGGACAGAAAGATCTCGGGGAAAATGGCTGTGCGTAATTCCTACCTGAAATATTTAGTGCCAGTAATGAAAGATGTCCTGAATAAGTCCCTGAATTGGCAGTGTGGCTCTAAGGTGTCAATTGGGTGCTTCCCAAAGCCTCTTTAAAACCTTCTCTGGAGTTACATTCCAACAATCTCATTAACCCTTACATGCTCTCCTATTCTGCATTCTTTTGAAACTATTGTAAAATACACAGAACCATATATTTACAATCAAAACCCAAAACTGATTACTGACTGACACTGAACATGGACCGCTTGCTGAACATGGACCCAACTCTGAACACGGACCCCACTCTGAACACGGACCCCACTCTGTACACGGCCCCCACTCTGAACATGGACCCCACTTTGAACACGGATCCCAGTCTGAACATGGACCCCACTCTGTATATGGATCCCACTCTGAACACGGACCCCGCCCTGAACATGGACCCCACTCTGAACACAGAACCTACTCTGAACACGGACCACACTCTGAACACGGACCCCACTTTGAACACGGATCCCAGTCTGAACATGGACCCCTCTCTGTACATGGATCCCACTCTGAACATGGACCCCACTCTGTACATGGATCCCACTCTGAACACGGACCATACTCTGAACACGGACCACACTCTGAAAACAGACCCCATTCTGTCTACAGACCTCACTCTGAACACAGCCCCCACTCTGAACACAGATCCACCCTGAACACAAGCTCCACTCTGGAGATGGACTCCAGTCTCAACATGGACCCCACACTAAACGCAGACCCCACGCTGAACACGGACCCCAATCTGAACACAGACCCCACTGTGAATACGGACCCCATTCTGAAAAAGAACTCAACTCTGAACACAGACACCATTCTGAAAACAGACCCCACTTCGAACACGGACCCCACTCTGAACTCAGAACCCGCTCTGAACACGGACACCACTCTGAACATGGACCGCTCTATGAACACAGAACCAACTCTGAATGTGGACCCCACTCTGAGCACGGACCCCACAATGAACACGGACCGCACTCTGAAAACAGACGCCATTCTGAACAATGACCATACTCTGAACACGGATCCCACTCTGAACACGGACCCCACTCTGAACATGGAGCCCACACTGAAAATGGAACCCACTCTGAACACAGACACCACTCTGTGCACTGACCCCACTCTGAACACGGAATCCACTCTGAAAACGGACAACCATCTGAACACGGACACCACACTGAAAACGGACTACACTCTGAACATGGACTCCATTCTGAACACAGAACCCACTCTAAACATGGATCACACTCTGAACACGGAACCCAATCTGAACACTGACCCCACTCTGAACACTGATCACATTCTGAAAACAGACCCCACTTCGAACACGGAGCCCACTCAAAACATGGACCCCACACTGAACTCAGACCCCACTCTGAACACAGATCCCACTCTGAAAACAGACCCCACTCTGAAAACGGGCCCCACTATGAACATGGACACCACTCTGAACACAGAACCCACTCTTAAAACAGACCCCACTCTGTACACGGTCCCCACTCTGAACACAGACCCCATTCCGAAAAAGGACCCCACTCTGAAAACGGAACCAACACTGAACATGGAACCCACTCGGAACACAGAGCCCACACTGAACACAGACCCGACTCTGAACACAGTCATGACTCTGAACACAGTCACCACTCTGAAAATAGGCCCCACACTGAAAACTGACCCCAATCTGAACACAGACCCCACTCTGAACACAGTTATGTCTCTGAACACAGTCACCAATCTGAAAATAGACCCCACACTGAAGACAGACCCCACTCTGAACACAGACCCCACTCTGAACACAAACCCCACTCTGAACACAGACCCCACTCTGAACACGGACCCCACACTGAACACGGACCACAATCTCAACATGGACTACAATCTCAACACGGCCCCCACTCTGAACATGGACCCCACTCTGAACATGGCCCACACTCTGAACGCAGACCCAACTCTGAACACTGATCCCACTCTGAACATGGACCCCAGTCTGAACACGGACCCCACTCTGAAAATGGGCCTAACACTGAACATGGGCCCCGCTCTGAACACGGACCCCACTCTGAAACCGGACACCACTGTGAACACAGAACACACTCTTTACACGGACACCACTCTCTACATGGAGCCCAACCTGAACACGGACACCACTCTGAACACAGACCCCACTCTGAACATGGACCTCACTCTGAACACGGATCCCACTCTTAACACGGACCCCACTCTGAACACAGACCCCATTCTGAACATGGACCACAATATGAACACGGTCCACACTCTGAACACAGAACCCACTCAAAACACAGACCCCACTCAAAACACAGACGCCACTCTGCACACAGAGACCACTCAAAACACGGAACCCACTCTGAACACTGACTCCAATCTGAACACTGAACCCACTCTGAACACGGACCCCAATCTGAACACTGACCCCACTCTGAACACAGACCCCACTCTGAACACCGACCACACTGAACACAGTCACCACTCTGAACACGGACCCCACTCTGAACACAGAACCAACTCTGAACACAGTCACCACTCTGAACAGAGTCACCACTCTGAACAGAGAACCCACACTGTAAATGGACCCCACTCTGAATACGGACCCCACTCTGAACATGGACCCAACTCTGAACACGGACCCCACTCTGAACATGGACCCAACTCTGAATACGGACCCCACTCTGAACATGGAACCCACTCTGAACACGGACCCCACTCTGAACATGGACCCCACTCTGAACATGGACCCCACTCTGAACATGGACCCCACTGTGAACACGGACCCCACTCTGAACATGGACCCAACTCTGAACACGGACCCCACTTTGAAAACAGACACCACTCTGAACACGGACCCCACTCTGAACACGGACCCCACTCTGAACACGGACCCCACTCTGAACATGGACCCCACTCTGAACACGGACCCCACTCTGAACACGGACCCCACTCTGAACATGGACACCACTCTGAACACGGACCCCACTCTGAACACGGACCCCACTCTGAACTCAGACCCCAGTCCATTTTCTCTGCCTACACCTGGATGAGAAACAGCTTTTACATTTCATGTCAAACTTTACATAACCAGCAACAAAGACATCTCATCGACAGAATCTATTTACATACAGGACAGAGATTGCTCGGGTCGGAGGGAGGAATCTGTTTTGCTGAAGTTCTATGTCTCACGACATTGTGTCAGAACAAACTGTGAGACAGGAACTGGTGTCATGGAGAGTGAACACACTGACCATTCACCCCGGGACAGAAAGATCTCGGGGAAAATGGCTGTGCATAATTCCTACCTGAAATATTTAGTGCCAGTAATGACAGATGTCCTGAATAAGTCCCTGAATTGGCAGTGTGGCTCTAAGGTGTCAATTGGGTGCTTTCCAAAGCCTCTTTAAAATCTTCTCTGGAGTTACATTCCAACAATCTCATTAACCCTTACATGCTCTCCTATTCTGCATTCTTTTGAAACTATTGTAAAATACACAGAACCATATATTTACAATCAAAACCCAAAACTGATTACAGACTGACACTGAACACGGACCACATGCTGAACGTGGACCCCACTCTGAACACGGACCCCACTCTGAACGCGGACCCCACTCTGTACACGGACCCCACTCTGAACATGGACCACAATCTGAACACGGAACACACTCTGAACACTGACCCCACTCTGAACACAGACCCCACACTGAGCACAGACCCCATTCTGAACACAGTCACCACTCTGAACACGGACACCACTCTGTACACAGAACCCACTCTGAACATGGACCACAATCTGAACACGGAACACACTCTGAACACTGACCCCACTCTGAACAAAGACCCCACACTGAACACAGACCCCACTCTGAACACAGTCACCACTCTGAACACGGACACCACTCTGTACACAGAACCCACTCTGAACACAGTCACCACTCTGAACAGAGTCACCACTCTGAACACAGAACCCACACTGAAAATGGAACCCACTCTCAACACAGACACCACTCTGTACACTGACCCCACTCTGAACACTGAACCCACTTTGAAAACGGAAACGCATCTGAACACGGACCCCACACTGGAAACGGACTACACTCTGAACACGGACTCCATTCTGAGCACAGAACCCACTCTGAACATGGATCACACTTTGAACACGGACCCCACTCTGAACACGGACCCCACTCAAAACACGGACCCCACACTGAACTCAGACCCCACTCTGAACACAGACCCCACTCTGAAAACGGACCCCACTATTAACATGGACGCCACTCTGAACACAGAAACCACTCTTAAAACAGACCCCACTCTGTACACGGTCCCCACTCTGAACAGAGACCCGATTCCGAAAAAGGACCCCACTCTGAAAACGGAACCAACACTAAACATGGACCCCACTCGGAACACAGAGTCCACACTGAACACAGACCCGACTCTGAACACAGTCACCACTCTGAACATGGACACCACACTCAACACAGAACTCACGCTTAAAACAGTCCCTACTCTGAAAACGGACCCCACACTGAACACTGACTCCAATCTGAACACTGACCCCACTCTGAACACTGAACCTACTCTGAACACGGACCCCAATCTGAATACTGACCCCACTCTGAACACTGACTCCACTCTGAAACCTGAACCCACTCTGAACACAGACCCCAATCTGAGCACTGACCCCACTCTGAACACAGAACCCACGTTTAACACAGACCCAGCACTGAACACAGACCCCACTCTGAACATGGACCCCACTCATAACATGGACCCCACTCGAAACACGGACCCCACTCTGAAATCAGAACCCACTCTGAACACAGTGCCCGCACTGAAAACAGACCCCACTCTGAACACAATCACCACTCTGAACACGGCCCCCACTCTGAACACGGACCCCACTCTGAACTCAGAACCCACTCTGAACACAGACCCCACACTGAAAACAGAACCCACTCTGAAAACAGTCACCACTCTGAACATAGAACTCACGCTTAAAGCAGACCCTACTCTGAACACGGACCCCACTCTGAACTCAGACCCCACTCTGAACACAGACCCCATTCTGGAAGTGGACCCCGCTCTGACAAGGACCTCGCTCTGAACACGGACCCCACTCTGAACACAGACCCCACTCTGAAGACGGAGCCCACTCTCAACACGGACCAAGCTCTCAACTCAGAGAACGCTCTGACCGTGGACCCCACACTGAACATGGACCACATTCTGAACACGGAACACACTCTGAACACTGAACCCAATCAAAACACAGACCCCTCTCAAAACACAAACGCCACTCTGAAAACAGAGACCACTCAAAACACGGAACCCACACTGAACACTGACTCCAATCTGAACACTGAACCCACTCTGAACACTGAACCAACTCTGAACAAGGACCCCAATCTGAACACTGACCCCACTCTGAACACAGACCCCACACTGAACACAGACCCCATTCTGAACACAGTCACCACTCTGAACACGGACACCACTCTGTACACAGAACCCACTCTGAACACAGTCACCACTCTGAACAGAGTCACCACTCTGAACACAGAACCCACACTGAAAATGGAACCCACTCTCAACACAGACACCACTCTGTACACTGACCCCACTCTGAACACTGAACCCACTTTGAAAACGGAAACGCATCTGAACACGGACCCCACACTGGAAACGGACTACACTCTGAACACGGACTCCATTCTGAGCACAGAACCCACTCTGAACATGGATCACACTTTGAACACGGACCCCACTCTGAACACGGACCCCACTCAAAACACGGACCCCACACTGAACTCAGACCCCACTCTGAAAACGGACCCCACTATTAACATGGACGCCACTCTGAACACAGAACCCACTCTTAAAACAGACCCCACTCTGTACACGGTCCCCACTCTGAACAGAGACCCGATTCCGAAAAAGGACCCCACTCTGAAAACGGAACCAACACTAAACATGGACCCCACTCGGAACACAGAGTCCACACTGAACACAGACGCGACTCTGAACACAGTCACCACTCTGAACATGGACACCACACTCAACACAGAACTCACGCTTAAAACAGACCCTACTCTGAACACGGACCCCACACTGAACTCAGACCCCACTCTGAACACAGACCCCACTCTGAAAACGGACCCCACTATTAACATGGACGCCACTCTGAACACAGAACCCACTCTTAAAACAGACCCCACTCTGTACACGGTCCCCACTCTGAACAGAGACCCGATTCCGAAAAAGGACCCCACTCTGAAAACGGAACCAACACTAAACATGGACCCCACTCGGAACACAGAGTCCACACTGAACACAGACGCGACTCTGAACACAGTCACCACTCTGAACATGGACACCACACTCAACACAGAACTCACGCTTAAAACAGACCCTACTCTGAACACGGACCCCACTCTGAACTCAGACCCCACTCTGAACATAGACCCCATTCTGGAAATGGGCCCCGCTCTGACCACGGACCTCGCTCTGAACACGGACCCCACTCTGAA
This sequence comes from Somniosus microcephalus, assembly GCF_052327205.1. NCBI lineage: Eukaryota > Metazoa > Chordata > Chondrichthyes > Squaliformes > Somniosidae > Somniosus > Somniosus microcephalus. The sequence goes on from NW_028225179.1 coordinate 18,648,426, forward strand.
CACAGACCCCACTCTGAAGACGGAGCGCACTCTGAACACGGACCAAACTCTCAACTCAGAGAACACTCTGACCGTGGACCCCACGCTGAACATGGACCCATTCTGAGCACAGACAACACTCGGAACACAGAATCCACTCTGAACACGGACACCATGATGAACACGGAGCACAATCTGAATACGGACACCCCTCTGAACACGGACCCCAGGACCCCACACTGTAAATGGACCCCACTCTGAATACGGACCCCACTCTGAACACGGAACCCACTCTGAACATGGACCCCACTCTGAACATGGACCCCACTCTGAACACGGATCCCACTGTGAACACGGACACCACTCTGAACATGGACCCCACTCTGAACACGGACCCCACTCTGAACACGGACCCCACTGTGAACTCAGACCCCACTCTGAACACGGACCCCAATCTGAACTCAGACCCCAGTCTGAACATGGACCCCACTCTGAACACGGACCCCACTCTGAACACGGACCCCACTGTGAACTCAGACCCCACTCTGAACACGGACCCCAATCTGAACTCAGACCCCACTCTGAACATGGACCCCACTCTGAACACGGACCCCACTCTGAACACGGACCCCACTCTGAACACGGACCCCACTCTGAACACGGACCCCACTGTGAACTCAGACCCCACTCTGAACACGGACCCCACTGTGAACTCAGACCCCAGTCTGAACATGGACCCCACTCTGAATACGGACCCCACTGTGAACTCAGACCCCAGTCTGAACATGGACCCCACTCTGAATACGGACCCCACTCTGAACACGGATCCCACTCTGAACTCAGACCCCACTCTGAACATGGACCCCACTCTGAACATGGACCCCACTCTGAAAACAGACACCACTCTGAACACGGACCCCACTCTGAACACGGACCCCACTCTGAACTCAGACCCCAGTCCATTTTATCTGCCTATACCTGGATGAGAAACAGCTTTTACATTTCATGTCAAACTTTACATAACCAGCAACAAAGACACCTCATCGACAGAATCTATTTACATACAGGACAGGGATTGCTCGGGTCGGAGGGAGGAATCTGTTTTGCTGAAGTTCTATGTCTCACGACATTGTGTCAGAACAAACTGTGAGACAGGAACTGGTGTCATGGAGGGTGAACACGCTGACCATTCACCCCGGGACAGAAAGATCTCGGGGAAAATGGCTGTGCGTAATTCCTACCTGAAATATTTAGTGCCAGTAATGAAAGATGTCCTGAATAAGTCCCTGAATTGGCAGTGTGGCTCTAAGGTGTCAATTGGGTGCTTCCCAAAGCCTCTTTAAAACCTTCTCTGGAGTTACATTCCAACAATCTCATTAACCCTTACATGCTCTCCTATTCTGCATTCTTTTGAAACTATTGTAAAATACACAGAACCATATATTTACAATCAAAACCCAAAACTGATTACAGACTGACACTGAACACGGACCACATGCTGAACGTGGACCCCACTCTGAACACGGACCCCACTCTGAACGCGGACCCCACTCTGTACACGGACCCCACTCTGAACGCGGACCCCACTCTGTACACGGACCCCACTCTGTACACGGACCCCACTCTGAACACGGACCCCACTCTGAACATGGACCACAATCTGGACACGGAACACACTCTGAACACTGAAGCCAATCAAAACACAGACCCCTCTCAAAACACAAACGCCACTCTGAAAACAGAGACCACTCAAAACACGGAACCCACACTGAACACTGACTCCAATCTGAACACGGAACCCACTCTGAACACTGAACCTACTCTGAACACGGACCCCAATCTGAACACTGACCCCACTCTGAACACAGACCCCACACTGAACACAGACCCCACTCTGAAAACAGTCACCACTCTGAACACGGACACCACTCTGTACACAGAACCCACTCTGAACACAGTCACCACTCTGAACAGAGTCACCACTCTGAACACAGAACCCACACTGAAAATGGAACCCACTCTCAACACAGACACCACTCTCTGCACTGACCCCACTCTGAACACTGAACCCACTTTGAAAACGGAAACGCATCTGAACACGGACCCCACACTGGAAACGGACTACACTCTGAACACGGACTCCATTCTCAGCACAGAACCCACTCTGAACACGGATCACACTCTGAACACGGACCCCACTCTGAACACGGAGCCCACTCAAAACACGGACCCCACACTGAACTCAGACCCCACTCTGAACACAGACCCCACTCTGAAAACGGACGCCACTATTAACATGGACGCCACTCTGAACACAGAATCCACTTTTAAAACAGACCCCACTCTGTACACGGTCCCCACTCTGAACACAGACCCGATTCCGAAAAAGGACCCCACTCTGAAAACGGAACCAACACTAAACATGGACCCCACTCGGAACACAGAGCCCACACTGAACACAGACCCGACTCTGAACACAGTCACCACTCTGAACACAGACCCCACTCTGAACACGGACCCCACTCTGAACTCAGAACCCACTCTGAACACAGACCCCACACTGAAAACAGACCCCACTCTGAACACAGTCACCACTCTGAAAACAGTCACCATTCTGAACATGGACACCACTCTGAACACAGAACTCACGCTTAAAACAGACTCTACTCTGAACACGGACCCCACTCTGAACTCAGACCCCACTCTGAACACAGACCCCATTCTGGAAATGGGCCCCGCTCTGACCATGGACCTCGCTCTGAACACAGACCCCACTCTGAACACAGACCCCACTCTGAAGACGGAGCCCACTCTGAACACGGACCAAACTCTCAACTCAGAGAAGGCTCTGACCGTGGACCCCACGCTGAACATGGACCCATTCTGAGCACAGACAACACTCGGAACACAGAATCCACTCTGAACACGGACCCCACGATGAACACGGAGCACAATCTGAACACGGACACCTCTCTGAACACGGACCCTAGGACCCCACACTGTAAATGGACCCCTCTCTGAATACGGACCCCACTCTGAACACGGAACCCACTCTGAACATGGACCCCACTCTGAACATGGACCCCACTCTGAACACGGACCCCACTCTGAACACGGACCCCAGTCTGAACATGGACCCCACTCTGAACACAGACCCCACTCTGAAAACAGACACCACTCTGAACAGGGACCCCACTCTGAACTCGGAACCCACTCTGAACTCAGACCCCAGTCCATTTTATCTCCCTATACCTGGATGAGAAACAGTTTTTACATTTCATGTCAAACTTTACATAACCAGCAACAAAGACACCTCATCGACAGAATCTATTTACATACAGGACAGAGATTGCTCGGGTCAGAGGGAGGAATCTATTTTGCTGAAGTTCTATGTCTCACGACATTGTATCAGAAAAAACTGTGAGACAGGACCTGGTGTCATGGAGGGTGAACACGCTGACCATTCACCCCGGGACAGAAAGATCTCGGGAAAAATGGCTGTGCGGAATTCCTACCTGAATTATTTAGTGCCAGTAATGAAAGATGTCCTGAATAAGTCCCTGAATTGGCATTGTGGCTCTAAGGTGTCAATTGGCTGCTTTCCAAAGCCTCTTTAATATTTTCTCTGGATATACATTCCAACAATCTCATTAACCCTTACATGCTCTCCTATTCTGCATTCTTTTGAAGCTATTGTAAAATACACAGAACCATATATTTACAATCAAAGCCCAAAACCGATTACCAACTGACACTGAACACGGACCACATGCTGAACATGGACCCCACTCTGAACACGGACCCCACTCTGAACGCGGACCCCACTCTGTACACGGACCCCACTCTGAACACGGACCCCACTATGAACACGGATCCCAGTCTGAACATGGACCCCACTCTGTGCATGGATCCCACTCTGAACACGGACCCCGCCCTGAACATGGACCCCACTCTGATCACAGAACCTACTCTGAACACGGACCACACTCTGAACATGGACCCCACTTTGAACACGGATCCCAGTATGAACATGGACCACACTCAGAAAACGGACCCCATTCTGTATACAGACCCCACTCTGAACACAGCCCCCACTCTGAACACAGATCCACCCTGAACACAAGCTCCACTCTGGAGATGGACCCCAGTCTGAACATGGACCCCACACTAAATGCAGACCCCACGCTGAAGACGGACCCCAATCTGAAAACGGACTCAACTCTGATCACAGACACCATTCTGAAAGCAGACTTCACTTCGAACACGTACCCCACTCTGAACTCAGAACCCGCTCTGAACACGGACAGCACTCTGAACATGGACCGCTCTATGAACACAGAACCAACTCTGAATGTGGACCCCACTCTGAGCACGGACCCCACAATAAACACGGACCGCACTCTGAAACAGACGCCATTCTGAACATATGACCACACTCTGAAAACGGACCCCACTCTGAACACGGACCCCACTCTGAACATGGAGCCCACACTGAAAATGGAACCCACTCTGAACACAGACACCACTCTGTACACTGACCCCACTCTGAACACGGAATCCACTCTGAAAACGGACACCCTTCTGAACACGGACCCCACTCTGAACACGGACCCCACTCTGAACATGGAGCCCACACTGAAAATGGAACACACTCTGAACACAGACACCACTCTGTACACTGACCCCACTCTGAACACGGAATCCACTCTGAAAACGGACACCCTTCTGAACACGGACCCCACACTGAAAACGGACTACACTCTGAACACGGACTCCATTCTGAACACTGACCCCACTCTGAACACTGACCACATTCTGAAAACAGACCCCACTTCGAACACGGACCCCACTCAAAACACGGACACCACACTGAAATCAGACCCCACTCTGAACACAGACCCCACTCTGAAAACTGACCCCACTCTGAAAACGGATCCCACTATGAACATGGACACCACTCTGAACACAGAAGCCTCACTTAAAATAGACCCCACTCTGTACACGGTCCCCACTCTGAACACAGACCCCATTCTGAAAAAGGACCCCACTCTGAAAACGGAACCAACACTGAACATGGACCCCACTCTGAACACAGACCCGACTCTGAACACAGACCCGACTCTGAACACAGTCATGACTCTGAACACAGTCACCACTCTGAAAATAGACCCCACACTGAAAACAGACCCCACTCTGAACACAGACCCCACTCTGAACACAGACACCACTCTGAACACAGACAGCACTCTGAACACCGACAGCACTCTGAGCACAGAACCCACTCTGAAAACGGACCCAACTCTGAAACCAGACACCACTCGTAACACGGACCCCATTCTGAACTCAGAAACTACTCTGAACACGGACCCCACTCAGAACACAGACGCCTCTAAGAAAACGGACCCTACTCTGAACAGGGACCTCACCCTGAACACTGGCGCCACTCTGAGAACTGACAAAACTCTGAACACAGACCCCACTCTGAACACGGACCCCACACTGAACACAGACAACAATCTCAACACGGACTACAATCCTAACACGGACCCCACTCTGAACATGGACCCCAGTCTGAACATGGCCCACACTCTGAACGGAGACCCAACTCTGAACACTGATCCCACTCTGAACATGGACCCCACTCTGAACACGGAACACACTCTGAACTCAGAACCCACTCAAAACACAGACCCCACTCAAAACACAGACGCCACTCTGAACACAGAGACCACTCAAAACACAGAACCAACTCTGAACACTGACTCCAATCTGAACACTGAACCCACACTGAACACTGAACCCACTCTGAACACGGACCCCAATCTGAACACTGACCCCACTCTGATCACAGACCACACTCTGAACACGGACCCCACTGAAAACACGGACCCCACTCAAAACACGGACCCCACTCTGAACTCAGACCCCACTCTGAACACAGACCCCTCACTGAACACAGACCCCACTCTGAACACAGCCACCACTCTGAACACGGACCCTCCCCGAACACGGAATCCACTCTGAACACAGTCACCACTCTGAACAGAGTCACCACTCTGAACACAGAACCCACACTGAAAATGGAACCCACTCTGAACACAGACACCACTTTGAAAAAGGACACCCATCTGAACACGGACCCCACACTGAAAACGGACTACACTCTGAACACGGAGTCCATTCTGAACACAGAACCCACTCTGAATACAGATCACACTCTGAACACGGACCCCACTCTGAACACGGTCCCCACTCAAAACACGGACCCCACACTGAAATCAGACCCCACTTTGAACACAGACCCCACTCTGAAATTGGACCCCACTATGAACATGGACGCCACTCTTAACACAGAACCTACTCTTAAAACAGACCCCACTCTGTACAGGGTCCCCACTCTGAACACAGGCACCATTCTGAAAAAGGACCCCACTCTGAAAACGGAACCAACACTGAACATGGACCCCACTCAGAACACAGAGCCGACACTGAACACAGACCCGACTCTGAACACAATCACCACTCTGAACACGAACCCCACTTTGAACACGGACCCCACTTTGAACATGGACGCGACTCTGATCACAAACAGCACTCTGAACACATACCCCATTCTGAAAACACACCCCACTATGAAACCAGACACCACTCGTAACACGGCACCATTCTGAACTCAGAAACGACTCTGAACACGGACCCCACCCAGCCCACAGGCCCCACTAAGAAAACGGACCCCACTCTGAAGAGGGACCACATTCTGAACACAGGCCCCACTCTGAAAACAGACGACACTCTGAACATGGACCCCACTCTGAACACGGACCGCACACTGAACATGGAACACAATCTGAACACGGAGTACAATCTCAACATGGACCCCACTCTGAACATGGACCCCACTCTGAACATGGCCCACACTCTGAACGCAGACCCAACTCTGAACACTGATCCCACTCTGAACACAGAACCCACTCTGAACACGGAACCCACTCTGACCATGGGCCCAACTCTGAACATGGGCCCCGCACTGAACACGGACCCCACTCTCAAAACGGACACCACTCTGAACACGGAACACACTCTGTACATGGACCCCACTCTCTACATGGACCCCAATCTGAACACGGACCCAACTCTGAACACAGACCCCTCTCTGAACACAGCCTCCAGTAGGAACACGGACCTCACTCTGAACAGGAACCCCACTATGAAGACGGATCCCACTTTGAACATGGACCCCAGTCTGAACACGGACCCCACTCTGTACATGGATCCCGCTCGGAACACGGACTCTGCTCTGAACACAGACCTCACTCTGAACAGGGAACCCACTCTGAACACGGACCACACTCTGAACACAGACCACACTCTGTATATGGACCCCAGTTGGAACATGGACCCCACTCTGAACACGGACACCACTCTGAACACGGACCCGACTCTGTATATGGACCCCAGTTGGAACATGGACCCTGCTCTGAACACGGACCCCACTCTGAACACGGACCCGACTTTGAACACGGACCCCACTCTGAACACATACCCCGCTCTGAACATGGACCCCGCTCTTAACACGGAACACACTCTTAACATGGACCCCATTCTAAACGCAGATCCCACACTGAACACGGACCCCAATCTGATCACAGACACCACTCTGAACATGGACGCCATTCTGGAAACAGACCCACTCTGAACACAGAACCCATTTTGAAATCAGAACCCACTCCGAACACATACCCCACTCTGAACACGGACCCCACAATGAACATGGACCACACTCTGAAAATGGATGCCATTCTGAACAATGATACTACTCAGAAAATGGACCGCTCTATGAACAAAGAACCAACTCTGAACATGGACCCCACTCTGAACACGGACCCCACAATGTACACGGACCATACTCTGAAAATGGACGCCATTCTGAACAATGATACTGCTCTGAACACGGACCCCACTCTGAACACGGACCACACTCTGAACACAGACCCCACTCTGAACTCAGACCCCACTCTGAAAACGAGCACCGCTCTGAACACGGACCTCGCTCCGAATATCGGCCCCACTCTGAAAACAGACTCCATTCTGTACACGGACACCACTCTGAAAACAGACCCTACTCTGAACACAAAGCCCACTCTGAACATGGACCCCACGATGAACACGGAACACAATCTGAACACGGACCCTTCTCTGAACACGGAGCCCACACTAAAAACAGACCCCACTCTAAACACGGAACCACACTGAACACGGACCCCACTCTGAACACGGACCCCACTCTGAAAACTGATCCCACTCTGAACACGGACCCGACTCTTAACACAGACCCCACACTTAATATGGACCCCACTCTGAACACGGACCCCACACTGAAAACTGACCTCACGCTGAACACGGACCCCACTCTGAACATGGACCCCACTCTGAACACGGACCCCACTCTGAAAACAGACCCCACTCTGAACATGGACCCCACACTGAGCACGGACCCCACTCTGAACATGGACCCCAATCTGAACTCAGAACCCAGTCCATTTTATCTGCCTATACCTAGATGAGAAACAGTTTTTACATTTCATGTCAAACTTTACATAACCAGCAACAAAGACACCTCATCGACAGATTTTATTTACATACAGGACAGTGATTGCTTGGGGTGGAGGGAGGAATAATTTTTGCTGAAGTCCTATGTCTCAGGACATTGTTTCAGAACAAACCGTGAGACAGCACTTGGTGTCACGAAGGATGAACACGCTGATCATTCACCCCGGGACAGAAAGTTCACGGGGAACATGGCTGTACGGAATACCTACCTGAAGTATTTAGTGCCAGTAATGAAAGATGTCCTGAATAAGTCCCTGAATTGGCAGTGTGGCTCTAAGGTGTCAATTGGGTGCTTTCCAAAGCCTCTTTAAAATCTTCTCTGGAGTTACATTCCAACAATCTCATTAATGCTTACACGATCTCCCATTCTGCATTCTGTTGAAACTATTGTAAAATACACAGAACCATATATTTACAATCAAAGCCCAAAACTGATTACAGACTGACACTGAATATGGACCGTATGCTGAACATGGACCCCACTCTGAACATGGACCCCACTCTGAACACAGACCCCACACTGTATATGGACCCCAGTTGGAAGATGTTCCCCACTCTGAACAAGGACCCCACTCTAAACACAGACCCCACTCTGTATATGGACCCCAGTTGGAACATGGACCCTGCTCTGAACACAGACCCCACTTTGAACACGGACCCCACTCTGTATTTGGACCCCAGTTGGAACATGGACCCTGCTCTGAACACGGACCCCACTCTGAACACGGACCCGACTTTGAACACGGACCCCACTCTGAACACGTACCCCGCTCTGAACACGGACCCCGCTCTGTATATGGACCCCAGTTGGAACACGGAAACCGCACAGAACACGGACCCCACTCTGAACACGGACCACACTCTGTATATGGATCGCACTCTGAACACGTAGCCCACTCTGAACACGGACACCGCTCTTAAAATGGAACACACTCTGAACACGGACCCCATTCTAAACGCAGATCCCACACTGAACACGGACCCCAATCTGAGCATAGACACCACTCTGAACACGGACGCCATTCTGAAAACAGACACCACTCTGAACACATTACCCATTTTGAAATCAGAACACACTCCGAACACATACCCCACTCTGAACACGGACTCCACAATGAACATGGACCAAACTCTGAAAATAGACGCCATTCTGAACAATGATACTACTCTGAACATGGACCCCACTCTGAACACGGACCCCACTCTGAACACGGATCCCACTCTGAACACAGACCCCACTCTGAATACAGAACCCATTTTGAAATCAGAACCCACTCCGAACACGGACCCCACTCTGAACTCAGAACCCATTCTGAACAAGGACTCCACGCTGAACATGGGCCCCACTCTGAACACGGACACCACTCAGAACATGGACCGCTCTATGAACACAGAACCAACTCTGAACATGGACCCCACTCTGAACACGGACCCCACAATGAACATGGACCACACTCTGACAATAGGCGCGATTCTGAACAATGATACTATCTGAACATGGACCCCACTCTGAACACGGACCCCACTCTGAACACGGACCCCACTCTGAACACAGACCCCACTATGAACACAGACCCCATTCTGAAAATTGACCCCACTCTGAACACGGACCCCACTCTGAACACGGACCCCACTCTGAACGTGGACCCCAATCTGAAAACAGAACCCACTCTGAACATGGACCCCACTCTGAACACGGACCCCACAGTGAACATGGACCACACTCTGAAAATAGGCGCCATTCTGAACAATGATACTATCTGAACATGGACCCCACTCTGAACACGGACCCCACTCTGAACACGGACCCCACTCTGAACACAGACCCCACTATGAACACAGACCCCATTCTGAAAACTGACCCCACTCTGAACACGGACCCCACTCTGAACACGGACCCCACTCTGAACGTGGACCCCACTCTGAAAACAGACCCCACTCTGAACATCGACCCCACTCTGAACTCAGACCTCAGTCCATTTTATCTGCCTATAGCCGGATGAGAAACAGTTTTTACATTTCATGTCAAACATTACATAACCAGCAACAAAGGCACCTCATCGACAGAATCTATTTACATACAGGACAGAGATTGCTTAGGGCGGAGTGAGGAATCTGTTTTGCTGGACTCCTAAGTCTCACGACATTGTGTCAGAACAAACTGTGAGACAGGACCTGGTGTCACGGTGGGTGAACATGCTGACCATTCACCCCGGGACAGAAAGTTCTCGGGGAAAATGGCTGTGTGGAATACCTAACTGAAATATTTAGTGCCAGTAATGAAAGATGTCCTGAATAAGCCCCTGAATTGGCAGTGTGGCTCTAAGGTGTCAACTGGGTGCTTTCCAAAGACTCTTTATAATCTTCTCTGGAGTTAATTCCAACAATCTCATTAACCCTTACATGCTCTCCTATTCTGCATTCTTTTGAAACTATTATAAAATACACAGAACCATATATTTACAATCAAAGCCCAAAACTGATTACAGACTGACACTGAACATGGACCGCATGCTGAACACGGACCCCACTCTGAACACGGACCCCACTCTGAACACAGACCCCATTCTGAACACAGACCCCACTCTGTATATTGACCCTGTAATGATCAATAAAATGTCATTTTAAAGTGGACACTAGGTGGAGCCATAGAGCTGTGTAGAGCTGTATATAGCTGTATGTATAAGACCACACTACCCAGCTGTATGGATATTAAGACTACATTACCCATGAGGCACTAGGCTACCCACAAGGCAGCAGTCAAGATGGATGCCTCTACAGATAGTGTACCTAGTCTATATGTGCTCAATAAAGTGTCTAGCAAAAGCTAGCTGTGTTCATAATAAGAATATCTATTTATTAATGAACATAAGATGGTACCAGGATTGGTAAGATCTGCTGAATATTGTGCAACGCGACATGGATTACTTGAAGCCACCAGAGCGTTTGAAACTCACAGGAAATGTCGACTACTATTGGCAGACTTTTAAACAACAATTCGAACTCTACATTGCAGCCATCGGCTTCGGTACGAAGCCAGACGCAAAGAAGATAGTGTTGCTGCTTATGGTTGCAGGACCACAGGCAATAGAGGTATTTAATACATTTGTATTTCATCCAGAGGAAAACAGAGAAAAATTAGAAGATGTGCTAAAAAAGATTGATACACATTGGTCTCCCAAATAGAATGAGACCTATGAAAGATACATCTTCCGTTCTCGGACACAGCAGCAAAATGAGACTTTTGATAGCTTTATAACTGATCTGAAACTGAAAGCACAGACATGTAATTTCTCTGAGCTCAAAGCATCCATGATTCGTGACCAGATTTTGTTTGGTATTCATGATAAAAAAGCCAGGGAACGTCTGTTGAGAGAAACCGAACTAAATTTGGAAAATGCTGTGAAAATATGCCAAGCCAGCGAGATAGCTCGAAAGTACGCGAAGACTTTCAGTGAAGTCAATAATGATGCGATTGTAATGAGTGATAATGCTGCTGTCGGTGCTGTGTCCTACAAGGGGAAGAAACGTGGGCAGAACAGAAATGAAAAGCAATCGGAGGATGAAATTTTTAATTGTAAACGCTTTAGTTACAAACACCAGTTAAGACAATGCCCAGCGTTTGGAAAAATGTGCACAAAGTGTAATGGAAAGAATCACTTTGCCAAACAATGCTTTTCAAAAGTAAAAACTAAGAAAGGGCAACGAGGTAATGTAATTGAGGACACTGATTTAAGTGAGACATTTTTTGTAGGAATGGTGTCATGTGACAATATCAAAAAGGGTACAGAAAATGTGCTGCCCTCAGAAATGGACAATGCTGAACATAAAGTTAATGCAGTAAAAGGGGACAAATGGATGATCCCACTGCAGGTAAATGAACCATTAGTTACCTTGAAACTAGACACTGGGGCAAAAGCAAACTTAATCAGTATGAGTGACATTAACAATATGAAAGAAAAGCCCAAAATACAGAAAAAGTCAGTACTACTGAAGGACTATAATGGACAGAAAATAGATAGCTTAGGTGTATGCAGACTTAAAGTGACAGTCAAAGACAAAGTGCATCATCTCATGTTTTCTGTTGTGGCTGAAAGACTTGATTCACTACTGGGTGACAAAGCTTGTGAGGAGTTAGAACTGGTCAAGAGTGTCTACCGTATAAACTGTGCCATAAGTGGACCAGATGACTCGGTGGATTCTGTAGTGAATAATTTCCAGGATGTGTTCAAAGGATTTGGAGTTCTACCATTCACTTACAAGATCCAGCTAAAGGAGGATGCTCAGCCAGTGGTACATGCTCCACGAAGAGTTCCAGCACCCCTGCGTGACCGGCTCAAGAATGAACTGGACAGAATGACCACACTAGGAGTCATCAGGAAAGTCGAAGAGCCAACAGACTGGGTTAACTCCATGGTATGTGTAAAGAAAAAGAACAATGATCTAAGAATATGCATGGATCCAAAGGACTTAAATGCAAGCATAAAACGTGAACACTACCAGATTCCCAAGCGAGAAGAAATCACCAGTGAAATGTCAGGTGCCAGATACTTTACAAAGCTCGATGCCTCACAAGGATTTTGGCAACTAAAACTGGATGAAGAGAGCACCAAATACTGTACCTTCAACACACCATTTGGCAGGTATTGTTTCCTCAGAATGCCTTTCGGGATAATATCTGCATCTGAAATCTTTCATAGAGCGATGGAACACATAATTGAAGGTCTGGAAGGAGTTTGGGTCTATGTTGATGACATCATCATCTGGGGTGCCACACTGAAACAACACAATGAGAGACTGACTAAAGTGCTACAGAGCATACGCCGGAATGGACTGAAGCTCAACAAAGCCAAGTGTCAGTTTGGCATCCAGGAAGTCACTTTCCTAGGAGATTATCTATCTGGTAAAGGAATAGACCCAGACATGGAAAAAGTAAATGCCATTCTCAAAATGCCCCGACCCACTGACAAAAAAGGAGTGCTACGCATCATGGGGATGATAAACTTCATTGGAAAGTTCATTCCTAACTTGTCGGCCAAGACAGCCTGTCTGCGAGACCTGCTACGTAAAACAAATGAGTTCGCATGGACAGAAAGACATGAACAAGAGTGGATAAACCTCAAAACAGTGCTGACAACCACACCTTTACTCACCTTCTTTGACCCAACAAAAAGAATCAAAGTGTCAACGGATGCATCAAAAGATGGCCTACGTGCTGTCTTGCTACAAGCAGAGGGTGAAGATTGGAAGCCTGTTGCCTATGCCTCCAGGTCTATGACTGATACTGAGTGACGATACGCCCAGATTGAAAAGGAATGTCTAGGCTTGGTAGTTGGACTAGAAAAGTTTAATGGCTACATATATGGACTTCCCACCTTCACATTTGAGACAGACCCCAGCCCTCTGGTTGCAATCATAAAAAATAACCTGAATGAGATGTCTCCAAGGAGTCAACGACTCATGATGAATCTGAAAGATATGACTTTGAACTGATCTACACACCAGGCAAATACATAGTGTTAGCAGATGCACTATCCCAATCACCCACAATGAGTCATGTGAGCTCTACTGAAGAAGACGTGGATGTTCATGTGAGTATGGTCACTGCTGCGCTGCCCGTGTCAGACACAAAATCAAAGCAAATAGCAGAAGAAACAGTAAAAGATACAGTATTACAAACAGTAATAGAGAACATTCATCATGGTTGGCCAAAAGGTTCCTGTCCAAAATATTTTCACGTAAGGTCAGAATTGAGTGTCGCAAGTGGACTATTACTAAAACAGAACAGAATAGTCACTCCACAGGCTCTACGTCAAGACATGCTCAAAAGGATTCATGAGGGACACCTCGGAATTGAAAAATGCAAAAGGAGGGCAAGAGACACTGTTTATTGGACTGGCATAAAAAAGGACATTGAGAACATGATCGGAAAATGTGAGACATGTCAGAAACACCAAAACAAACAAGCAAAGGAACCAATGATAGTAGCTGACATACCAACAGCACCATGGCAAAAGGTTGGTATGGACCTTTTTCATTTAAATGGTAAAGACTATCTAATAGTGATTGACAACTATTTTAACTATCCTGAGATGGCGCTGCTCTCAAGCACCACAGCAAGCAGTGTCATAATGCATGTGAAATCCATCTTCGCCAGACATGGAATTCCCAGGATTGCCATTAGCGACAATGGTCCGTGCTTCAACTGTAAGGAGTAGCAACAGTTTGCAGCACATTAAGACTTTCAGCACATCACATCCAGTCCTTTGTATGCTCAGTCAAATGGTAAGGCAGAGAAAGGTGTTCAAGTTCTCAAGCAGCTACTGAAGAAAGCGACAGAAAGCAAGTCTGATCCTTATCTCACCCTGCTGAGCTACCGAGCCTCACCTTTAGACTGTGGTTCTTCACCTGCTGAACTACTAATGGGTCGCAAGTTGTGCACCACGCTACCCTGCTGTGCAAAAGAACAGCAAAGTGAGGAACTGAGACAGAGACTTCAACTGTTAAAGCTGAAACAGAAATCATACTATGACAAGTCATCCAAAACTCTAAAACCATTGACAAGGGATGATGTTGTTGGATTGAGGATCCAGATGCATGGAACAGGAAAGCTACAGTTCTTGAGGAAGTAGGACCAAGGTCATACACTGTTAGAACTGAGGAAGGACAGATTCTCAGGAGGAACCGCCGTTCCCTCCTAAAAACACAAGAGACTATTCAAGACCAGATGGATGACAACGCCGCAACTGCATCTTGTCATTCACCGCCAGAACAATCTCATGAAGACACATCAGGCTTACCCGTGTTGAGAAAATCCACATGTGAAGTAAAAAAGACTGATAGACTTAATCTTTGAGTACAATATAAAGCTTTGAAAATGTGTTGACTGCTTTGAAAATGTTTATGTTTATAGAGCACTAACAAAAGTGTTACTGATATTATCTTTATTGTTTTCTTGAAAGTTGATTGATATTGATTTTGGTAAACCTCAAAGAAAAGGGGATGTAATGATCAATAACATATCATTCTATAGTGGACACTAGGTGGAGCCGTAGAGTTGTGTGGAGCTGTATATAGCTGTATGTATATAAGAATACACTACCCAGCTGTATGGATATTAAGACTACATTACCCATGAGGCACTAGGCTACCCACAAGGCAGCAGTCAAGATGGATGCCTCTACAGATACTGTATCTAGTCCACATGTGCTCTATAAAGTTTCTAACAAAGATAGCTGTGTTCATAATAAGAATGTTTATTTATTAATGAGCATAAGAGACCCCAGTTGGAAAATGGACCACACTCTGAACACGGACCCCACTCTGAACACGTACCCCACTTTGAACACGGACCACACTCTGAACACGTACCCTGCTCTGAACACGGACCCTGCGCTTAACACGGCACCCACTCTGAACACGGACCCCATTCTAAACGCAGATCCCACACTGAACACGGATCCCAATCTGAACGTAGACACCACTCTGAACACGGACCCCTTTCTGAAAACAGACCCCACTCTGAATACAGACCCCATTTTGAAATCAGAACCCACTCCGAACACAGACCCCAATCTGAACTCAGAACCCATTCTGAACAAGGACACCACGCTGAACATGGACCCCACTCTGAGCACGGACACCACTCAGAACATGGACCGCTCTATGAACACAGAACAAACTCTGAACATGGACCCCGCTCTGAACACGGACCCCACAATGAAAACGGACCACACTCTGAAAATAGACGCCATTCTGAACAATGATACTACTCTGAACACAGACCCCACTCTGAACAGGGTCCCCACTCTGAATACAGACCCCACTCTGAACACGGACTCCACTATGAACATGGACCCCACTCTGAACACGGACCTCACTCTGAACACAGACCCCACTCTGAACACGGACCCCACTCTGAACACGTACCCCACTCTGAATGCGGAACCCACTCTGAAAACAGACCCCACTCTGAACATGGACCCCGCTCTGAACTCACACCAGTCCATTTTATCTGCCTATACCCGGATGAGAAACAGTTTTTACATTTGATGTCAAACTTTACATAACCAGCAACAAAGACACCTCATCGACAGAATCTATTTACATACAGGACAGAGATTGCTTGGGGCGGAGGGAGGAATCTGTTTTGCTGAACTCCTAAGTCTCACGACATTGTGCCAGAACAAACTGTCAGACAGGACCTGGTGTCACGGGGGGTGAACACGCTGACCGTTCACCCCGGGACAGAAGGATCTCGAGGGAAATGGCTGTGCGGAATACCTACCTAAAATATTTAGTGCCAGTAATGAATGATGTCCTGAATAAGTCCCTGAATTGGCAGTGTGGCTCTAAGGTGTCAATTGGGTGCTTTCCAAAGCCTCTTTATAATCTTCTCTGGAGTTACATTCCAACAATCTCATTAACCCTTACATGCTCTCCTATTCTGCATTCTTTTGATACTATTGTAAAATACACAGAATCATATATTTACAATCAAAGCCCAATACTGATTACAGACTGACACTGAACATGGACCGTATGCTGAACACGGACCCCACTCTGAACATGGACTCCACTCTGAACATGGACCCCAGTCTGAACACAGAACCCACTCTGTATATGGACCCCAGTTGGAACATGGACCCCACTCTGAACATGGGCCCGACTTTGAACATGGACCCCAATCTGAACATGTACCCCACTCTGAACACGGACCCCACTCTGAACACGTACCCCGCTCTGAACACGGACATCGCTCTTAACACGGAACCCACCCTGAACACGGATCCCATTCTAAACCCAGATCCCACATTGAACACAGACCCCAATCTGAACATAGACAGCACTCTGAACATGGACCCCATTCTGAAAACAGACCCCACTCTGAACACAGAACCCATTTTGAAATCAGAACCCACTCCGAACATGGACCCCACTCTGAACTCAGAACCCATTCTGAACAAGGACTCCACACTGAGCATGGGCCCCACTCTGAACACAGACAACACTCAGAACATGGACAGCTCTACGAACACAGAACCAACTCTGAACATGGACCCCACTCTGAACACAGACCCCACAATGAACACGGACCACACCCTGAAAATAGACGCCATTCTGATCAATGATACTACTCTGAACATGGACCCCACTCTGAACACGGACCCCACTCTGAACATGGACCCCACTCTGAACACGGACCCCACTATGAACACGGACCCCGCTCTGAACACGGACCACACTCTGAACACGGACCACACTCTGAAAACAGAACCCACTCTGAACACGGACACCACTCTGAACATGGACCCCACTCTGAACTCAGACCCCACTCTGAATACAGACCCCATTCTGAAAATGGGCCCCGCTCTGAACACGGACCTCGCTCCGAACACGGACCCCACTCTGAACACAGACTCCACTCTGAACATGAACCCCAGTCTGAACACAGACTCCACTCTGAACACTGACACCACTCTGAACACAGACCCCTTTCTGAACACACGCGGTTATTCGGCCTCGCAATCCCAGGGTACTTTGGAGCCTCTCAGCCTACTTAATCCTGGCCATCATGTGGGGACCAATCGCACTCTTAATTCTGGCTCAGTCTGGGATCGGTGAGACAGGTACCCTCCTTGTCCGTGTTGATTGGCCGAATGCCACTCATTCCTTCGCGGCTTTTATCGCAACACAGTGTTTCCTACTTCATGTCAATCACACGATACAACTGTGCTCTGCTACCTCGTATAGACTATCACTTGATTCGTGATGCTACGACACTGTCCCTCCGCCTTTCCAGATGACTCAATTTCTGGGCGGTCATAATTTGACTTCACGTCCGGGTTCACTGGTACGGGCAGTTCTTCAGTTCCGGAGCATCCTGCCGACTATGCCAATTTGTTGGGGTGAAAAATATTCACTCGAGTCTGTCTTAAGTAGCAGCACACAGTTGTTTATTAATAGAATGTTCTGGGAGAAGACCAAAGACCCCGCGGTCTTGTGATACTCTTCTCGCCGATACAATGGCTGACAAGCTCCTTTTATACACTTCAAGAAGCTGGAAAAGTACAGCGGTTAGCAGTTATTACATCATTTATACTTTAAGCCAATCTGTGCCCCAATAACAAGTGTTCTCCAATCACAGTTTCTTAATAACAACTTATGTATAACTAGTATAATGGTAACAAAACCTATTCTTTTGGTTCTGCTTAATCTCAGACTAAGCTAGCCATCTGGACCTCAAAGGCCGGTTATTACTTGCCTGTGGGTTGACCCACTTGAGGGGCTAGCCATTAATTGGGCATAACTCAGACACTTGTCAGACACTTAATTAATAATACAATAACAGTTGTGTCTGTTGTCCTGCAATCTAAACCGCAGAACTTCCTACGATTCACATCGTTGCTATTACAAACTGCCATTTATGCAAGCTGTTTTTCTGCAAAGCTAACACAAACACATTTTTCCTAAACATAATGATTTCACTCTTAATAACTTTTACCTCCTTCAATAAGCAAAAGGCCTTCCGTTGCTTCAGGTGAGGGATTGTCAAAAATGATCGGTTTGAAGCCAGATTCAGAATACAAATAATGTCGCCCAGTTAACAGAACGACCGCGGCAGGACTGGAACCTGCAATCTTCTCATAACTGACGAATTTGCAACCAAAGTCAGACGCCTTATCCATTAGGCCACACGGCTGCTGATGCCGCTGAGCCTCTTTTTATGGGGTGAATTGTGAGCAGATTCAAGGAATCTGCTCGAAAATAGAAGTAGATTTACGAAAAGATAAACGTATTTCAACTGAATAAACAGGTCCTCTGCGAGCTGTGTACGCACCAGCGCAGTGAAACTCAATGCAAATGAGCGTAGAGCATCGGTGGCTCGTTGGTCTAGGGGTATGATTCTTGCTTTGGGATTTTACAAGGCTTAAAATGCGAGAGATTCCGGGTTCAAATCCCAGACGCGCTCGGCCGCATTTAGTTAATTTAAACAGCTCGGTCATCAAATCTAAAGTCGCTCTACTTTCAAAAAAACAGAATGATCGGCGACTGTGAGCACTGCCGGTATAAACAGACTCGCAACTGACCACGAGCCCGCCCAATATAGACTGGCCTGACTTTCAATGCTTATGAAATCGATGGTAACATAAATCGGGCTGTGTCTATAACGATGCCCGGTTTATTCTACGGTGCCAAAGTGAAAGTTTACGCCATAATCATTTCTCCCTTTATCTCCGTCATTTCACTCCAGCCAAATGAACTGAGTTTAGGTGTCATCCGTGGCTCAGCGGTAACAAACTCAAGCCTCACTCCAGAGAATTGAGCACATAATCCAGGCTTACACTCCAGTGCAGTACTGAGGTAGTGCTGCACTGTCGGCGATGCCGTCTTTCTAGTAAGACTTTAACCTGGGGCTTCAGATCCTATGAGATTATGCCGACAAGAAAGAGGATTTCTCACCCGTTATTGGGCCAGAAATTAGGATCGGGGGCTTGCCGCGCGTGCAAGCCCCCGATGTGCACTCACCCGGCGTGCCGACATCTGAAACCTTGGCCTGCTTGGAATTCCTGTCACTGGCCCGGTTCAGATGTCAGCGTGATGTGCTTGCCTGATCCAATGGTGTAGTTAATGCGATGTGCCGGCTGGGATCAGGTGAGCAATCTGCAGCCAATCAGGGGAGGGGAAACTTCATTCATGAGTTTGATAGTAAAGACTGTCAAGCTCGTGAAAAGTAGGGGCGCCCAAAACACTACTTAAACTTTAAATAAAATTTTAAAAACATCCCACTAATTAAATAAACTATAAATAACTTTAAAAAAAACTATTTTAAACAATTAATAAAATTTTGAAAAAATAATTTTTTAAGAAATCGTGTCTAAAAATGAACTTACCTTACTGTAAAGTCCTTAAAAACAATGAGGCTGTGGAAAAAATGTAATAATTTTAAATAATAGACCACTTACCTTCAAGAATCCACTCCTTATGCCTCCTTTTTATATGTGTAAAAAGTTCAGGCCCTTGCACACGGGCAAACCTGTCAAAAAGAAGGAAGTTCAACACGTGCACGCTTTGGACTTCTGAACCCCTTGGAGGAAATGCCGGTTTCCCGCCCATGCGCTGTGCATGCTGAAATCTGGCACTTCCAGCGGGCCCGCGCGTGAGTACCCCATCCGTACTCACACGTTGGGACCAGAATAACTGGCCCAATTATCTCTCAACCAAAGACACTAAAACAGAAAATCTCGTCATAAAGTTTCATAAATATTTTTGAAATTACCTTGCCTCCTAATGGAGAAATTTATGTTTCTGCTCCCTAATCATTTGCCTCTGTTGCCGCTAGTCTTTCATTCGGTGCCAAACTCATAGGAAGGAAGAGAGGCTTCTCAATCTCTGATTCGCAATCGCTGCTGAAGAAGAACCATAGTGGTCTGTTTTACTTTTCACAAGATATGAGCAATGCAAGGGCACAGGCCAGAAGCACCAGTGCAGCTTTGATGAATATGCATCTCAAAGCCTATTCTAGGCAAAATTCAGTGAAGTGCTCAGAAAGTGTATCAGCATCCAACGTGCAATCCAGTAAAGACAAAGATGGGATTCAAACCCATGCGTGCAGCACACAATGGCTTAATAGTCCATCGCCTTAACCTCTTGGCCATCTCGTCTCACCAATGCACCACCCTCAGCCATTCAATTTCCTGTTTTTTGCATCTAAGCAGAAATACCCTGAAAGAAATTCCACTTCACCACTTATCCTGCCCGTGCACTCAGATCTACAATGCTGAAAATGTACAATCAGCTTAATGTAAGCGAAAGGCCTTCCATTGCTTCAGGTGCGGGATTGTTAAAAATAATTGGTTTAAAGCCAGATTCAGAATATTAATAATGTCGCCCAGTTAACTAGATGACCGCAGCAAGACTTGAACCTGCAATCTTCTGATAACTAACAAACACGCAAGCGAAGTTAGACACCTTATCTTTGAGGCCACGCAGCCACTGATGTGGTGTAGACTCTTTTACTGGGGAGAATTGTGAGCAGATTCAAGGAAACTGCTCGGAAAAAGAAGTGGATTGAGGAAAAGGTAAACATATTTCAACTGAATAAACAGGTCCTCTGCGAGCTGGGTTCGCACCAGTGCAGTGAAACTCAATGGGCGAGTAGTTCCGGTCCCAACACATGAGTACGGATGGGGTACTCATGCGTGGGCCCGTTGGAAGTGCCGGATTTCAGCATGCACAGCGCATGCGCGGGAAACCGGCATTTCCTCCAAGGGGTACAGAGGTCCAATGCGTGTGCGCATGACTCTGCATGCACGCGTTGAACTTCCTTCTTTTTGACAGGTTTGCCCATGTGCAAGGGCCTGAACTTTTTAGACATATAAAAAGGAGGCATGAGGGCTTGATTCTTGAAGGTAAGTGGTCTATTATTTAAAATTATAACATTTTTTCCACAGCTTTATTGTTTTCAAGGGTTTTACCGTAAGGTAAGTTTATTTTTAGATCCGATGTCTTAAAAAATTATTTTTTTCAAAAATGTGATTAATTGTTTAAAATATTTTTTTAAAGTTATTTATAGTTTATTTAATTCTTGGGATGTTTTTAAAAATTTTATTTAAAGTTAAACTAGTCTTTTGGGCGCCCGTTCTTTTCATGAGTTTGACAGTTCTGACTATCAAACTCATGAATGAAGTTTCCCCTCCCCTGATTGGCTGCAGAGTGCTCACCTGATCCCAGCTGGCACATCGCACTAACTACACAGCTGGATCAGACAAGCACATCGCGCCGACATCTGAACCGGGCCAGTGACAGGAATTCCAAGCAGGCCCAGGCTTCAGATGTAGGCGTGCTGGGTGAGTGCACATCGGGGGCTTGCACGCGCGGCAAGCCGCCGATCCTAATTTCTGGCCCAATGCAATTGGTTGGATACCAGCGGCAGCTCGTTTGTCCAGGGGTATGATTCTCGTTTTGGTATTTTCACGGCTTAAAATGCCAGAGGTCCCGGGTTCAAATACCGGACGAGCCCTGCTGCATTTAGTTAAACTCAGCAACTCAGTCATCAAAGCTGAAATCGCTCTACTTTTAAAAAATCGAAATGATCGGCGACTGTGAGCTCTGCCATTATAAACAGCCACAGAATGATCCGGGACTGTGAGCACTCCTAGTTTAAACAGACCCAGAATGATTCGCAAATGACTAGGACCCCGCCCATTATAGACAGGCCTGATTTTCAATGCTTATGAAATCGATGGCAACATAATTCGGGCTGTTTCTATAATGATGCCCGGTTTATTTTTGGGTGCCAAGTTGAAAGTTTACTCCATTATAATTTCTCCCTTTTTCTCCGTCATTTCACTCCAGCCAAATGAACTGCCTTTTGGTGTCAGCCGTGGCTCAGCGGTAGCAAACTGAAGCCCCACTCCAGAGACTTGAGCACATAATCCAGACTGAGGTACTGCTGCACTGTCAGCGATGCCATCTTTCTAGGAAGATTTTAAACCAGGGCTTCAGATCCCATGAGAGTATGCCCAAAAGAACGAGGATTTCTCGCCCATTATTTATTTCTCAACCAAAGACACTAAAACAGAAAATCTCGTCATAAAGTTTGATAAATATTTTTGAAATTACCTTGCCTCCTAAAGGAGAAATTTATGTTTCTGCTCCCTAATCATTTGCCTCTGGTCTTTCATTCGGTGCCAATCTCAGAGGAAGGAAGAAGGAAGAGAGGGTTCTCAATCTTCGATTCGCGATCGCTGCTGAAGAAGAACTACAGTGGTCTGTTTTACTTTTAACAAGATATGAGAAATGCAAGGGCATTGACCGGAAGCGTTTTGATGAAGTTGCATTTCAAAACCTAATTTTGGCAATATTCATTGAAATGCTTGGAAAGTGCAGCAGCATCAAACGTGGAATCCAATAACATAAGATCATAAGAACATAAGAAATAGGAGCCGGAGTAGGCCAATCGGCCCCTCGAGCCTGCTCCGCCATTCAATAAGATCATGGGTGATCTGATCCTAACTGCCAATCCACTATCACAGAACCATCTCCTGCATCTAACAGAATTAGACACACGAAATAGGAGCAGGATCAGGCTACACGGCCCTTGGGCCCGCTCCGCTACCCACAGGGCCATGACCGATCCGAACCTAGACTCATGTCCAAATTCCTGCCCGCTCCCCGTAACCCTTAATTCCCTTTACTTCTAGGAAACTGTCTATTTCTGTTTTAAATTTATGTAATGATGTAACTTCTACAGTTTTTTGGGGCAGCATATTGCATGGACCTACCACCCTCTGAGAGAAGTAGTTCCTCCTCATCTCAGTTTTGAAAGAGCAGCCCCTTATTCTAAGACTATGCCCCCTAGTTCTAGTTTCACTCATCATCGGGAACATCTTCCCTGCTTCCACCTGATCCAACCCCTTCACAATCTTATATGTTTCAATATGATCGGCTCTCACTCTTCTGAACTCCAATGAGTAGAGTCCCAATCTACTCAACCTCTCCTCATATGTCCATCCCCTCATCCCCGGGATTAACCGAGTGAACCTTCTTTGTACTGACTCGAGAGCAAGTATATCCTTTCTTAAGTATGGACACCAAAACTGTACGCAGTATTCCAGGTGCGGTCTCACCAATACCCTGTACAACTGAAGCAATACCTCCCTATTTTTATATTCTATCCCCCTAGCAATGAAAGCCAACAGTCCATTGGCCTTCTTAATCATTTGCTGCACCTGCATACTAACCTTTTGAGTTTCGTGCACCAGGACCCCCAGATCCCTTTGTACTTCAGTACTTTCCAGTTTCTTGCCATTAAGATAATAACTTGCTCTACGATTTTTCCTGCCAAAGTGCATAACCTCACACTTTCCAGTATTGTATTCCATCTGCCAAATCTCTGCCCACTTACTTAGCCTGTCTATGTCCCCTTGAAGGTTTTTTATGTCCTCCTCACTCACTACTTTCCCCCCATCTTAGTATCATCTGCAAACTTTGATATGTTACACTCGGTCCCCTCCTCCAAATCGTTAATATAGATTGTAAAGAGTTGGGGAGCCAGCACTGACCCCTGCGGAACACCACTAGTTACTGATTGCCAGTCTGAGAATGAACCATTTATCCCAACTCTCTGCCTTCTGTTAGATAGCCAATCCTCTATCCATGCCAGAATATTACCCCCAATCCCGTGATTTTTTATCTTAAGCAATAATCTTTTGTGTTGTTTCTATAACGATGCCCAGTTTATTCTTGGGCATCAAGTTGAAAGTTTACTCCATTATCATTTTTCCCTTTATCTCCGTCATTTTACTCCAGCCAAATGAACTGAGTTTAGGTGTAAGCCGTGGCTCAGCGGTAGCAAACTCAAGCCCCACTCCAGAAAATTGAGGACATTATCCAGGCTGGCACTCCAGTGCAGTACTGAGGTAGTGCTGCACTGTTGGCAGTGCCGTCTTTCTAGTAAGACTTTAACCCGGAGCTTCAGATCCCATGAGAGTATTCCGAAAAGAATGAGGATTTCTCGTCCATTATTTATCTCTCAACCAAAGACACTAAAACAGAAAATCTCGCAATAAAGTTTGATAAATATTTATCAAATTATATTGCCTCCTAACGGAGAAATTTATGTTTCTGCTCCCTAATCATTTGCCTCTGTTGCCGCTAGTTTTTCGTTCTGTGCCAATCTCAGAGGAAGGAAGAGAGGGTTCTTAATCTGCGATTCACGATCGCTGCTGAAGAAGAATTACAAGTGGTCTGTTTTACTTTTAACAAGATATGAGTAATACAAGGGCACAGACCAGAAGCACCAGTGCAGCTTTGATGAATTTGCCTCTCAAAGCCTATTTTAGGCAATATTCAGAAAGTGTATCAGCATCAAACGTGGAATTCAGTAAGGACAATGACGGGATTCGAACCCACACGTGCAGTACAACAATGGATTAGCAGTCACCTTAATCTCTCAGCCACCTCGTTCTTAACAAGGCAACACCCTCAGCCATTAAATGTCCTGTTTATTGCATCTAAGCAGAAATACCCTGGAGGAAAGTCCACTTCACCGCTTATCCTGCCCGTGCACTCAGATCTACAATGCTGAAAATGTACAATCAGCTTAATGTAAGCAAAAGGCCTTCCGCTGCTTCAGGTGAGGGATTGTTAAAAATGATCGGTATGAAGCCAGATTCAGAATACAAATAATGTCGCTCAGTTAACTAAACGACAACAGCAGGACTCTAACCTGCAATCTTCTGATAACTGACGAATATCGCAAATGAAGTCAGACACCTTATCCATTAGGCCACGCGGCCACTGATGCGGCGGAGCCTCTTATACTGGGGAGAATTGTCAGCAGATTCAAGGAAACTTCTCGAAAAAAGAAGTGGATTTAGGAAAAGATAAACGTATTTCAACTGAATAAACAGGACGTCTGCGAGCTGGGTTCACACTGGTGCAGTGAAACTCAATGCAAATGGGCGGATACCATTGGTGGCTCACTGGGCTAGGGGTATGGTTCTCGCTTTGGGATTGTTATGGCTTAAAATGCGTGAAGTCCCAGGTTCAAATTCTAGACGAACCCCACTGCATTTAGTTAAATTCAACAACTCGGTCATCAAAGCCGAAGTCGCTCTACTTTAAAAAAAACAGAATGATCGGAGTCTGTGAGCTCTGCCATTTTAAACAGACACAGAATGATCCGGGACTGTGAGCACTGCCAGTATAAACAGACCCAGAATGATTCGCAACTGACCACGACCCCGCCCATTATAGACAGGCCTGATTTGCAATGCTTATGAAATCGATGGCAACATAAATCGGGCTGTTTCTATAACGATGCCCGGATATTATTGGACGCCAAGTTGAATGTTTACTCCATTATCATTTTTCCCTTTATCTCCGTCATTTTACTCCAGCCAAATGAACTGAGTTTAGGTGTCAGCCGTGGCTCAGAGGTAGCAAACTCAGGCCCCACTCCAGAGACTTGAGCACATAATCCAGGCTGACACTCCAGTGCAGTACTGAGGTAGTGCTGCAGCGTTGGCAGTGCCATCTTTCTGGTAAGACTTTAACCCGGGGCTTCAGGTCCCATGAGAGTATGTCGGAAAAAAACGAGGATTTCTCGCCCATTATTTATCTCTCAACCAAAGACACTAAAATAGAAAATCTCATCATTAAGTTTGATAAATATTTTTGAAAATAAATTGTCCCCAAAGGAGAAATTTATGTTTCTGCTCCCTAATCATTTGCCGCTGTTGCCACTAGTCTTTCATTCGGTGACAATCTCAGAGGAAGGAAGAAGGAAGAGAGGGTTCTCAGTCTCCAATTCGCGATTTCAGCTCCACCTTCATTCAAGCTGGGTTGAGGAATTTCTTGGAATACTTTAATTTTAACAAGACATGAGCAATGCAGCGGCACAGACCAGCAACAACAGTGCAATTTTCACGAAATTGCATTTCAAGTAAGATTTAGTGAAATGCTTGGAAAGTGCATCAGCATCAAATGTGTAAAACACTAATGACGAGGATGGGATTCAAACCCACGCGGGCAGAGCACAATGGATTAGCAGTCCATCGCCTTAACCTCTCGGCCACCTCGCCTCATTGATGCATTGTTCTCCGACATTCCATTACTTGCTTTTTGCATCTAAGTAGAACTACCCTGAAAGAAATTCAACCTCACCGCTTATCCTGCCCGTGCACACAGATCTACAATGTTGAAAATGTACAATCAGCTTAATGTAAGCAACAGGCCTTCCATTTCTTCAGGTGCGGGTCTGTCAAAAATGGTCGGTTTGACGCCAGATTCAGAATATAAAAAATGTCGTCCAGATAAATAAACGACTGCGCTTGGACTCGAACCTGCAATCTTTCGATAACTGAAGAATTGTGCAACCAAAGTCAGAAACCGTTTTCATTAGTCTATGCGGCCGCTAATGTTGCTAAACCTCTTTTTATGGGACGAATAGTGAGCAGGTTCAAGGAAACTGCTCGAATAAAGAAGTGGATTGAGGAAAAGATAAAAATATTTTAACTGAATAAACAGGTCCTCTGTGAGCTGGATTCGCACCAGCGCAGTGAAACTGAATGCAAATGGAAGGATGATATCAGCGGCTCGTTGGTCTAGGGGTATGATTCTCGCTTTAGGCATTTCACGATTAAAATGCGAGATATCCCGGACGCGCCCGGACACATTTTGTTAAACTCAACAACTCGGTCATCAAAGCTGAAATCGTTCTACTTCTAAAAAAACGGCATGATCCGAGATTATGAGCTCTGCCATTTCAAACAGACACAGAATGATGCGGGACTGTGAGCACTCCCGGTTTAAACAGACCCAGAATGATTCGCAACTGACCACGACCCCACCCATTATAGGCACGCCTGATTTTCAAAGCTTATGAAATCTATGGCAACATAAATCGGGCTGTTTCTATAACGATGCCCGGTTTATTCTTGGACGCAAAGTTGAAAGTTTACTCCATTATCATTTTTTCCTTTATCTCCGTCATTTTACTCCAGCCAAATGAAATGAGTTTAGGTGTCAGCCGTGGCTCAGCGGTAGCAAACTCAAGCCCCACTCCAGAGATTTGAGCACATAATCCAGGCTGACGCTCCAGGGCAGTACTGAGGTAGTGCTGCACTGTTGGCAGTGCCGTCTTTCTTGTAAGATGTTAAACTGGGGCTTCAGATCCCATGGGAGAATGCTGAAAAGAACGAGGATTTCTTGTGCATTATTTATCTCTCAACCAAAGACCCTTAAACAGAAAATCTCGTCATTAAGTTTGATAAATATTTTTGAAATTAAATTGCCCCCAAAGGAGAACTTTATGTTTCTGCTCCCTAATCATTGGCCTCTGTTGCTGCTAGTCTTTCATTCAGTGCCAACCTCAGAAGAAGGAAGAAGGAAGAGAGGGTTCTCAGTCTCCGATTCGCGATCTCAGCTCCACCTTCATTCAAGGTGGGTTGATGAAATTCTTGGAATATTTTAATTTTAACAAGATATGAACAATGCAGGGGCACAGACCAACAACACCAGTGCAATTTTCACAAAATTGTATTTCAACTAAGATTCAGTGAAATGCTTGGAATGTGCATCAACATCAAACGTGTAATACAGTAATGACGAGGATGTGATTCGGACCCATGCATGCAGCACACAATGGATTAGCAGTCCACCACCTTAACCTCTCGGCCACCTCATCTCACCGATGCACTGCTCTCAGACATTCCATTTCCTGCTTTTTGCATCTAAGTAGAAATACCCTGAAAGAAATTCAACTTCACCGCTTAGCCTGCCCGTGCACACAGTTCTACAATGCTGATAATGTACAATCCGCTTAATGTAAGCAAAAGGCCTTCAGATGACTGTCAATAATGGTCGGTTTGAAGCCAGATTCAGAACAGAAAAAGTGTCGCCCAGATAATTAAATGACCGTGGCAAGACACGAACCTGCAATTTTCTGACAACTGAAAATTCGCAACCGAAGTCAAAAGCACTTATCCATTAGTCTATGCGGCCGCTGATGCCCTTGAAACTCTTTATATGGGGCGAATTGTGAGCAGGTTCAAGCCAATTGCTCGAAAAGATAAGTGGATTGAGGAAAAGATAAAAATATTTCAAATGAATAAACAGGTCCTCTGCAAGCTGGATTTACACCAGCGCAGTGAAACTCAATGCAAATGGAAGGATGACATCGGCGGCTCGTTGGTCTAGGGAAATGATTCTCGCTTTGGGCATTTGACAAATTATAATGTGAGTTGTCCTAGATTCAAATCCCGAACGAACCTCGACGCATTTAGATAAACTCAACAACTCGGTCATCAAAGCTGAAATCGCTCGATTTCTAAAAAAACAGCGTGATCCGGGATTGCGAGTTTTGCCATTTCAAACAGACACAGAATGATCCGGGACTGTGAGCACTCCCAGTTTAAACAGACCCAGAATGATTCGCAACTGACCGCGACCCCGCCCATTATAGACAGGCCTGATTTTCAAAGCTTATGAAATTTTTGGCAACATAAATCGGGCTGTTTCTATAAGGAGTTAGGGGTTGTAATTAAGGGGATATTGCTAAGATTGTTTAATCAACATTGTAGCCAATTACCCCTCGTTTTTGCCATCTGCCTTCCTTCATTTAAGCAATTTTACTGTAATTTACTGTGTTTCTGTGGTATAGCTTTATATTTGATTATAGTTTCTTCTAGTTAATAAAGCTCGATTTTCTCTCATCCAGACCATTTGTCCATTTTAATATCATTAATTATAAGTCCCTTGGTCAGAACTGGAAGGTGGGGTAGTGATTCGAAACCGGTGTTTGAAAATTGGTTTATTGGAATTTGGTTTACAGTGTAGCAGCAGGCTGCCTGACCAGGTGAATTACCGTAAACCAGGTAAAAGATTGAAATTGGTCAGAGTGCAGGCAAAGGCTGCAAGACCAGGTAAATTACCTAAAATCAGTTACAAGATGCCCCCCTACAAAATGGCGACCGCAGCAACGGGAGGCAATTTTTGATTTGATAAGTGGTCTGGATCTGGAGAAAGCGTCAGTTATTGCTTTTCTTGTTTTTAGCCTGTGGGCAGTCCTGCGGAAAGTAGTGGCAGTGTGTAAGCTGGTCTATTATAGTATAGGTGGCCAGGTTAAAGAGGCCGAGAATCGGGAGTCCCAGTTTGAAAAATGCCAGGCAGAGATAGACTGCCTTGTGCAGTAGGTCACTGAGGCCAGAGATAGCGAGATGTGACTGCGGGAACACAATGTCCGCCTTATGTCAGATGTTACAGAGTATGAGGAAAGGGTTAGGGCAGTAAAGACAGCTTATAAGCTGACCTGCGCCCAAAGGCTTAGTAAAGCAGATCATGGCCCCTGTAGGGCAGTGATAGAAAGCCTTAACGTGGCTTTAAAGGGAGCAAGGGAAATGATTTGCCTGATCAGCCCGAAGGCAGGTGAGCCGGATTTTACTGGCAGCCCAAGTAGAACCATCCCACAGGCAGCACCCAGAACGGTGCTGGATAGGGAGTTAGATAAACCTGGGGCTCCATATCAGAAAGATTGGCGGCAGGAGGGGAGCCATCCCTCCCAGAACAAGGTCACTTGTTACAAGTGCAGGGAGGAGGGCCACTGGCGCAGGGATTGTAAAAAGCCTGGGAGAGATGATACAGCCAGGAACCCCGCAGCCCCAACTCAGAAGGCAGAGACAGACACAACCGAATCTGTCCTGGAGACGTTACAATCTCTCATGAGGGCCAATCAGGGAAAAGAAGCAACCATCAGTGGTGCTGCAGCCCCCTCGCCCACCTCTGCCTCCCCACAATGACTGGAAAGAAAGGGGTTTAAAATCAACCCCAACCAGGCAGCTGGGAGTGAGCCTGAGAATAGGAATCCTCAGCCCACAGTAGGTTCGAGTTCATAGGCAAGTGCTGTGGCTTGTGTACATTTTTAATAAAATGCTACCTCTGAGTTTCGAACTGTATATTTCAAAGAGGTTTTAAAATGGCCATCAGTAAAAACATGGCAGAGAAAGCATGGGAAAAGGACAAAGAAGCAGCTAGGATATGTCTGTGTGGGAGGATCTACAGTGCAGTCAAAGACCTGCAAATCAAAGGGAGGTTACCTTCTAAGCAATCGATGTTGTTTATTGACATAAAGATTAGCCCACTTGAGACTAACCACAGGACAATCGATTGAAACTGCTTCTGTTTACACAGCAATTCAGCCATTCAAAGCACTCACAGACAATGAGATACTGAAGCCATGGAACGGATTTTCATATGCAACAGTTTAGGAATTGAATGGGTTTTTGAAGCACCCATCATTCTGGACAATAGGGCAGCTGGATTCCCTTTTGTTTTAGCCCAGTTGAGCACCGGATGTGGGCGGGAACATTTCGGCCCCACAGTGCAGACACATTAACCCATTCCAACCGCTTTGAATCAACCAATCACAGCGTTTCTCTTGTGTATTGGAACTTTGGGTGCAAATTTTGCAGACAGACTTTCCCAGGTATAAGGATAACTCCTGAGAAGCTATCTCGCTCTTAGCTCTTACTTCGCTGGAACCCAGGTGAGCAGGTTTCTGACTCCTCAACAAGGCAACCTAGTAAGGAGTTAGGGGTGGTAATTAAGGGGATATTGCTAAGATTGTTTAATCAACATTGTAGCCACTTACCCCTCGTTATTGCCCTCTGCCTTCCTTCATTTAAGCAAATTTAGTGTAATTTACTGTGTTCGTGTGGTATAGTTTTATATTTGATTATAGTTTCTTCTAGTTAATAAAGGCTGATTTTCTCACATCCAGTCCATTTGTCCATTTTAATATCATTAATTCTAAGCCCTTCAGTCGGAACTGGAAGGTGGGGTAGCGATTCGAAACTGCTGTTTGGAAATAGGTTTATTGGAATTTGGTTTACAGTGTCGCAGCAGTCTGCCTGACCAGGTGAATTACCGTAAAGCAGGTAAAAGATTGGAAATGGTCAGAGTGCAGGCAAAAACTGCAAGAGCAGGTAAATTACCTTGAAGCAGTTAAAAGATGCCCCCCTACATCTCCGTCACTTTACTCCAGCCAAGTGAACTGAGTTTAGGTGTCAGCCGTGGCTCAGCAGTAGCATAATCAAGCAGTCCATCACTTTAACCTCTCGGCCACCTCGTCACGCCGATGCACTGCTCTCAGACGTTCCATTTCCTGCTTTTGCATCTAAGTAGAAATACCCTGAAAGAAAGTCAACTTCACCGCTTATCCTGCCCGTGCACACAGATTTACAATGCTGAAAATGTACAATCAGCTTAATGTAAGCAAAAGGCCTTCCGTTACTTCAGACGAGGGACTGTCAAAAATGGTCGGTTTGAAGCCAGATTCAGAATAGAAAAAGTGTCACCCGGGTAATTAAACGACTGCGGCAGGACTCAAACCTGTAATCTTTTGATAACTGAAAAATTTTCAACCGAATTCAGACGCCTTATCCATTAGTCCATGGGGCCGCTGATGTTGCTGAATCTCTTTTTACGGGGCAAATTATGAGCAGGTTCAAGGAAACTGCTCGAAAAAAGAAGTGGATTGAGGAAAAGATAAAAATAATTCAACTGAATAAACAGGTCCTCTGCGAGCTGGGTTCGCACCAGCGCAGTGAAACTCAATGCAAATGGGA
Organism: Somniosus microcephalus; assembly: GCF_052327205.1. Classification (NCBI taxonomy): domain Eukaryota; kingdom Metazoa; phylum Chordata; class Chondrichthyes; order Squaliformes; family Somniosidae; genus Somniosus; species Somniosus microcephalus. The sequence continues at coordinate 18,681,146 of NW_028225179.1, forward strand.
AGTTGACATCGGCGGCTTGTTGCTCCAGGGTTATGATTCTCGCTTTGGTCATTTCACGATTTAAAATGTGAGAGATCCCGGACGAGCCCCGACACATTTAGTTAAACTCAACAACTCGGTCATCAAAGCTGAAATCGCTCTACTTCTAAAAAAACGGCATGATCCGGGATTGTGAGCACTGTCATTTTAAACAGACACAGAATGATCCGGGACTGTGAGCACTCCCGGTTTAAACAGACCCAGAATGATTCACAACTGACCACGACCCCGCCCATTATAGACAGGCCTGATTTTCAATGCTTGTGAAGTCGCTGGCAACATAATTCGGGCTGTTTCTATAACGATGCCCGGTTTATTCTTGGACGCCAATTTGAAAGTTTACTCCATTATCATTTTTCCCTTTATCTCCGTCATTTTACTCCAGCCAAATGAAATGAGTTTAGGTGTCAGCCGTGGCTCAGTGGTAGCATACTCAAGCCTCACTCCAGAGACTTGAGCACATAATCCAGGCTGACACACCATTGCAGTACTGAGGTAGTGCTGCACGGTCAGCGGTGAGGTCTTCCTATTAACCCGTTAAACCGGGGCTTCATATCGCATGAGAGAATGCTGAAAAGAACGAAGATTTCTCGCACTTTGTTTATCTCTCAACCAAAGACATTAAAACGGAAAATCTCGTCATTAAGTTTGAGAAATATTTTTGAAATTAAATTGCCCCCAAAGGAGAAATTTATGCTTCTGCTCCCTAATCATTTGCCTCTGTTGCCACTAGTCTTTCATTCGGTGCCAATCTCAGAGGAAGGAAGAAAGGTTTCTCAATCTCCAATTCGCGATCTCTGCTCCACCTTCATTCAAGGTGGTTGAGGAATTCCAGTGGAATGTTTTAATTTTAACAAGATATGAGCAATGCAGGGGCACAGACCAGCAACACCAGTGCAGTTTTCACGAAATTGCATTTCCAGTAAGATTCAGTGAAATGCTTGGAAAGTGTATCAGCATCAAACATGTAACACAGTAAAGACGAAGTTGGAACTCAAACCCACGCGTGCAGCACACAATGGATTCGCAGTCCATCGCCTTAACCTCTCGGCCGATGCACCTGATTATCATTCCATATGAAATCGCTGGAAACATAAATCAGGCGGTTTTGTATAAAGGGCGGCCGATTATGATGCCCGGTATATTCTACGGTGCCAAGTTGAAAGTTTACTCCATTATCATTTTTCCCTTTATCTCCGTCATTTCACTCCAGCCAAATGAACTGAGTTTGGGTGTCAGCCGTGGCTCAGCGGCAACCAACTCAAGCCCCACTCCAGAGACTTGAGCACGTAATCCAGGCTGACACTCCAGTGCAGTACTGAGGTAGTGCTGCACTGTCGGCAGTGCTGTCTTTCAAGTAAGACTTTAAACCGGGGCTTCGGATCCCATGAGAGTATGCCGAAATGAACGAGGATTTCTCGCCCATTATTTGCCTCTGAACCAGAGACACCGCGTAGCTAAGGCGTTGGGCTTAGCATCTAATGGCCGTTTATCAGCATGAGTTCGATCTCCACTTCAGGTAGATGCTCAGCCAATGGCGATTGAAAGTAAAACCAATGCATATTTTGATATGAAGCCAATTAAAACCCTTCAAACATCGTTTCTTCATTTACATTGATGTTCTGAACATAGGAACAGGAAGAGTCCATTCAGCCCCTCGAGCCTATTCGCCATTTACTTACTTCATGGCTGAGCTGCGTCTTAACTCCATCCATCTGCATTGACTCCACATCATTTTAACGCAGGTCTAGCAGAGATGGCATATACTTCTTTTTTGTGGGAGAGAGTTCCACACTGCTACCAACCTTCGTGTGAAGAAATGCTTCCTAACTTCTTTCCCGAATGGCCTGCCTCTGATTTTACGATTATGTCCCCTTGTCCTAGCCTCCCCCACCAATGGCAAAAAAAGGTTTCACGCTATCTACCTTATCAATGCGTTTCAAAACCTTATAAACCTCAATCAAATGCACAACCTTCTATATTCCAGGAAATACAAGCCCAGTTTATGTAATCTCTCCTCATATTTTAACCATTGGAGCACTGCTAACGTTCTGGTGAATGTGCAGAGCACTTCCTCCAACGTCAATCTATCCTTTTATCTGACGGTGCCCAGAGCTGTACTCAGAACTCCAGATGTGGTCTAACCAGATCTCTGTATACATGTAGAATAGCTTCCTCTCCTTTATATTCTAGCCCCTCGTTATAAAGCCTAACATGCTATGAGATTTTTTGATTATTTCTGTACCTTACTGCTACATTTTAGTGGTCTGTGTACATGGAGCCGAAATCACTTTGGAACTCCACTGTTCCGAGCTGTGCACCATGTAATTAATACTCGGATCTACTTTTTTGGTCTAAAATGAATGATGACATACTTACCTGCGTTGAAATCCATCAGCCACTGTTTTGCCCATTCACTGAATCTATCAATATATCTTTGTAATTATATGCTGCTCCCTACACGACTTACCGTACCACCAACCTTTGCAACATCGGCAAACTTGGATATATGGCTCTCTATTGTGTTTTCTAAGTCATTAATGAGTATAGAAGGAACCATTTATTTAATATCAACATTTATAAACGGGCCATGTTGGTACACCCTGGCAGGTTCTGTGGGGAGAGGAAGTTAGGGTTAAGGTTTCAGCTCGATGAACATCTGTTCCTACAAATAAACATCACGCAAGTGTTAGTCCTTTCTCAATAGTAAAAAGAGAACTCGCACTCCTATAGCACTTTTCACGACCTTGGGACATCCCAATTGCTCATCAATGCTCATTTTATGTCCCGACAGGACCACTAGGTTCCAGACCTCTTTACATCCTTGATCCTAACATGGTGAAAGGAGCTGAATTCTAAAGGCGAGCTGAGAGTGAATGTTCTTAGCATCAAAACAGCATTAGACCAAGTGTTGCATCAAGGAGCATGAGTAATATTGAAGTCAATGGAATCTGTGCAGGGACGCGGGGGGCAGGGCATGGAAACGCCACTGCTGGAGACATACCTAGCATAAAGAAAGATGCTTGTGGTTGTTGAAGGCCAATCATGTCAGCACCAGGACATCACTGCAGGAGTTAATCTACACCTTGCTCCATCAATGACCTTCCCTCTATCATAAGGTCAGAAGTGGGGATGGTCAGCGATGATTGCACAGTGTTCAGTTCCATTCTCATCTCATCAGCTAATGAAGCATTCCTGGCCTGCATGCAGCAAGACCTGGACAACATTCAGGCTTGGGCTGATACGTGGAAAGTAACAATCGCGCTACACAAGTGCCAAAGTGTCTTCGACAGCACCTCCCAAAACCATGACCTGTATCTCATTGAAGGACAAAAGCAGTTAGCACATGGGAACACCACCACCTCCAAGGCATGCACCATCCTGACCTGGAAATATATCGATGTTTCTTCATTGTCGCTGGGTCAAAATCCGGGAACTCTTTGCCTAACAGCACTGTGGGTACCTTCACCTCACGGACTGCAGTGGTTCAAAAAGGCACTCATCACCACCTTCTCAAGGGCAATTAGCGTTGTGCAATAAATGATGGTATTTCCAGCGACAACCACATCCCATGAATGGCGATTTTGTTAAATTGCTTTGCAGAAAATGAAGTACTTTTTGAAGCGTACTCACTGCTTATAATGTAGGAAAACACGGCAGCCAATTTCTACACAGCAAGATCCCTCTAGTGATTTTGGCTGTTGGACACAGATATGCCCAGGACACCTCGGAGAACTCATTACCTGTTAGAATCGTAGAACCTTAGAAATGTACGGCACAGAAGGAAGGCCAACGGCTCTGGTCGAAAGAGCTAGCCAGCCTAATCCCATTTTCCAGCTGTTGGTCCATAGCCTTGCAGTTTACGGCACATCAAGTGCATATCCAAGTACTTTTCAAATATGGTGAGTGTTTCTGCCTCTACCATCATTTCAGGCAGTGAGTTACAGACACCTGCCAGCCTTTGGATGGAAAAAGTTCTCCTCAACTCTCCTCTAATCCTTCTACCAATGACTTTAAATCTATGCCTCCTTGTTATTGACCTCTCAGCTAACTGAAGTAGGTGCTTCCTATCCACTCTAGCTCGGCCTCTCATTATTTTATACACCTCAATTAAGTCTCCCCTCTGCCTCCTCTGTTCCAAACAAAACAACTCCAGCCTATCCAATCTTTCCTCAGGGCCAAAATTCTCCATTCCTGGCAACACCCAGAGGACAACAGAGGACACAATTTGAATGTAATTGGCAAAAGAACCAGAGGGGAGATGAGGAGATTTTCTTAACATTGCGAATTATTATCATCTGTAATGTTCTGCCTGAAATGGTGGTGGAAGCAGATTCAATAGTAACTTGCAAAAGGGAATTAGATAAATACTTGAATTGGAAAATTTTGCAGGGGTATGTGGAAAGAGCTGGGAATAATTGGATTGCTCTTTCAAGACCACGACGGGGCAAATGGCCTCCTTCTGTGATGTATGACTCTCTGATTCTCTGAAAGGTTTTATTAAATGATTCATGTAAATGAGGCAGTTATTTGCCAGCTCTACTATCTCATTTTATTTCTGTATACAATGCCTGTTCTGTTTCAAGCTGATTGAAATGATTCGGGGTTCGGTACCAATGAAGCTCAAGTGAAATTCTGATATACAGCGCGGTGGCGATTTTGTTATATTTAATTTGACATTTTTAAGTTTTCTCCTTTTTATCTCTATCAAAACCATTCATAATTTTGAACATTTCTAACAACTTTCCTCTTGACATGCTCTGCTCTAAGGAGAAAAATCCCAGCTTCTCCAGTCTCTTCACATAAATGAGGTCCCCCATCCCTGGTACCATTCCAGTAACTCTATTCTGCACTCTCTCCAAAGACTTGACTTCTTTCATAAAGTGTGGTGCCCAGCATTGAATGCAATACTCCAGCTGAGGCCTCACACTTGCTTTACAAATGTTTAGCATAATGTCCTTGCTTTTATACCCTATTCATCTATTAATAAAAGAAAGGATCCCAAAGCATAAAAAAAGCCTGAGGGTTTTATACCTTAATGCGAGAAGCATCAGGAACAAGGTAGATGAATTAGCTGTGGAAATAGAGGTTAATAATTATGATCTAATTGGGATTACGGAAACATGGTTGCAGGGTGAGCAGGGCTGGGAGCTTAACATACAGGGGTATTCAGTATTTAGGAAGGATCGACAAAAAAGAAAGGGAGGAGGGGTAGCATTGCTAGTAAAAGAGGGGATAAATGCAATTGAAAAGAAGGATATTAACTCAGTTAATACAGAATCTATATGGGTGGAGCTAAGAAATAGCGAGGGGCGAAAAACATTAATAGGAGTGGTATATAGGCCTCCAAATAGTAAAATAGAGGTTAGGGAAGGCATCACGAGGGAAATTAGAGAAGCGTGCAATAAGAGCACAGCTGTCATCATAGGTGACTTTAACTTACATATAGATTGGACTAGCCTAATCAGTAAAAATAATGAGGAGGAGGAATTCCTTGAGTGTTTAAGGGATGGTTATCTGGATCAATATGTCGAGGAACCAACTCGGGAACAGGCTATATTGGACTGGGTACTGTGCAATGAGAAGGGACTAATCAGTAATCTTGTTGTACGGGGACCCTTGGGTCAGAGCGATCATAACATGATCGATTTCTCACTCGAAATGGAGAGCGAAGAAATTGACTCAGAGACTAAGGTCCTGAATTTAAACAAGGGGAATTATGATGCCATGAGACGGGAACTGAGTAGGTCTGATTGGACAACGTTCCTGGGAGGACTGGAGGTAGATAAACAATGGCAAACATTTAAAGATAGAATGACAAAATTGCAAAAATTGTTTATACCAATCTGGCATAAAAGGAAATCTAAAAAGGTGACTCAACCGTGGATAACAGGGGAAATTAGAGACAGCATAAAATCCAAAGATAGGGCGTATAAAATAGCCAAAAAAAGCGCCAGAGCGGAAGATTGGGAACAGTTTAAGATAGAGCAAAGGAGGGCAAAGGGCATGATCAAGAGGGGCAAAATAGCTTACGAAAACAAGCTGGCGGAAAATATAAAAACTAACTCCAAAAGCTTTTATAAATATATCAAAAGGAAAAGACTGGTGAAAACCAAAGTTGGTCCATTGCAGTCAGATACGGGGGAATATATAATGGGAAATAAGGAAATGGCAGATCAACTAAATGCATACTTTGGGTCAGTCTTTACGAAGGAAGACACAAAAAACCTCCCTGGGATATCGGGAAAAATAGGGACATTGGCAAAGGAGGAACTGACGCAAATCAATATCTCTAAGGATATGGTGTTAAGGAAGCTAAAGGGATTGAAGGTGGACAAATCCCCAGGGCCTGATAACATGCATCCTAGGGTACTGAAGGAGGTGGCCCTAGAGATAGCGGATGCACTAAGGATGATTTTTCAGAATTCATTAGACTCGGGAACAGTGCCGATGGATTGGAGGGTAGCTAACGTTACCCCACTATTCAAAAAGGGGGGTAGGGAAAAAGCAGGTAATTACAGACCTGTAAGCCTTACATCAGTTGTGGGCAAAATGCTGGAGTCCATCATTAAGGATGAAATAGCGGAGCACTTAGCAAATGGGGACAGGATAGGACAGAGTCAACATGGATTTACAAAGGGTAAATCGTGCTTGACTAATCTATTGGAATTTTTTGAGGGAGTAACTGGTAGAATAGATGGGGGAGAGCCAGTAGATGTGGTGTACCTGGACTTCCAAAAGGCCTTCGATAAGGTCCCACATAAAAGATTAGCATGGAAAATTGAGGCTCATGGGATAAAGGGGAAAGTTTTGGCATGGATAGGGAACTGGCTGTCAGATAGAAAACAGAGAGTTGGAATAAACGGCTCATTTTCTGAATGGCAGGCAGTAACAAGTGGGGTACCACAGGGATCTGTCCTGGGCCCCCAGCTGTTCACAATTTACATTAATGACCTGGATCAGGGAGTCGGATGCAGCATTTCCAAATTTGCAGACGACACTAAACTAGGAGGGGGGGTGGGCTCAGAGGAAGAGACCAGGAAGCTCCAGAGCGATTTGGACAGACTGGGCGATTGGGCGGATAAATGGCAGATGCACTATAATGTGGACAAGTGCGAAGTTATCCACCTTGGGTGCAGGAACGGGAGGGCAAATTATTATTTAAATGGCAATAGATTGGGAGAGGGGGAAGTACAGAGAGACCTGGGTGTTCTTGTACACCAGTCACTGAAGGCGAGCATGCAGGTGCAACAGGCGGTCAAGAAGGCAAACGGTATGCTGGCCTTCATAGCAAAAGGGTTAGAATACAGGAACAGGGATACCTTGCTGCAGCTGTACAGGGCACTGGTGAGACCACACCTCGAGTACTGTGTACAGTTTTGGTCGCCTCATCTGAGGAAGGATGTTCTTGCCATGGAGGGGGTGCAGCGGCGATTCACCAGGCTGATACCAGGAATGGCGGGAATGACCTATGAGGAGAGACTATGTAGTTTAGGGATGTACACACTGGAGTTTAGAAGATTGAGAGGGGACCTCATAGAAGTGTATAAAATTCTGACAGGTCTAGACAGACTGGATGCAGAAGGAATGTTTCCCTTGGCGGGTGAGAACAGAACTAGAGGACATAATTTAAGGATAAGGGCTAAACCATTTAGGACAGAGATGAGGGGGAATTTCTTCACTCAGAGAGTGGTGAACCTGTGGAACTCATTGCCACAGAGGGCAGTGTACGCCAGCTCATTAAATATATTTAAGAGGGAATTAGATATATTTCTACGGGCAAAAGGGGTTAAGGGTTACGGAGAGAAGGCGGGGACGGGATACTGAATTAAAGGATCAGCCATGATCTCATCGAATGGCGGAGCAGGCACGAAGGGCCGAATGGCCTACTCCTGCTCCTATCTTCTATGTATCTATGTATAAATCCCTTTACACAGCTTTCTGAACTTGTCCTGCCACCTTCAAAGATTTGTGTGCGCTCACACCATGTGTCCCTGTTCCTGCACCCTCTTTTAGATTGTACCATTTAGAGCTGGTTAATAATTTGCATGGTAGAGCATTTTGGGCGGTTTCGGGGCCAGTTATCTCCAGAGGGGGCCGATGAAAAGAAATAATCGGCCCCATTAAAGTTGTACCATTTAGTTTACATTGCCTCTCCTCATTCTTCCGACCAAACCATATCACTTTGCACTTCTCTGCGTTAACTTTCATCTGCCATGTTTCTGCCCATTTCACCAGCCTCTTTCTGTTCATACTCCCCCTTTGTAGCTCTTACTATCTGCGTTGTGACCCTTTGATGTTATCTGAAACTTTCCCATTCACCTGGATCTGTGCAATGTTTGGCATTTGTGTTTGCTTTTTCTTTTATTTTAATGCGGACTCTTACCTCTTAGAATAATAATTCTATTGGTCTAAGAGCGTTAAAAACCAAGCCTGAAGGCTGTGTGTCTTAATGCAAGGTGCATTCGTAATATGGTGGATGAATTAGATGTGCAAATAGAGCTAACGGAATATGATTTGTTTGGGATTACGGAAACATGGCTCCAGGGCGGCCAAGACTGGGAACTCAACATCCAGAGGTATTCAATATTCAGGAAAGATAGGCAAAATGGAAAGGGAGGTGGGGTAGCATTGCAGATTAAAGAAGGGATTAACACAATTGTAAGGAAGGATATTAGCTCTGATGAGGTGGAAACTGTATGGGTAGAACTGAGAAATATCAAGGGGCAGAATATGTTAGTGGGAGTGGTACATAGATCTCCAAAAAATATTACGGAGGTTGGAGATGGCAATAAAAGAGAAATTAAAGAAGCGTGCAATAAGGGCACAGCAGTCATCATGGGTGACTTTAATCTACATATCGATTGGCCTAACCAAATTAGTAACGATACTTTGGAGGAGGAATTCCTGGAGTGTTTACAGGATGGTTTCCTGGACCAATATGTCGAGGAACCAACCAGAGAAAGGCCATCTTAGACTGGGTATTATGTAATGAGAATGGATTAATTAGCAATCTTGTTGTGCGAGGCCCCTTGGGGAGGAGCGATCATAATATGATAGAATTCATCATTAAGGTGGAGAGTGAAGTAGTTTATTCAGAGACTTGGGTACTGAGATTAAATAAAGGAAAGTACGATGCTATGAGGTGCGAGTTGTGTAGGATTGATTGGGGAATTAGGGATAGCTTAAGATCCAAGGAGAGGACATATAAATGGGCCAGAAAATGCAATATACCTCAGGTTTGGGAGCAGTTTAGGATCCAACAAAGGAGGATAAAGGGATTAATTAAGAGGGGGAAAATAGAGTATGAGAGTAAGCTTGCTGGGAACATAAAAACTGACTGTAAAAGCTTTTATAGATATGTGAAGAGAAAAAGATTGGTGAATCAAGCGTAGGTCCCTTCCAGTTAAAATCATGGGAATTTATAATGGGGAACAAAGAAATGACTGACCAATTAAATACATATTTTGTTTCTGCCTTCACAAAGGAGGACGCAAATAACACCCTAGAGATGTCGGGGCCATAGAGTCTGATGAAAGGGAGGAACTGAAAGAAATCAGTATTTGTAGGAAAATGGTGTTCGGGAAGGTCACGGGATTGAAGGCCGATAAATCCCCAGGGCCTGATAATCTACATCCTAGGGTACGTATGGAAGTGGCCCTAGAAGTAGTAGATGCATTGCTGATCATCTTCCAACGTTCGATGGAATCTGGAACATTACCCATTGGAGGGTAGCTAAAGTTACCCCTCTATTCAAAATAGATGGTAGACAGAAAATGGGGAATTACAGACCGGTAAGCCTGACGTCGGTAGTGGGGAAAATGCTAGAGTCCATTATAAAAGATGTAATAGCAGAGCACTTGGAAAACAGTGACAGGATCGGGCTAAGTCAACATGGATTTACAAAAGTTAAATCGTGCTTGACTAATCTGCTGGAATTTTTTGAGGATGTAACTGGGAATATAGATAAGGGAGGACCCATGGATGTGGTGTATTTGGACTTTCAGAAGCCTTTCGATAAGGCCTTGCATAAGAGATTAGCATGTAATGTTAAGGCACATGGGATTGGGTGCAAGGTGTTGACTTGGATAGAGAACTGGTTGGCAGGCATAAAGCAAAGAGTTGGAATAAACGTGTATTTTTCTGAGTGGCAGGCAGTGACTAGTGGGGGGTACCACAGGGATCGGTCCTTGGACTCCAGCTATTCACAATATATATTACTGATCTAGACAAGGCAACTAGATGTAATATCTCCATGTTTGCAGATGACACAAAGCTGGGTGGGCGTATGTGCTGTGAGGAGGATGCCGATAAACTCCAGGATGATTTGGACATGTTGGGTGAATGGGCAGAAGCATGGCAGATGCAATATAACGTGGATAAATGTGAGGTTATCCACTTTGGTGGCAAAAACAGGAAGGCAGATTATTATCTGAATGACAAAAATTGGGAGAAGGGGAAGTGCAACGAGACCTGGGTGTCCTTGTGCACCAGTCGCTGAAGGTAAGCATGCAGTTGCAGCAGGCGGTGAAGAAGGCAAATGGATTGTTGGGCTTCATAGCGAGAGGGTTTGAGTACAGGAACAAGGATGTCTTGCTGCAGTTGTACAGGGCCTTGGTGAGACCGCACCTTGAGTATTGTGTGCAGTTTTGGTCGCCTTATCTGAGGAAGGACGTATTTGCCATGGAAGGAGTGCAGCGAAGATTCACCAGGCTGATACCTGGGATGGCTGGAATGACGTATGAGGAGAGATTGTGTCGATTGGGCTTATATTCACTGGTGTTTAGAAGAATGAGAGCGGCTCTCATTGAAACTTATAAAATTCTGACAGGACTATACAGACTAGACACAGGAAGGATGTTCCCGATGGCGGGGGAGTCCAGAACCAGGGGTCACACTCTAAGGATATGGGGTAAGCAATTTAGGACAGGGATGAGGAGGAATTTCTTCACCCAGAGAGTGGTGAACCTGTGGAATGCTGTATCACAAAGGGCAGTAGAGGTCAATTCATTAAATATATTCGGGAAGGATTTGGATATATTTCTTAAGGCTAAAGGGATCAAGGTATATGGGGAGAAAGCAGGGACAGGGTACTGAATTTGAATGATCAGCCATGATCCCATTGAATGGAGGAGCAGGCTCGAGGGGCCGAATGGCCTGCTCCTGCTGCTATCTTCCATATGCTTCTCTTTCGCTGTCCATGCCTGTTCTTAGGCCAGTATAGTTCTTGCCCCTCAGATGTATAAAGTGATTCTGTTTCATATTAAATTATTTTAGAACACCTCCCACTGATCTTCTGTAGTTTTACCTATCAACAGATTTGCCCAGTTTACTATGGACAGGCTCTGTCTTGTTGAAGTCGGCCTTACCGAAATCTAGAATCTCTGCAGCTGTTTTGCATTAATCCCTTTCAAACATTATGTTGAACACGATCATGTTCTGATTACTATTGAATACATTTCACGCACGCTAAGTTTGATGAATAAATCTGGCGCGTTACTCATTACTAAATCTAATATGGCATGCCCCCTTGTTACTTTTAGGACATATTGCTGTAGAAAACTATCCAGGACACACTCAATAGTTCACTACCTTTCTGATAGGTGCGTGTCTGCTTATCCCAATCTATTTCAAAGTTAATATCCCCCATTAATACCATTCCGCCTTTATGACGCGCTTGTCTAATCACTGCATTTATACAATCAAGCACTTCAGACCTGCGACCAGGTAGCCTATTCACAAATCTCACTTTCTTAATCACTCAGTCTTAAATCCTTTCCTATTTCTTAAATCTACCCATAAATTCTCTACTGTCTGTTTACCTCGCATTATATCCTCTCTTAACATTGAACTGATTTCATCCTGGATTACTAAGGCTACTCCTCCCGCTGCCCGATTTCCCTATCTTTCCTGCAGACCTCCATCAGCACTTACACCCCTTTGTATTCCCGCCATTTTGAGATCAAGGCTAATAATCCACGAACCTGATATTTTTTGCACATGTCCGGTAGTTTGAAGTAATTACTGTACGTGGACTTTTAAATCTCTCTGCTCCCCCACATTTCCTAACTTCTCACCATTTTGAATTTACTCTATTCCAGCTTTCTTATTTCGAAAGTGGATGATCTCTCAGTTCCCCACATTGAACTCCTTTCGCCACAGTTTTGCCAATTCACTTCATCTATCAATGTTCCTTTGCAAATTTCTGCTCCCACCTATACTACTTACCGTGCCGCCTAACTTAGTGTCGTCAGCAAACTTGGATATACGATGGAAGTCATCGAACTGTGAAAGAGGGCTGGGAACGGGAATGGAACTGCGGGCTGATGTGACAGTGCATTGGTATTCGGAATGTACAAAATACAGTCTCCAATGCTCCGCTTATCTGCATCAGACCGAAAGTAATTCGTAATACATGTTCGATCCTTATTGGTCGCTGTAACTTGATGCTGTAGCTCGGTGAATTAGTGGTTCAGTATGGAAAGGGTTGTGCCTCTGTGGCACAATCAGTTAACATGGTCGGCCGTGAGTTCAAAAATTAATGGTTCCTCGAACGATCGGGTAATCTTTACCTTATTGTCTCACAGTTTCAGGTTTCACCGTGTGTTTTGACTGAAAGGAAATGTGCTGCAAACATTGCCAGCTGGGCAGGGCTGACATTCCCACCATTTACCCTGCAGGCATATCAACAAGATGTAAAAGCCTGAGATTGGCTTCACGGAAATCAGAATTCGTCTTAACAGACAATGCCACGAAAGGCCGGATGGGAGGCTGCACTGGTTGCAGGTAAGCTGGTTCGCAGTAACATGGATATTTCCACAGTGAGCCAGACCAGACTCTCACTATGTTTCCACAATGAAAGTCACAGCGTTTATTTTGGGAAAGCAAAATGATACTTACATTCTGACTTGTTTCAGTTGATATTTCAGAGATCATTATAAGAACCTGCAGGGCGGCTTCGGTTAACAACAACTGTTCGAAGCTGCATTTCAGACATGCCATCAAATCCATCGTTTTGTTGCTGTTTTCCAGAACCCAGAATGAGCGAGGCCGTGAAAATCAGCTCTCTTCAATCACCCGCTGTGGGCAAAATGCAGCGAATGTGGCCTCAGACAGCGCATTACAGCTCATCTCTGGGGAACAAGATACCACTGAAGCAGAGTTGTGCAGAGCTTTGCATCTCTCGCCTATAGGTGACGTCGTTGAGTTTGATAATGTAGAATGATTGAATATTACAGCACATAATTGGGCATTCAGCCCATCATGCCTGTGCCGGCTCTTTGAAAGAGCGAACCAATTAATCCCACTCCCCTGCGATTTCAGTATATTTTTCAATATTTATCCAATTGCCTTTTAAAATTACGATTGAATCGGCTTCCACTACCCTTTCTGCCAGTGCATTACAGATCATAAAAATCACTGCGTATTAATGTTTCCTCATCTCTACACATAACAGAAGTCTTTCATCCCTTGTGCCATTCTAGTAAATCTCTGCTGCACACTCTCTGAGGCCTTGACATCCTTCCTCACTGAGGTGCCTAGAATTTGCTACAATACTCCAGCTTTTGCCTAAATGGTGTATTATGAAATTGGAGCATAAATTCCTTGCTATTGTTCTGTATTTCCCTATTTATAAAATCAAGGAATCTGAATGCCGAACATTGTCCTGCTCAATACTTACGATGTTGCAAAGCCATCAGCAAAATTTGAAATTTTCTCCCGATACCCAAGTCCAGGTCGTTTATATATAACAAGAAAAGTGATGGGGCTAATACCTACCCCTGGAGGACACGACTGCAGCGAAGGCAGCGCATTGCTGTCCATCCTTGGGAAGCAAGATACAATATGGCCCGACGAAGCCTCCTCATACACCGAGCACAGCGACATAAAATCCGTGGAGATTGAATCCAGGTCACTCGGCCTTCCAGCAACATTTGGCGATGACCGAATGAAATGAAACGTTTTACTTGCCTCAGTGAGGAAATCACTGGATAATGTTGCAGGAATAAAAACAGAAAATGCTGGAAATACTCAACAGGTCAGGCAGCATCTGTGAACAGAGAAACAGAGTTCACGTTTCATCAGAACTGGAAAAAAGCCGGAAATGGAACAGATTTTTAAGCATGTGTAGGAGCTTGAAAAAGGGGAGAGGGGATGAAATAACAAAACAGATGGTCTGTGATAGGATAGGAGGCAGGAGAGTGTAAAGACATTCAGAGACATTAATAGGTATTCAAGGAGACAGGAGATGGTGATGGGGCAGATTAAGAAACAAAAGATTGCTTTAGATGAAGTGTAAATTGCGCTGGCAGAAGGAAAGAGAGTTGCCATGTGGGAGAGAAGAAGAAGAAAAACACAAATAAGCAAAATATAAGTGTGGAAAGAAATATATATGATCAGGGCCGAGGTTATAGTCTGAAATTGTTGAACTCTATGTTGAGTCCAGAAGACTATAAAGTGCCTAATCAAAAGATGACGTGCTGTTTCTTGAGCTGACGTTGCATTTCAGTGGAACAATGTAAGAGGCCTAGGACAGTGTGGCCTGAGTGGGAGAGCAGCGTAGAATTAAAGTGACAGGCGACCGGTTGCTCCGGATCACCCTTACAGACTGAATGGAGGTGTTCCGCAAAGCAGTCACCCAATCTGGGTTTGGTCTCCTCAATGTACAGAAGACCGCATCGTGAGCATCAAATACATGATACTAAATTGAAAGAAGTACAAGTAAATCGCTGTTTCATCTGGAAGGAGTGTCTGGGGTCCTGGACAGTGGGAAGGGGGTGGTATAAGAGCAAATGTTCCCTCTCCTGTGCTTGCATGGGAAGGTGCCGGGCAAAGGGGAAGAGGTGTTTGGGGTGACAAAAGAGTGGACCAGGGTGTCGTGGAGGGAGAATTCCCTTCGGAATGCTGAAAGGGGAGGTGAGGGGAAGATGTGTTAGGTGGTGGGATCACGCTGAAGGTGGCAGAAATGGCGAAGGATGATCCAATGAATGTGAGTCTGGTGGGGAGAAAGGCGAAGACAAGTGGAATCCTGTGGTGGTTGTGGGAGGGAGGGGCAGAGCTGAGGGCAGAAGTGCGGTAGATAGAATGGACACAGTCAATGGCTGTGTCAACTACATTAGAGGGGAAACCTCGGTTGCGGAAAATGGAAGAGATGTCAGAAGCACTGGTATGGAAGGTGGAATCATCAGAACAGATGCGGACCTGATGGAGAAACTGGGAGAATGGAATAGAGTCCTGACAGGTAGCGGGGTGGGAGGAAGTGTAGTCGAGTTAGCTGTGGAGTCACTGGGCTTGAGGTGAATCGTTGTCAATAACCTATCCCCAGAGATGGAGATGGAGAAGTCGAGGAGGGGAAGGAAAGAGTCGGGGATGAACCAGATGAAGGTGAGAGAAGGGTGGAAATTGGAAGCAAAGTGAATGAAATTTTCTAGTTTAGGGTGAGAGCAGGAAACAGCACCGATACAGTCATCAATGTACTAGAAAAAGAGGTATGGGAGGGGACCTGAAGAAAACTACAACAGGAAGTCAGGTTGGACGAGCGGTCTCAGGCATTTGGGTCGGAGTTGCTCCTGAATGCGTGGGTTTACATCCCACTTCTGACATTTACTCCTTTGCTTATATAGAACGATTTTGCGAGAGGTCATTTTTCGGCCCTGTTGATTATTCCTTGCAGAAAACGAAGCCGATATCTATCCATGGCAGATTTGTTTTATTGGATGTAAATATGTATTGTGTTGGGAGTCAGCAGAACAGGGCCAGTGGAATCAATCCATTGTGCTAAAATTTGCAGTAATCCACATAATAAATTATCGGACAAGACTCAAATCATTCCACAGCAATCTCCAGTGGTTTTGGAAGAAGGTCACTGCAAACCACTACATTTATATGAAGCCTTTCAAGACACTCAATTAATGACTTTCTTAGCAATCAATTACCTGTGGTCCTTGTAAATATATTCGGGTGGGTCCATGATAGATACACATGTATTTGTGAGTAGTTGTTGTGTTGAGTGTAAGTGATGTTGCGTCTCTGTAAGTTAATAATATATCTAGATGTGTCTGTATTAATATTAATGTATTGGTGGGTGATCTGTGTTTAATCATGCTTGTCTAATTTACTGGAATTTTTTGAGGATGTAACTGGTAAAATAGATAAGGGAGAACCAGTGGATGTGGTGTATTTGGACTTTCAGAAGGCCTTTGATAAGGTCCCACATAAGAGATTAGCATGTAAAGTTAAGGCACATGGGATTGGGGGCAAGGTATTGACTAGGATAGAGAAATCGTTGGCAGACAGAAAGCAAAGAGTAGGAATAAACGGGTCTTTTTCCGAGTGGCAGGCAGTGACTAGTGGGGTACTGCAGGGATCAGTGCTAGGACCGCAGCTCTTCACAAAATATATTAATAATCTAGCCGAAGGGATTAGATGTATTATCTCCAAGTTTGCAGACGACACAAAACTGGGTGGGCGTGTGTGCTGTGAGGAGGATGCCGGGAATCTCCAGTATGATTTGGACAAGTTGGGTGATTGGGCAGATGCAGGGCAGATGCAGTATAATGTGGATAAATGCGAGGTTATCCACTTCGGTGGCAAAAACAGAAAGGCAGCTTATTATCTGAACGGCAATAAATTGGGAGAAAGGGAAGTAAAACGAGACCTGGGTGTCGTTGTGCACCAGTCGCTGAAGGTAACAACGCAGGTGCAGCAGGCAGTTAAGAAGGCAAATGGTATGTTGTGCTTCGTAGCGGGAGGATTCGTGATTCGGAGCAAGGATGTCTTGCTGCATTTGTACAGGGCCTTGGTGAGACCACACCTTGAGTATGGTGTGCAGTATTGGTCGCCTTATCTGAGGAAGGATGTTCTTGCCATGGAGGGAGGCTAGCGAAGATTCATCAGACTGATACCTGGGATGGCAGGAATGAAGTACGAGGAGAGATTGGCTCGATTCTGCTTATATTCGCCGGAGTTTAGACGAATGAGAGGGGATCTCATTGAAACTTATAAAATTATAACAGGACTAGACAGACTAGATGCAGGAAGGATGTTCCCGATGGCGGGGTAGTCCAGAACCAGGGGTCACAGTCTAAAGATAAGGGATAAGCCATTTCGGACAGAGATGAGGAGGAATTTCTTCACCCAGAGAATGGTGAACCTGTGGAATTCTCTACCACAGAAGGTAGTTGAGGCCAATTCATTAAATATATTCAGAATGAGTTAGATATATTTCTTAAGGCTAAAGGGATCAAGGGATATGGGGAGAAAGCAGGGACAGGGTACTGAATTTGGATTATCAGCCATGATCTCATTAAATGGCGGAGCAGGCTCGAGGGGCCGAATGGCCTACTCCTGCTCCTATCTTCTATGTTTCTATTTGTCAGTTATGAATGTATTTGTGAGGTTTGGAAATGCCCAGTCCGGCACCATTCTACCTTCTCATTGCCCCACATGGGGTACGGTAGACCATCTGTTACATTCAGATTCAAAATTTGCTTTTATTAACTGTGTTGACATTTAGAAAAAGTGATGATTTGCAAAAAAACAACTCTTCTTCCGCCAGCCTCTCTGACACCTCTTCCACGTCACATACTCTCTCTGCTACCTTCTAAGTGTGCCTCAATCATTCTGATAGAACCTGAGTGTTCATTACCCACTCTGATATCTCCAGAACATTGCTGACCCTCGCTGATAGCTCCTCTGTGTCTTTTACACTCTTCGTTACATCCCGAGCGTGCATTACGCGTTCTGGTACATCCCGAGAGTCCCGTAATCTCCCTGATACCTCCACAGAGTCCAATACTCTCTCTGTTAGCCACTCAAAGCCTTCATACACTCTTGATACCATCTCCGAAACCCTTCAATTCCCTCGCAGCCTCTGAGCTCCCCTTTGCTCTCGCCACCCGCTCTGAGAACATTTTTGACTCCCAGAACAGAACACAACAGACTTGACTGTTATATGGAGGAAAAGAAGGAAAATGGAAGAGAACTGCAGACCTTTTCTGTCCTTAAGCCAATTTCTCATCCAAGCTGCCACTGATTCAAACGATTCCATGAGCCTCAATTTTGTCAACTAACCTTTTATGTGGTACTTTGTCAATCGCCTTCCGTAAATCCATGCAGACAACATCCATTGCATTCCCTTCATCAATCCTCCCCGTTACTTCATCAAAACATTCAAATAGATTACACAAACACGATCTGCCCTCTACAAGTCCGTGCAGGCTGTCCTTATTTAGCTTAAACCTCTCAAAGTCCCCGTTAGTTTTAGACTTCATTATTGTTTCTAAAACTTTACCCACCACTGATGCTATACTGACCGGCCTGCACTTATTAGGTTTAACTTGGACGTTTTCTTGAACAATGTTGTCACATTTGTCAATATCCAATCATCTGGCACCTCCCCCGCATCTAGAGAAGATTGGAAAATAATGGCATGCACTTCCGCTATCTCCTCCCCCAATTCCGTTAGCAACCTGACATGCAAGCCATCTGGACGAGGTGACTTATCCACTCTAGGAATACCCAGCCTATCTAGTACATCATCTTTATCAATTTTCACCCATTCCATTGCTTCTAACTTTTCAACTTCTTTTGATATTTTTTCAGCATCCACCTCCTTAGTAAACACAGACACAATGTAGTCAATGAATATTGTAGCCTTGCCCTGCGCCTCTAAACATGTCACCTTTTTGTCCCTAATAGGCCCCACCCCGCCTCTTATTACCCGCTTACTGTTTACATGCTGGTAGATGAATTTTGGGTTTCCCATTTTTTATAACCGCCATTCTACTCTCATATTCTCTCTTTGCCAATCTTATTTTCTTCTTCACTTCCCCTCTCAACTTATTGTGTTTGGTCTGGTTCACCGTTGAAGAATTCACCTGACATTTATCATACACCCCCTTTTTGTTTCATCATCTACTCTATCTCCCTCTTCGTTCAAGGAGCCCTTGCTTTGATTCCCTTACCCCTCCCTCTTGTTGGAATGTATCTAGCCTGTACTTGGAACATTTCCTCCTTAAAGATCGCTCATTGTTCCGTTACAGTTTTCCTGTCATCCTTTGGTTCCATCTTAATCTGGCTCGATCCTTTCGCTTCCCATTGAAGTTAACCCTATTCCAGTTTAGGTGTTCCACTCTAGATTGTTCGTTGCTCCTCTCCATTGCTAATCGAAATCTTATGATACAATGATCACTCGTATGCAAGTGTTCTCCCACAGACACTTGGTCGACCTGGCACACCTCATTTTCCAGCACCAGGTCCAGCAATGCCTCTTTCCTACTTGGGCCAAGAACATACAGGCCAAAGACATTCTCCTGAACACATTTCAGAACTTATACGATAACAAAATACTATGGATGCTGGAATTCCGAAATAACAACAGAAAACGCTGGAAAAACTCAGCAGGCCAGGCAACATCCGTGGAGAGAGAAACAGATTTAACGTTTCAGGTCCTAACCCTTCTTCAGAACTTCAGAACCCATTTCAGAACTTCCTCCTCTTTCTTTCCCTTTACTCTAGCATTATCCCAATCGATATTTGGGTAATTAAAGTCCCCCAATATCACCACTCTATAGCTCTTGCCTATCTCTACGATTTCCCTGCAGATTTACTCCTCTGTCTCCCTCGCACTATTTGGAGGCCTGTAGAATACCCCAATACCGTGATCACACCCTTTCTGCTCCTCAACTTTAAACAAATGGATTATGTCCTTTTCCCCTCAAGAATATCTTCCCTTTCCAACACTACAATGTCTTCCTTAATCCGAACTGTCACCCCATCTCCCATTTTTTCTTCCATATCCGTTCTGAACATTTTGTTCCCCTGCATATTAAATGGCAAGTCCAAACCGTTTTAAAGACGCGTTTTGTATGTTGCCAAAACATCATATTGCTACACGACTAATTGTGCTTGTAATCACTAACCTTATTCACCACACTTTGTGCTTTTCGGTACATGCATTCTAAACCAATTGACAATGACCAGATCATCTGGTATTTTTTGTTATGTAGAATGAGTCTGCTCCTGTCTAATATTGTACTACTGCCTCCTCCAGTACTACTTTCTTCTCTAGTACTTTGCAACACACTCACTCTTTTATGCACCTTATTCCTCTTTTGTACCCCTATATTCTGGTGCCCATCCCCCTGCCAAGCAAGATTAAACACTCCCCAACAGCTCTAGCAAATCTCCCCACGAGAATATTGGTACTTGCTCTCTTGAGGTGTAACACTTTCAGCTTGTACAGGTCCCTCCTTCCCCAGAATTGGTCCCAATGCCTCAGGAATCTAACGCCCTCCCTCCTGCACCATCTCTCCAGCCATGCATTGAGGACAAGAAATGGTGAAACTTCATGGCCAATGTCTGCACTCAAATGCTTCTTTGCTGTCACAGTGAAATAACGCAACATTTTCAGTACAGTTGACTATTCTAGAATGTATTATATGAGGATGCTGAGACAGACGACAATGTTGAGCTATTAATTCTGCAAAATCTTATTTGATAATATAAGTCGTAGATTCAAAACCAGTTTTGTAATAAAAATCTAATATTTTTGACTTGAACTAGTCAACAATGCTTTGGTAGTTGGATGCCTGTGTCCAGTTGGAAAGCTGTCTGAAAGAATATGCAGTCTGGCAGAGCTGGACGTCCAGCAGATTGACTTTTCTGCTGAGCAGACGATGAGCCTCCTTCTTGAAAATGGTTCATCAGTCCAGCTCAGAGGGGATTAAGCATCATGAATGTGGAATGGGACTGGGGCCACTTGTGTGACAGGAAGTGTAGGGAGCAGTTTCCCATCCTTGAAGAACATTAATGATTCAGTTGCAAAGTTTGTTTGCACCACTCACCACTCGGCCCAAGGATGAGCCGAGATGATCATGTGGAGTTAAAGCGATTCCGCCCTCAGTTAATTCAGTAATTAATTTCAAAATCAATTAAAAATCATTCAGTAATAACCAGATCACATAATGGATAAGCTGTTTAACTTTGTGGTGTATTACAATGTTAGCAGGCTATTGTAGTTTCCAGCCTTCCGCGGTCGGTTTGCACACTGGGTTCCAACGTGGATCGGACCTGTTTTACACCTGACCATTTCTAACAATCACTGACCTCATGTAATGGAAATATCTAAATTCCTTTTGTTCACAGAAGCTGACTGTACATTTTCAACGCTGTGGATCCGGGTGTAACGGGCAGGACTTGTGGTGAAGAGGACTTTCGTGCACATTGTTTCTCTTTGGATATCATCTTTTTTTACCTCCATCATTTCACTGCAGCCGAACGAACTGAAGGAAGAAGGAAGAAAGTTCTCTCTCTGATTCCTAATCTCTGTTTCATCTTCATTCGAGAAGGTGAAGAATTCCAATGGTCTGTGTTAATTTAAATAAGATATGAACAATGAAGGGGCCGAGACCAGTGGTTCGGACGAGATTAGAATTTAAAGCTAATTTTATGTAAGATTCAGTCAAATGCTGGGAAGGTTTATCAGCATCAAACATTCAACACAGTGAATAAGCACAATGGATTAGCATTACATCGTCTTAACCTCTCGTCTCCCGTCTACATCAACTCAGCCATTCCATTTCCTGCTTTTTGCTTCCAAACAGAAATATTCCGCAAGAAAGACCCTTTACAGCTTGTCCTGCCCAGATCGACAATGCTGAAAATGTAGAATCAGCTTCTGTAAGCAAAAGGCATTCCATTAATTCAGGAAGGCAGTAATGTGCCTGTTCGAAAGATGAGCTGTGCACCCCTTTTAATCAGACCAGGCAGGCTGGTCACGCCGGTTTGATTCCCAGCCAGTACAAAGCCCTGTACGGTTTGAATTCGACACCCATAGGACCAATTCACAAGCAAGCTTCTCAGATCCTTTCAGCGCTAGAGGAAGCAGTACTACTAATATTCAGGGAAGATGGTATTTCAAGAAGATTGATGCTGAATGTAAGTTTATCCCAATTCAGGCGAGCTCCTGGGTGCAGAAAGCAAAATGTAAAGTTCCTGAATCGGCCGGAATCGAACACGGATGCAATAACTCCAATGAGACACCGAGCAGAATACACCTGGGAGCCTTTAACTTTTCTCAGTTGGTTGGTTTTCAGTTGCTTAAATGAAGCTCTGTGATTTCGAAGCATATGGGCAAAATGACACGAAATCTCATGTTTTTAATAGAAAGTATTTATGTTTTCTGAAATGTTGATCGGCTGTAAGAAGCTGAGTTTTGACTAAAAGCGAGGGTGGCTGTTCCGGGATTTCAACCCGGGACATCTCGCAGCTATGAAACACCAAAGCAAGAACGTGAGCAAACCCATTTTAAACAGACATAGAATGATCCGTGACTGACAGCAATCCTAATTACGGTTAGCAATTACCGTCAGATGCATTAGGCCAAGAACATTTCTGGTGCAATCCGGTTGTTTTGCTTCCAAAAGCCAGCCCTGCTTTCACAGTGCTTGTCTATCGAGCGGTCCCGCATGTCTAAATGTATCGACTGGTTTCAAAGCATCAATTCAGATTGCTGTGAATGGGACATGTGCCCCAGGAACAGCGGTGGTAGCAGAGCAAACTTAACGGTGTAAGTAGGTGAAAGTGAATGTTACATTAAGGTAATGCCGCAGGAAAGAGACAAACAAATGGAAGGAGCAAAGTAAAGGAGGGCTATTGATTGTGGATGGAAGAAAAAGCTGGGAGAAGAGGCGGGTTTGAATTATGGAGCATCAAGTTCAGGCATGTGAGAGCGCACGGTTTGAAGAAGTAAATAAGTTTTCACCAATAAAAAAAATGCTGTTTGATGTAGTGAAGATTGATTTCTTGCTGTGATTCTATCAGCAGGTGCCGCAGAGAACAGAAGATATAAAGCGAGCTATACCGTGATTTGGATTTGAACTAAGGTTGCTGTGGCCGCAACGCAGAGTACTGGACCATTAAACGATCCTCGCATCACACATCAGCTGCGCCAGCTCTGCACTAACCACAGCCAAGTCACGCTTGGCACTGCTTAGAAAAGATCGATTTTTGGTGAAGATGCCAAAATCAGCACCGCCAGAAATTTTGACACCGGTGGATTTCGACCCACGACCCGCAGCGAATGGAGCCTTAATCCATAATGGGAAATAGTGCAGCCGCAGTTACATTAAAAGGGATTGTATCCCTTTCGCACGAGAAGAAACTCACCCCTGGAGATTCATTCGGAGAAAGGAAAAAGCCTTGCTGGGAGTCGAACCCAAGATCTCCTGCTTACCAAATAAAACCAGCTAAGCCACGAAGCCAAATCAGACCTCAATTCTGTCGCCTCCTCTCACTGATATCTATCAGCTACCTGTCACTGTTTGTTGGAGGCTGAGGCCGTTTTTTATTGATTCACCTCTCCTGTCTATTCCGCCATGTGTCCCGATGTTGTCTGTATCTCACTGTGTTTATCTCAGTTTCAATCTGTGGGTTGATTCTGAATGAATACCTGTGTTTGTGTCTTACATGAAATAAATGAGGGGTCAGACAATTCTTGCTCTGACACTGGGGAACTAATGACCCAACATTTATAACAAGACTTTGATTATTGTGATGCAACAATTACAATATTCGAACTTGAATGATTTAGGTTCAATTCTGTGCAAAAACACCTGTGATCCCAACGGAGGAAGGAGGGAGAGAGGCAAGAGAGACACAGGAAAGATCACCTTGGAAATTACTGGCCCCGAATCTACTTTAAGTCCCCCACTGTATTTAAACACATTTAATGTCATATTCACACATTGATGCCTTTGAGCAATATAGGACATCTATCGCTGTCTCTGGTCTAAAATAACTGCTGTATATATTTAATCCCACCCGCTGTGTTTAGTCTCTATCCTGAATATTGATCTCCAACGTAGAATCAGTTAATAATCTGGAGACAAGGTTCCTGCAGCCGGCTGGCAGGGAGCAGAGGCTGAGGCTGTTCTGTGTCTTGTGGGAGCAGAACACAATGTTCCTACTGTTTATTGTCATTATCCTGCAGAATATTCCATACTGTTCTCAACATCTTACATTACCGTTAAATATCGGAAGTTTTGTTTTATTGTAATGATCAGTGCGATTCTTCTGGACTTGCTGAACTTGCAGCAAATTAAATAACACGAAACCGTCATCACCAATAATAAACAGGGTCAGCGATTTGAGAATATAACTTGTTGGAAATGGCGTTTTTGTAGCTGCGATGGTCGAGTGGTTATGGCGTTGGACTGCAAATACAATGCGATTTCCCCCCGCAGTTTCGGCCTCTGCGCGCAGTGGATTTTCTCATTATTGTAATTAATTACTTCAAATAATTTATTTTCTTCAATCTGCTTCCTCTGGAAGGATTTCGGAATTTTCAATGCAGGTTTTAAGGAAACTAAAGGATTGCCGAGAGACCTGGATCACTTACTTACTTCAAGAAGTTTTGCTGACCGAATTCCAAAAGTGTTCTGCAGATTGTCTGGAAGCTCCAGATAAGGAGGCCTCGATAGTTTCTGAGGAACCTCTGCATACACTCGGTGCTGCCCGGGAGCATCAGTCTGTGTAACCATGGGAGAGAGAGAATGGAAAGTCACTGGAAGGCTGGTTCCTCCAGCAGCAATGGTACAAGAGCAGCCATTCTAAAGTGAAAAGCAGAACGCATTCCAGGAGACAGGCCAGGACACAGACAAACGGAGTGGAGATCTGGAATACTGACCAGAAAAACAACAACACATAATTCATCTCTCCATCTCCCGAAGCAGAAGAATTGACCATTCTGAGTTTTGAGTTGCACCGCTGAGTTAAAGGTTGTACAAATCACTCTCTGTAAAACTTGTATTATTATGTTGTCATGGCATGTATTCAATTACTGATATATAGGTGGAATGGAAACTCTTGTTGGACTATGGGGGAGAGCAGCAGTGATGCTCGGTCTGTTAACTCACCGGGCGGAACTTGTTCTTCTCTGCTCTGAATCCAGATTACAACCGACCATTAAAACCGATGGTCATTCGGACTAATCCATTGCGCTCTGGACTCGTGGGATTGAGTCCCATCCTATGCAAGGGCAGGGAATTGCAGTTCATCACCAGTGCATAATCTTGTTTCTTCACACACCCCTGTATCTCTTGCCTATAATCTTAAATCCCGTAGTCCTTGTACCATCAACTAGTGGGAAAAGCCATTCCCTGCCTCGCCTAACGAAACCCGACATTATCTTGTACACTTCTATCAAATCACTCCTCAACCTCCTTTACTCTAATGAAAACAAATCCAGCTTCTCCAACCTGTCCTTGAAACTAAGATCCCCCATCCCCGGAACCATTCTGGTAAATCTCCTCTGCACCCTCTTAAGGGCCTTCACATCCTTCCTAAAGTGTGGTGACCAGATGAGACTCAATACTCCAGTTGTGGCCTAGCCAGCGCTCTATAAAGACTCAGCATAACTTCTCTACTTTTGTACACAATACCTCTATATATGAAGCCCAAGATCACAAATGCTTGGTAACTACTCTCTCAATATGTCCTGCCACCTCCAAGGACCTATGCACATTAACTCCCAGGTCCCTCTGTGCCTGCGCACTATTTAAAACTGTGCCTTTAAGTGTATATTCCCTCTCCCTGTTCTTTCTGCCAAAATGCATCGCCTCACAATTCTCTGTATTAAACCCCATCTGCAACTTGTCTGCCCGTTCTGCTGGACTTTTTTTGTCCTGTGGTAGTCGATTGGCATTATCATCCCTGTTTGCTACACCCCCAAGTTTGGTGTCATCTGTGAATTTAGAAACTCTACTCTGTATTCCAATATACAGGTCATTTATATATATCAAAAAAGGCAGTGGCCCCAGCACTGACCCTTGGGGAACACCAGTGACTACCATCCTCCAATCTGAGATGCAGCCATTTACCACAACTCGCTGCTTTCTATCCTTAAGCCAATTCCTTATCCAAGCTGCCGCTGACTCACCTATTCCATGAGCCTCAATTATGTTAACCAGCCTTTTCTGTGGTACTTTGTCAAACGCCTTCCGAAAATCCATGTAGCCAACATCCATTGCATTCACTTCATCAATTCTCTCTGTTACTTCATCAAAAACTTCAATTAGATTAGCCAAGCACGTTCTGCATTTTACACATCCATGTTGGCGCTACTTAATAAGCTTAAATTTCTCCAAGTGCCCGTTAATTTTTTCCTTGATTATTGTTTCTAAAACTTTACCCACCACTGATATTAAACTGACTGGCCTGTAGTTATTGGATCATCCTTACATCCTTTCTTGAAAAATGGTGTCACATTTGCCACTTTCAAGTCCTCAAGCACTTCCCCCGCATCTGGGGAAGATTGGAAAATTATGGCAAGCCTTCCTTGTCTCTAATAGGCCGCACCACGCCTCTTACTACCTGCTTACTGTTTACATGCCAGTAGTAGATTTTAGGGTTCCATTTTATGTATCGCGCCATTCTACTCTCATACTCTCTTTGCCAATCTTATTTGTATCTTCACATCCCCTCTCAACTTATTATATTTGGTCTGATTCTGCGTTGAAGAATTCGCCTGCTATGCATCATACAACCTCCTTTCTTGTTTAAACAGAAAGGAGGTTCTATGATGCATTTCAGGTAAACATTCCCTTTAAACCGATAAAGAATGATCTAGGAATGACAGCACATCCCTTTTAAACAGAAACAGAATGATATGAGAGTGACAGCACATCCCTTTTAAACAGACACAGAATGATCAATGACTGACTGCACATCTCTTTTAATCGGACACAAAATGATCCGGGACTGGCAGAACATCCCTTTTAAACAGACACAGAATGATCCGAGACTGATAGCACATCCCTTTTAAACAGACACAGAATGATCCGGGGCTGACAGCACATCACTTTTAAACAGACACAGAATGATCCGGGACTGACAGCACATCCCTTTTAAACAGACACAGAATGATCCGGGGCTGATAGCACATTCCTTTTAAACAGACACAGAATGAACCAGGACTGGCAGAACATCCCTTTCAAACAGACACAGAATGATCCGGGACTGACAGCACATCCCTTTTAAACAGACACAGAATGATCCGGTACTGACAGCACATCCCTTTTAAACAGACACAGAATGATCCGGGACTGGCAGAACATCCCTTTTAAACAAACACAGAATGATCCGGGACTGACAGCACATCCCTTTTAAACAGACACAGAATGATCCGTGACTGACAGCTCATCCCTTTTAAACAGACACAGAATGATCCGGGACTGGCAGCTCATCCCTTTTAAACAGACACAGAATGATCCGGGGCTGACAGCACATCCCTTTTAAACAGACACGGAATGATCCGGTACTGGCAGCACATCCCTTTTAAACAGACACAGAATGATCCGGGACTGGCAGCACATCCCTTTTAAACAGACACAGAATGATCC
This sequence comes from Somniosus microcephalus, assembly GCF_052327205.1. Taxonomy (NCBI): domain Eukaryota; kingdom Metazoa; phylum Chordata; class Chondrichthyes; order Squaliformes; family Somniosidae; genus Somniosus; species Somniosus microcephalus. The sequence goes on from NW_028225179.1 coordinate 18,708,586, forward strand.
GGGACTGACAGCACATCCCTTTTAAACAGACAAAGAATGATCCGTTACTGACAGCTCATCCCTTTTAAACAGACACAGAATGATCCGTGACTGACAGCACATCCCTTTTAAACAGACACAGAATGATCCGTTACTGACAGCACATCCCTTTTAAACAGACACAGAATGATCCGTTACTGACAGCACATCCCTTTTAAACAGACACAGAATGATCCGTGACTGACAGCTCATCCCTTTTAAACAGACACAGAATGATCCGGGACTGGCAGCTCATCCCTTTTAAACAGACACAGAATGATCCGGGGCTGACAGCACATCCCTTTTAAACAGACACGGAATGATCCGGTACTGGCAGCACATCCCTTTTAAACAGACACAGAATGATCCGGGACTGGCAGCACATCCCTTTTAAACAGACACAGAATGATCCGGGACTGACAGCACATCCCTTTTAAACAGACACAGAATGATCCGTGACTGACAGCACATCCCTTTTAAACAGACACAGAATGATCCGTTACTGACAGCACATCCCTTTTAAACAGACACAGAAAGTTCCGTTACTGACAGCTCATCCCTTTTAAACAGACACAGAATGATCCGGGTCTGGCAGCACATCCCTTTTAAACAGACACAGAATGATCCGGGACTGACAGCACATCCCTTTTAAACAGACACAGAATGATCCGGAACAGGCAGCACATCCCTTTTAAACAGACACAGAATGATCCGGGACTGGCAGCACATCCCTTTTAAACAGACACAGAATGATCCGGGACAGGCAGCACATCCCTTTTAAACAGACACAGAATGATCCGGGACTGGCAGCACATCCCTTTTAAACAGACACAGAATGATCCGGGACTGACAGCACATCCCTTTTAAACAGACACAGAATGATCCGGGACTGACAGGACATCCCTTTTAAACAGTCACAGAATGATCCGGGACTGACAGGACATCCCTTTTAAGCAGTCACAGAATGATCCGGGACTGACAGGACATCCCTTTTAAACAGTCACAGAATGATCCGGGACTGACAGGACATCCCTTTTAAACAGGCACAGAATGATCCGGGACTGACAGCACATCCCTTTTAAACAGATACAGAATGATCCAGGACTGACAGCACATCCGTTTTAAACAGACACAGAATGATCCGGGACTGGCAGCACATCCCTTTTAAACAGACACAGAATGATCCGGCACTGACAGCACATCCCTTTTAAACAGATACAGAATGATCCGGGACCGACAGCACATCCCTTTTAAACAGACACAGAATGATCCTGGAATGACAGCACATCCCTTTTAAACAGGTATACAATGATGCGGTTTATTCTTGGGCCCCAAGTTGAAGATTTAATCCACTGTCATTTTTTTGTCTTCGCCATTTCACTCGAGCCGAATGAACTGAGTTTAAGTGTCAGCCGTGGCTCAGCGGCAGCAAACTCAAGCCCCACTCCACAGATTTGAGCTCATAATCCAGGCTGACACTCCAGTGCAGTACCGAGGGAGTGCTGCACTGTCAGCAGTGCCGTCTTTCTGAAAAGACGTAACACCGAGGCCTCAGATACCAGGGCACTATTTCAAAAAGAGTGAGGATTTCTCCCCAGTGTACTCACAGAATCACAGAAACCCCACAGTGCAGATAGAGGCCATTTCGGCCCATCGAGCCTGCACCGACACATAACCCACCCGATCCCCGTAACCCCTACACCAGCACATATCCCACCCTATCCCCGTAACCCCACGTATTTAATCCCCCTAACACTAAGGGTCAATTTATCATAGCCAATCAACCTAACCCGCACATCTTTGGACTGTGGGAGGAAACCGGAGCACCCGGAGGAAACCCACGCAAACACGGGGAGAATGTGCAAACTCCACACAGACAGTCACCCGAGGCCAGATTCGAACCCGGGTCCCTGGCGCTGTGAGGCAACTGCCCATTATTTATCTCTCAACCAAAGACAAAAAAAACCCAGATAATCTGGTCATTAATGTTGATAAAATCTTTTTAAGTTTCATTTGTTCCTAAACTTTCAAATTATGTTTCTGCCCTCTAATAATTTGTTTTCCCGCTAGTCTTTCATTGGGTTTCAATCTCAGAGGAATGAATAGAGAGTAAATTGTATATCTGTGATTCGCGATCTCTGTTCTACGTTTATGCGGCGATAGTGCGAGGGAATGGTACTGACTTGATTGCACTACAGAGAACCGGCACTGGCTCGATCGGCCGAATTACCACCATCTGTGCGATTATGACCCTGTGATCAAATCGGGTGAGTGCACAGTCACGGATCATCAATTGTATAAGACTTTTTAACAGGAGTGCGAATTTAGCTGTCATGACCCCGTTGTTAAGGTTGGCGGGGTTCAGGCCAGGACTTGAACCCGGGATCTCTCGCATTTATTTAAGCAGCGAAATTCTCTGAGAGCGAATCAGACCTCTCGACCAACAAACCGCCGATTTTGGGCTAGAAGTTGCATTAGGTTTCCCTGCGCTGTTGCAAACCCAGTTCGCGGAGGACCTGTTCAGTTTTATGAAATATGTTTATATTTTCCTAAATCCACTGCTTTATATGAGCCGTTTCCCTGAAACTGCTCACAATTCTCCCCATCACAAAAACATCCAGGCAGCAGTGTGCCGTGGCTAAATGGATAAGGGGTTTGACTTTGGTGCGAATCGTTCAGTTAGCAGATAATTGCAGATTCGAGTCTTGCCGCGGTCATTTAAATAACTGGGCGAAACCATCTTCTTCCCTGTTTTGAATCTGCCTTCAAACCGACCATTTCTGACAGCTCCTCACCTGAAGATAACGGAAGGCCATTTGCTTATATGAACTGATTGTACATTTTCAACATTGTAGGTCTGTGTGCACGGGCAGGACAAGCAGTCAAGGGGAGTTTCTTTCAGTGTATCTCTGCTTAGATGCAAATAGCAGGAAATCGAAACATAGAAACATAGAAGATAGCAGCAGGAGTTGGCCATTCGGCCGCTCGAGCCTGTTCTGCCATTTAATGAGATCATGGCTGATCATCCAAATTCAGTACCATGTCCTCGATTTTTCCCCATATCCCTTGGAATGGTTGAGCGCAGTGTAATCCATTGTGATCTGTACACGTGGGTTCGAATCCCGTCCTCGTCGTTATTCCATTAAACGTTTCATGCTGATAAACATCCCGAGCATTTCACTGGATTTTGCGTAAAGTAGGCTTTGTAATCGCAATCTCTTCAAAATCACACTGGTGATTCAGGTCTGTGCACTCTTCATATCTTGTTAAATTTAAAACAGACCACGGGAGTTCTTGAATGAAGGCAGGACGGGAATCAGAGATTGAGAATCAATCCTACCTGTCTTCCTTCCTCTGCGATTGGCACCAAATGAAAGACTAGCGGGAACAAAGCCAAATGATTAGGGAGCAGAAACATAACTTTATCGTTTAGGAGGAAATGTAATTTCAAAAATATTTATCAAACTTAATGAGGAGATTTTCTGTTTTAGTGACTTTGGGTGAGAGATAAATAATGGGCAGGACAATGGGGAGATTTCCTCATTCTTTTCGGCATACTCTCATGGGATCTGAGGCCCCGGTTGAACCTCTTACTGGAAAGATGGGACCACCGACTGTGCAGCTCTCCCTCAGTACTGCACTGGAGTGTCAGCCTGGATTATGTGCTCAGGTCTCTGTTCATTCGGCTGGAGTGAAATGACGGAGATAAAGGGAAAAATGATATGGAGTTCAACTTCAACTTGGCGCCCTATCAAAATCGCGTATCGTAATCTGCCGCCCTTTATAAAAACCAGTTATGTTTCCATCGATTTCATAAGCAATGATAATCAGGCCTGTCTATAATGGGCGGGGTCGTAGTCAGTCAAGGATCACTCTGTGTCTGTTTAAACCGGGTGTGCTCACAATCCCGGATCATTTAGTGCGTTAGTCTATTTTAAAGAAAAGCGACTTCAGTTGTGATGACCGAGTTGGTGAGTTTTATCTAAATGCGGTGTGGTTCATCTGGGATTTGAGCCCAGTAACTCTCGCATTTTAATTTGCGAAATTTCCTATGCGAGAATCATGCCCCAAGACCAAGGAGCCGCCGAATTTTGTCCGAAGTTGCATTAGGTTTCTCTGTTCTAGTGCGAACCCAGTTCGCAGAGGTCGTGTTCATTAATTTGAAATATGTTTATCTTTTCCTAAATCGACTTCTTTATATGAGCTGTTTCCTGAATCTGCTCACTATTCTCCCCATAACAAGAAGGTCGGCGACAACCTAATTGTGGATATGGTGTTTGGGCGATTGTCTGTACATAACTTTCGTCCTTGTAATTCTCAACATCATGTTCAGGTGAATCGTTGTTTTTGTTCCACATGATGTCGGAAACCTGTACAGATAACTCGTGAGTTTACACATCTTCTTGCTTGTGCTAAAGGCTTAGTCACTGCTTTGAAATCGAATCTATTTCCTGCACATTATTCTTCACCTGGTAGTTGCTGGTTTAACAGTTAAAACTGGCCCCACCTGCCCTCCTGTCAATAAGTAACACTGAAGGGCTCCTTTAAACCTCTCATCCGTTATTGGAACACGGTGGGCCTGAGGAACCTAAGAGCCCACGTGGAACAGCTAATAAGTGTATATTTAGCGGAAAAAAACAATTGTACCTTCTGCTCCGGTCGAAATAGCGCACAGCAAAAGTATTGGCTGCTCTAGGTAAGGCTCGAACTCACAACCTCAGCATTTCTCCGAGCACTGTACTGTTATATAAGTACTGCGCGCTAACCGATTGCGCCACTAGAGCTGCGCTTGCTTTAGGTTAGTTATCTGTGCTCATTTACTTGCACATTTCAGGTTGTCTAATCGTGCAGGGGTGCAATGTTGTTTTATTGAGGCGCATTGGCTGGGTTTATATGAAAGAGTGAAGCAGGAGTTACTCTCATGTGTTAGCGAGCTGGTGAATTTACCAAAGGCTGCACCAGATCCTGGTGCCATAAGCACTGAACAGTTTTACCCAGCTCCTGAAATACAGTCTGCAAAAGAGAACCGATGAAAATTCATCACATGCAAAACAAAAAAACGTTTTAAAGTTTTGCCCATGATTCGTGCCCGTGTAGCGGTTATCACTTCCGTCTAAAGTACAACAGGTCCCTGGTTCAATCATGTTTTGCAGGAAGAGATTAATAAAATACATTTACAGCCACGCGGTATTCTCCTTTTCTCTATACACTTCTGTAAACACTCAAACGCTACAGAGATACCGACTGTGTGAGAGATCATTACAGGATCCTGCAGCGCTGCCTCTGTTAATAGCGACAGTTCGGAGCCGCATTTCTGAGGCGGCAACAAACCCATGAGTTGGTTTGCTGTTCCCCAGCTCCCGGAGTGAGTGGGGCCGCGACAGCAGCGAAGTTCAGGCCGTCTGGCCGGCCCCGCTCTCGCCAAGCATCCGCTGCCTGTGGAAAGCAGCGATTGCAGCCTCAGAGAGCAAAAACTGCCCATCGCTGCAAAACAATATATCACTGAAGCAGAGGAGCGCAGAGATTTGCATCTGCAGCATGTAGGTGAGGACGTAAAGTTTGATTCCGATCGACTCATTGTTTTGGAACCACTGAAATTGAATCTCTCTCCGGCAGATGTTGCAGCTTTACGTATGAAAAGTGCCCTCGAGGTGCATTTGACAAATTTGGAGATGCCGTGTAGTGGGACAAGTTAAAGGATCAGCACAGTTAATGCCGAGAACAAATTAAACAGTAGCTCAGGTTGATGAACCTTGCACTGGTGAAAATCCTGGATGGAGATTTAGAGGAAGCAACAGTGGGAAGGGCTGCACTGCGATTCTAATACTTCTCCAAGCACATTCCGGGCAAGTCATCGACAGTAAAAAGAGGGCTTGGAACCGGAATGGAACTGTGGGCACAGGTCTCAGTCAAAATGCAATGGGTAATGCATGACCAATCCATTTGATTTTACCTTTGATAACCAGTTGATTGGGCATGTATTCTAGACAGAGTGACTCTTTAGTCTAGGGTTATGAATCTCGCTTTGTGGATTGTAGATTGAAATTTACGAAAGGTGAGCCTCTTTTTAACGTCGACTTCTAATATTGGATTTGCGCTCAAAACTTTTTCTAATCCGCCTAAGAAATGATTGATCAGGACCCAAATCATTCTCCATCAATCTCCAGCGGCTTAGGAGGAAGGTCAATGCAAACTGTCATGTAAATATCATGGCTTTAAAGACAAACAATTAAAGTCTTTTTTTATCAAACAATCACAGGTGATGGTTGTAAGTATATTTGTGTGTGTCCATATTAGATACGAACGTATTTGTGAGTTTCTGTTGTGTTAGATATAAATGCATTTGCACTTCTGATCGTTACAAATATGTTTAGATGTATCTGTATTATTTATTATTGTATTGAGTGGAGGAATCTGTGTCAGTTAAAAATGTATTTCTGAGCGCGTCAAATGTCCAGTCCGGCCCCATTCTACCTTCTCATTGCCCCCACTTGGGACACGGCAGACCATCTGTTACATTCGGATTCAACTTTTGCTTTTTTTGATACTTAGAAAATGTGAGCTGTCGAAAGTAATAACCCTGCATCCATCAGCCTCTCTGATACCTCCTGAGCGTCCCTTACTCTGTCTGATAGGCCCTGAGCGTCCCTTACCCGCTCCAGAACCTCTTGAGCATCCCTTACCCTGTCTCGTACATCTGGAAGGTCCTTTACCCTGTCTGGTACATCGGGAGCGTCCTTCACCCTATCTGAAACATCCGGAGCGTCCCTTACACTGTCTGGTACATCGGGAGCGCACATTACCCAGTCTGGTACATCCGGAGCGTCTCTTACACTATGCGATGCATCCGGAGCGTCCCTTACCCTGTCTGATATATCCGGAGCGTCCCGTACCCTGTGAGATATATCCGGAGCGTCCCTTACTCTTTTTGGTACATCTAGACTGTGCCTTAAACTGTCTGGTATATCCGGAGCGTCCCTTACCCTGTCTGGTAAAACAGGAGCGTCCCTTACAATGTATGGCAAATTTGGAGCGTCCCTGAATCTGTCTGGTACATCCGGAGCGTCCCTTACACTGTCTGTGACATCCAGAGTATCCCTTATCCTGTCTTGTAGAACAGAAGCATCCCTTACACTGTTTGGTAAATCCAGAGCGTCCCTGAAACAGGTTGGTATCTCGGGAGCGTCCCTTCCCCTGTCTATTACGTCCGGAGCGTCCCTTACTCTCCTTGATAAATCCTGAGCATCCATTTTCCTTTTTGAAAACCAGTTTGCCAAAATTGCATATTTCACCCTTCATCCGCAGCTATGTAGCGCTTCCCGTCGCTCATGCTCATCAACTATTTAGGGAAAAGCATCAACTACCAGGTGAACAAACCCAATTCTTCAGTTAGCCTCCCCAGTGTACTGCATTTCCCAAGGAATGTTCTTGTGCAATCGGGCTGCTTTGGTTCCAAAGGCCGGCCCTGCTTTCGCAGTGCTTGTCTGTCGAGAGCTCCTGCAGGTCTAAATCTATCGACTGGTTTCAATGCACCAATTCAGATTGGGGCGAATGGGACATGTGCCCCAGGATCAGCGGTGGGAGCAGAGCACACTTAGCGGTTTAAGTAGGAGAAAGTAAATGTTAGATTAAGGTAATACCGCAGGAAAGTTGCAATGATATTGAAGGAGGAAAATAAAGGAGGGCTATTGATTGCGGAAGGAAGAGAAATCTGTGCCGTGACTCGGATTCGGACTGAGGTTGCTGTGGCCACAGCGCAGAGTACTAACCGCTATATGATCATGGCGCCACACATCAACTACTGGAGCTCTGCTCTGACCACCACAAAGTAACACATGGCACTGCTTAGAAAAGATGGAGAATAGGTGAAGAGTTAAAAATCTGCACCGCCAGAAATTAGGAAGTGGTGAAATTCGACCCAGGCCCCGCAGCGACTGGAGCATTCATCCAGAATGGCAACTAGTGCAGCCGCAGTTACATTTAAAAGAATTTTAGCCTTTTCACAAAAGAAGAAGCTCACCCCTGGAGATTCATTTTTAAAAATGGCCCTGTTGGGAGTCGAGCCCACGATCACTTGTTTGTTAGACAGATGCTTTGACCAGCCAAGCCACGGGGCCGAATCCCGAAGGTGTTTCTCGCCTCCACTCATTGATATCTATCAGCTACCAGTCACTGTCTTCTCGACTCTCAGGCCATTATTTATTTCTCCAGCTCTCCTGTCTATTCCTCCACGTGTCCCGATGCTGTCTGTATCTGCCATTTTATTTACCTCAGTGTCAATCTGTGAGGTGATTCTGAATGATTACCCTATGTTTGTGTCTTATATGAAATAGATGAGGGGATCAGACATACTTCGTCTGACACTGGGGAACGAATGAGCCAACATTTATAACAAGATACTGTTTATTGTGATGCAGAAAATACAATATTCCATCTTGAAAGATTCAGGTTCAATTCTGTGCAAAAGAAACTTTGACCCCAACGTGTTTGCAATTGGCCGCGTTTTAATTTGACGTCACAAACGCCACCATTGCACCTCAAGGTGATTCATAACTAATAAACAGAGAAGTCAAGCAGTGAAAGTGTATTTGTAGAAAGGGTTGTGAGACTGTGGAATGCACTGGCCCAGCAGAGCAGCAGATTTAAAACAAGGTTTAAAAACCAGCAGCGTGTGGGAGGAAGGGGAGAGGGAGGCAAGACAGCCACAGAAGATCACAACAGAAAATGCTGGAAAAACTCAGCAGGCCAGGCAACATACGTGGAGAGAGAAATAGAGTCAACTTTTCAGGTGGAAACACTTTGCCAAGACTGAAAAAGCATGGAAAATGCAACAGATTAAAATGCCAGGCTGGGAGAGAACAAAACAGAAGTGAAGAGACATTAAGAGATATTCAAAACCAGACGAGATGGTGATAGGACTAGTGGAGTCAAAAGATGGCTCTAGATTAGCTGTGAAATGCGCTGACAGAATGAGAGACAGCTGGCATGTGGGAGAGAGAAAAAGGGGAAGGGCAAAATTAAAGGTGTGGATAAAAAATATAAGTTAAAATGTATTGGGGCCGAGGTTATGACCTGAAATTTTTGAACTCTTTATTGAGTCCGGAAGGCTGTAAAGCGCCTAATCAGAAGATGAGGTGCTGTTCCTCGATCTTACGCTGAGCTTCCATGGAACAATGCAAGAGGCCGAGGACGGTGAGGCCTGAGTGGGAATGGGGCAGTGAATTACAAGGACAGCCGACCAGAAGGTTGGGGTCATCCTTATGGACTGAACAGAGGTGATCTGCAAAGCGGTCAACCAATCTGCATTTGGTCTCCCCAATGTAGAGGAGTCCACATCGTGAGCATCGAATACAGTAGACTTGATTGCAAGAAGTACAAGTAAATCGCTGTTTCACCTGGAAGGGGTGTTTGGGGTCCTGGACAGTGGGAAGGAGGGAGGTATAAGGGCAGGTATTGCATCCCCTGCGCTTGCAGGGGAAGGTGGCGGGTGAAGGGCAAGGGGTGTTGGGGGTGATAGAGGAGTGGACTAGGGTATCATGGAGGCAGCGGTCCCTAGGGAATGCTGAAAGCGGAGGTGAGGGGAAGATGCGTTTGATGGTGGGATCATATTGGAGGTGGCGGAAGTGGTGGAGGCTGATCCGTTGAATGTGGAGGCTGGTGGGGTGAAAGGTGAGGACAAGGGGAACCCTATCATGGTTCAGCAAGGGAGGGGCAGTAGTGAGGGCAGAAGTGCGGGAGATAGAAAGGACATGGTCGAGGGCCGTGTCTACCACAGTAGAGGGGATTCCTCCGTTGCAGAAAAAGGAAGACATGTCGGAATTACTGGTGTGGAAGGTTGTATCGTCGGAGCAGATGCGGCAGAGTTGGAGAAACTGGGAGAATGGAATAGAGTCCTTACAGGAGGCGGGGTGAGGAGGAAGTGTAGTCCAGGTAGCTGTGGGAGTCAGTGGGCTTGTACTGAATTTTGGTCAATAACCTATCCCCAGAGATGGAGATGGAGAAGTCGAAGAAGGGAAGGGAAGATTCGGAGATGGACCATGTGAAGGTGAGGGAAGGGTGGAAATTGGATGCAAAGTGAATGAAAATGTGAAGTACATGGCGAGAGCAGGAAATGGCACCAATGCAGTCATCAATGTACGGGAAAAAGAGGTGAGGGAGGGGACCCGAGTAGAACTGGAACAAAGAGTGATCAACATATCCCAGGAAAAGGCAGGCATATTCACATTTTAAAGCATTTGAGCAATATTTGAGATTTAACATAAAACATAGAAAAGTGGAAGATAGGAGCAGGAGTAGGCCATTCGGCCCCTCGAGCCCGCTCTGCCATTCAATGCGATCATGGCTGATCATCCAAATTCAGTACCCGGAACTTGCTTTCTCTCCATACCCCTTGATACCTTTTGCCTTAAGAAATATATCCAACTCCTTCTTAAATATATTTAGTGAATCGGCCTCTACTGCCTTCTGTGGTAGAGAATTCCATAGGTTCACCACTCTCTGGGTGAAGAAATTACTCCTCATTTCTGTCCTAAATCGCTTACCCCTTCTCCTTAGACTGTGACCCCTAGTTCTGGACTCCCCGACCATCGGGAAAATCCTTCCTGCATCTAGTCTATCCAGTCCTGTCAGATTTTTATAAGTTTCAATGAGATCAACTCTCATTCTCCTAAACTCCAGCGAGTATAAGCCCAATCGACCCAATCTCTCCTCATACGTCATTCCTATCATCCCAGGTATCACCCTGGTGAATCTTCGCTGAACTCCTTCCATGGCAAGTACATCCTTCCTCAGATAAGGCGACCAAAACTGCACACAATACTCAAGATGTGGTCTCACCAAGGCCTTGTACAACTGCAGCAAGACATCCTTGTTCCTGTACTGAAACCCTCTCACTACGAAGGCCAACATACCATTTGCCTTCTTAACAGCCTGCTGCACCTGCCATGCTGACCTTCAGCGACTGGTGCACAAGGACACCCAGGTCTCGTTGCACTTCCCCTTCTCCCAAACTATTGCCATTCAGATAATAATCTGCCTTCCTGTTTTTGCCACCAAAGTGGATAACCACGCATTTATCCACGTTACATTGCATCTGCCGTGCTTCTGCCTAATCACCCAACCTGTCCAAATCATACTGGAGTTTCTCGGAATCCTCCTCTCAGCACAAACGCACACCCAGCTTTGTGTCATCTGCAAATTTGGAAATATTACATCTAGCTCCCTTGTCTAGATCATTAATATATATTGTGAATAGCTGATGTCCAAGGACTGATCCCTGCAGTACCCCACTAGTCACTGCCTGCCACTTGGAAAAAGGCCCGTATATTCCAACTCTTTCCTTTCTGTCTGCCAACCAGTTCTCTATCCAAGTCAATACCTTGCCCCAATCCCATGTGCCTTAACTTTACACGCTAATCTCTTATGTGGGACCTTATTCAAAGCCTTTTGAAAGTCCAAATACACCACATCCACTGGTTCTCCCTTACCTATTTTACCAGTTACATCCTTTAAAAAATTCCAGTAGATTACTCAAGCACGATTTACCTTTTGTAAATCCATGTTGACTTTCTCCGATCCTGTCACTGTTTCCCAAGTGCTCTGCTATTACCTCTTTTATAATGGACTCTAGCATTTTCCCCACTACCGATGTCAGGTTAACCAGTCTGCAATTCCCCGTTTTCTCTCTACCACCTTTTTTGTATAGTGAGGTAACATTAGCTACCCGCCAATCCATGGGTACTGTTCCAGATTCCATCGAATGTTGGAAGATGATCAGCAATGCATCTACTATTTCTAGGGCCACTTCCTTAAGTACACTAGGATGTAGATTATCAGTTCCTGGGGATGTACCGGCCTTCAATCCCATCAATTTCACGATCACCATTTCCCTACAAATACTGATTTCTATCAGTTCCTCCCTTTCATCAGACCCTATGTTCCCCGACATCTCTGGGATGTTATTGTGTCCTCCCCTGTGAAGACAGAACCAAAATATGTATTTAATTGTTCCCCCATTTCATTGTTCCCCATTATAAATTCCCCTGATTCTGACTGCATGGGACCTACGCTTCACTTCACCAATCTTTTTCTCTTCACATATCTATAAAAGCTTTCTCTGTCCGTTTTTATGTTCCCTGAAAGCTTACTCTCTTATTCTATTTTCCCCTTCTTAATTAATCCCTTTGTCCTCCTTTGTTGAATCCTAAACTGCTCCCAATCCTCAGGTTTACCGCTTTTTCTGGCCAATTTATATGTCCTCTCCTTCGATGTTATGCTATCACTAAATTCCCTTGTTAGCCACGGTTGAGTCACCTTTTTTGTTTTAGTTTTATGCCAAACTCGGATGTATTGATTCTGTACTTCATCCATGCGGCCTTTGAATGTTTGCCATTGCATATACACCGTCAACCCTTTGAGTGACATTGCCCAATCAATCCTACCCAACTCACACCTCAGAGTATCGTAGTATCCTTTATTTAAATTCAGGACTTTAGTCGCTGAGCCAACTATTTCATTCTCCATCTTAATGAAGAATTCCGACATATTATGATCGCTCCGACCCAAAGGGCCTCGTACAACAAGATTGCTACTTAATCCTTTCTCGTTACATAATGCCCAGTGAATGATGGCCTGATCTCTGGTTGGTTCCTCGACATATTGGTCCAGGAAACCATCCCGTAAACACTCCAGGAATTCCTCCTCCACAGTATTGTTACTAATTTGGTTAGCCCAATCTATATGTAGATTAAAGTCACCCATGATGACTGCTGTGCCCTTATTGCACGCTTCTCTAACTTCCCTTAACACTGCCTCTGATCTACAATATCTGCTTTATGTATGTGAAATTATCATTGCTGAGATATAACACTGCGCAGGGTTGGCGGCTCTTTGCTCGAGGGGTGTGTTTCATGTTTTGGGACTTCACTTCAATTAAAATGCAAGAGTTACCGGGTTCAAATGCCGGACGCGCCACAATATTTTAATAGAAGCACTTTCCTCAGCCAGGAGACATTCAACAAGTCTTCAAATAATAACTGCCAGAAAATCAGCGTGTGTTCAGTACATCGCAAGAAAACGGCAATTTTATTATTTAAAGCAGGAATTCAATCTCAGAAGTGCCGAAACTTTGAGGTAAATATGTAAATCCATTTGTTTCCAGAAGCCTGCTCCACATTTTCCACATTGTCAATCTGGGAGCACGGGCAGGTCATGCGTGCCGTAAAGGGCCTTTATTAAAGGTTGTTTCTACCATTTGGAAACAGAAATACTGAAATGAAAGGGATTTTTGGATGAGTCCTTTTGGATAATAATGTTAGTTCGAGGGTGGTGAGAGGTTAAATTCTCAGGAATGTTAATCCAGTTGGAACATACGTAGACTGAAAATGTTACAGTCCCCAAGTTAGACACTAATTTCTCTCCCTGATTGGTAAAATTCTCCCAATTTCTCAACCTAATATTTCACCCAGCTCTAATGGAAAGAAGCTGGAACCGAGAGTGCCTTCCTCCTTCCTCCCTTCCTTCCCTCCTTGCTTCATTCCCTTCCTCCTTGTTCGTGGTTTCCTGCCTCATTGGACAATGCGGCTGACTTTGATTTTAATTCTGTGATCGACATCTTATCAGTTCCAGTCCTAACCTCGTCTTTTTGCAGGTTTATTAAAATCTATTTGATGGAAACTCTCCAACATTTAATAAAACCGCCCATTAAAGCCTGTGAGTTAAAAGAGGCGTTTTAATGGTGAAGGGAATATTAGAGGAACAGAATAACTCCTGCAGCGAAGAAATAGAGTCAGTGCCCAGCTCTGCTGTTTGGGGCAATCCTCAACTCCTCGGGTTTCATTTTCACATTGATGGGAATAGCTGAGAGCGAACTCCAATCTACACGGGCTTTACACTGGTTAACAGGCATAAAACAAAAAGCAGGGATAAACGGGTCTTTTTGAGGATGGCAGGCATTGACTCGTGGGGTACCACAAGGATCGATGCTTGGGCCCCACCTATTCACAATCTATATCAATGATTTGGATGAGGAGACTAAATGTAACATTTCCAAATTTGCTGGTGATACAAAGCTAGGTGGCAGTGTCAGTTGTGAAAAGGAAGTGAAGAGGCTTCAAGGGGATCTCGACAAGCTCAGTGAGTGGGCGAGAACATGGCAGAGGGAAAATAATGTGATACATGTGAGGGTATCCAGTTTGTTAGAAAAAACAGAAAGGCAGAGTACATCCTAAATGGTGAACAATTGGGGTATGCAGATGATCAAAGGGACCTGGGTGTCCTTGTATATCAGTCACTGAAAGTGAATGTGCAGGTGCAGGAAATCATTAGGAAGGCAATTGGTATGCGGGCCTTCATTACAAGAAGGTTTGAGTACAGGAGTGAAGAAGTCTTACTCCAAATATATAGGGCATTGGTGAGGCCACACCTGGAGTACTGTGTACAATTTTGGTCTCCTTTCCTATGGAAGCACATACTTGCCATAGAGGGGCTGCATCGAAGATTCATGAGATTGATTCCTCAGATGGCAGGACCATCCTATGAGAAGAGATTGAGTAAACTAGGCCTATATTCTCTTGAATTCAGAAAAATGAGAGGGGATCTCATTGAAGCATGCAATATTATTATAGGGTAGATGCTGGGAGAATGTTTTCCAAGGCTGGGGAGTCTAGAACCAGGGGCCACAGTCTCAGGATAAAGGGTAGGCCATTTAGGAATGAGATGAGAAGACATTTCTTCGCACAGAGGGTGGTGAATTTTTGGAATTCTCTATCCCAGAGGCCTGTGGAGGCTTTGTCATTGGGTATATTCAAAACAGAAGTCGATAGTTTTCTGACTAGTAAGGGCATCAAGGGATATGGCGATCGGGCCGGTGAATGGAGCAGAGGCAGAAATCAGTCATGATCGCAATGAATGGCAGGGCAGGCTCGAAGGGCCAAATGGTCTACGCCTGTTCCTATTTCCTTTCTTCTTGAAAGATTAACAGAAAAAACAATTGATGAGGGAGCTGGAAGAAAGGCTTAGCTTTATCCTTTGGAAATGAATTTAATTTCAAACTTTTATCGATCATTGACCAGTGCAGTTTTCTGATTCGCAACATGTCAGTACATTTTATTTCTGTTAAACTTTATCCCTGCTCCCGCTCTTCATAAAGAACACAGGGTCCCGTGCCACGGGCCTTCAAAAACATTTCAATTATGGCCAACCTCCTGTAATCGCTGCTTTCACCCATTAGCGTTCTTTCCATTTATCCTCTACTTATTTCAATCACACACTTCAAAAGACTTGTTAAGATTAAGACGGAACACTTCCAATCTAACTGCACCATAACAGCGGGCCAATAGCTCAGATTTCACCCCTCGTTGGCAGCTAGGCAGCGCTGCCCGTTGCTCACGCACTGCAAAGGTTTTGGGAAAATCGCCAGCCAGCATCAAAACAAAACCCAATTCTTCAGTTAACAAGATATCACAAGATTCTCCAAGGAAATTTCGTGAACAATCCGGCCACTGTCCTTCTAAAGTCCAGTCCTGCTTTCGCAGCGCTTATCTGTCAAGTGGTCACACAGATCTAAATGTATCAACTGGTCGTACACTGGTGCGAATGGGGCATGTGCCCCCATGAACCGCGGTGGTAGCAGAGAGAAATTAACCACGTAAGCACATGAAAGTGAATGTTAGATTAAGGTAATACCGCAGGCAAGTGAAAATGAAATGTAACGAGGCAAGCAAAGAATGGCTACTGATTGTTGAAGAAGAAAAAGCTGGGAGAAGAGGCGGGTTTGAATTATGGATCATCAAGCTCAGGCATGTGAGAGCGCGGGGTTTAAAAGGAGTAATTAGGTTTTCACCGCCAACCAAACATCATTTTTCATGTCGTAAAGATTGATTTTTCAGTCTGTTCCATTAGCAGGTGCCGCAGAGGACAGAAGATACAAAGCGAGCTGTGACGTGATTTAAGTTTGAACCGAGGTTACTGCGGCCCCAATGCAGGGCACTAACCATGATATGATCACAGTGCCACACGTCAGCTTCATGTATTTCTTCTGACCACAGCATAGTTGCACACGGCCCGGATATTTTTGCTGTTAAATATGAATAAAATGCGATGTATGTTTGCAGCTGTTAATGTTTCTGTCCTGTTACTGCCATAAGAACATACAAACAGCAGGAGGCCATTCAGGCCCTCGAGCCTGCTCCGCTATTCAATTAGATCATGGCAGATCTGCATCTGAACACCAACTACCTGCGGTGATTCCATAAACCTTCACATCCTCGCCGAACACAAACCTATCGATTTCATTTTGAAATTGTCAATTGATCCCCAGCCTGAACAGCTGTTTCGGGAAGAGAGTTCCAGATTCCCACTACCATCTGGTGAAGAAGCGCTTCCTTACATCATCACAGAACGGGCTTGCTCTAATTTTACGGTTATGCCCCATTGTGCTTGACCCTCCCAACAGAGGAAATAGATTCTCTCTCTCTGAGACCTACTTGTTTGCAGCTCTGACCGAAGTTCTCACCCCAGAATATTAACTGTCCCCCTGATCCTGTCCCGCTAATTTGGATTTTGAGTTCATGCCTCTTCCCCTGATGATTCTTTGCGCCCTGTCTCTGCAAATGGATTTGTTGCAGGTTACTGGCAGCAGGTGGCAAAAGCGGGTGTGCTATGGGTGCTGACAGGGAATGCTGCTTCTCAAGGCTGTCTCACAACCCGCGGGAGCTGGCGGGGGATTGAAAGCATTCATGTGTCACACAATTATAATTGATGACGTGGTATCTTAAAATACCACCCTATAATGGAAGAGCCTGTATATGGGGGTATTTGAGACGCACACAGGATTTCGGGAACACGTCTAACTCCAGATCATAAGACCGCCTGTTCGAATCACACCCGGATCGTGGCTACTTTTATGCCAGCTGTGCGTCTGAATAAATCTAAACCGCTCACAATAAACACTGCCAACTTTCAATATTTAGCGGACGAGTTTCTCCGAGCGATGTATATGATCCTCTCATTAATTCATTTGTACCAACTTTGGGAACAGACGGAAGTGGAAATGATTTACAGGGAAATTGTCTAAACATATGTCCATGTCTCCCGGTAACTCACAAAGAAGCTCAAACTCACTGATTCAGAACTGTCAAATGTAATTGGCTCTGTAGCGCAATGGATAGCGCATTGGACTGTCTAGTGGTACGAGGTTGCAAAGGTCATTCAAAGGTTGTGGATTCGAGTCCCGCCAGAGTCGCTGTTCAGTCAAGTTTCGGTGATAAATTTTTAAAACAAAACCACATTGATATCTGTCAATGACTGGGAATCGCCAATGAGGTCGTTTCAGATTGTGAACAATTAACATGTCAGCTTCAATCTCTGGAACTACAAAAAGACATCATTCGAACCTGGGAACCTCTCCCATATCAATCAATGAAAGCCCCCAAGCGAGAATCAAACCCTGAGGCCAATGGGTCGCTGGCAATGAAGCCATAACATTTCATTCAGACCGCTTCTGTCCGTCCAATATGGTTTTCCTATAAAATGTACAGCAATATCAAGCGGTATACTAAATATTTCAGGTCAAAATATCATCCTCACTTCAATCGGGTTCGGTTTGAAAGTTCGAATTTCACTTTACTTAATTACTTCCCCTGCCGTCTCAGTCACTATTTCTTTCTTTACCCTTTCCTGCTGGTGCGGCAGGTTAGATCAGACTTGGCCGTTCAAGGAAGCCTGAGACGTCCATCAGTGGAAAACACAGAGAGACAAGACACAGAGACGGAGACATTGAGAGATGGTGTCTAGCGGTATGATTCTCGCACAGAGAAATCCACTGACTTAAATGCGAGAGGCGAGGACCCAATTCGCGGATAAGCCCCGCTCTTTAGTCAAAAATCCCCAAATCCCTCAGTTTGGCGACATTGCAGAAGATTTAAAATAATAACTGTCAAAAATTCTGCGCCGAGCTTGTGTCCAGTACACGCAAGAAACCCGCGATTTTGTTATTAAAAGCAGGAATTCAGTCTCAGATGTACAGAAACTGTATAATGTAAATCCGCTTGTTTACAGAAGCCTGCTCCACATTTTCCACATTGTCAATCTGGGAGCGCGAGCAGAACATATCTACAAGTCCGCCACTCACCCACAAAGCAGCACAAAATCACGGATTCCGAAACAACTCATAGATGGAGAATGAAAGATAAACACAACCAGAGAAAACTGCAATACCTGTAGCTCAGGAAAAATGCTTTGGCACAAAAGCAAAATACTGCGGATGCTGGAAATCTGAATTAAAAACAGGTAATGCTGGAAATACTCAACAGGTCAGGCAGCATCTGTGGAGAGAGAAACGGAGTTAACGTTTCAGGTCAATGACCCTTCGTCGACCTGAAAAGTTACCTCTTTTAAAATTCCGTGGCTCAGTTGGTTAAAGTGCCTGTTCAGTAAACAGGAGTTTCTGGCTTGGACTCCCAGCTTTGTATTATAATTAGTGAAATTAAGCAACAAAATAACTGTATCTGAAAACCACACTGACCAGAGCATGGAAATATCAATTTTATTAAAATGACCTGCAATTTTTTCAATGATTACTGCAAAAATTATATCTGAGGAGAGCTCATCGACCTGAAACGTTAACCCTGTGCTTTCCTCTCCACAGATGATTCCGGACCTGCGGAGTGTTTACAGCATTTTCTGAATAATTTCATTTCCAGACTGCAATATTTTGCTTTGTGTTTTATTCTTCCATTAAAAGAATCAAGAGCGTGACAGGAGAATTGAATACTAGGCTCTGTTGGTCCAGAGGTAGAATTCTCGCCTGCCATGTGGGTTCCATTTCCGGACATTCCAAAGTTTAAATTCTGACTGAGGTATTTCGGTTATCCTTTTAAATTAAAGAAGATTCATGAAACGCACTACAAAGTATACAATTTTTAAAATATGTATCAAACTTTCCGTCATTCTTCAGTTAAGGAAGGTAAATCCATCCTCTCACATCCGTGGGACAAATCTCACGCAAAGAGCTCCGAGCTTCCTTAAGAGTGTCTTCACTCAGAGGGTTGTGAATGTTTGAAATTCTCTGCCCCAGCGGGCTGTGAATGCTGAGGCTTTGAGTATATTCAAGGCTGAGATAGATAGGTTTTTGGACTCTAGGGGAATCAAGGGATATGGACATCGTGCGGGGAAGTGGAGTTGAGGTCGATGATCAGCCATGATCTTATTGAATGGCGGAGTTGACTCGCGAGGCCGAGTGGCCTTCTCCTGCTCCTAATTAGTATGTTCGTACAGATAATCCGTGAGTTTACACATCTTCTCGTTTGTACCAAATTCTTAGACACTGCGTTGAAATCAAATCTATTTCCAGCACATTATACTTTGCCTGATAGTTGCTAGTTTAAGAGTTAAAACTGGCCCCCCTTTCGTCCTGTCAATAAGTAACACTGAAGGGCTCCTTTAAAACTCTCATCCGTTATTGCAACACGGCCGGCCTGAGGAAACGAAGTGCCCACGTGGAACAGCTAATAAGGAGAAAGCATCCGCAAACACCAATTGTATCATCAGCTCCGGTAGAAATATCACACCGCAAAAGCACTGGCTGCTGCAAGAGAGGATTGAAATCACAACCTCGGCATTTCCCGAACCTGTACTGTCATGTAAATACCGCACGCTAAACGATTGCACCACTAGAGCCGTGCACCGTGGGTGGGAGTTAGCCATGCTCATTTACTTACTTTTTCAGATTGTTTAATAATGCGGGGGGCTGGGGCACTGGTTCATGTTGTTTAATTGAGGAGCATTGGCTGGGGTTATATGATAGAGTGCAGCAGGAGTTACTCTCATGTGTTCGCGAGCTGGTGAATTTACCAAAGGCTGCACCAGATTCCTGGCGTCATAAACATAGAACATTTTTACTCAACTCCTAAAAGTGCAGTGTATAAAATGAGAACGGATGAAAATTCATCACAGGCATAACACAACATTTTTTTTAAAGTTTTGCCTATGACTCATTTACCATGTGTGTATTTCGATCAGTCTGAAACAGAAAGTTATCGGTTGATTACTGGCGATTACCAGAACCGTTTTGCACAGTTTAATGAGTTTCGTGTAATTAATAGAATTAGCAGTTTTCTGAAAGTTAATGGAACCCATGTCGCATGAATAAGAGCATTTATAGATGACAGTTATCTTCTGAGTTGTGCCTATAATTATTTAGAGAGCAGCGGTTTCCAAATTGCAGCGATTGCAGCCTCAGCAAGAGTAAACTGCCCATCGCTGTGAAACAAGATATCACTGAAGCAGAGGAGCGCAGAGATTTGCATCGGTAGCGTGCGGGTGAAGATGGTTGAGGTTGATATCGATTGACTCATTGTTGTTGGAACCGCTGAAATTGAATCTTTCTCCTGTAGCAGATGTTGCAGGTTTACGTATGAAAAGTGCCCTCGATGTGCAAGCGACAAATTTGGAGATGCCGTGTAATGGGACAAGTTAAAGAATCAGCACCGTTCATGCCGAGAACAAATTAATCAGTAGCTCCAGCTGATGAACCTTGCACTGGTGGAAATCCTGGACGGAGATTTAGAGGAAGCGACAGTGGGAAGGGCTGTATTGCGATACTAACACTTCTCCAAGCACATTCTGGGCAAGTCATCGACAGTAAAAAGAGGCTTGGGACGGGTATGGAACTGCGGGCACATATGAAAGAGCATTGGTATTGAGAATGTAAAACTGCTGTCTCTGTTGTGTCCGTGTGTTAAAAGAGACACTGAAGGCAGGAGTTGGTTTCACAGGTGTTTACTGAGCAAAGTCTGGAGGTGAACTAACTGATACAACACAATATACAGGCTTATGTAGCCCGAGTGGCCATTACCAGCATTACAGTACACAGGGGGCTCTTAAAGGCACATACACTACAATGCCTCCCCTTTTAGCCAACCAGTAATTAATATTTTAAGTAATCATTAATTACATGTTACAAGAACAATAATCTACACATTACTGCAGTTAATCAATTATAAGTCAGTCTCTCTGGAGGCTTCCTGACACGGTCCGGATAACGCATCAGTGGTGTAGTAGTTTCTGGTGGTGTAGTAGGTTCATTTGGTAAGGCTCATTCGGCTTGAATGCCAGTGTCGGGTTCATCGGGTTCCAGTATCACCGGATCGGAGGTAGATACTATGGGTATCTCTACTTCATCATTAGGCATATAGAGTTGTGGTGTAGGTTGTCCCTTTCGGATGACTCTATGATTTGGTCAGCATGGCACATTATTATGCTTTCTCCAATGTCCACGGTATACATCAGCGGTCCTAGTCATGTGCAGATAGTTCCAGGCTGCCATTTCTCGGTACTGTAGTCCCGGGCCAAAACATGTTGACCTATCTGGAAGGTTCTAGTTGGCCTTTCATTCATGCCCAGTAATTGCCGGTCCTCCACGTCCCTTCTGATGTTTGGCTTGATCAAATCCAGCCGGCATCTTAGGCTTCTATTGAAAAACATCATGGTGGGAGTTTGGTTTGTAACCATATGTGTTGCATTCCTGTATGAAAACAAGAAGTTATCCACCTTATGCTGAAGTTTTATGTCTTCATTACCCATGGCCTTTATGGCCTTCTGGAAGGTCTGGACAAACCTTTCAACCAATCCATTGGTGGCGGGATGGTATGGGGCGGACATGTAGTGCTTAACCCCATTGTTTTTTAAGACCTTCCTGAATTCTTCGGACACAAATTGCGGTCCATTATCAGAACAGATCTGTTCAGGCAGCCCATTCCTGGCAAATATGGTCCTTAAGCCTGTGATGTTTTTTTCCGTGGTGGTGGAGGACATCTTTATTACCTCCGGCCACTTGGAGTGTGCATCAACCGCGATTAAGAACATTGAGTCCATAAATGGACCAGCAAATTCGATGTGTACCCTTTGCCATGGAGATGAGGGTCACTCCCATGGATGTAGAGGGGCTTGTGGTGGAGCGTTTTTGACCTTCTGTCATCCTAGGCAGCTCTTGGTAATTTCTTCGATGTCTCCATCGATACCTGGCCACCATACAAACGCCCTGGCTAGGTTCTTCATTTTCACTCTGCCCAGATGCCCCGCGTGAAGCTCCTTTAGAACTTTATCCTGGAGTTTGGGTGGAATCACCACTCTGGATCCACGCATCAAGGTTCCGCAGCACACTGACAGCTGTTCTCTTCTTTGCGAGAATGCTGGCAACAGTGGCTCGCCATGTGCTGGCCATCACTTCACTGTTAAATCGTAGACTCGTGAGAGAGTCAGGTCATTTCTAGTTTCCCTTTCAATGGCAGAATTTGTTACTGGTAGACATTCGACTATGGTAGAGTGGAAAATCTCCACTGGGTCTACGGTAGGTGCCTCTTCTACCGTTGGCAACGGTAGGCACGATAAACCGTCAGCATTCCCATGCTGTTTTGATCCTTTGTATTCTATGTTATATTGGTGTGCCCCTAGAAAAAGGGACCACCTCTGTAGCCTTTGCACTGTCATAATGGGAACACACTTTTTAGGGTTGAATATGGAGATGAGGGGTTGATGGTCAGTCAACAAGGTAAATTTTTGTCCGTGTAGGTAATGGTTGAATTTCTTCACTCCCCATCCCAGGCTGAGTGCTTCCCTGTCGATTTGGGCATAGTTACACTCAGCTGAGTTCAATGAGCGTGACGCAAAAGCTATCGGCCATTCCGAGCCATCAGGGAATCTATGCGATAATACTGCTCCTACGCCGTAAGGGGATGCATCGCATCCCAGTCTGATTGGCAGTGATGGGCTGTAATGAGCCAAAACTTCTTTGGACGTGATTAAGTCTTTACATTTATAGAAGGCACGTTTACAGTCTTCGCTCCATTTCCAAATTACTCCTGTTTGTAGCAGTAAATTAAGAGGGTGCAGAAGAGTTGATAAGTTCGGTAAAAATTTATGATAGTAATTTATTAATCCCAGGAACGACCTTAATTGTGAAACATTTTCAGGTGCTGTGGCTTTTATTATGGCTTCAATTTTTTCAGGTGACTTATGCAACCCTTCCTTATTAATTATGTGGCCACAATATGATATTTATTCTGGAAAAATTCGCACTTGGGGCGATTTGCTCGTAGGCCCCGTTCTCTCAGCCTAGTGAGCACCTGCTCCAAATTGGCAAGGTTCTCGTTGTCGTTTTCTCCTGTTACAAGGATGTCGTCTAGGTAGCATTGAGTCCCCGGAATCCCTTGGAGGACTTGCTCCATAGCTCTTTGCCAGATAGCTGGAGCGGATCTTACTCCGAAAACCAGTCGATTGTACTGGTACAGGCCTTTGTGTGTATTTATCGTGAGATACTTTTTAGAGGCCTCTTCAACATCCATCTGTAGATATGCCTGTGCCAAGTCAATTTTGGTGAAACGTTTCCCTCCAGATAGTGAGGCGAAAATATCTTCTATCCTCGGTAGAGGGTACTGTACCGTGTGAAGGACCGGGTTTACAGTCACCTTGAAGTCTCCACAGATGCGAATTTTTCTCTATTCTTCAGATTTATCATTATTCAATGTTTTCTTCATGACCAGGACGATGGGTGTTGCCCACTCGCTCCAGTCTATTTTGGATAATACGCCTGCCTTTTCCCAATTCTCCAGCTCTGCCTCGACTGCTGGACGAATTGCGTATGGCACCGGTCTTGCCTTAAAAAACTTGGGAATTGCCGCATCTTCCACTTTTATTGAGGCGGTGATGCCTTTCAAGGTTCCTAGTTTCTCTTGAAACACCTCCTTAGCGTTGGCCAAGATGTCTTTTAATCATTCAGGTATGACGTCATCGTCATTTTTTTCGTTACTGGTCACCGTCAGTGCCTGAATGGAGTGCCAGTCTAAACGTATTTTCCTGATCCATTCACGTCCCAACAGCGGTGGACTACCATCTTGTAGAACGTATAAATACAACTTCTGTATTTCCTTGCCGTTGTATACAACAGGCACCCATATTTTTCCTTTGGGGTATACTTTCTGCCCCGTATATGTTTTCAAGATAATGGATGTGTCTTTTAAAGGTACATGCGGAAATAGCCGCTCATAATCCCGTCGATTTATGATGGTCAGAGCTAATCCTGTATCTAGCTCCATTTTAACTGGGGACCCTGCTATCGTGAGGGTAACCCAAATGGTCTGGTAATCTTCTTTGGCAATTACATTATGTAATTTGAGACAGCTTACTCTCTTGTTTTCAGAGTCGCTATCACTCTTCTGGTCTTCGGCACTACTGTCCGTCATCATTTGTACCTCTCTGTACTTTTCTTTACTGATTTTTTTTTTCCTGTCCCTGGATTTTTTTTGTCCAGATCGGCATACCCGTGCAATGTGTCCAATCTTTCCGCATTGCCTGCATGCTTTGTCCTTGAACCAGCAGTCCCAGTGGTCATGGGTGGATCTGCCGCAGTGATAACATCTCTCGAAGCCCTGTGTCATTTCATGGGTGCCGAACTCCTGTGTCTTTTGTTGTATCTCTGCAGCTCCTCTTGCGGCTGCTTCGTATGATACAGCCATACTGAAAGCCTTGTCCAGTGTCAAATCTTTCTCAGAAAGCAGCCTTTTCTGTGTTCCTTCACTTAGGAGACCGCAGACGAATTTGTCTCGAAGATAATCTGCTAGTCCTGCCCCGAATTGGCAGTGCTTTGATAGCTTTCTTAATTCGGTGAGGTAATCAGCATTACTTTCATTCTTGTGTTGATTCCTCTTGAAGAATTTGAATTGTTCCGCTATCAGCAGCAGTGTTGGGTTTAAGTGCTCCTGTAGGGTATCAACAATTTCCTTAAAATTCTTGTCCTTTGGTTTGGCTGGAGTGATTAAATTTCATAACAGCCCGTAAGTCTTTGTGCCCATTAGATTTAGAAGTACTGACGCTTTTTTATCATTTTCTATTCCATTTGCGGTGCAATATACCTCCACTCTTTCCACATATGTGGTCCAATCCTCTATATCATTATCAAAAGCATCAATATTGCCAGCCTTAGGCATCCTGGAAAAAAAATGGCGCTTCCCGCGCTTTCCCGCCACTGCTGCCGATGACAACGCTGTTTTCCGCGTATTATTAAAATTTTCATTTACAGGTGGAGACTCATTCCCGCCGGACTCTCTCTGCTAGGTTTGAACGCCGACCTGCTTGCAGCGCCGGCCGTCTCCCGAGTGCTCCCTCCCCATCTGTTACTGCTTGCCTCTGCCTTCGCTGCTTGGCCTCGCTGCAGAGCCAGCCGATGCAGCACTAGCCCGACGCCCAGGAAGGATTATTGCAGTACCTGCCACCAGCTCGGCTTGCTGGTGAAACCACAGATTTTTCTTTTTCTTGCTTTTCTTCGACTTTGGACGTCTGAGGAATCGATGTCCTTGAGGTGCTGCTGAATTGCAGGTAAGTCCGCTTCCAATTCGTCGCCACTGTTGTGTCCGTGTGTTAATAGAGACACTGAAGGCAGGAGTTGGTTTCACAGGTGTTTACTGAACAAAGTCTGGAGGTGAACTATCTGATACAACACAATATACAGGCTTATATAGCCCGAGTGGCCATTACCTGCATTACCGTACACAGGGGGCTCTTAAAGGCACATACACCACAGTCTCCAATACTCTGCTTACCTGAATCAGTCAAATGCAATGGACAGTACATGACAAATCCATTTGATTTTACGTTTGGTAACCAGTTGATTGGGTCTGTATTCTAGACAGAGTGACTGCTTAGTCTAGGGGTATGAAACTTGCATTGGGGATTGTAGATGGATGTTTGTGAACGGTCCCGCGTGAGCCCCTTTTTAACGTCGACTTCTAATATTGAACTTGCGCTCAAAGCTTGATCTAATCCACCTAAGAAATATTCGGCCAGGACCCAAATCATTCTCCAACAATCTCCAGTGGCTTTGGAGGAAGGTCAATGCAAACTGCAATTTAAATATCATAGCTTTAAAGGCAAACAATTAAAGTATTTTTTTTAGCAATCAATCACTTTTGAAGGTTGAAGGTATATTTGGGTCTGTCCATGTTCGATACAAATGTATTTGTGAGTTGCTATTCTGTTAGATGTAAATTATTCTCCACCTCTGTTCGTTGTAAATATAATAATTAGATATATTTGTATTATTTATTACTGTTTTGGATGGGGGAATCTGTGGCAGTTATAAATGTATTGCTGAGCTCTGCCAAATGTTTTCAGAAAATGTGAGGTTTAGAAAGTAATAACACTGCATCCATCAGCCTCTCTGATGCCTCCTGAGCACCTCTTACCCTGTCTGATAGGCCCTGTGCGTCTCTTACCCTATCTGGCACCTCTTGAGCATGCCTTATGTCTCTGACACATCAGGAACGTCTCTTACCATGTCTGATACATCCACAGCATCCCTTACTCTGTCTGATACATCCGGACGTCCCTTACCCTGTCTGGTGCATAGGGAGCGTCCCTTACCTTGTCTGGTACATCCGGAGCGTCCTTTAAAGTGTCTGGTCCATCCGGAGCGTCCGTTACCTTGTCTGGTGCATCCAGAGTTTCCCTTGCCCTTTCTGATCCATCCATAGCGTCCCTTATCCTGTCTGGTACATCCAGAGCGTCGGTCACCCTGTCTGCTACATCCAGAGCGTCCCTTACCCTGTCTACTACATCGGGAGCGCCCCTTACGCTGCCTGTTAATTCCGGAGCGCCCCTTATCCTGTCTCATCCATCTGGAGCGTCCCTTACCCTTTCTGATACATCCGGATCGTCCCTTACACTGTCTGGTAGATCCGGATCCACCCTTAGCCTGTCTGGTTCTTCCAAAGCGTCCCTTTCCATGTCTGGAACATCTGGAGCGTCCCTTACCCTGTCTGGACCATACGGAACGTCCCTTACCCTGTCTGATCCATCCAGAGCGTCCTTACCCTGTCTACTATTTGCGGAGCATCCCTTACCCTGTCTGCTACGTCCGGAGCGTCCCTTACCCTGTCTGGAACATCCGGAGCATCTCTTACTCTGTCTGATCCATCCGGAGCGTCCCTTACCCTGTCTGCTAAATCCGAGCGTCCTTTACACTGTCTGCTACATCCGGAGAGTCCCTTACCCTGTCTGATCCATCCGCAGCGTCCCTTACCCTGCCTGCTCCACCCGGAGCATCCCTTACCCTCTCTGCTACATCCGGAGAGTCCCTTACCCTGTCTGGTCCATCCCGGGCGTCCTTCACGCTTTCTGATACATCCGGAGCGTCCCTTACCCTATCTGCCAAATCTGGAGCATCCGTTACCCTGTCTGCCACATCCGGAGCGTCCCTTACCCTGTCAGATCCATCCGGAGGGTCACTTCCTCTCTTTGTTCCCTCCTGAGAGTCCATTATCCTGTTTGATGTCCAGTTTGCCAAAATTGAATATTTCTCCCCTCATTTGCAACTATGAACCGCTTCCCATCGCTCACACTCATCAACTGTTTAGGGAAAAGCACCAACTGCTAGGAGAACTATACACAGTTCTTCAGTTAGCCTCCCCAGTTCACTTGATTTCCCAAGGAAATTTCGTGTAAAATCGAGCTGCTTTGGTTCCAAACGCCCGCCCTGCTTTCGCAGCGCTTGTCTGTCGAGCGCCCGCAGGTCTAAATGTATCGACTGGTTTCAAAGCACCAATTCAGTTTGGTGCAAATGGGACATGTAACAGGTGTTTAAACACCATCATCCCTTTTGTCTCTTAATCCCTCCTGCCTTCCATCCTATCACAGACCTTCCCTTTTTTCTTTCCTCTCCTCCCCCTTTCACTGCCCCGACACTTGGTTAAAAACCTGTTACATCTCCAGCTTTCTCCAGTTCTGACGAAGGGTAATCGACCTGAAACGTTAACTCTGTTTCTCTCTCCACAGACGCTCGCTGAGCTGCAATGTATATCTCGTTGCACTTCTAGTTAATGGGTGAAACAGTCATTCAAAGTTTTTGGGTTCCATTCCCACCAGAGTCGCTGTTCAGTCAGATTTCGGTGATGAACGTTTGCAGCAAAACCACGACTCCTTTATTTACGTCCTTCAATGATTGGGAATCGCCAGCGAGGTCGTTTGAATTGTGAATAATTAAAATGTCAGCTTCAATCTGCTCACCTCCTTGAAATAGTTGCTTTATTCCACGTGTGTTTTGTCGACAAACCCTGTGCATTCTGTCCTCTGGAGCTCAAACATTCTCTGGAGAAACGTCAATCGTGCCTTCTGTAAAGAAATCATTTGAACCGGGGAACCTCTCCCATATCAATCAATGAAATCCTCAAACTGCAGAGCCTGTGTCCAGGAGAACAAGGGGTTGACCACTTAGGATTGAGATGAGGAGAAATGTCTTCACTCAGAGGGTGGTGAATCTTTGGAATTCTCTATCCCAGAGGGCTGTGGAGGCTCAGTCTTTGAGTCTGTTCAAGACAAAGATCGATAGATTTTTGAATATTAAGGAAATCCAGTGATCTGGGGACATTGCAGGAAAGTGGAGATGAGGTAGAAGATCAACCATGATCTTATTGAATTGCGGAGCAGGCTCGAGGGTCCAAATGGCCTACTCCTGCTCCTATTTCTGAAGTTCTTATGTACTTAAGTAGGAATCAAAACCCCGAGACCAACGAGCCGCTGGAAACGAAGCCGTAAGTTTTTCCGGCCACCGACAGCCGATCAGACCACTTCTGTCCATCCAATCCCGCTTTCTAATACAATGTTCAACGATATCAAGTGATACACGAAATATTTCAAGTCAACAATATTAGACCCACTTCACCAGATTCGTCTTGAAAATCCATTTTTAACTTTTCTGAATTACTTCCCCTGACGTCTCAGTCATTATTTCTTTCTTTGCCCTTTTCTGCTGGTGTTGCAGGTGAGATCAGCCTCGGCCATTCAAGGAAACCTGAGATGTCCATCAGGGTAAGACACAGCGAGACTAAGAGACAGAGACAGGGAGAGAGATGGTGCCTACGGGTACAATTTTCACACAGAAAATTTTGCTGTATTAAATGCGAGAGGCGAAGTTTCAAAACCCTCGGCGTGGCGATATTGCAGAAAACTTAAAATAAAAACTGCCACAAATACTGTGCAGAGCCTGTGCCCAGTGTATATCAAGAAACCCACGATTTTATTATTAAAAGCGGGAATTCAGTCCCAGGTGTGCTGAAACTGTGAGGTAAATATGTAAATCCGCTTGTTTACAGAAGCCTGCTCCACATTTTCCACATTGCCAATCTGGGAGCATGAGCAGGATATATCTACAAGTCTGCTGCTCACCCACAAAGCAGCACAAACTCACGGATTCAGAAACAGCTCATAGATGGAGAATCAATGGTAAGCGATACCAAAGGGACTGGCAATTCCTGTAACCTAGGGAAAATGCTTTGTCTCCGTGGGTTAGTTGGTTAAAGTGCCTGTTTATAAACAGACGTTTCTGGCGTGGACTCCCAGCTTTGTTGTATAATTTGTGATATTAAGCAACAAAATAACACTGTATCTGGAAATCACGCTGACCAAAGCATGGAAATAACAATTTTAATAAAATTACCAGCATTTTTTTGAAATGATTTGTGTAAACCATGGATCTGAGGAGAGCTCTTCGACCTGAAACATTAACCCTGTGTGTCCGTCTCCACAGATGATCCCGGACCTGCGGAGTGTTTACAGCATTTTCTGAATAATTTCAATTCCAGACTCTGTAGTATTTAGCATTGTCCTTTAGCCTTTCATTATCAGAAACAAGACTGTGACTGGACAATTGACACTTTAGATCTGGTAAGCATTGGTGGTTCAGGGACTAAATTCGCGCCCGCATTGCAGGAGGCACGGTCTCGAC
The DNA here is from genome assembly GCF_052327205.1 of Somniosus microcephalus. Lineage (NCBI taxonomy): Eukaryota > Metazoa > Chordata > Chondrichthyes > Squaliformes > Somniosidae > Somniosus > Somniosus microcephalus. The sequence goes on from NW_028225179.1 coordinate 18,738,377, forward strand.
TTCCGGCCAATGCAAGTGTGAGCTTCTTACCAAAATACAACAGCAAAATGCTGTGGATGTTGGAATTCGTACTAAAGTACTTCGGTTAACATTTTAAATTAAAGAAGTTTCATGAAACGTAGCACAAAAAAGACATTTGTATCAAACTTTCCGTCATTCTGCTTTCAAGGAAAAGAGCAATAATTTGAGTTAAGCATCCGTGGGACAAACCTGAGGGAAACAGCTCCGAGCTTCCACAAGGAGGGAGAAGCTGAGACCCGAGCGAGAAAGGAGAAAGATTGGGAGGAAGGATTTGGTTAAAGGCGGTTAGAGCCCGAAGCTGCGGTAATATTTTGGGGATTTGAGGTGGGTTGCATTGTGTTCTGAATTCGGCACCCGCGGGACCAATTCAAAAGCCAGCTTCTCACATCCTTTCAGCGCTAGACAAAGCAGCACTGACTAATATTCAGGGCAGAGGGTGTTTCCACAAGATTGACGCTGAATGTAAGTTTATCCCAATTCAGGCGAGCTCATGGCTGCAGAAAGCAAAATGTAAATGTCCTGCATTGGCCAGAATCGAACACGGGTGTAAGACCTCCAATGAAACACAGAGACGGACACTTTAACTTTACTCAGTTGGCTTGTTTTCAGTTGCTCCTGTGAAGCTCTGGGATTTAGAAAGATAGGGTAAAAACTACATGTTTTTAATGGAATGTATTTATGTTTTCTGCAATGTCGATTGGCTGTAAGAAGCTGAGTTTTTACTAAAATCTAGTGAGGTTCGACCAGAATTTGAAGCTGGGATCTATCGCAATTCAGCTGTGATACGCCTAAAGTGATAATTATACCCCTAGACCAATGAGCCACCGACATATAAGTGTGACACTCATTAAGGACCGGAATCTCAGATTCTGACGGTACTGAAGTAAGCTGTCTCTGAGAGTGCTATCTAATTAGTCCCACTCTCCAAAGACCTACAAGTGTTTTCCCTTTAAAGTATATATTGGTAACTTGAGACATGACATAACCTAAATTAAGCAGGCTTGGGAGCAAAAGGTGAATTTGGACATGACGTTAAAGGTGAACGTCAAAAGAACCGAAGGTGTCAAACATCAAACATTCAACATAAACGACGCGGATGGGATTCGAACCCACGCGTGCAGAGCACAGTGGATTAGCAGTCCATCGCCTTAACCACTCGGCCACCTCATCTCCGGTCAACGCTTTCGTTTACTACTTTTTGTATCCAAACAGAACGAATCGGCCAGAAAGTCCATTTCACCATTTGTCCTGCCCGTGCACCCAGGTCTACAATGTTGAAAATGTACAATCAGCTCTGTAAGCAAAAGGCCTTCCATTAATTCAGGTGAGGGACTGTCAAAAATGGTCGGTTTGATGTCAAATTCAGAACAGAGATGAAAAAGTTTGCCGTCGTCAAGAAGTCGTGGGGAGGATTGAGAGCAAATCCAACGCAACACCTCATATAAAGGAGTGGATTTTGGAAAAGATTAATATATTTCGAATTAAGCGAGCTGGGTTCGCACCTGTGCAGGGAAACCCAATGCAACTTCGAACACAACACCTTAACAACTCGTACGATAGAAAAATACTGCAGATGCTGGAAATCCGAAATAACAACAAAAAATGCTGGAAAAATTCCGCAGGCCAGGCAACATCCGTGGATAGAAATTAGAGTCGACGTTTCGGGTGAACCCTTTTTCAAAACTGGAAAGGAAATTAAATAGATCGAAGGCAGGGCTGCGATAGAACAAAAGAAGTAAAGAGACATTAAGAGGTATTCAAAACGAGTCGAGATGGTAATAGGACAGTGGAGACAAAAGATGGCTCAGATTGGGTGTGAAGTGTATTGGCAGGATGAGAGACAGCTGCCATGTGGGAGAGAGAAAAAAAGGAAAGGGGGGAAGGGAAAACCAAAACAAAGTGGTGGAAAAAAATGTAAGTAAAAATGTAATAGGGGCCGAGATTATGATCTGAAATTGTTGAACTCGATATTGAGTCTGGAAGGCTGCAAAGTGCCTAATCGGAAGATGAGGTGCTGTTCCTCGAGTTTACATTGAGCTTCCGTGGAACAATGCAAGAGGCCAAGGACGGTGAGGTCCGAGTGGGAATGGAGCGGGGAACTAAAATGACAGGCGACCGGAAGCTCGGGGTAACCCTTACGGACTGAACGGAGATGTTCTGCAAAGCGGTCACCCAATCTGCGTTTGGTCTCCCCAATGTAGAGGAGACCACATCGTGAGAAGCGAATACAATTTACTATTCGCAAGAAGTACAAGTAAATCTCTGTTTCACCTGGAAAGGGTGTTTGGGGCCCTGGACAGTGGGAAGGGGGGAGTTATAGGGGCAGGTGTTACATCTCCTGCGCTTGCAGGGGAAAGTGCCAGGTGAAGGGGAAGTTCTGTTGGCGGTGATAGAGGAGTGGACTAGGGTGTCTCGGAGGGAGCAGTCCCTACGGAATGCTGAAAGGGGAGGGGAGGGGAAGATGCGTTTGGTGGTGGGATCACTTTGGAGGTAACGGAAATGGCGGAGGATGATCCGTTAAATGTGGAGGCTGGTGGGGTGAAAGATGAGGACAAGGGGAACCCTATCGTGGTTCCGGGAGGGAGTGGCAGGGGTGAGGGCAGAAGTGCGGGAGATAGAACGGACATGGTAGTCGCAGCTGAAATCGCACTCCTTTTAAAAAGACTAACACACAGAATGATCCGGGACTGTGAGCTTACCCATTTTAAATAGGCACAGAATGATCCGTGACTGACAACAATCCTGATTACGATTAGCAGCGAAATCAGACGCTTTATCCATTAGGCCAAGGAAATTCCGTGTGCAATCCGGCTATTTTGCTTCCAAAGGCCGGCCCTGCTTTCGCAATGCTTGTCTGTCGAGCGGTTCCGTAGGTTTCAATGTATCGACTGGTTTCAAAGCACCAATTGAGATTGGTGCAAATGGGACATGTGCCCCCAGGAACAACGATGGTCGCAGAGCAAACTTAAGTTTGGTGAAGTTAAGCAGTTGAAAGTGAATGTTAGATTAAGGTAATACCTCAGGAAAGTGGTAAAGAACTGGAAGGAGGGAAGAAAAGGAGGGCTATTGATTGTGGAAGGAAAAAAAAGCTGGGAGAAGAGGTGGGTTTGAATTATGGAGCATCCAGCTCAGGCATGTGAGAGCGCGGGGTTTTGAAGGAGTAAATAGGTTTTCACCACCAACAAATAACATTTGTTTCATGTAGTAATGATTGATTCCTTGTTGCGTTCTATCAGCAGGTGCCACAGAGAACAAAATATATAAAGTGAGTTATACCGTGACTGGGATTCCAACCGAGGTTACTGCGGGCTCAACGCAGAGTACTGACCACAGTATGATCATGGCGCCACACATTAGCTGTTGTTCTTCTGCTCTGTCCACAGCAAAGTAACGCACGGTACCGCTTAGAAAAGATGGATTTTTGGAGAAGGCCAAAATCAACACCGCCAGAAATTATGACAGTGGTGGAATTCGACCCATGTCCCACACCGACTGGAGCCTTTATCCAGAATGGGAACTAATGCAGCCGCATTCACATTTAAAAGGATTGTAGCCCTTTCACACGAGAATAAACTCACCCCTGGAGAGTCATAATGAAGAAAACAAAGGCTCCGCTAAGAGTCGAACCCAGGACTATCCTTTTTATTCGATAGTAGTTTTGACCAGCTAAGCCACAGAGCCAAATTACGCCGCCACTGCTTGCCTTCACTCACTGCTATCTATCAGGTACCGGTCACTGACTGCTGGAGTCTGAGGCCATTTTGCATTGATCCATCTCTCTTGTCCGCCTTGTGTCCCGATGCTGCCTGTATCTCTCGCTGCGTTTATCTTAGTGTCAATCTGTGAGTTGATTCTTAATTAATACCTGTGTTTGTATCTTACATTAAATAAATGATGGGATCAAACAATTCTTCCTCTTATACTGGGGAACTAATGAGCTAACATTCATAACAAGATATTTTTTATTGTGATGCAGCAAATACAGTATTCCATCTTGAATGATTTAGGTTCATTCTGTGCACAAAGGAACTTTGACCCCAACGTGTTTCCAATAGGCTGCCTTTAAATTTGACGACACAAAAGCCACCATTGCACCTCAAGGTGATTCATCAATAATAAACAGAGAAGTCAAGCAGTGAAAGGGTATTTGTAGAAAGGGTTGTGAGACAGTGGAATGCACTGGCCCAGAGCAGCAGATTTAAAACAAAGTATAAAAATCTGCAGGTTGTGGGAGGAAGGGGAGAGATAGGCAAGAGAACCACAGGTCAGATCACGTTGGAAGTTACTGGCCCCGAATCTGCATTAAATTCCCCCACTATAGTTAAACACATTTAATGTCATATTCATACATTGATGCCTTTGAGCAATATATAAGTTGTAACGAGGTCTCTGGTCTAAAATAACTGCTTTATATATTTGGACCCAGCCGCTTTGTTTAGGCTCTACCCCGAATATTTATCTCCAACCTAGAATCTGCTTATAATCTAAAGTCAAGGTTTCAGCAGCCGGCGGGCAGGGAGCAGAGGCTGAGGCTGATCTGTGTCATCTGGGAGCAGAACACAATATTCCTGCTGTTTATTGTCATTATCCTGCACAATATTGATACTGTGTGGTAAACCACTGTTATACCTGCCTGTGTGGGTGTTTGTATTCCACTGTGTACATGTCTGTACATGCCTCGGCTGACTCCTCCCACGAGTCCAGGTATAAAGGTGACTGCTCCACAGTCCCTCTGTATTCTGGACTGGTCGACCACTCGAGGCACACCTTCATTCTCTTGTTAATAAAAGCCTGTTAGTTACTCGCTTAACCTCAGTCTTTTGAGTAATTGATAGTGCATCAATTTTATTAACAAGATTTTTTATAATGGAGTAGATCCTCACACCAGCATGCCTGGACTTAGACCATCGGGAAGCGGACGCATCCACCAAGTTTGCTCACTGGCTTAGGTCCTTTGAAAGATTCCTGATCGCCTCCGCTGCAACGGTCAAATTGGATGAGGACAAACTGGAAGTCCTGAACTCCAAAGTGAACCACCGAGCGTACTCGGTCATCCAGGACGCGACCTCGTACACGGCTGCTCTCAAGCTCCTCAAGGACCAGTACACGCGCCCAGTGAACGAGGTGTATGCCAGGCACCTCCTGGGGAGTCGTAAACAACAACCTGGGGAATCGACCGAGGAATACCTTCAGGCACTGCCTGTGCTTGGCCGGGCCTGTGGTTGTAAGGATGTAAAGGCGCCGTGTACACAGAGGAACTTATCCAGGACGCTTTTGTAGCGGGTCACAGGTCCAATTACACCCGACAGCGACTGTTGGAGCAGAGTGACCTCGACCTCAACAAGGCCTCTGAACTCACACTATCATTGGACACAGCCTACCAGGGCATGGATGCCTACTCCTCTGCACCATGGACGCCGCGGGGAACAACAGCCTGGGACACAGTGGGACCGTCTCATAGCGCCGTGCCACTCCAGCCACATCCCAGCAACGGCCCAACTACCGCAGCAGTGTCCCAAGGCCAGAAATGCTACTTCTGTGGCCAGGCCAAACACCCCAGAGCGCGCTGCCCGGTGAAAAATGCGATCAGCTCGGGCTGCGGGAAGAAGGGACACTACGCCAGCGTCTGCAGGGCCAAAGCCACCCCGAACCCCAGCAGCGCCGCATGTGGGCCGTGCGGGCCGCCATCTTGGGCCTCCCCAGCCATGTGCGAACCACCAGAACAGCAGCCATTTTGGACGCCTCCAGCCACATGGGGATCATGGACGCCGCCATCTTGGACGCCAGCCGGGACGCAGCAGGCCCCAACACCGCCTCATCTGACACCCACAACGACACACCGACCCCTACGCTGGCCTCCGTTACCCTGGACCAAGCGAGACCTCACCAACTGGCCCGGTCCACAATGGACATTAAGGTAAATGGTCACAAAATAATCTGCCTTTTTGACTCTGGGAGCACGGAGAGCTTCATCCACCCCGACACGGTGCGACATTCCTCTCTCCCAGTCCTGCCTGCGCACCAACGGATTTCAATGGCCTCCGAGTCCCAGTCGGCAGACATTGGCGGCTACTGCGTGGTGACACTCTTAGTAGACAGGACTGTGTATGATAATTTTAAACTTCTGGTCCTGCCCCACCTCTGCGCTGCCGTTCTACTGGGGTTAGATTTTCAGTGCCACCTTAAAAGTGTTACGATGGCGTACGGTGGACCCCTCCCCCCACTCACAGTCTGCAGCCAGCAGCTTCCAAACTACCCGCCGCGCACCAGGTGCAACCTCTCCACACTCAGAGTCACTCCCCCCTACTGTTTGCTAACCTCACCCCCGACTCTAAGCCCATCGCCACAAAGAGCAGGCGATACAGTGCCGGGGACAAGGATTTCATTAAAACTGAAATGGAGCGGCTCCTGAAGGAAGGGATTATTGAGGGCAGCACCAGCCCCTGGCGAGCCCAGGTTGTGGTCGTTAAGACCAGCGAGAAGCAGCGCCTGGTCATCGACTACAGCCAGACAATAAATCGCTACACCCTGCTGGATGCTGACCCACTCCCCCGCATAGCTGATATGGTCAACCAGATCGCGCAGTACCGCATCTTCTCGACCATTGACCTGAAATCAGCGTACCACCAGCTCCCTATCCACCCTGAGGACCGCCAGTATACTGCCTTTGAGGCAAACGGCCGCCTCTATCACTTCCTTAGGGTTCACTTTGGCGTCACCAACGGGGTCTCCGTCTTCCAAAGGGAGATGGACCGGATGGTCGATGAAAATGCGTTGCAGGCCACTTTCCCATATCTGGACAATGTGACCATCTGTGGCCATGACTTGCAGGACCATGACGCAAACCTCGAAAAATTCCTCTGCACCGCCCAACTCCTGAACCTGACGTATAACAAGGAGAAGTGCATATTCCGCACAACCCACCTCACCATCCTTGGCTGTGTTGTGGAACAGGGAGTCATCAGTCCCGACCCCGACCGGATGCGTCCCCTTATGGAACTCCCACTGCCCCACTGCTCTAAACGCCCTGAAGAGGTGCCTAGGGTTTTTCTCCTATTACGCCCACTGGGTCCTTTACTATGCGGACAAGGCCCGTCCGCTGATCAAGTCCACCTCTTTTCCCTTGACAGCAGAGGCCCGCTTAGCCTTCCACCGTATCAAGGAAGATTTTGCCAAAGCCACCATGCACGCAGTGGACGCATCCATCCCCTTCCAGGTGGAAAGCGATGCTTCCGACTTTGCCCTGGCCGCTACCCTTAATCAGGGGGGGAGACCCGTGGCCTTCTTTTCATGAACCCTCCAGGTCCCGGAGACCAGACACTCCACTGTTGAGATGGAGGCCCAGGCTACTGTGGAGGCTGTGCGTCATTGGTGGCACTACCTGGCCGGAAAACGTTTTACTCTGCTCACTGACCAGCGTTCAGTTGCTTATATGTTTAACAACAAGCAGAGGGGCAAAATCAAAAACGACAAGATCTTGAGGTGAAGAATCGAACTTTCCACCTAAAATTACGAGATCTTGTACCGGCCCAGGAAGCTCATTGAACCTCCGGATGCTCTATCGCGTGGCACCTGCGCCAGCGCGCAGATCGATAGACTGCGGGCCCTCCACAATGACCTCTGCCACCCGGGGGTCACCAGGTTCTTCCACTTCATCAAGGCCCGCAACCTGCCTTACTCCATTGAGGAGGTCAGGACCATGACCAGGAACTGCCAAGTCTGCGCTGAGTGCAAACCGCACTTTTATAGACCAGACAGGGCCCCCCTGATAAAAGCCACTCGCCCCTTCGAGTGCCTGAGCGTTGATTTTAAAGGGCCTCTCCCCTCCTCCGACCGCAATGTGTACTTCCTCAACATTATTGATGAGTACTCCCGTTTCCCGTTCACCATCCCCTGCCCGGACAAGACCAGTGCACGGTCATTAATTGTCTGAACGACCTCTTCACCCTGTTCGGTTTCCCCAGCTGTATCCATAGCGACCGGGGCTCATCGTTTATGAGCGACGAACTCCGCCAGTACCTGCTCGCTAGGGGTATTGCCACAAGCAGGACCACCAGTTACAACCCCCGGGGGAATGGACAGGTGGAAAGAGAGAATGCGACAGTTTGGAAGGCCGCCCTGCTAGCCTTAAAGTCTAGGGGCCTTCCGACCTCCCGCTGGCAGGATGTGCTCCCCGATGCACTCCACTCTATTCAGTCACTGCTCTGCACTGCCACTAACGCCATCCCTCATGAGAAAATGTTTGTCTTCCCAAGGAAGTCCACATCGGGGACATCGCTACCGCCATGGCTGACGCCACCAGGGCCGGTCCTACTGAGAAGACACGTGAGGACCCATAAAATGGACCACCTGGTCGAGAGGGTCGACCTCCTCCACGCCAACCCCCAGTATGCTTACATTGCGTACCCGGACGGGCGGGAGGACACAGTCTCCATACGAGACCTCGCACCCTCAGGGGCCCCAGTAACCCACTACCCACTACCCCCCCCCCCACGATCCAATATCCAACCCCAGCAGATGGCATGCCTGGGCCCCGCAACCAGCTCGACACCCACGAGGACTACACACTAGTGCCCCAGCCTACACGGGACTCGACGCTGGAAGCTTCACTACCCCTGCCGTCGCCACATCCATCACAGCGGCAGACAAGACCTCCGGAGAGACTCGAATACACAAACTTTTAATACACTTCACCCCGCCGGACTCATTTTTAAACAAGGGGTGAATGTGGTAAACCACTTTTATACCTGCCTGTGTGGGTGTTTGTATTCCACTGTGTACATGTCTGTACATGCCTCGGCTGACTCCTCCCACGAGTCCAGGTATAAAGGTGACTGCTCCACATTCCCTCTGTATTCTAGACTGGTCGACCACTCGAGGCACACCTTCATTCTCTTGTTAATAAAAGCCTGTTAGTTACTCGCTTAACCTCAGTCTTTTGAGTAATTGATAGCGCATCATACTGTTCTCAACATCTTACACTCCACTTAAGTATCAGAGCGTGTAGTTTTTGGAATGATTGCTGTGGCTCTTTTCAATGTTATGAATTCGTAGCAAATTATGGATTTGGATGTGGTGTACTTGGTTTTTCAAAATGCTTTCGATAAGGTCCCGCATAAGATATTAGCGTGTAAAATTAAGGAACATGGTATTGGGGCAAGGTATTGACTTGAATAGAGAACTGGTTGGCAGACAGAAAGGAAAGAGTTGGAATAAACAGCTCTTTTTCCGAATGGCAGTCAGTGACTAGTGGGGTACGGCCGGGATCGGTCCGTGGACCCCAACTATTCACAATGGGGCAGTAATCCCTCCCCAAACGCGTGAGTACGGAAGGGGTACTCACGCGTCTGGCCGGAGGAAATGCCGTTTTTCAGCGTGCACAGCGCATGCGCTGAAAAGCGGCATTTCCTCTCCTCTAACCCAAGAGGTGAAGAGGCTAGTGCATGCGCTGTAGAGGGCAGCACGTGTGTCTTGGATTTCCTCTGTTTTGGGGGATTTGCGCATGTGTAAAGGCCTCCGGTCTTTACGCTTGTAAAAAGCACATGTATATATTTATTTTTACAGGTAAGTGGTGTTTTAGTGCAATTTAGAATTTTTTTTTCCACAGTTTTATTATTTTAAAGAATCTACAATAAGGTAAGTTTAGTTTTAGACCCTTTTTATTAAAAATTTATTCTTTTCAAAAAAAAAATTATTCTTTAAATTATTTTTTAAAACTTATTTCTACTTAATTTAATGATTGGGATGTTTTTTAAAATTTTATTTAAAGTTTAAGTAGTGTTTTGGCGTGCTGTACTTCTCATGAGTTTGACAGTTCTTACTCTCAAACTTATGAATGAAGGTTCCCTTCCCCTGATTGGCTGAACAGTGCTCACCTGATCCCAGCCGGCACATCGCACTAACTATGCCGCTGGATCAGGTTAGCACAGCGCGCCGACATCAGAACCGGGCCACTGACAGGAAATCCACTGCAGGCCAGGTTTCAGATGTTGGCGCGCAGGGTGAGTGCACATCGGGGGCTTGCACGCGCGGCAAGCCCCCAACACCAAGTTCTGGGCCAATATATATTAATGATCTGGACGAGGGAACTAGATGTATTATCTCCAAGTTTGCAGACGACACAAAGCTGGGTGGGCATCTGTGCTGTGAGGAGGATGCCGAGAAGCTCCAGTATGATTTGGACAGGTTGGGTGAATTTGCAATGTCTGTCTGTCTGTTTGTGATGGCGGCGCGCACAGATGCAGCGGCTTTGTCTCTCCCGAGACTGAGCTTTTTCACCCTCCTTCTGAGTCTCTTCTGGACTCTGCTGATACGGGAATTGAGGGCAGACCTACCGTACATCCGGCAGACGCTCCTAGACATCGGGGCCGACTGCATGCGGCTCACACTCAGCGACTTCGATCTGCCTCCTGACATCGCCCGACCCCTGGGACCAGTGTGGCATCCTTCCCCAGCCGGAAGTCAGCGCAGACCGCACAGGGAATGCAAGCAGAAGCGGGTTAAGAGGGCCAGCATCCAAAACAGGCTGTAGAGGGCCCCACACAAACCCTCCCTCCAAAGTATTTTCCTGGCCAACGTCAGTTCACTAGAAAACAAAATGGATGACATCAAACTTGATCTCTCCACACAGAAAAAGACAAAAGAATGCTGCGCCATGATCTTCACAGAGACCTGGTTGAACAACGGCATCCCTGACAGCACCATCCAACTAGAAGGACGCACGGTCTTCCACGCCGACGGAACTGCAGACGCCAGTAAGAGCAAGGGAGGCGTTTTTGTGCATTTACACTAACAATGCCTGGTGCACTAACACGGACATAATCGATAGATCCTGCTCGGCTGATTTGGAATTTCTCATGGTAAGGTGCAGACCCTTCTACCTGCCTCGGGAATTCACGGCTGTTATCATCACTGCGGTCTACATCCCACCACACGCTAATGCCAAACTAGCACTGAAGGACCTCTACAGGGCCATCAGCGAACAACAAACTGCGCACCCAGATGGAGCTTTTATCGTCGCGGGGGACTTCAATCACATAAACCTAAAAACTGTACTACCGAAATTGCACCAGAATGTTTCCTGCCCCACAAGGGAGGAGAACACACTGGATCAAGTCTACACGAGCATTGTAGATGCTTATAAGGCCATTCCCTGCCCCACCTTGGGAAGTCTGACCACCTCTCCCTGTTTCTAGCCCTGGCATACAAACCGCTCATCAAAAGAGGGAGAACATCAGTGAGAGCAGTGAAAGTATGGCCAGAGGGGGCAGTATCAGAGCTTCAGGACTGCTTCGAACGCACTGATTGGGGCATGTTTGCCCATAATGACATCGAGGAATACGCATCCACAGTGCTTTTCTACATTAACAGCTGCGTCGAGGTCGTCACGACCCATAAAAATATCAGGACATAACCCAACCAGAAACCCTGGATGAACGGAGAGGTCCGCTCACTGTTGAAAGCACATGACACAGCATTTAAATCTGGTGACACGGCGGCTTACAGTGCAGCTAGGACCAACCTAAAAAAGGGTATCAGGACTGCCAAAAGGAAACAGACACTGTGGATAGAGGATCATTTCCACAACAACTCGAACCCCCGGCGCATGTGGCAACGCATCCAGTCCATCGCTGACTACAAGGGCAAAAACACCAGCCCCCCGGTTAGCGATGCCTCCCTTCCGGAGGAACTTAACAACTTCTACGCTCGCTTCGACAGGGACAACAGGGAGCCGGCTACCAAAGCCTTGCCACCCCTAGAAGACCAGGTGCTCACTCTGCCGACCTCTGACATAAGGGGTGTTCGACGCGGAGTGAACACACGAAGGGCTGCTGGACCGGATAGCATCCCTGGACGGGAACTCAAGGAATGTGCTGAACAGCTGGCTGATGTCTTCGCCGCCATCTTCAATCTGTCATTGGCCCAGGCAGTAGTCCCTACATGCTTCAAGGCCGCTACCATTATTCCTGTGCCAAAACAAATGGCTGTGACGTGCCTGAACGACTATCGACCTGTCACACTCGCACCCATCATAATGAATTGTTTCGAGAGACTGGTCCTGGCTCACATCAAAGCCAGCGTTCCCGCCTCTCTTGAACAACACCAGTTTGCCTATCGTGCAAACAGATCAACGGAGGATGCAATCACAAATGCTCTACACTCGGCACTGAATCACTTAGATGGTAAGGAGACCTACATCAGAATGCTGTTCATAGACTACAGCTCAACATTCAACACTATCGTCCCCAACAAGCTGGCCACCAAACTCCAAACTCTTGGCCTGAACACTTCTCTCTGCAACTGGACCCTGGACTTCCTAACAAACAGACCCCAGTCTGTCAAATTAGGTAACCACACTTCCCCCACCCCCTGACCCTGAACACGGGGGCCCCACAAGGATGTGTGCTGAGCACCCTCCTCTACTCCCTCTTCACCCACGACTGTGTGGCTGTTCATGGTTCCAACACCATCATCAAGTTTGCGGATGATACCACGGTAGTAGGCCAGATCACCAACAACGATGAGTCAGCCGACAGGGAGGAGGTCCAGCATCTCGTGAAGTGGTGCGCCAATAACAACCTGGCCCTTAACATCAAGAAAACCAAAGAAATCATTGTGGACTGCAGGAAGTCTAAAGGCGGAAGTCACACCCCCATCCACATCAATGGGACTGTGGTGGAAAGGGTGGACAGCTTTAAGTTCCTCGGAGTCCACATCATGGAAGACCTCTCCTGGTCCCTCAATACCTCCTCTCTGGTGAAGAAGGCCCAGCAGCACCTATCTTTCCTAAGGAGGCTGAAGGGATGTAACCTGTCACCCCTGATCCTCTCTAACTTTTACCGCTGCACAATAGAGAGCATCCTGACAAACTGTATCACAGTATGGTATGGCAGCTGTAGCTACTATGACCGGAAAGCCCTGCAGCGGGTAGTCAAAACTGCCCAACGCATTACCGGCACCCGGCTACCGACCATAGAGCACTTATACCAGAAACGCTGTTTGCGGAAGTCACGGTCCATCATCAAAGACCCTACCCACCCCAGCTACAGTCTGTTCACCCTCCTGCCATCTGGGAGATGCTACAGATGCATTCGCACCCGTACGACCAGATTTAGGAACAGCTTCTTTCCCAGGGCTGTCGTCCTACTGAACTCCACAAATAAACTCTAAAGCCTGCACATCTGCCAATGCATTTTATTATGGTTATGTTTATGTTAATGTATTACAAGCCAAATGTATGTTGAATGTTTAAATGTCTTAATCTAAATGTACACTCTCGGGAGCCGCAAGCCTACATTTTGTTGTACTGCACTTGTGCACTAACAATGAAAATAAAAGTTGATTTGATTTGATTTGATTTGGCAGAAGCATGGCACATGCAATATAACGTGGATAAATGTAAGGTTGTCCACTTTGGTATCAAAAACTGGAAGGCAGCTTATTATATAAATGGCAATAGATTGGGAGAAGGGGAAGTGCAACGAGACCTGGGCATCCTCGTGCTCCAGTCGCTGAAAGTAAGCATGCCGGTGCAGCAGGTGGTTAAGAAGGCAAATGGTGTGTTGGCCTTCGTAGCGAGAGGTTTTGAGTACAGGAACAAGGATGTCTTGCTTCAGTTGGACATGGCCTTGGTGAGGCCACATCTTGAGTGTTGTGTGCAGTTTTGGTCGCCTTATCTGAGGAAGGATGTGCTTGCCATGGAAGGAGTGCAGCGATGATCCACCAGACTGATACCTGGGATGGCAGGAATGACGTATGAGGAGAGATTGGGTCGCTTGGGCTTGTACTCACTGGAGTTTAGAAGAATGAGAGGGGATCGCATCGAAACATAAAATTCTAACAGGATTAGACAGACTAGATGCTGGAAGGATGTTCCCGATGGTCAGGGAGTCCAGGGTCAGGGGTCACAGTCTAAGGATTAGTGGTAAGCCATGAAGGACAGAGATGAGGAGGAATTTGTTCAACCGGAGAGTGGTGAACCGCTGGAATTCACTGCCAAAGAAGGCAGTAGAGGCCAATTCATTAAATATATTCAAGAAGGAGTTGGATATATTTCTTAAGGCTAAAGGGATCAAGGGATATGGAGAGGAAGCAGGGACAGGGTACTGAATTTGGATGATCAGCCATGATCTCATTGAATGGCGGAGCAGGCTCGAGGGGCCGAATGGCCTACTCCTACTCCTGCTCCTATCTTCTATGTTTCTATGTTTCTATTGCATATCTTCAAACCAGTGAAATCGTCAGTGCCGAGATTAAACACTCAGAGCAGGGTCAGCGGCTCTTTGTCTAGGGCTGTGATTCTCGTTTAGAGAATCTATTCCAATTAATGCGATACTTTTTAATAGAACCAGTTTCCTCGGCCTGGAGACATTCCACAAGTCTTCAAATAATAACTGCCAGAAAATCAGTGCAGAGCCTATGCTCATTACATCGCAAGTAAACAGCACTTTTATTTATAAAAGCGGGAAATCAGTCCCAGGTGAGCCGAAACTGTGAGGCAAATATGTAAATCCGTTTGTTTCCAGAAGCCTGCTCCACATTTTCCACATTGTTAATCTGGGAGCACGGGCAAGACATGCGGTAAAGAGGACTTTATTAAAGATTGTTTATACCGTTTCGTAACAGAAATACTGAAATAAACGGGACTTTTGGATGACTCCTTTTGGATAATGAAGGTAGACCGAGGTTGGTGAGAGGTTAAGGCGAGGGATTGCTAATCTATATGGGAGATACGTGGCCTGCAAATGTTACAGTCCCCACGTTAGACAATCTTTTCACTCCCTGTTTGGTAATAATTCTCCCAATTTCTCAAACTAATATTTCAGCCAGCTGTAATGAATGAAGATCGAATCGAGATCTCCTTCCTCCCTTCCTTCCCTCCTTCCTTCATTCACTTCCAACGTGTTCGCAGTTTCCTGCCTCACTGGAAAATCAGCCTGATTCTGATGTTAACTCTAAGATCGATATCTCATCAGTTCCAGTCCTAACCTCGTCTTTTTGCAGATTTATTAAAATCTGTTTGATTGAAAACTCTCCAACATGTTATAAAACCGCCCATTTACAGGCTGTGAGATATAACAAGCGTTTTAATGGTGAGGGGAATCTTTAGAGGAAGAGAACATCTCCTGCAGCAATATAAATAGAGCCAGTGCCCGGCTCTGCTGTTCGGGGCAATCCTCGCCTCCTCCTGTTTCATTTTCAAATCGATGGGAGAAGCTGAGTGCGAACTCCAATCTACACGGGCTTTACACCACTTGAAAGATTAACGGGAAAAGCAAATGATGAGGGAGCTGGAAAAAAGGGTTAACTTTATCCTTTGAAAATGAATTTAATTTCAAACTTTTTATCGATTTTAGACCAGCGCCGTTTTCTGATTGGCACCAAGTCTGTACATCTTATTTCTGTTAAAATGTATTCTGCTCCCGCTCTTCATAAAGATCACAGCGTCCCATGCCATGGGCATTCAGAAACCTTTCAATTATGGCCAACCTCCTGTAATCGCTGCATTCACCCTCTAGCGCTCTTTTCACTTACCCTTTATTTGTTTCAATGGCACACTTCAACAGACCTGTTAAGATTAAAGCGGAACGCTTTCGATCTTACTGCACCGCACCAGCGGGCCAATATTTCACACTTAGACCCTCGATCGCAGCGAGGTAGCGCTGCTCATCACACATGCACCTCAACAGTTTTGGGAAATGCACCAACCAGCATGAAAAAAAAACCCAGTTCTTCAGTTAACAGGCACTCTATCACAAGATTCCCCAAGGAAATTTCGTGAACAATCGGGCCCCTGTCCTTCCAAAGGCCCCGCTTTTGCAGTGCTTCTCTGTCGAGCAGTCCCGCAGATTTAAATGTATCGACCAGTTTCAAGGTACTAATGTGCTTGTGTGCGAATGGGACATGTGCCCTCAGGCACAGCGGTGGAAGCAGAGAAAATTTAACGTCGTAAGTAAAGGAAAGACTTACATTTATATAGCACCTTTCACGACCACTGGACGTCTCAAAGCGCTTTACAGCCAATGAAGTACTTTTGGAGTGTAGTCACTGTTGCAATGTGGGAAACGCCACAGCCATATTGCGCACAGCAAGCTCACACAAACAGCAATATGATAATGAGCAGATAACCTGTTTTTGTTATGTTGATTGAGGGATAAATATTGAACAGGACACCGGGAATAACTCCCCTGCTCTTACTTCGAAATATTGCCATGGGATCTTTGACGTCCACCTGAGAGAGCAGACGGGGCCTCGATTTAAAGTCACATCTAAAAGGCGGCATCTCCGACAGTGCAGCACTCGCTCAGTACTGCACTGGAGGAGCAGCCTGGATTTATATGCTCTAGTCCCTGCAGGAGGAATCTGAACCCACGGCCTCCTGCCTCAGAAGCCAGTGTGCTTCCCACTGAGCCACAGCTGAGCTAAGTAGGTAAAAGTGAATGTCAGGTTAAGGGAAAACCGCAGGAAAGTGACAATGAAATGAAAGGAGGAAAGTGAAGAAGGGCTAGTGGTTGTGGAAGGAAGAAAAAGTTGGAAGAGGCGAGTGTGAATTATGGAGAATAAGGCAGAGGCATGTGAGAGAGTGGGGTGTTGATGGAATAAATAGGTTTTCATCAGCAACAAGACAGATTTCTTCTTTTAATAAATAATGATGATTCTCTGAGTTTTACTAGCAGGTGCCACAAGGGACAGAAGGTGTAAAGCAAGTTGTGCCGTGACTCAGATTCCAACCGAGGTTGCTGCAAACACAAGGCAGGGTACTGACCACTATACAATCATGGTGCCGGAGATCATCATTGTACCAATTACTTTAAATCTGTGGCCCCCTGGTTATTGATCCTTGTGCTAAGGGAAATAGGTCCTTCCTATCCACTCTATCTCGGCCCCTCATAACTTTATACACGTCAATTAAGCCTCCTCTGTTCCATAGAAAACAACTCCGCCTATCCAATCTTTCCTCATTTGCAAAAGAACCAGAGGGGAGTTGAGGAGATTTTTTTTTTTATGTTGCGTGTTGTTTTGATCTGTAATGCTCTGCCTGAAAGGGTGGTGGAAGCAGATTCAATAGTTATTTGAAAATGGAATTGGATAAAAACTTGAAAAGGAAATATGTGCAGGGTATGGGGAAACAGCTGGGACTAATTGGATAGCGCTTTCAAGAGCACGATGGGCCAAATGGCCTCCTTCTGTGATGTATGATTCTATGTTTCTGTGAATGGTTTTATGAACGTATTCATGCAAATGAGGTGGATCAGTTGCCCGCTCCACTATCCCACTTTATTTTTGTGTATTTGTGCCTGTGCTATTTCAACCTAATTGAAACGATTCAGAGTTCGCTACCCAGGAAGCTCAGCAGTGACCATTACTGATGGTGCGGTGGCCAAGTGGTAAGGCGTTGGTCTTGTAAACCGCAGTTTATGGGTTCGACGCTCATCCATGCGAGGTTTCATCACCTTTAATGTGACTTTTTTATTGTTTTCTCCTATGAAATCTATCAAAATCATTCATAGTTTTGAACATTTCCATCAAATCTCTTCTTGGCATTCTCTGCTCTAAAGAGAAAAATCCCAGCCTCTCCAGTCTCTTCACACAAATGAAATCCCTCAGCACTGATACCATTCTAGTTAATTCATTTTGCGTCTCTTCATTCTTCCTACCAAAATAGATCACTTCACTCTTCTCTGCGTTAAATTTCATCGGTCACGGATCTGCCCATTTGACCTGACTATATGTCTACCTGTAGTCTGTTACTATCCTCCTCACTGTTAGCTACATTACCGTCTTTTTTATTATGTGCCAACATTGAATTATGCCCTCTATGCCCAAGTTCAGGTCATTAACCTTCATCAAAAAGAGCAGCGGTCCTACTATTGACCCCTGGAGAATACCACCCTAAACTTCCTCCCAGTCTGAGCATCTAAAACCTCTCCCTGCAAAACTTCCTGACCTGCGGTGCAATTCAAATAGACAGATTGAGAAGTGAAAGCAGAGAAATTTCAAAACTGAGATCGATAGATTGTTGTTCGGCAAAATTATTAAAGGTTACGGCAACAATGGGGTTATGATACAGATCAGCCATGACCCAATTGAATGGTGGAACATGTTCGAGGGGTTGAATGGTCTACTCCTGTTCATGTGTACAGAGATACACACACACAAAACCAAACACAGCTGCACAGACACGCAGTTACATAGATAGAGACACAGAGATCGAGAGACAGGCACACAGACAGGGAATGAATCTGAGTCAGATAGAACGATAGTGAGAGAGACAGCGAGACAGCAGGGAGAGAAAGAGAATACGAGGCAGAAATAGGGACAGAGAGAGAGACAGAGAAGGAGGAACAGAGAGTGACAGAGAGAGAGAGAGAAACGAAGAAACAGGCACAGAGATAGCGAGTCATTGGAGTGCACAGCATCTCAAATAGAACGTTATAAAATGTTAGAAATAACTACAAATGAAGATGCCATTATTCACCGTTTCCACAGGGCGCGTGTCTGCCTCTCTCTCCCGGGAGCCCAACTAAGGAGGAGACCCTACATGGAGCCTGTGCTCCCAGTGACTCAACATAGTAACTCACCCCGGGACAGGCTGCGATTGCATGTCGCTGTTCAGTTATAAAGAAGGAGGGACACCGTCTGATAGCGATTCAGACAGAGAAAGAGAGGAATAAAACAGACAGAAACAGCGAGAGAGAGGGAGAGAGAAATAGAGAGAGAGAAATAGAGAGAGATGGAGAGAGAGAGTGAGAGAGAGGGGGAAAGGGAGGAAGAAGCTTTTGCGAATTTGTTGTAGTTTCCCAAGTCCAGGGCGGGAACATCAAGTTCTAACCCAATTGGTGGTAAAGCGCTTTGGGACGTTCTGAAGTCGGGAAAAGCGATAAAAATCAAGGCCTTCCATTGCTCATCTTTACAAACTGCTGGGGCTAACAATTAAATAGGTTGACAAGGATGTCTATATCTCTCTCCCGGTCTGTCCCTCTCGCTCTCTCCCCCTCTCTCTCTCTGTCTCTCCCTTTTCCTCCTTCCCTCTCTCTGATTCTCTTTGTCCTTAATTAAAAATGTCCTAGTAAAGGATCCCCTTGGAATGAGTGACCATAACATGGTTGAATTCCATATTCAGTTAGAGGGTGAGGAGGCTGTATCTCAAACAAGCGTGCGAAGCTTGAATAAAGGAGACTATGAAGGTATGAGAGCGGAATTGAGTAAAGTGGATTGGGAAAATAGGTTAAAGGATAAGACGATACATGATCAGTGGTGTACATTTAAGGAGTTATTTTACAAATTCCAAAAAAAGTATATTCCACTGAGAAAAAAGGGTGTAAAAGAAAAGACAGCCATCCGTGGCTAAGTAAAGAAATTAAGGATAGTATTCGACTAAAAACAAGGGCATATAAGGTAGCCAAATCTAGTGGGAGGATAGAGGATTGGGAAAACTTTAAAGGACAGCAAAAAATAACAAAAAGATTGATTAAGAAAGGGAAGATACATTATGAAAGTAAATTAGCAAAAAATATAAAGACAGATAGTAAGAGTTTTTATAGTTATATAAAAAGAAAAAGGGTGGCTAAAGTAAATGTTGGTCCCTTAGAGGATGAGACCGGGAAATTAATGGTGGGAAATATGGAGATGGCAAAAACACTGAATGAATATTTTGTATCAGTCTTTACAGTAGAGGACACCAAGAATATCCCAACACTTGACAAGCAGGGGGCTATAGGGGGGGAGGAGCTAAATACGATTAAAATCACTAAGGAAGTAGTACTTGGTAAAATAATGGGACTCAAGGCGGATAAATCACCTGGACCTGATGGCTTTCATCCCAGGGTTTTGAGGGAAGTGGCGGTAGGGATTGTGGATGCATTGGTAATAATCTTCCAAAACTCCCTGGACTCAGCAAAGGTCCCGGCAGACTGGAAAACTGCTAATGTAACACCCTTATTTAAAAAGGGCAGTAGACAGAAGGCTGGAAACTATAGACCGGTTAGCCTAACATCTGTGGTAGGTAAAATTTTGGAGTCCATTATTAAGGAGACAGTAACAGGACATTTGGATAATCATAATTTAATAAGACAAAGTCAGCATGGTTTTATGAAGGGGAAGTCATGTTTGACAAATTTGCTGGAGTTCTTTGAGGAAGTAACATATAGGGTGGATAAAGGTGAACCAGTGGACGTAGTGTATTTAGACTTCCAAAAGGCATTTGACAAGGTGCCACACAAAAGATTATTGCTTAAGATAAAAAATCACGGGATTGGGGGTGATATTCTGGCATGGATAGAGGATTGGCTATCTAACAGAAGGCAGAGAGTTGGGATAAATGGTTCATATTCAGACTGGCAATCAGTAACCAGTGGTGTTCCGCAGGGGTCAGTGCTGGGTCCCCAACTCTTTACAATCTATATTAACGATTTGGAGGAGGGGACCGAGTGTAACACGTCAAAGTTTGCAGATGATACTAAGATGGGAGGGAAAGTAGTGAGTGAGGAGGACATAAAAAACCTGCAAGGGGACATAGACAGGCTAAGTAAGTGGGCAGAGATTTGGCAGACGGAATACAATACTGGAAAGTGTGAGGTTATGCACTTTGGCAGGAAAAATCGTAGAGCAAGTTATTATCTTAATGGCAAGAAACTTGAAAGTACTGAAGTACAAAGGGATCTGGGGGTCCTGGTGCACGAAACTCAAAAGGTTAGTATGCAGGTGCAGCAAGTGATTAAGAAGGCCAATGGAATGTTGGCTTTCATTGCTAGGGGGATAGAATATGAAACTAGGGAGGTATTGCTTCAGTTGTACAAGGTATTGTTGAGACCGCACCTGGAATACTGCATACAGTTTTGGTGTCCATACTTAAGAAAGGACATACTTGCTCTCGAGTCAGTACAAAGAAGGTTCACTCGATTAATCCCGGGGATGAGGGGATGGACATATGAGGAGAGGTTGAGTAGATTGGGACTCTACTCATTGGAGTTCAGAAGAATGAGAGGCGATCTTATTGAAACATATAAGATTATGAAGGGGTTGGATCGGGTGGATGCAGGGAGGATGTTCCAGATGGGTGAAACTAGAACTAGGGGGCATAGTCTTAGAATAAGGGGCTGCTCTTTCAAAACTGAGATGAGGAGGAACTACTTCACTCAGAGGGTGGTAGGTCCATGGAATATGCTGCCCCAAAAAGCTGTCGAAGCTACATCATTACATAAATTTAAAACAGAAATAGACAGTTTCCTAGTAGAAAAGGGAATTAAGGGTTACGGGGAGTGGGCAGGAATTTGGACATGAGTCTAGGTTCGGATAGGTCATGGCCCTGTGGGTAGCGGAGCGGGCCCAGGGGCCGTGTAGCCTGATCCTGCTCCTGTTTTCGTGTGTCTAATGCTGTTAGATTCAGGAGATAGTCCTGTCATAGTGGATTGGCGGTTAGGATCAGATCAGCCATGATCTTATTGAATGGCGGAGCAGGCTCGAGGGGCCAATTGGCCTACTCCTGCTCCTATTTCTTATGTTCTTATGTTCTTATGTTCTCCCTCTCTCCCTCTCTCTCTCTCTCTCTCTCACATTCCCGCAGAATAGCGAATCGCAGGGTCAAAGAAGGAAACAGATTTTTGTCTCTGTCCTGTTTCAAAACCGCAAAATGGAAGAATCCCGTGATGACGGCTCGGGCAGAATTGATTCTGCGGGGAGTTTGCCAGAGGTGGCGAGAGACAAGGGCGTGAGGCTATTAAGAGGCTTCGCGAAAATAATTGCATTAAAGTCTGGAGCCTAAATCAGGTGCGGATCTGTGAACCTTTCAGACACTTTGCATCGAATGTACAGCACAGGAAAAGGCCATTCGGCACAAGTGGTCTCTGCTGGCGTTTATGCTGCACACGAGCCTACTCCCAGCCCACATCATCTAACTTTCAGCATATCCTTCTATTGCTGTCTCCCTCGTGTACTTATCTAACTCCCCCTGAAATGCATCAATGCGATTTACCTCAACTATTCCTTATGGTAGCGCGTACTATAAGTAAATAACTGTCTCCTGAACTCCCTACTGGGTTTATTAGTGACTATCTTATATTGATGATTCTAGTTTTATTTAGTGTGAAACAAGAGCTTTCCAATCCCCGCCAGCGCCTGGAGACAGAGAAATCCTTCAGGAGCAGCATTCACCACCAGGGCTGAAATCTTGCTTGGTTTAACCACTTGTTGTCAGCAGACTGCAGCACATCCAATGGTGAAAATGAGTGACAATGTCTGCACTTACCCGACGTGCCGACAGCTGAAGACTGGGCCTGCTTGGAATTCCTGTCACTGGCCCGGTTCAGCTGTCAGCGCGCTGTGCTTGCCTGATCCAGCGGCGTAGTTCGTGCGATGTACCGGCTGGGATCAGGTGAGCACTGGGCAGCCAATCAGGGGAGGGAAAACTTCATTCATGAGTTTGATAGTAAGAACTGTCAAACTCATGAAAACTACGGGCACCCAAAATACTACTTAAACTTTAAATAAAATTTTAAAAAACATCCCAATAATTAAATTAACTATAAATAATTTTAAAAACTATTTTAAACAATTAATCACATTTTTGAAAAAAATAATTTTCTAAAAAATCGGGTCTAAAAATACACTTACCTTACTGTAAAGTCCTTGAAAACAATAAAGCTGTGGAAAAAATGTTATAACTTTAAACAATAGACCACTTACCTTAAAGAATCAAGTCCTTACGTCTCCTTTTTACATTTCTAAAAAGTTGAGGCCCTTACACACGGGCAAACCTGTAAAAAAGAAGGAAGTTCAACGCGTGCGGGCAGAGTCCTGCGCACATGTGTTGGACCTCTGAACCCCTTGGAGGAAATGCCGGTTCCCCACGCATGCGTTTTCATGCAAGAAACCAGCACTTCCATCGGGTCCACGCGTGAGTACCCCGTCCTTACTCATGCGTTGGGACCCGAAGTACTGGGCCAATTTCTGAACTGAAATTGATGAACAGAAATTGATGAACTGAAATTGAGTCCGGATGAAAAGATGAAGTGCTGTTCCTCGAGTTTCCGTTGAGCTTTATTAGAAAAGTGTAGGATGCCGAGGACAGAAGCTCAGAGTCACGCTTGTGTCTGGATGAAGATGCTCCACAAAGTGATCACCCAATCTGTGTTTGGTCCCCCGAATGTAGAGGAGACACACGGTGTGAGCAGCGAATACAGTTTACTACATTGAAAGAAGTACAAGGACTTCGCTGTTTCACCTCGAGCGATTGTCTGGGGCCCTGGATAGTGGAAAGGGAGGAGATCAAAGGGCAGGTGCTACATCTCCTGCGCTTGCACAGGAAGGTGCCGTGGGAAGAATCAGCCTCAGCCTCTGCTCCCTGTTTACCGGCTGCTGAAATTGTGTCTCCAGATTATAAACTGATTCTAGGTTAGAGATAAACATTCAGTGTAGAGCTTAAACGCAGCGGCTGGGTTTAAATATATCCACCCAGAGGCAGCGAACATTCACTTTCAGCCACATAAACCACTAAGTGTGCTCTGCTACCACCGCTCTTCTTGGGCCACATGTCCCATACGCCCCAATCTGAGCTGGTGCTTTGAAACCAGTCGATACATTTAGACCTGCGGGATCTCTCGACAGGCAAGCTCTGCGAATGGAGGGCCGACCTTTGGAAGCAATGCAGCCCGATTTTACAAGAAAATTCCTTGGGAAATGAAGCTTTTAACTTTTCAAACAAATCGCTTTATTAACATAATAATACAAATTTTTTAGAGAGAGATTTGTACAACCTCAGTGGTGCAACACAAAACTCAGAATGGTCAATTCTTCTGCTTCGGGAGAGGGAGAGACGAATTATGTGTTGGTGTACTCCTTGTTGTTTTTCTGGTCAATCTTCCAGATCTCCACTCCGTTTGTCTGTCTCCTGGCCTGTCTCCTGGAATGTGTTCTTCTTTTCACTTTAGAATGGCTGCTCTTGTACCATTGCTGCTGACAGAAACCAGCCTTCCAGTGACTTTCCATTCTCTCTCTCCCATGGTTACACAGACTGATGCTCCCGGGCAGCACCGAGTGTATGCGAAGTTTCCTCAGAGACTATCGAGGCCTCCTTATCCGGAGCTTCCAGAGAATCTGCAGAACAGTTTTGGAATTCGGCCAGCAAACCTTCTTGAAATAAGTGATCCAGGTCTCTCGGCAATCCTTTAGTTTCCTTAAAACCGGCATTGAAAATTCCAAAATCCTCCCAGAGGGTGCAGATTGAAGAAAATAAATAATTTGAAGTAATTAATTACAATAAGGAGAAAACCCGCGGCGAGCAGGGCTCGAACATGTGCGGGGGTTTCAAGTCCAACGCCTTAACCACTCGGCCATCGCAGCTGCGAAAATGTCGGCTGCAAGAAAGTAAATTCTCGAATCGCTGACCCTGTTTATTATTGGCGATGACGGTTTCGTGATATTTAATTTGCTGCAAATTCAGCAAGTCCAGAAGAATCGCAGCGATCATTACAATAAAAGAAAACTTCCGATATTTAACGGTATGTAAGATGTTGAGAACAGTATGGAATATTCTGCAGGGTAATGAAAATAAACAGCAGAAACATTGTGTTCTGCTCCCACATGACACAGATCAGCCACAGCCTCTGCTCCCTGCCCGCCGGCTGCAGAAACCTTGTCTCCAGATTACAAACTGATTCTAGGTCGGAGATAAATATTCAGGGTAGAGCCTAAACACAGCGAGTGGGATCAAATAATAAAGCAGTTATTTTACACCAGAGACAGCGGTAAATGTCCTATATTGCTCACATGCATCAATGTGTGAATCAGACATTAAATGGGTTTAAATACAGTGGGGGGATTTAAAGTAGATTCGGGGCCAATAGTTTCCAAGTTGATCTTTCCTGTGTCTCTCATGCCTCTCCCCCCCGCTTCCTGCCACAGGCTGCCGGTTTTTAAACCTTGTTTTAAATCTGCTGTTTGCTGGGCCAGTGCATTCCACAGTCTCACAACCCTTTCTACAAATACCAGTTCACTGCTTGACTTCTCTGTGTATTAGTTAAGAATCACCTTGAGGTGAAATGGTGGCGCCTGTGACATCAAATTAAAAAGCGGCCTATTGGAAACACGTTTTGATCACAGTTTTTTTGCACAGAATTGAACCTATATAATGCAAAATGGAACAATGTAATTGGTGCATCACAATAAACAATATCTTGTTCTAAATGTTGGCTCATTAGTTCCCCAGTGTCAGAGGAAGAATTGTCTGACCCCACATTGATTTCGTGTAAGACACAAACACAGCTATTCACTTAGAACCAACCCACAGATTGAAACTGAGACAAACGCAGTGAGATACAGACAACATCGGAATACCTGGCGGAATAGAGAGGAGAGATTAATCAATACAAAGCAGCCTCAGGCTCCAAGAGGCAGTGAAAGGTAGCGAGTAGATATCAGTGAGAGGAGGCGGAACATTTGAGGGCTGATTTGGTTCCGTGGCTTAGCTGGGTCCAGCGCTTATCTAGTAAACAGGAGACCCTGGGTTTGACGCCCAGCGAGGCTTTTTTGTACTCATGAATCTCCAGGGGTGCGTTTCTTCTCTTGTGAAAGGGCTATAATCGTTGTAAATATAACTGCGGCTGCACTAGTTCCCATTCTGGATTATGGCTCCAGACGCTGTGGGACGTGGGTCGAATTTCACCGCTGTCAAAATTTCTGTCAGTACAGATTTTGGCATCTTCACCAAAAATCTATCTTTCCTAAGCAGCGCCATTCGTGAATTGGCTGTGGTTAGGGCAGTGCTGGAGCAGCTGATGTGTGACGCCAGGATCGTATAATGGTCTTGCACTCCGCAATGTGGCCATAGCAACCTCGGTTCACATCCAAATCATGGTATAGCTCGCTTTATATCTACTGTTCTCTGTAGCGCCTGCTGGTAAAACACAGCGAAAAATCAATCTTCACTACATCAAACTGCATTTTTTTTATTGATGGTGAGAACCTATTTACTCCTTCAAACCCCGCGCTCTCACATGCCTGAGCTTGATGCTCCATAATTCAAACCGGCCTCTTCTCCCAGCTTTTTCTTCCGTCCACTATCTATAGCCCTCCTTTAGTTTCCTCCTTCCGTTTCTTTGTCACTTTCCTGCGGTATTACCTTAATCTAACATTCACTTTCACCTACTTACACCGTTAAGTTTGCTCTGCTACCACCGCTGTCCCTGGCGGCACATGTCCCATTCGCAGCAATCTGAATTGATGCTTTGAAACCAGTCGATACATTTAGACCTGCGGGACCGCTCGACAGACAAGTATTTAGAAAGCAGGGCTGGCCTTTGGAAGCAAAATAACCTGATTGCACGAGAAATGTTCTTGTTCTAATGACTAAAGAGTCTGACGTTGTTGCTAATCATAATCAGGATTGCTGTCAGTCATGGATCATTCTGTGTCTGTCTAAAACGGGTTTGCTCACAATCTTGCTTTGGTGCTTTGGAGAAATCCTTGGTTCAAATCCCGGACGAGCCCCGCTAAATTTTAGACAACACTCAGCTTCTTACAGTCAATTGACATTGCAGAAAACGTAAATACTTTCCATTACTAACATGAGATTTCGTGTCATTTTGCCCATATATTTCGAAATCATAGAGCTTCACTGAAGCAACTGAAAACAAACCAACTGAGAAATGTTAAAGGCTCCCAGGTGCATTCTGCTCGGTGTCTCATTGGACATCTTGCACCGGTATTCGATTCCGGCCAATGCAGGAACTTTACATTTTGCTTCCTGCACCCATGAGCTCGCCTGAACTGGGATAAACTAACATTCAGCGTCAATCTTCTTGAAACACCCTCTTCCCTGAATATTAGTCAATCCTGCTTCCTCTATCGCTGTAAGGGTGTGAGAAGCTTGCTTGTGAATTGGTTCTATGGGTGCCTAATTCAAACCGTACAGGGTTCTGTACTGGCTGGGAATCAAACCGGCGGGACCAGCCTGCCTGGTCTTATTAAAAGGGGTGCACACCTCATCTTTCGATCAGGCACTTTACTGCCTTCCTGAATTAATGGAATGCGTTTTGCTTACAGAAGCTGATTCTACATTTTCAGCATTGTCGATCTGGGTGCACGGGCAGGACAAGCGGTAAAGGGGACTTTTTTGCGGAGTATTTCTGTTTGGATGCAAAAAGCAGGAAATGGAATGGCTGAGTTGTCGTAGACGGGAGACGAGTGGTTAAGGCGAGGGAATGCTAATCCATTGTGCTTATTTATCGCGTTGAATGTTTGATGCTGATAAACCGTCCCAGCAGTTGACAGAATCTTACATAAAATTAGCTTTAAAATCTAATCTCGTCCAAACCAGTGGTCTCAGCCCCTTCATTGTTCATATCTTGTATAAATTAACACGGACCATTGGAATTCTTCACCTTCTCGAATGAAGGTGAAACAGAGATCGTGAATCGGAGAGAGAACTTTCTTCCTTCTTCCTTCAGTTCGTTCGGCTGGAGTGAAATGACGGAGATAAAAAAAGATGACATCCAAACAGAAACAATTTGCACGAAAGTCCTCTTCACCACAAGTCCTGCCCATGACACCCGGATCCACAGCGTTTAAAATGTACAGTCAGCTTCTGTGAACAAAAGGAATTTCGATATTTCCGTTACATGAGGTCAGTGAATGTTAGAAATGGTCAGGTGTAAAACAGGTCCGATCCAGGTTGGAACCCAGTGTGTAAACCGACCGTGGATGACTGGAAACTACAATTTTTTGATAAGATTATAACACCCATCAAACTTAATCACCTTATCCATTATGTGATGTGGTTATTATTATCTGATTTCTAATTGTGCTTGAAATGTCACTGAATTAACTGACCGGCGGAATCGCGTTAACTGGACGTGATCGGCTTGGCTTATCCTTGGGCCGAGTGGCGAGTGGTGCAAACAGATTTTGCAACTGAATCATTAATATTTTTCAAGGATGGGAAACTGCCCCCTACACTTCCTGTCACACAAGTGACCCCAGTCCCATCCTACTTTCATGATGCTTAATACCCTCTGAGCTGGACTGATGAACCATTTTCACAAAGGAGGCTCATCATCTGCTCAGCAGAACAGTCAATCTGCTGGATGTCCAGCTCTGCCAGACTGCATGTTCTTTCAGACAGATTTCCAACTGGACACAAGCATCCAACTGCCATGCGAGCATGGCTGACTAGATCAAGTCAACAATATTAGACTCTCTTTACAAGACTAGTTTTGAATCTACGACTTATATTATCAAATAAGATTTGGCGGAATTAATAGCTCAACATTGTCGTCTGTCTCAGCATCCTCATATAATACACTCTAGAATAGTCAACTGTACTGAAAATGTTGCGTTATTTCACTGTGACAGCGAAGAAGCATTTGAGTGCAGACATTGGCCATGAAGTTTCACCATTTCTTGTCCTCAATACATGGCTGAAGAGGTGGTGCAGGACGGAGGGCGTTTGATGCCTGAGGCATTGGGACCAATTCTGGGGAAGGTGGGACTTGTACAAGCTGAAAGTGTTACACCTCAAGAGAGCAAGTACCAATATTCTCGTGGGGAGGTTTGCTAGTGGTGTTGGGGAGTGTTTACTCTAGCTTGGCAGGGGGTGGGCACCAGAATATAGGGGTACAATAGAGGAATAAGGTGCATAAAAGAGTGAGTGTGTTGGATAGTACTAGAGAAGAAAGTAGTACTAGAGGAGGAAGTAGTACAATATTAGATAGGAGCAGACTCATTCTACATAACAAAAAATACCAGATGATCTGGTCATTGTCAATTGGTTTAGAATGCATGTACGGAAAAGCACAAAGTGTGGTGAATAAGGTTAGTGAGTACAAGCACAATTAGCCGTGTAGCAATATGATGTTTTGGCAACATACGAAACGTGTCTTTAAATCGGTAAGGACTTGCCATTTAATATGCAAGGGAACAAAATATTCAGAAAGGATATGGAAGAAAAAATGGGAGATGAGGTGACAGTTCGGATTAAGGAAGACATCGTAGTGTTCGATAGGGAAGATGTTCTTTAGCGGAAAAGGCTATAATCCATTTGGTTAAAGTTGAGGAGCAGAAAGGGTGTGATCACGGTACTGGGGTATTCTACAGGCCCCCAAATAGTGAGAGAGAGACAGAGGAGCAAATCTGCAGGGAAATCGTAGAGATATGCAAGAGCTATAGAGTGGTGATATTGGGGTACTTTAATTACCCAAATATCGATTGGGATAATGCTAGAGTAAAGGGAAAGGAGGAGGAGGAAGTTCTGAAATGGGTTCTGAAGTTCTGAAGAAGGGTTACGACCTGAAACGTTAAATCTGTTTCTCTCTCCACGGATGTTGCCTGGCCTGCTGAGTTTTCCCAGCGTTTTCTGTTGTTATTTCGGGATTCCAGCATCCACAGTATTTTGTTATTGTATCAGTTCTGAAATGTGTTCAGGAGAATGTCTTTGGCCTGTATGTTCTTGGCCCAAGTAGGAAAGAGGCATTGCTGGATCTGGTGCTGGAGAATGTGGTGTGCCAGGTCGACCAAGTGTCTGTGGGAGAACACTTGCATACGACTGATCATTGTATTGTAAGATTTAGATTAGCAATGGAGAGGAGCAAGGACCAATCTAGAGTGCAGCACCTAAACTGGAATAGGGTTAACTTCAATGGGAAGCGAAAGGATCGAGCCAGATTAAGATGGAACCAAAGGATGACAGGAAAACTGTAACGGATCAATGAGTGATCTTTAAGGAGGAGAGGTTCCAAGTACAGGCTAGATACATTCCAACAAGAGGGAAGGGTAAGGGAATCAAAGCAAGGGCTCCTTGGACGAAGAGGGAGATAGAGAAGATGATGAAACAAAAAGAGGGTGTATGATAAATGTCAGGTGAATTCTTCAACGGTGAACCAGACCAAATACAATAAGTTCAGAGGGGAAGTGAAGAAGAAAATAAGATTGGCAAAGAGAGAATATTAGAGTAGAATGGCGGTTAACAAAAATTAGAAACCAAAAATTCATCTACCGGCATGTAAACAGTTAGCAGGTAATAAGAGGCGGGGTGTGGCCTATTAGGGACAAAGAAGGTGATTTGTTTAGAGGCGCAGGGCAAGGCTACAATACTCAATGACTACATTGTGTCTGTGTTTACTAAGGAGGTGGATGCTGAATAAATATCAAAAGAAGTTGAAAAGTTAGAAGCAATGGAATGGGTGAAAATTGATAAACATGATGTACTAGATAGGCTGGGTATTCCTAGAGTGGATAAGTCGCCTCGTCCAGATGGCTTGCATGTCAGGTTGCTAACGGAATTGGGGGAGGAGATAGCAGAAGTGCATGCCATTATTTTCCAATCTTCCCTAGATGCGG
Source organism: Somniosus microcephalus (assembly GCF_052327205.1). Classification (NCBI taxonomy): domain Eukaryota; kingdom Metazoa; phylum Chordata; class Chondrichthyes; order Squaliformes; family Somniosidae; genus Somniosus; species Somniosus microcephalus. The sequence continues at coordinate 18,768,728 of NW_028225179.1, forward strand.
GGGAGGTGCCAGAGGATTGGATATTGACAAATGTGACAACATTGTTCAAGAAAACGTCCAAGTCAAGCCTAATAAGTGCAGGCCGGTCAGTTTAACATCAGTGGTGGGTAAGGTTTTAGAAACAATAATGAAATCTAAAATTAACGGGGAATTTGAGAGGTTTAAGCTAAATAAGGATAGCCAGCACGGATTTGTAAAGGGAAGATCATGTTTGCGTAATCTATTTGAATGTTTTGATGAAGTAAGAGGGAGGATTGATGAAGGGGATGCAATGGATGTTGTCTGCATGGATTTATGGAAGGCGATTGACAAAGTACCACATAGAAAGCTAGTTGACAAAATTGATGCTCCTGGAATAGTTTGGATCAGTGGCAGCTTGGATAAGAAATTGGCTTAAGGACAGATAAGATCTGCAGTTCTCTTCCATTTTCTTCTTTTCCTCCATATAACAGTCAAGGCTGTTGTGTTCTGTTCTGGGAGTCTAACATTTTCTCACAGTGGGTGGCGAGAGCAAAGGGGAGCTCAGAGGCTGTGAGGGAATTGAAGGGTTTCGGAGATGGTATCAAGAGTGTATGAAGGCTTTGAGTGGCTAACAGAGAGAGTATTGGACTCTGTGGAGGTATCAGGGAGATTACGGGACTCTCGGGATGTACCAGAACGCGTAATGGACGCTCGGGAAGTAATGAAGAGTGTAAAAGACACAGAGGAGCTATCAGCGAGGGTCAGCAATGTTCTGGAGATATCAGAGTGGGTAATGAACACTCAGGTTCTATCAGAAAGATTGAGGCACACTTAGAAGGTAGCAGAGACGAATATGTGTCGTGGAAGAGGTGTCAGCGAGGCTGGTGGAAGAAGAGTTGTTTTTTTGCAAATCATCACTTTTGCTAAATGTCAACATAGTTAATAAAAGCAAATTTTGAATCTGAATGTAACAGATGGTCTACCATACCCCATGTGGGGCAATGAGAAGGTAGAATGGTGCCGGACTGGACATTTCCAAACCTCAGAAATACATTTATAACTGACAAATAGAAACATAGAAACATAGAAGATCGGAGCAGGAGTAGGCCATTCGGCCCCTCGAGCCTGCTCCGCCATTTAATGTGATCATGGCTGATCATCCAAATTCAGTACCGTGTCCCTGCTTTCTCCCCATATCCCTTGATCCTTTTAGCCTTAAGAAATATATCTAACACATTCTGAATATATTTCATGAATTGGCCTCAACTACCTTCTGTGGTAGAGAATTCCACAGGTTCACCACTCTCTGGGTGAAGCAATTCCTCCTCATCTCTGTCCGAAATGGCTTCCCCCTTATCTTTAGACTGTGACTCCTGGTTCTGGACTACCCCGCCATCGGGAACATCCTTCCTGCATCTAGTCTGTCTAGTCCTGTTATAATTTTATAAGTTTCAATGAGATCCCCTCTCATTCGTCTAAACTCCTGCGAATATAAGCACAATCGACCCAATCTCTCCTCGTACATCATTCCTGCCATCCCAGGTATCAGTCTGATGAATCTTCGCTACCCTCCCTCCATGGCAAGAACATCCTTCCTCAGATAAGGCGACCAAAACTGCACACCATACTCAAGGTGTGGTCTCACCAAGGCCCTGTACAACTGCAGCAAGACATCCTTGCTCCGAATCACGAATCCTCCCGCTACGAAGCACAACATACCATTTGCCTTCTTATCCGCCTGCTGCACCTGCGTTGTTACCTTCAGCGACTGGTGCACAACGGCAGCCAGGCCTCGTTTTACTTCCCTTCCTCCCAATCTATTGCCATTCAGATAATAAGCTGCCTTTCTGTTTTTGCCACCGAAGTGGATAACCTCGCATTTATCCACATTATACTGCATCTGCCAGGCATCTGCCCAATCACCCAACTTGTCCAAATCATACTGGAGATTCCCGGCATCCTCCTCACAGCACACACGCCCACCCAGTTTTGTGTCGTCTGCAAACTTGGAGATATTACATCTAATCCCTTCGTCTAGATTATTTATATATATTGTGAAGAGCTGCGGTCCTAGCACCAATCCCTGCAGTACCCCACTATTCACTGCCTGCCACTCAGAAAAAGACCCGTTTATTCCAACTCTTTGCTTTCTGTCTGCCAACAGGTTCTCTATCCTAGTCAATACCTTGCCCCCAATCCCATGTGCCTTAACTTTACATGCTAATCTCTTATGCTGGACCTCATCTAAGGCCGTCTGAAAGTCCAAATACACCACATCCACTGGTTCTGCCTTATCTATTTTACCAGTTACATCCTCAAAAAATTCCAGTAGATTAGACAAGCATGATTAAACACAGGTCACCCACCAATACATTAATATTAATACAGACACATCTAGATATATTATTAACTTACAGAGACACAACATCACTTACACTCAACACAACAGCTACTCACAAATACATGTTTATCTATCATGGACACACCCGAATATATTTACAAGGACCACAGGTAATTAATTGCGAAGAAATACATTAATTGAGTGTTTTTAAAGACTTGATATAAATATGGTGGTTTGCAGTGACCTTCTTCCAAAACCGCTGGAGATTGCTGTGGAATGATTTGAGTCTTGTCCGATCATTTATTGTGTGGATTATGCAAATTTTAGCACAATGGATTGATTCCACTGGCCCTGTTCTGCTGACTCCCAACACAATACATATTTTCATCCAATAAAACAAATCTGCCCTGGATGGATATCGGCTTCGTTTTATGCAAGTAATAATCAACAGGGCCGAAAAATGACCTCTCGCAAAATCGTTCTATATATGCAAAGGAGTAAATGCCAGAAGTGGGATGTGAACTCAGGCATCCAGGAGAAACTCCGACCCAAATGCCTGAGACAGCTCGTCCAACCTGACATCCTGTTGCAGTTCTACTCAGGTCCCCTCCCGTACCTCTTTTTCCGGTACATTGATGACAGTATCGGTGCTGTTTCCTGCTCTCGCACTGAACTAGAAAATTTCATTCACTTTGCTTCCAATTTCCACCCTTCTCTCACCTTCATCTGGTCCATCTCCGACTCTTCCCTTCCCCTCCTCGACTTCTCCGTCTCCATCTCTGGGGATAGGTTATTGACAAACATTCACCTCAAGCCCACTGACTCCACAGCTACCTGGACTACACTTCCTCCCACCCCGCTTCCTGCAAGGACTCCATTCCATTCTCCCAGTGCCTCCGTCATTTCCACATCTGCTCTGACGATTCCACCTTCCATACCAGTGCTTCTGACATGTCTTCCTTTTTCCGCAACCGAGGTTTTCCGTCTAATGTGGTTGACACAGCCCTTGACCGTGTCCATTCTATCTACCGCACTTCTGCCCTCAGCTCTGCCCCTCCCGCCCACAACCACCATAGGATTCCCCTTGTCTTCGCCTTTCGCCCCACCAGACTCACATTCATTGGATCATCCTTCGCCATTTCTGCCACCTCCAGCGTGATCCCACCACCAAAACCATCTTCCCCTCACCTCCCCTTTCAGCATTCCGAAGGGAATTCTCCCTCCACGACACGCTGGTCAACTCATCTGTCACCCCAAACACCTCTTCCCCTTTGCCCGCCACCTTCCCATGCAAGCACAGGAGAGGCAACACTTGCTCTGATACCGCCCTCTTCCCACTGTCCAGGACCCCAAACACTCCTTCCAGGTGAAGCAGCGATTTACTTGTACTTCTTTCAACTTAGAATAGTGTATTTGATGCTCACGATGCAGTCTTCTGTACATTGAGGAGACCAAACCCAGATTGGGTGACTGCTTTGCGAAACACCTCCATTCAGTCTGCAAGAGAGCTCTGGAGCAACCGGTCGCCTGTCACTTTAATTCTACGCTGCTCTCCGACTTAGGCCACACTGTGCTAGGCCTCTTACATTGTTCCACTGAAATGCAACATAAGCTCGAGAAACAGCACGTCATCTTTTGATTAGGCACTTTATAGACTTCTGGACTCAACATAGAGTTCAACAATTTCAGACCATAACCTCGGCCCTGATCTTATAAATTTCTTTCCACACTTATATTTTGCTTATTTGTGTTTTTATTCTTCTTCTCTCCCACATGGCAACTGTCTTTCCTTCTGCCAGCGCAATTTACACTTCATCTATAGCCATCTTTTGTTTCTTAATCTGCCCCATAACCATCTCCTTTTGCCTTGAATACCTGTTAATGTCTCTAAATGTCTTTACACTCTCCTGCCTCCTATCCTATCACAGGCCATCGCGTTAGTTCTTTCATCCCCTCCCCCCTTCTTCCAGCTCCTACACATGCTTAAAAATCTGTTCCATTTCCTGCTTTTTTCCAGTTCTGATGAAACGTGAACTCTGTTTCTCCGTTCGCAGATGCTGCCTGACCTGCTGAGTATTTCCAGCATTTTCTGTTTTTATTCCTGCAACATTATCCAGTGATTTCCTCACTGAGGCAAGTAAAACGTTTCATTTAATTTGGTCATCGCTAAATGTTGCTGGAAGGCCGAGTGACCTGGATTCAATCTCCACGGATTTTATGTCGCTGTGCTCTGTGTATGAGGAGGCTTCGTCGGGCCATATTGTATCTTGCTTCCCAAGGATGGACAGCAATGCGCTGCCTTCGCTGCCGTCGTGTCCTCCAGGGGTAGGTATTAGCCCCATCACTTTTCTTGTTATATATAAACGACCTGGACTTGGGTGTCGGGAGAACATTTCAAATGTTGCTGATGGCTTGGCAACATCGTAAGGATTGAGCAGGACAATGTTCGGCATTCGGGATCCTTGATTTCATAAATCGGGAAATACAGAACAAAAGCAAGGAATTTATGCTCCAATTTCATAATACACCATTTAGGCACAAGCTGGAATATTGTGGCAAATTCTAGGCACCACAGTGAGGAAGGATGTTAAGGCCTCAGAGAGTGTGTAGCAGAGATTTACTAGAATGGCACAAGGGATGAAAGACTTCTGTTATGTGTAGGGATGAGGAAACATTAATACGCAGTGATTTTTATGATCTGTAATGCACTGGCAGAAAGGGTAGTGGAAGCAGATTCAACAGTAACTTTCAAAAGGTAATTGGATAAATACTTGAAAAATATACTGAAATCGCAGGGGAGTGGGATTAATTGGTTCGCTCTTTCAAAGAGCCGGCACAGGCATGATGGGCCGAATGCCCACTTATGTGCTGTAATATTCAATCATTCTATATTATCGACCTCAACGACGTCACCTATAGGCGAGAGATGCAAAGCTCTGCACAACTCTGCTTCAGTGGTATCTTGTTCCCCAGAGATGAGCTGTAATGCGCTGTCTGAGGCCACATTCGCTGCTTTTTGCCCACAGCGGGTGATTGAAGAGAGCTGATTTACGCGGCCTCACTCATTCGGGGTTCTGGAAAGCAGCAACAAAACAATGGATTTGATGGCATGTCTGAAATGCAGCTTCGAACAGTTGTTATTAACCGAGGCCGACCTGCAGGATCTTATAATGGTCTCTGAAATATCAACTGAAACAAGTCAGAATGTAAATATCATTTTGCTTTCCCAAAATAAACGCTGTGACTTTCATTGTGGAAACATAGAGAGAGTCTGGTCTGGCTCACTGTGGAAATATCCATGTCACAGCGAACCAGCTTACCTGCAACCAGTGCAGCCTCCCATCCGGCCTTTCGTGGCATTGTCTGTTAAGACGAATTCTGATTTCCGTGAAGCCAATCTCAGGCTTTTATATATTGTTGATATGCCTGCTATCCGATCGCAGGGTAAATGGTGGGAATGTCAACCCTGCCCAGCTGGCAATGTTTGCAGCACATTTCCTTTCAGTCAAAACACACGGTGAAACCTGAAACTGTGAGACAATAAGGTAAAGATTACCCGATCGTTCGTGGAACCATTTATTTTTGAACTCACGGCCGACCATGTTAACTGATTGTGCCACAGAGGCACAACCCTTTCCATACTGAACCACTAATTCACCGAGCTACAGCATCAAGTTACAGCGACCAATATGGATCGAACATGTATTACGAATTACTTTCGGTCTGATGCAGATAAGCGGAGCATTGGAGACTGTATTTTGTACATTCCGAATACCAACGCCCTGTCACATCAGCCCGCAGTTCCATTCCCGTTCCCAGCCCTCTTTCACAGTTCAATTACTTCCATCATATATCCAAGTTGGCTGACGACACTAAGTTAGGTGGCACGGTAAGTAGTGTAGGTGGGAGCAGAAATTTGCAAAGGAACATTGATAGATGAAGTGAATTGGCAAAACTGTGGCTAAAGGAATTCAATGTGGGGAACACAGAGAACATCCACTTTCGAAATAAGAAAGCTGGAATAGAGTAATTTCAAAATGGTGATAAGTTAGGAACTGTGGAGGAGCAGAGAGATTTAAAAGTCCACGTACAGTAATTACTTCAAACTACCGGACATGTGCAAAAAATTAAGGTTCATGGATTATTAGCCTTGATCTCCAAATGGCGGGAATACAAAGGGGTGGAAGTGCTGAAGGAGATCTGCAGGAAAGATAGGGAAATCGGGCAGCAGGAGGAGTAGCCTCAGTAATCCAGGATGAAATCAGTTCAATGTTAAGAGAGGATATAATGCGAGGTAAACAGACAGTGGAGAATTTATGGGTAGATTTAAGAAATAGGAAAGGATTTAAGACTGAGTGATTAAGAAAGTGAGATTTGTGTATAGGCTCCCGGGTCGCAGATCTGAAGTGCTAGATTGTATAAATGCAGTGATTAGACAAGCGCGTCATAAAGGCAGAGTGGTATTAATGGGGGATATTAACTTTTAAATAGATTGGGATAAGCAGACACGCACCTTTCAGAAAGGTAGTGAACTATTGAGTGTGTCCTGGATAGTTTTCTACAACAATATGTCCTAAAAGCAACAAGGGGGCATGCCATATTAGACTTAGTAATGAGTAACGAGCCAGATTTATTCATCAAACTTAGCGTGCGTGAAATGTATGTAATAGTAATCAGAAGATGATCGTGTTCAACGTAATTTTTCAAAGGGAGAAATGCAAAACAGCTACAAAGATTCTAGATTTCGGTAAGGCCGACTTCAACAAGACAGAGCCTGTCCATAGTCAACTGGGCAAATCTGTTGATAGGTAAATCTGCAGAAGATCAGTGGGAGGTGTTCTAAAATAATTTAATATGAAACAGAATCACTTTATACATCTGAGGGGCAAGAACTCTACTGTTCTAAAAACAGGCATGGACAGCGAAAGAGAAGCATATAGAAGATAGGAGCAGGAGTAGGCCATTCGGCCCCTCGAGCCTGCTCCTCCATTCAATGCGATCATGGCTGATCATTCAATTTCAGTACACTGTCCCTGCTTTCTCCCCATGTCCCTTGATCCCTTTAGCCTTCAGAAATATATCCACCTCCTTCCCGAATATATTTAATTAATTGGCCTCTACTGCCCTCTGTGATAGAGCATTCCACAGGTTCACCACTCTCTGGATGAAGAAATTCCTCCTCATTTCTGTCCTACATTGCTTACTCCATATCCTTAGAGTGTGATCCCTGTTTCTGGACTCCCCCGCCATCGGGAACATCCTTCCTGCATCTACTCTGTCCAGTCCTGTCAGAATTTTACAAGTTTCAAAGAGAGCCGCTCTCATTCTTCTAAACTCCAGTGAGTATAAGTCCAATCGACACAATCTCTCCGCATACGTCATTCCTGCCATCCCAGGTATCAGCCTGGTGAATCTTCGCTGAACTCCTTCCATGGCAAGAACATCCTTCCTCAGATAAGGCGACCAAAACTGCACACAATACTCAAGATGTGGTCTCACCAAGGCCCGGTACAACTGCAGCAAGACATCCTTGTTGCTGTACTCAAACCCTCTCGCTACAAAGGTCAACAAACCATTTGCCTTCTTAAACGCTTGCTGCACCTGCATGCTTACCTTCAGCGGCTGGTGCACAAGGACACTCAGGTCTCGTTGCACTTCCCCTCCTCCCAATCTACTGCCATTCAGATAATAATCTGCCATCCTGTTTTTGTCACCAAAGTGTATACCCTCACATTTATCCACGTTATATTGCATCTGCCATGCTTCTGCCCATTCACCCAACATGTCCAAATCATCCTGGAGTTTATCGGCATCCTCCTCACAGCACACATGCCCACCCAGCTTTGTGTCATCTGCAAACTTGGAGATATTACATCTAGTTCCCTTGTCTAGATCAGTAATATATATTGTGAATAGCTGGAGTCCAAGGACCGGTCCCTGTGGTACCCCCCACTAGTCACTGCCTGCCACTCAGAAAAAGACCCGTTTATTCCAACTCTTTGCTTTCTGTCTGCCAACCAGTTCTCTATCCAAGTCAACACCTTGTATGCAATCCCATGTGCCTTAACTTTACATGCTAATCTCTTATGCAGGACCTTATCGAAAGCCTTCTGAAAGTCCAAATACACCACATCCACTGGTCCTCCCTTATCTATTTTACCAGTTACATCCTCAAAATATTCCAGTAGATTAGTCAAGCACGATTTAACTTTTGTAAATCCATGTTGACTTTGTCCGATCCTGTCACTGTTTTCCAAGTGCTCTGCTATTACATCTTATATAATGGACTCTAGCATTTTCCCCACTACCGATGTCAGGCTTACCGGTCTGTAATTCCCCGTTTTCTCTCTACCATCTATTTTGAATAGAGGGGTAACTTTAGCTACCCTCCAATCCATGGGTACTGTTCCAGATTCCATCGAATCCCATGCTCCTCGTTACTGTATTGCACGTCTGATGCTGATGCACTTTCCAAGCATTTTTACTGAATCTTACTTGAATTAAAATTTCGTGTAAATTGCACTGGTGTTGCTGGTATGTGTCCCTGCATTGCTCATATCTTGTTAAAATTAAAATATTCCAAGAAATTCCTCAACCCACCTTGAATGAAGGTGGAGATGAAATCACGAATCGGAGACTGAGAACCCTCTCTTCCTTCTTCCTTCCTCTGAGATTGGCACCGAATGAAAGACTCGCGGCAACAGAGGCAAATGATCCGGGAGCAGAAACATAAATTTCTCCTTTGGGGGCAATTTAATTTCAAAAATATTTATCAAACTTAATTACGAGATTTTCTGTTTTAGGGTCTTTGGTTGAGAGATAAATAATGCGCAAGAAATCCTCGTTCTTTTCAGCAGTCTCTCATGGGATCTGAAGCCCCAGTTTAACATTTTACTGGAAAGACGGCACTGCCGACAGTGCAGCACTACCTCAGTACTGCCCTGGAGTGTCAGCCTGGATTATGCACTCAAGTCTCTGGAGTGAGGCTTGAGTATGCTACCGCTGAGCCACGGCTGACACAGAAGCAGAGCGATTTCAGCTTTGATGACCGAGTTGTTGAGTTTAACAAAATGTCTCGGGGCTCGTCCGGGGTCTCTCGCATTTTAATCGTGAAATGCCCGAAGCGAGAATCATACCCCTAGACCAACGAGCCGCCGATGTCATCCTCCCATTTGGATTGAGTTTCACTGCGCTGGTGCGAATCCAGCTCACAGAGGACCTGTTTATTGAGTTGAAATATTTTTATCTTTTCCTCAATCCACTTCTTTTTTCGAGCAGTTTCCTTGAACGTGCTCACTCGCCCCATAAAAAGAGATTCAGTGGCATCAGCGGATGCATAGACTAATGGATAAGGCGTCTGACTTCGATTGCATAAATTTGCAGTTATCAGAAGATTGAAGGTTCAAATCTTACCACGGTCGTTTAATTATCTAGGCGACACTCTTTATATTCTGAATCTGGCGTGAAACCGACCATTTTTGACAGTCCTCACCTGAAGTAACGGAAGGCCTGTTGCTTACATTAAGCTGATTGTACATTTTCAACAATGTAGGTCTGTGTGCACGGGCAGGATAAGCGGTGAATTTGAAATTCTTTCAGGGTTGGGATCGCATCGTCGTTACTGTGTTACATGATTAAAAAAAAAAAAATTAATCATTGATGGGATTTGGGCGTCGCTGGCTAGGCCTGCATTTAGTGGCCATTCCTAATTGCCCTTGATAAGATGGTGGTGAGCAGTCTTCTTGAACTGCTGCAGTCCATATGGTGTAGTTACACCCACAATGCTGTTAGGAAGGGATTTCCATGATTTTGGCCCAGTGACAGTGAAGGAATGGCGATACAGTTCCAAGTCAGGATGGTGTGTGGCTTGGAGGGGAACTTGTAGGTGGTGATGTTCCCATGCGTCTGCTGCCCTTGTCCTTCTAAGTGGTAGAGGGCGCGGGTTTGGAAGGTGCTGTTGAAGGAGCTTTGGCGAGTTGCTGCAGTGCATCTTGTAGACGGTACACACTGCAACCAAAGTGCGCCGGTGGTGGAGGGAGTGAATGTTGAAGGTGGTGGATGGAGTGCCAATCAAGCGGGCTGCTTTAACCTGAATGGTGTGGAGCTTCTTGAGTGTTGTTGGAGCTGCACTCATCCAGGCAAGTGGAGAGTATGCCATCACACTCCTGACTTGTGCCTTGTAGATGGTGGAAAGGCTTTGCGGAGTCAGGAGGTGAGACACTCGCCACAGAATTCCCAGCCTCTCGCCTGCTCTTGTAGCCACAGTATTTATATGGCTGGTCCAGTTCAGTTTCTGATCAATGGTATCCCCCAGGATGTTGATAGTGGGGGATTCAGCGATGGTAATGCCATTGAATGTCAAGGGGAGATGGTTAGAGTGTCGCTTGTTGGAGATGGTCATTGCCTGGCACTTGTGTGGTGCGAATGTTACTTGCCACTTGTCAGCCCAAGTCTGAATGTTGTCCAGGTCTTGTTGCATATGGACACGGACTGCGTCAGTATCTGACGCGTCTCGAATGGTGCTGAACTGTGTGCAATCATCAGCGAAGATCCCCACTTCTGAACTTATGATGGACGGAAGGTCATTGATGAAACCGCTGAAGATGATTTGGCCTAGGACACTGCCCTGAGGAACTCCTGCAGTGATGTCATGTGATTTAGATGAATGACCTCCAACAACCACAGTCAACTCCGTTTGTGCTAGGTATGATTCCAACCAATGGAGAGTTTTCCCCTTGATTCCCATTGACTTCAGTTTTGCAGGTTTCTCTGGTTGTGTTTATCTTTCATTCTTCATCTATGAGCTCTTTCTGAATCCGTGAGTTTGTGCTGCTTTGTGGGTGAGCGGCAGACATGTAGATATGTGCTGTTCGCTCTCCCAGATTGAGAATGTGGAAAATGTGGAGCAGTCTTCTGTAAACAAGCGGATTTACATATTTACCTCACAGTTTCCGCACATCTGGGACTGAATTCCCGCTTTTAATTATAAAATCGCGGAATTTTTAACAGTTATTATTTTAAATCTTCTGCAATGTCGCCAAACTGAGGGAATTGGGGATTTTTGATTAAAGAGCGGGGGCTCATCCGGGATTTGGTTCCTCGCCTCTCGCTTTTAAATCAATGGATTTTTCTGTGCGAGGATCATACCGCTAGACGCTATCTTTCAATGTCTCACGTCTCTGTGTCTTGTCTCTCTGTGTTTTCCACTGATGGACGTCTCAGGCTTCCTTCAACTGCCAAGTCTGATCTAACCTGCCGCACCAGCAGGAAAGGGTAAAGAAAGAAACAATGACTGAGACGGCAGGGAACGTCTTTAAAAAGTGAAATTCGAATTTTCAGACCGAAACCGGTGAAGTAAGGAAGATATTGTTGACTTGAAATATTTCGGGTACCACTTGATATTGCTGTACATTATATAGGAACTCGAGATTGGAAGGACAGAAGCAGTCTGAAAGAAATCATACACCTTCGTTTACCAGCGGCTTCTTTGTCTCGGAGTTTGAATCTCGTTCGAGGGGTTGCATTGGTTTCTATGGGAGAGGTTCCCAGGTTCAAATGATGTCTTTGTACAGTTGCAGAATGTGCGCAGATTGAAGCTGACATGATAATTGTTTACAACTCAACTGACCTCATTGGCGATTCTCAGCCCTTGAAAGACATCAATGTGGTTTTGCTTTAAAAGTTCATCACCAAAACCTGACTGAACAGCGACTCTGGCGGGACTCAAACCCTCAAATTTTAAATGACCTTTCACAACCATTACACTAGAAGTCCAATGCGCTACCCATTGTGCAACAGAGCCGATTGCAGCTAGTGATTCTGAATCGGTGAGATTGAGCTTCTTTGTGGGCGACCGGGAGACTTGGAGATATGTTCAGATGATTTCCCTGTTAATAATTTCCAGCTCCGCCTTTTCCCAAAGTTTATACAAACGAATTAATGAGAGGACCAGATGCATCGCTCGGGGAAAATCGTCCACTGAACATTGAAAGCTGACAGTATTTATTGTGAGCGGTTTAGAATATATACTGGTATAAAAGTTGCCGCGATCTGGGCGTGATTCGAGCAGGCGGTCTTATGATCTGGAGTCAGCCGGGTTACCGAAATTCGGATTTCCAGCATCTGCAGTATTTTGCAATCGTCCCGAAATCCTGTTGCATCTCAAATGTACACTCTCGGGAGCCGCAAGCCTACATTTCGTTGTACTGCATTTGTGCACTAACAATGACAATAAAAGTTGATTTGATTTTGATTTGATTTGATTGATATAGGGTGGTATTTTAAGATACCACGTCATCAATTCTAATTGTGTGACACATGAAGGCTTTCAAACCCCCGCCAGCTCCCACGGGTTGTGAGACAGCCTTGAGAAGCAGCATTCCCTATCAGCACCCGTATCCCACTTGCTTCTGCCGCCTGCTGCCAGGAATCTGCAACAAATCCAATTGCAGAGAGAGGGCGCAAAGAATCATCAGGGAAACAGGCATGAACTCCAAATCCAAATTAGCGGGACACGATCAGAGGGACAGTTAATGTTCTGGGGTGTGAACTTCGGTCAGAGCTGCAAACAAATAGGTGTAAGAGAGAGAGAATCTATTTCCTCTGTTGGGAGGGTCCAGCACAATGGGGCATAACCGTAAAATTAGAGCAACCCCGTTCTGTGATGATGTAAGGAAGCGCTTCTTCACACAGAGGGCAGTGGGAATCTGGAACTCTATTCCCGAAACAGCTGTTCAGGCTGGGGGTCAATTGATAATTTCAAAATGAAATCGGTAGGTTTGTGTTCGGCGAGGATGTGAAGGTTTATGGAATCATCGCAGGTAGATGGAGTTCAGATACTGATCTACCATGATCTAATTCAATAGCGGAGCATGCTCGAGGGCCTGAATGGCCTCCTGCTGATTCTATGTTCCTGTGACAGCAACAGGACAAAAACATCAACAGCCGCAAACATACGGCGCATTTTAGTCATATTTAACAGCAAAAATATCCGTGTCGTGCGCAACTATGCTGTGGTCAGAAAAAATACGCGAAGCCGACGTGTGGCGCTGTGATGGTATCATGGTTAGTGCCCTGCATTGTGGCCGCAGTAACCTCGGTTCAAACTTAAATCACGTCACAGCTCGCTTTGCATCATCTGTCCTCTGCGGAACCTGCTAATGGAACAGACTGAAAAATCAATCTTTACGACATGAAAAATGATGTTTTGTTGGCGGTGAAAACCTATTCACTCCTTTTAAACCCCGCGCTCTCACATGCCTGAGCTTGATGCTCCATAATTGAAACCCGCCTCTTCTCCCAGCTTTTCCTTCTTCAACAATCAGTAGCCGTTCTTTACTTGCCTCCTTACATTTCATTGTCACTTGCCTGCGGTATTACCTAAATCTAATATTCACGTTCATGTGGTTACGTGGTTAAGTTCTCTCTGCTACCACCGCGGTTCATGGGGGCACATGTCCCATTTGCACCAGTGTACAACCAGTCGATACACTTAGATCTGTGTGACCACTTGACAGATAAGTGCTGCGAAAGCAGGACTGGACTTTAGAAGGACAGCGGCCGGATTGTTCACGAAATTTCCTTAGAGAATCTTGTGATATCTTGTTAACTGAAGAAGTGGGTTTTGTTTTGATGCTGGCTGGCGCTTTTCCCAAAGCTTTTGCAGTGCATGAGCGACAGGCAGCGCTACCTAGCTGCCAACGGGGGTTTAAATATGAGCTATTGGCCTGCTGTTATGTTGCAGTTAGATCGGAAGTGTTCTGTCTTAATCTTAACAAGTCTTTTGAAGTGTGTAATTGAAATAAATAGAGGATAAATGGAAAGATCGCTAGAGGGTGAAAGCAGCGATTACAGGAGGTTGGCCATAATTGAAATGTTTTTGAATGCCCGTGGCACGGGACCCTGTGTTCTTTATGAAGAGTGGGAGCAGGGATAAAGATTAACAGAAATAAAATGTACTGACTTGTTGCGAATCAGAAAACTGCACTGGTCTGTTATCGGTAAATGTTTGAAATTAAATTCATTTCCAAAGGATAATGTTAACCCTTTCTTCCAGCTCCCTCATCATTTGCTTTTTCCGTTAACCTTTCAAGCGGTGTAAGAACATAAGAAGGTAAGAAATAGGAACAGGAGTAGGCCATTCGGCCCTTCGAGCCTGCCCTGCCATTCATTGAGATCTTGGCTGATTTCTGCCTCAAACCCATTCACCGGCCCTATCGGCATATCGCTTAATGCCCTTACTAGTCAGAAAACTATCGAATTCTATTTTGAATATATCCAATGAAAGAGCCTCCACATCCAACTGGGCTAGAGAATTCCAAATATCCACCACCCTCTGTGTGAAGAAATGTCTTCTCATCTCATTCCTAAATGGCCTACCCTTTATCCTGAGACTGTGGCCCCTGGCTCTAGACTCCCCAGCCTTGGAAAATATTCTCCCAGCATCCACCCTATAATAATATTGCATGCTCCAAAGAGATCCCCTCTCATTGTTCTGAATTCAAGAGAATATAGGCCTAGTTTACTCAATCTCTTCTCATAGGATGGTCCTGCCATCTGAGGAATCAATTTCATGAATCTTCGATGCAGCCCCTCTATGGCAAATATATGCTTCCATAGGAAAGAGATCAAAATTGTACACAGTACTCCAGGCGTGGCCTCACCAATGCCCTATATATTTGGAGTAAGACTTCTTCACTCCTGTACCCAAACCTTCTTGTAATGAAGGCCCGCATACCAATTGCCTTCCTAATGACTTGCTGCACCTGCACATTCACTTTCAGTGACTGATATACAAGGACACCCACGTCCCTTTGATCATCTGCATTCCCCAATTGTTCACCTTTCTGTTTTTTCGAACAAAGTGGATACCCTCACATTTATCCACATTATCTTCCATCTGCCATGCTCTAGCCCACTCACTGAGCCTGTATAGATCCCCTTGAAGCCTCCTCACTTCCTTTTCACAATCGACCCTGTCACCTAGCTTTGCATCACCAGCAAATTTGGAAATGTTACATATAGTCCCCTCATCCAAATCATTGATATAGATGGTGAATAGGTGGGGCCCAAGCACCGATCCTTGTGGTACCCGACTAGTCAATGCCTGCCATCCTCAAAACGACCCGTTTATCCCTGCTCTTTGATTTATGTCTGTTAACCAGTGTAAAGCCCGTGTAGATTGGAGTTCGCTCTCAGATTTTCCCATCAACGTGAAAATGAAAAACGAGGAGGCGAGGATTGCCCTGAACAGCAGAGCTGGGCACTGACTCTATTTCGATTGGTGCAGGAGTTGTTCTGTTCCTCTAATATTTCCTTCACCTTGAAAAAGCCTGTTATAACTCACAGGCATTAATGGGCGGTTTTATTAAATGTTGGAGAGTTTCCATCAAATAGACTGGAATAAATCTGCAAAAAGACGAGGTTAGGACTGGAACTGATATGATGTCGATCACAGAGTTAAAATCAAAGTCAGCCTCACTGTCCAATGAGGCCGGAAGCCACGAACAAGGAGGAAGGGAATGAAGCAAGGAGGGAAGGAAGGGAGGAAGGAGGAAGGCGCTCTCGATTCCATCTTCTTTCCATTAGAGCTGGGTGAAATATTAGGTTGAGAAATTGGGAGAATTTTAGCAAAGGGAGAGAAAATATCGTCTAACTTGGGGACTGTAACATTTTCAGGCCACGTATCTTCCAACTGGATTAACAGTCCTGGGACTTTAACCTCTCACCAACCTCGAACTAACATTATTATCCAAATGGAGTCATCCAAAAGTCATTTTTATTTCAGTACTTCTGTTTCCAAACGGTAGAAACAACCGTTAATAAAGGCCCTTTACAGCACGCATGTCCTGCCCGTCCTCCTAGATTGACAATGTGGAAAATGTGGAGCAGGCTTCTGGAAACAAATGGATTTTCATATATTGACCTCAGAGTTTCGGTACTTCTGGGACTGAATTCCTGCTTTAAATAATAAAATTGCCGTTTTCTTGCGATGTACTGAACACACGCTGATTTTCAGGCAGTTATTATTTGAAGACTTGTTGAAAATCTCCTGGCCGAGGAAAGTGCTTCTATTAAAGTATTAGGGCACGTCCAGGGATTCGAACCCAGTACCGCTTGCACTTTAATTGATGTGAAGTCCCAGAACGAAAAACACACTTCCAAAGCAAAGAGCCACTAATCCTGCACAGAATGGTTAATCTCAGCAATGATAATTTCACATACATAAAGCAGATATTGTAGATCAGAGACAGCGTTAAGGGAAATTAGAGAAGCGTGCAATAAGGGCACAGCAGTCACCATGGGTGACTTTAATCTACATATAGATTGGGCTAACCAAATTAGTAACAATACTGTGGAGGAGGAATTCCTGGAGTGTTTACGGGATGGTTTCCTGGATCAATATGTCGAGGAACCAACCAGAGATCAGGTCATCTTAGACTGGGTATTATGTAACGAGAAAGGATTAATTAGCAATCTTGTTGTACGAGGCCCCTTGGGTCGGAGCGATCATAATATGATATTCTGAGGCGCGAGTTGGGTAGGATTGATTGGAGAATGTCACTCAAATGTTGACGGTGGATATGTATTGGCAAACATTCATAGATGAACTACAGAATTTGTTCGTCCCAGTTTGGCATAAAAATAAAACAGAAAGGTGACTCAACCATGGCTAACAAGGGAAGTTAGGGATAGCATAAGATCCAAGGAGAGGACATATAAATTGGCCAGAAAAAGCAGTAAACCTGAGGATTGGGAGCAGTTTAGGATTCAACAAAGGGGGACAAAGGGATTAATTAAGAAGGGGAAAATAGAATATGAGAGTAAGCTTTCAGGGAACATAAAAACTGACTGTAAAAGCTTTTATAGATATGTGAAGAGAAAAAGATCGGTGAAGTCAAGCGTAGGTCCCTTGCAGTCAGAATCAGGGGAATTTATAATGGGGAACAATGAAACGGCTGACCAATTAAATACATATTTTGATTCTTTCTTCACAAAGGAGGAAACAATAACATCCCAGAGAGGTCGGGGAACAGAGGGTCTGATGAAAGGGAGGAACTGAAAGAAAGCAGCATTTGTAGGGAAATGGTGTTAGGGAAATTGATGAGATTGAAGGCCGATAAATCCCCAGGACCTGATAATCTACATCCTAGGGTACTTAATGAACTCGCCCGAGAAATAGTAGATGCATTGCTGATCATCTTCCAACATTTGATGGAATCTGGAACAGTACTCATGGATTGGATGGCAGCTAATGTTACCCCACTATTCAAAAAAGGTGGTAGAGAGAAAACGGGGAAGCCTGAAATCGGTAGTGGGGAAAACGCTAGGGTCCATTATAAAAGATGTAATAGCATGGCACTTGGAAAACAGTGGCAGGATCGGACAAAGTCAACATGGATTTACAAAAGGTAAATCCTGCTTGACTAATCTACTGGAATTTTTTGAGGATGTAACTGGTAAAATAGATCAGGGAGAACCAGTGAATGTGGTGTATTTGGACGTTCAGAAGGCTTTCAATAAATTCCCGCATAATAGATTAGCGTGTAAAGTTAAGGCACATGGGATTGGTGGTAAGGTATTGACTTGGATAGAGAACTGGTTGGCAGACAGAAAGCAAATAGTTGGAATAAACGGGTCTTTTTCCGAGTGGCAGGCAGTGTCTAGTGGGGTACCGAAGGGATCAGTCCTTGGACCCCAGCTATTCACAATATATATCACTGAGCTAGAAAAGGGAATTTGATGTAATATCTCCAAATTTGCAGATGACACAAAGCTGGGTGTGCGTGTGTGCTGTGAGGAGGATGCCGAGTAACTCTAGGATGATTTGGACAGGTTGGGTGATTGGCCAGAAGCATGGCAGATGCATTATATCGTGGATAAATGCGAGGTTACAGGAAGGCAGATTATTATCTGAATGGCAATAGATTGGGAGAAGGGGAAGTGCAACGAAACCTGGGTGTCCTCGTGCATCAGTCGCTGAAGGTACGCATGCAGGTGCAGCAGGCAGTTAAGAAGGCAAATTGTATGTTGGCCTTCGTAGCGAGAGGGTGTGAGTACAGGAACAAGGATGTCTTGCTCTAGTTGTACAGGGCCTTGGTGAGGCCACATCTTGAGTATTGTGTGCAGTTTTTGTCACGTTGTCTGAGAAAGGATGTTCTTGCCATGGAAGGAGTTCAGCGAAGATTCACCAGGCTGATACCTGGGATGGCAGGAATGACGTATGAGGAGAGATTGGGTCGATTGGGCTTATACTCGCTGGAGTTTAGAAGAATGAGAGGGGATCTCATTGAAACTTATAAAATTCTGACAGGACTGGACAGACTAAAGGCAGGAAGGATGTTCCCGATGATCGGGGAGTGCAGAACCAGGGGTCACAGTCTAAGGATAAGGGGTAAGCCATTTTGGACAGAAATGAGGAGGAATTTCTTCACCCAGAGTTTGGTGAACCTGTGGAATTCTCTACCACAGAAGGCAGTAGAGGCCAATTCAATAAATATATTCAAGAAGGAGTTGGATATATTTCTTAAGGCAAAAAGGATCAAGGGGTATGGGCAGAAAGCAGGGACCGGGTACTGAATTTGGATGATCAGCCACGATTGCATTGAATGCTGGAGCAGGCTCGAGGGGCGGAATGGCCTACTCCTGCTCCTATCTTCTATGTTTCTATGTTAAAACTCAAATATTGCTCAAATGCTTCAAAATGTGAATATGACATTAAATGTGTTTAAATACAGTGGGGGATTTAAATCAGATTCGGTGCCATTGGATTCCAAGGTGATCTTCCCTGTACGATAACAACTTCTCTTTTGACTCCACTCATTTCCTCCAAATCAAAGGTTTTGCTATGGGTACCCGCATGGGTCCTAGCTATGCCTGCCTTTTCGTGGGACATGTGGAACACTCTTTGATCCAGTGCTACTCGGGTCTCCTCCCTCACCAGTTTTTCCGGTACATTGATGACTGTATTGGTGCCGTTTCTTGCTCTCGCCCTGAACTAGACATTTTCATTCATTTTGCCTCCAATTTCCACCCTTCCCTCACCTTCACATGGTCCATCTCCGAATCTTCCCTTCCCTTCCTCGACTTCTCGGTCTCCATCTCTGGTGATAGGTTGTTGACCAAAATTCACGACAAGACCATTGACTGCCACAGCTACCTGGACTACAATTCCTCCTCACCCCGCCTCCTGTAAGGACTCTATTCCATTCTCCCAGTTTCTCCATCTCCGCTGCATCTGCTCCAATGATGCCACCTTCCACCCCAGTACTTCCGACATGTCTTCCTTTTTCCAAAACCGAGGAATCCCCTCTACCTTGGTTGACACGGCCCTCGACCGTGTCCATTCTATCTCCCGCACTTCTGCCCTCACCCCTGCCCCTCCATCCCGGAACCATGATAGGGTTCCCCTTGTCCTCACCTTTCACCCCACCAGCCTTCACATTCAATGGCTCATCAACCACCACTTCCGCCATCTCCAACGTGATCCCACCACCAAACACATCTTCCTGTCACCTCCCCTTTCAGCATTCCCTAGGGACCGCTCCCTCCATGATACCCTAGTCCACTCCTCCATCACCCCCAACAACCCTTCCCCTTCAACCGGCACCTTCCCGTGCAAGCGCAGGAGGTTCAATACCTGCCCTTATACCTCCCTCCTTCCCACTGTCCAGGGCCCCAAACACCCCTTCCAGGTTAACAGCGATTTACTTGTACTTCTTGCAATCTAGTATACTGTATTCGCTGCTCACGATGTGGCCTCCTCTACATTGGGGAGACCAGATGCAGATTGGGTGACTGCTGTGCAGAACACCTCTGTTCCATCCATAAGGATGACCCCGAACTTCCAATCGCCTGTCATTATAATTCACCGCTCCATTCCCACTCAGACCTCACCATCCTCGGCCATTTGCATTGTTCCATGGAAGCTTAGCGTAAGATCGAGGAACAGCACTTCATCTTCCGATTAAGCACTTTACAGCCTTCCAGACTCAACATAGAGTTAAAAAATTTCAGATTATAACCTCGGCCCCATTACATTTTTACTTATATTTTTTATCCACACCTTTATTTTTGCCCTCCCCCCTTTTTTTCTCTTCCACATGGCAGCTGTCTCCCATTCTGCCAGCGCATTTCACACCTAATCTAGAGCCATCTTTTGTCTCCACTACTCCTATCAGCATCTCGTCCCGATTTTTATATCTCCTAATGTCTCTTCACTTCTCTTTTGTTCTCTCCCAACCTGGCATTTTAATTTGTTTCATTTCCTGTGCTTTTCAGTCTTGGCAAAGTGTTTCGACCTGAAACGTTGACAATAATTCTCTCTCCACGGATGTTGCCTGGCCTGCTGAGTTTTTCCAGCATTTTCTGTTGAGATCTTCTGTGGTTGTCTTGCCTCCCTCTCCCCTTCCTCCCACACGCAGCTGGTTTTTAAACCTTGTTTTAAATCTGCTGCTCTGCTGGGCCAGTGCATTCCACAGTCTCACAACCCTTTCTACAAATACACTTTCACTGCATGACTTCTCTGTTTCTTAGATATTAATCACCTTGAGGTGCAATGGTGGCGTTTGTGACGTCAAATTAAAAGGCGGCCAATTGCAAGCACGTTGGGGGTCAAAGTTTCCTTTGCACAGAATTGAACCTGAATTTTTAAGATGGAATATTGTATTTGCTGCATCACAAATAATAATATCTTGTTATAAATGTTGGCTCATTAGTTCACCAGTGTTAGAGGAAGAATTTTCTGATCCCCTCATTTATTTCATATAAGACACAAACATAGGGTAATCATTCAGAATCACCTCACAGATTGACACTGAGTTAAATTAAGTGGGAGATACAGACAGCATCGGGACCCGTGGAGGAATAGACGAAGAGAGCGGGAGAAATAAAAAATGGCCTGAGAGTCCAGAAAAATAGTGACTGGTAACTGGTAGATATCAATGAGTAGAGATGAGAAATTGTTTTGGGATTCGGCCCCGTGGCTTAGCTGGCCAAAGACGATCTTGGGCTCGACTCCCAGTGGGGCCATTTTTTTAATGAATCTCTAGGGGAGAGCTTCTCGTCTGAAAAGGCTAAAATTCTTTTAAATGTAACTGCGGCTGCACTAGTTGCCATTCTGGATGACGGCTCCAGTCGCTGCGGGGCCTGTGTCGAATTTCACCACTTCCTAATTTCTGGCGGTGCTGATTTGTAACTCTTCACCTATTCTCCATCTTTTCTAAGCAGTGCCGTGTGTTACTTTGTGATGGTCAGAGCAGAGCTCCAGTAGTTGATGTGTGGCGCCGTGATCGTATACCGGTTAGTACTCTGCGCTGTGGCCGCAGCAACCTCGGTCCGAATCCGAGTCATGGCACCGATTTCTCTTCCTTGCACAATCCATGGCCCTCCTTTACTTTCCTCCTTCAATTTCATCGTAACTTTCCTGCTAACATTCACTTTCACCTACTTAAACCGCTAAATGTCCTCTGCTCCCACCGCTGTTCCTGGGGCACATGTCCCATTCGGCCCAACCTGAGTGGGTGCATTGAAACCAGTCGATAGATTTAGACCTGCGGGACCGCTCGACAGACAAGCTCTGCGAAAGCAGGGCCGGTCTTTGGAACCAAAGCAGCCCAATTGTAAAAGAACATTCCTTGGGAAATGAAGTGCACTGGGGAGGCTAACTGAAGAATTGGCTTTGTTCACCTGGTAGTTGATGCTTTTCCCTAAACAGTTGATGAGCGTGAGCGACGGGAAGCGCTACATAGCTGCGGATGAGGGGTAAAATATGCTATTTTGGCAAACTGGTTATCAAAAAGGAAAATGGATGCTCAGGATTTATCAAGGAGAGTAAGGGACGCTCTGGACGTAATAGACAGGGGAACGGACGGCCCGGATATACCAAACTGTTTAAGGGACGCTCCGGATTTACCAGACAGTGAAATGGACGCTTCTGTTTTACTAGACAGGGTTAGGGACACTCCGGATGTAACAGACAGTGTAAGGGACGCTCCGGATGTACCAGACAGTTTCAGGGACGCTCCGAATTTGCCATACATGGTAAGGGACGCTCTTGTTTTACCATGCAGGGTAAGGGACGCTCCGGATATACCAGACAGTTTAAGGCACGGTCTAGCTGTACCAAACAGGGTAAGGGACGCTCCGGATATATCTCACAGGGTAAGGGACGCTCCGGATGTATCAGACAGGGTAAGGGACGCTCCGGATGCATTGGATAGGGTAAGAGACGCTCCGCATGTACCAGACTGGGTAATGTACGCTCCCGATGTACCAGACAGTGTAAGGGACACTCTGGATGTTTCAGATAGGGTGAGCTACGCTCACGATGTACCAGACAGGGTAAAGGACCCTCCGGATGTGCTAGTCAGGGTAAGGGATACTCAAGACGTTCTGGAGCAGGTAAGGGACGCTCAGGGACTATCAGACGGAGTACGGGATGCTCAGGGGGTATCAGAGAGGCTGATGGATGCAGGGTTATTACTTTCTAAACCTCACATTTTCTAAGTATCAATAAAAGCAAAATTTGTATCCGAATGTAACAGATGGTCTGCCGTGTCCCACGTGGGGGCAATGAGAAGGTAGAATGGGGCCGGACTGGACATTTGAAGCGCTCAGAAATACATGTATAACTGACACAGATTCCCCCACCGAATAGAAAAATAAATAATGCAGAAACATCTAAATATATTTGTAACTAACAGAAGTGCAAATGCATTTACATCTAACACAACAGCAACTCACAAATACGATCGTATCTAATATGGACACACACAAATGTACTTACAACCATCACCTGTGATTGTTTGATAAAACAATACTTTAATTGTTTGTCTTTAAAGCCATGATATTTACATGACATTTGCATTGACCTTCCTCCTAAGCCGCTGGAGATTAATGGAGAATGATTTGTGTCCTGAACAATAATTTCTTAGGCGGATTAGAACAAGTTTTGAGCGCAAGTCCAATATTAGAAGTCGACGTTAAAAAGAAGCTCACGTGGGACCTTTCGCAAATTTCAATCTACAATCCACAAAGCGAGATTCATAACCCTAGACATAAGAGTCACTCTGTCTAGAATACAGGCCCAATCAACTGGTTATCAAACGTAAAATCAAATAGATTTGTCATGTATTGTCCATTGCATTTTGACTGAGACGTGTGCCCGCAGTTCCATTCCGGTTCTAAGCCCTCTTTTTAATGTCGATGACTTGCCTGGAATGTGCTTGGAGAAGTATTAGAATCGCAGTACAGCCCTTCCCCTGTCGCTTCCTCTAAATCTCCATCCAGGATTCTCACCAGTGCAAGGTTCATCAACCTGAGCTACTGTTTAATTTGTTCTCGGCATTAACTGTGCTGATCCTTTAACTTGTCCCACGACACAGCAGCTCCAAATTTGTCGATTGCACCTCGAGGGCACTTTTCATACATAAAGCTGCAACATCTGCTGGAGAGAGATTCAATTTCAGCGGTTCCAACAACAACGGGTCGATCGAAATCAAACTTTACATCCTCACCTATACGCTGCAGATGCAAATCTATGCGCTCCTCTGCTTCAGTGATTTCTTGTTTCACAGCAATAGGCAGTTTTTGCTCTCTCAGGCTGCAATCGCTGCTTTCCACCGGCAGCGGGCGCTTGGCGAAAGCTGGACCGGACACACGGCCTGAACTTCGCTGCTGTCGCGGCCACACTCACTCCGGGAGCTGGGGACCAGCAAACCAACTCATGGGTTTGTTGCCGCTTCTGAAATGCGGCTCCGAACTGTTGCTATTAACAAAGGCAGCGCTGCAGGGTCCTGTAATGATCTCTCACACAGTCGGTATA
The DNA here is from genome assembly GCF_052327205.1 of Somniosus microcephalus. NCBI lineage: Eukaryota > Metazoa > Chordata > Chondrichthyes > Squaliformes > Somniosidae > Somniosus > Somniosus microcephalus. Next base: position 18,792,853 of record NW_028225179.1, read on the forward strand.
TCTGTAGATTTTGAGTATGTACAGAACTGTATAGAGAAAAGGAGAATACTGCGTGGCCCTTAATGTATTTTATTAAACTCTACCTGCAAAACACGATTGAACCAGGGACCTGTTGTACTTTAGACGGAAGTGATAACCTTCGGAAACTGCTGCTCATTAAATAATTAGAGAAACAGCTCAGAACAACAATTGTAATCTATAAATACTCTTACCCTGCGATACCGATTCCATTCCATGTCGAGGAGTTAATTTTAAGAAAACTGTTTATTTATTATATACATCTCATTAGACTGTGTGAGAAGTTTGTTGTTATCGTCATTAATCAACCAGTAACCCACATGGTTAACGAATCATGGGCAAAATTATAAAAGTTTTTTTGTTTTGCATGTGATGAATTTTCATCGGTTCTCATTTTGCAGACTGTATTTTAGGAGTTGGGTAAAAATGTTCAGTGTTTATGACACCAGGATCTGCTGCAGCCTTTGGTAAATTCACCAGCTCGCTAACACATGAGAGTAACTCCTGCTTCACTCTTTCATATAAACCCAGCCAATGCGCCTCAATTAAACAACATTGCGCCCCCGCACGATTAGACAACCTTAAATGTGCAAGTAAATGAGCACGGATAACTAGTTCACATCAAGCACAGCTCTAGTGGCGCAATCGGTTAGCGCGCGGTACTTATATAACAGTAGCAGGCTTGGAGCAAATGCTGAGGTTGTGAATTCGAGCCTCACCTAGAGCAGCTAATGTTTTTGTGGTGTGACACTTCGACCGGAGCAGAAGGTACAATGGTGTTTCCGCAAACCATCTACTTATTAGCTGTTCCACGTGGGCACTTAGGTTCCTCAGGCCCACCGTGTTCCAATAAGGGATTTGAGTATTAAAGGAGCCCTTCAGTATTACTTATTGACAGGAGGGAAGGTGGGGCCAGTTTTAACTGTTAAACCAGCAACTATCAGGCGAAGAATAATGTGCAGGAAATAGATTCGATTTCAAAGCAGTGACTTACGTCTTTGGCACAAGCGAGAAGATGTGTAAACTCAGGAGTTATCTGTACGCGTTTCCGACATCATGTTGAACACAAACAACGATTCACCTGAACATGATGTTGAGAATTACTAGGACAGAAGTTACGTACAGACAATCGCCCAAACACCATATCCACAATTAGGTTGTCACCGACCTTCTTGTTATGGGGAGAATAGTGAGCAGATTGAGGAAAACTGCTCATATAAAGAAGTCGATTTAGGAAAAGATAAACATATTTCAAATTAATGAACTCGACCTCTGCGAACTGGGTTAGAAGAGAACTATTAGAGAAACCTAATGCAACTTCAGACAAAAATCGACGGCTCCTTGGTCTTGGGGCATGATTTTCGCTTAGAGATATTTCGCAAATTAAAATGCGAGAGCTTTTGGGTTCACATCCCAGATGAGCCCCGCCGCATTTAGATAAAACTCCCCAACTCGGTCATCATAACTGGAATCGCTTTTCTTTAAAATAGACTAACGCACTAAATGATCCGGGATTGTGAGCGCACCTGGTTTAAACAGACACAGAGTGATCTTTGACTGACCACGACCCGTCCATTAGAGACAGGCCTGATTATCATTGCTTATGAAATCGATGGAAACATAACTCGGGCGGTTTTTATAAAGGGCGGCCGATTATGATGCGCGATTTTTCTAGGGCGCCAAGTTGATGTTTGACTCCATTATCATTTTTCCCTTTATCTCCATCATTTCACTCCAGCCGAATGAACTGAGTTTAGGTGTCAGCCGTGGCTCAGCGGCAGCAAACTCAAGCCCCACTCCAGAGACTTGAGCACATAATCCTGGCTGACACTGCAGTGCAGTACTGAGGTAGTGCTGCACTGTCGGTGGTGCCGTCTTTCCAGGAAGACGTTAAACCGAGGCCTCAGATCCCATGAGAGTATGCCGAACAGAATGCGGATTTCTCCCCATTGTCCTGCCCATTATTTATCTCTCAACCAAAGACACTAAAACAGAAAATCTCCTCATTAAGTTTGATAAATATTTTTGAAATTTCATTTTCTCCTAAACGATAAAGTTATGTTTATGCTCCCTAATCATTCGGCTTTGTTCCCACTAGTTTTTCATTTGGTGCCAATCACAGAGGAAGGAAGAGAGGTAGAGATGGTTCTCAATCTCCGATTCCCGCTCTACCTTCATTCTAGAACTCCAGTGGTCTGTTTTAATTTGAACAAGATATGAAGAGTGCAGGGGCACAGACCAGAATCACCAGTGTGATTTTGACGAGATTGCGATTACAAAGCCTATTTTATGCAAAATTCAGTAAAATGCTCGGGATGTTTATCAGCAGCAAACGTGTAATGGAATAACGACGAGAACAGGATTCAAACCCACGTGTGCAGATCACAATGGATTACACTGCGCTCAACACTTGCCAGGGACATGGGGAGAAAGCAAGGACATGGTACTGAAATTGGATGATCAGCCATGATCTCATTAAATGGCAGAACAGGCTCGAGAGGCCGAATGGCCGACTCCTGCTGCTTTCTTCTAATTTCTATTTCCTGCTATTTGCTTCGAAGCAGAAATACTCTGAAAGAAAGTCCCCTTCACCGCTTGTCCTGCCCGTGCACACAGACCTACAATGTTGAAAATGTACAAGCAGCTCATATAAGCAAATGGCCTTCCGTATCTTCAGTTGAGGGGCTGTCAGAAATGGTCGGTTTGAAGGCAGATTCAGAACAGGGAAGAAAAGGTTTCACCCAGTTACTTAAACGACCGGGAGAGGACTCGATTCTGCAATAATCTGGCTAACTGGAAGATTCGCACCAAAGTCAAACCCCAGAGGTCTGATTCTCTCTCAGAGAATTTCGCTGATTAAATAAATGCGAGAGATCCCGGGTTCAAATCCCGGGTTCAAGTCGCGGCCTGAACCCCGCCAACCTTAACAACAGAGTTGTAGTGTCTATGTGTAGATAAAGACACTGAAGACAGGAGTTGGTTCATAGGTATTTACTAAGCAAGTCTGGGGGGGGTTCTAAAGGATATACACAATACACAGGCTTATATAGCCCAAGTGGCAATTACCGGCATTACGCACACCTGGGGCTCTTAAAGGCACATACACCATAATTACACTTAAAGGCACATACACCACAATTCCTCCCCTTCTAGCTAACTAGTACATCATATTTTAAGTAATGATTAATTACATGTTATATGCAAAATAATATACATTGCTGTATTAATTAATTATAAGTTAGTCTCTCAGGAGGCTTCCTGACTCGGTCCGGATAACGCCTCGGGGGTGTAGTAGTTTCTGGTGGTGTAGTAGGTTCTTCTGGCAAGGCTGATTTGGCTTGAATGCCAGTGTCGGGTTCATCGGGTTCCAGTCTCACTGGATCGGAGGTAAATATGGGTATCTCTACTTCATCGTTAGATGTATAGAGTGGTGGTGTAGGTTGCCCCTTTTCGGATGACTTGATGATTTGGTCAGCATGGCACCTTATTATGCTGTCTCCGATGTCCACGGTATACATCAGTGGTCCTAATCGTGTGCAGATAGTTCCAGGCTGCCATTTCTCGGTACGGTAGTCCCAGGCCAAAGCCGGTTGGCCTATCTGGAAGGCCCTAGTTGGCCTTTCATTCATGCCCTGAAACTGCCGGTTCTCCACGTCCCTTCGGATGTTGGGCTTGACAAAATCCAACCGGCATCTTAGGTTTCTATTGTAGAACATCATGGCGGGAGTTTGATTAGTAACCATATGCGTTGCATTCCTATATGCAAATAAGAAGTTATCCACCTTGTGCTGAAGTTTTATGTCTTCATTACCCATGGCCTTGATGGCCTTCTTGAAGGTCTGGACAAACCTTTCAGCCAATCCATTGGTGGCGGGATGGTATGGGGCGGACGTGTAGTGTTTTACCCCATTGTTCTTTAAGAACTTTCTGAATTCTTCGGACACAAATTGCGGTCCATTATCAGAACATATCTGCTCCGGCAGCCCATTCCTGGCAAATATGGTCCTTAATACTGTGATTGTTTTTTCCGTGGTGGTGGAGGACATCTTTATTACCTCCGGCCACTTGGAGTGTGCATCAACGGCGATTAAGAACATTGAGTCCATAAATGGATCAGCAAAGTCGATGTGCACCCTTTGCCAGGGAGATGAGGGCCACTCCCATGGATGTAGAGGGGCCTGTGGCGGAGCATTTTGGACCTTCTGGCATCCTAGGCAGCTCTTGGTCATGTCTTCGATGTCTCCACCATACAAACGCCCTAGCTAGGTTCTTCATTTTCACTCCACCCAGATGCCCCTCGTGAAGCTCCTTTAGCACTTTATCCTGGAGTTTGGGTGGAATCACCAATCTGGATCCACACATCAAGGTTCCTCGGCACACTGACAGCTGTTCTCTTCTTTGCGAGAATGCTGGCAACAGTGGTTCGCCATGTGCTGGCCATCCCTTCACTGTTAAATCGTAGACCCGTGAGAGAGTAGGGTCATTTCTTGTCTCCCTTTTATTGGCAGAATTTGTCACCAGTAGACATTCCACGATGGTAGAGTGGAATATCTCTACTGGGTCTACTGTAGGTGCCTCTTCTATCGTTGGCAACAGTAGGCATGATAAACCGTCAGCATTCCCATGCTGTTTTGACCCTTTGTATTCAATGTTGTATTGGTGTGCCCCTAGAAAAAGGGACCACCTCTGTAGTCTTTGTGCCGTCATAATGGGGACACCTTTTTTTGGGTTGAATATGGAGATGAGGGGTTGATGGTCAGTCAGCAAGGTAAATTTTTGTCCGTGTAGGTAATGGTTGAATTTCTTCACTCCCCATACCAAGCTGAGTGCTTCCCTGTCTATCTGGGCATAGTTACGCTCAGCTGAGTTCAATGAGCGTGACGCAAACCTATCGGCCGTTCCGAGCCATCAGGGAATCTATGGGACAATAGCGCTCCTCTGCCGTAAGGGGATGCATCGCACGCCAGTCTGATTGGTAGTGATGGGTTGTAATGAGCCAAAATTTTCTCGGATGTGATTAAGTCTTTACATTTATGGAAGGCACGTTTACAGTCTTCGTTCCATTTCCAAATCACTCCTGTCTGTAGAAGATCATTAAGAGGGTGTAGAATAGTTGATAAGTTCGGTAAAAATTTATGATAGTAATTTATTAATCCCAGCAATGACCTTAATTGTGAAACATTTTCAGGTGCTGGGGCTTTTACAACTGCTTCAATTTTTTCAGGTGACTTATGCAACCCTTCCTTATTAATTATGTGGCCACAATATGATATCTGATTTTGGAAAAATTCGCACTTGGGGCGATTTGCTCGTAGGCCCCGTTCTTTCAGCCTAGTGAGCACCTGCTCCAAATTGGCAAGGTGCTCGTTGTCGTTTTCTCCTGTTATAAGGATGTCGTCTAGGTAGCATTGAGTCCCCGGAATCCCTTGCAGGACTTGCTCCATAGCTCTTTGCCAGATAGCTGGAGCTGATGCTATTCCAAAAACCAGTCGATTGTACTGGTACAGGCCTTTGTGTGTGTTTATTGTGAGATACTTTTTAGAGGTCTCCTCAACCTCCATCTGTAGATATGCCTGTGCCAAGTCAATTTTTGTGAAACGTTTCCCTCCGGAGAGTGAGGCGAAAATATCTTCTATCCTCGGAAGAGGATACTGTGCCGTGTGAAGGACCGGGTTTACAGTCACCTTAAAGTCCCCACAGATGCGAATTTTTTTCTGTTCCTCAGAGTTATTTTTCAGTGTTTATTTCATGACTGGAACGATGGGTGTTGCCCATTCGCTCCAATCTATTTTGGATAATACGCCTGCCTTTTCCAAATTCTTCAGCTCTGCCTCGACTGCCGGACGTATTGCGTATGGCACCGGACTTGCCTTAAAAAATTTTGGAATTGCTGTATCTTCCACTTTTATTGAGGCGGTGATGCCTTTCAAGGTTCCTAGTTTCTCTTGAAACACTTCTTTGGCGTTGGCCAAGATGTCTTTTAATCGTTCAGGTATGAAGTCATCATTGTTTTTTTTCCTTACTGGTCACCGTCAGTGCCTGAATGGAGTGCCAGTCTAAATGTATCTTCCTTATCCATTCACGTCCCAACAACGGTGGACCACCATCTTGTAGAATGTATAAATACAACTTTTGTATTTCTTTGCCGTTGTATACCACAGGCACCCTTATTTTTCCTTTGGGGTAGACTTTCTGCCCCGTATATGTTTTTAAGATAATGGATGTGTCTTTTAGAGGTATATGCGAAAATAGCCTCTCGTAATCTCGTCGATTTATTACGGTTAGAGCTGATCCTGTATCTAGCTCCATTTTAACTGGGGACCCTGCTATTGTGAGGGTAACCCAAATGGTTTGGTAATCCTCTTTGGCAAGTCTCTTGTTTCCGGAGTCGCTATCACTATTCTGGTCTTCGGAGCTATTGTCCGTCATCATTTGTACCTTCCTGTACTTTTCTTTATTGATTTTTTTGTTTTCTGTCAGTGGATTTATTTTGTCCAGATTGGCATACCCGTGCAATGTGTCCAATCTTACCACATTGCCTGCATGCTTTGCCCTTGAACCAGCAGTCCCTTTGGTTATGGGTGGATCTGCCGCAGCGATAACATCTTCCGAACTCCTGTGTCAATTTATGGGTGCCGAAGTCCTGTGTCTCTTGTTGTATCTCTGCAGCTCCTTTTGCTGCTGCTTCATATGATACAGCCATACTGAAAGCTTTGTCCAATGTTAAATCTTTTTCAGAAAGCAGTCTTTTTTGTGTTCCTTCACTTAAGAGACCGCAAACAAATTTGTCTCGAAGATAATCCGATAGTCCTGCTCCGAATTGGCAGTACTTTGATAGCTTTCTTAATTCGGTTAGGTAATCAGCGTTACTTTCATTCTTGTTTTGATTTCTCTTGAAGAACTTGAATCGTTCTGCTATCAACAGCGGTGTTGGGTTTAAATGCTCCTGCAGGGTATCAGCAATTTCTTTAAAAGCCTTGTCCTTTGGTTTGGCTGGAGTGATTAAATTTCGTAACAGCCCATATGTCTTCGCGCGCATTAAGTTCAGAAGTACTGAAGCTTTTTTTTCATCTGTTATTCCATTTGCAGTGCAATAAACCTCTACTCTTTCCACGTATGTGGTCCAATCTTCTATTTCGCCATCAAAAGCCTCAATATTACCAGATTTAGGCATTTCAGTAAAGATATGGCGCTTCCCGCACTTTCCCGCCGCTGCTACCGATAACAATGCTGTTTAACTGTGGTTTCCGTTGATTCACTGTTGGAGACTTGTTCCCGACGGAGGTCTAAACGCTGACCTGCTTGCCGCGCCGGCCGTCTCTCGAGTGCACCCTCCCAGTCCATTATTGCTTGCCTCCGATTTCGCTGCCATCTCAGCTGTAGAGCCCGCCGCTGGAGCTCCAGCCTGACGACCTGGAAGGATTAGCGCAGTACCTGTCGCCAGCTTGGCCAGCTGGTGAAACCACAGTTTCTCTTACTTCCTTGAGTCTTCTGGACGCTGGAGGAATCGATGTCCTTGAGGTGCTGCCGAATTGCATGTAAGTCCGTTTCCACTTCGTCGCCACTGTAGTGTCCGTGTGTAGATAAAGACACTGAAGACAGGAGTTGGTTCATAGGTATTTACTAAGCAAGTCTGGGGGGGGTTTCTAAAGGATATACACAATACACAGGCTTATATAGCCCAAGTGGCAATTACCGGCATTACACACACCTGGGACTCTTAAAGGCACATACACCATAATTGCTCTTAAAGGCACATACACCACAAGCTCCATTTTAACTGGGGACCCTGCTATTGTGAGGGTAACCCAAATGGTTTGGTAATCCTCTTTGGCAAGTACATTATGTAATTTGAGACAGCTTAGTCTCTTGTTTCCGGAGTCGCTATCGCTATTCTGGTCTTCAGAGCTATTGTCCGTCATCATTTGTACCTTCCTGTACTTTTCTTTATTGATTCTTTGTTTTCTGTCAGTGGATTTATTTTGTCCAGATTGGCATACCCGTGCAATGTGTCCAATCTTACCGCATTGCCTGCATGCTTTGCCCTTGAACCAGCAGTCCCTCTGGTTATGGGTGGATCTGCCGCAGCGATAACATCTTCCGAACTCCTTTGTCATTTCATGGGTGCTGAAGTCCTGTGTCTCTCGTTGTATCTCTGCAGCTCCTTTTGCTGCTGCTTCGTATGATACAGCCATACTGAAAGCTTTGTCCAATGTTAAATCTTTTTCAGAAAGCAGCCTTTTTTGTGTTCCTTCACTTAAGAGACCGCAAACAAATTTGTCTCGAAGATAATCCGATAGTCCTGCTCCGAATTGGCAGTGCTTTGATAGCTTTCTTAATTCAGTTAGGTAATCAGCGTTACTTTCATTCTTGTGTTGATTTCTCTTGAAGAACTTGAATCGTTCCACTATCAGCAGCGCTGTTGGTTTTAAATGCTCCTGCAGGGTATCAACAATTTCTTTAAAATTCTTGTCCTTTGGTTTGGCTGGAGTGATTAAGTATCGTAACAGCCCGTATGTCTTCGCGCCCATTAAGTTCAGAAGTACTGAAGCTTTTTTTTCATCTGCTATTCCATTTGCAGTGCAATAAACCTCTACTCTTTCCACGTATGTGGTCCAATCTTCTATTTCGCCATCAAAAGCCTCAATATTACCAGATTTAGGCATTTCAAAAAAAAGATATGGCGCTTCCCGCGCTTCTATTTTTTTTTCTCTGCAGCAACGATATGGCACTTCCCGCGCTTTCCCGCCACTGCTACCGATAACAACGCTGTTTTACTGTGGTTTCCATTTATTCACTGTTGGAGACTCGTTCCCGATGGAGGTTTAAACGCTGACCTGCTTGCCGCGCCGGCCGTCTCCCGAGTGCACCCTTCCAGTCCGTTATTGCTTGCCTCCGATTTCGCTGCCTGTCTCAGCTGTCGAGCCCACCACTGGAGCTCCAGCCTGACGCCCAGGAAGGATTAGCGCAGTACCTGTCACCAGCTTGGCCAGCTGGTGAAACCACAGTTTCTTTTGCTTCCTTGAATCTTCTGGATGCTGGAGGAATCGAAGTCCTTGAGGTGCTGCCGAATTGCAGGTAAGTCCGTTTCCACTTCGTCGCCACTGTAGTGTCCGTGTGTAGATAAAGACACTGAAGACAGGAGTTGGTTCATCGGTATTTACTAAGCAAGTCTGGGGGGGGGGGTTCTAAAGGATATACACAATACACAGGCTTATATAGCCCAAGTGGCAATTACCGGCATTACGCACACCTGGGGCTCTTATAGGCACATACACCACAATTACTCTTAAAGGCGCATACACCACAAGAGTCATCACAGCTAAATTCGCATTCCTGTTAAAAAGACTTATACAATTGATGATCCGTGACTGTGCACTCACCCGATTTAATCATAGGGTCATAATCGCACAGACGGAGGTAATTCGGCCCATCGAGCCAGTGCCGGTTCTCTGTAGTGCAATCAAGTCAGTACCATTCCCTCGCACTATCGCCGTATTTCTGCAAGTTTATTTCCCTCAAATGCCTATCCAGACTCCCCTTGAAAACATTCAGTGTCTCTGATTCCACCACTTCCAACGGCAGTGAATTGCAGGTGATCACCAGTGCGTAAGTTTGCTTCTTCACACTCCCCTGTATCTCTTGCCTATACTCTTAAGTCCCCTAGTCCTTGTACCATTAACTAGAGGGAAAAGACATTCCCGGTCTCGCCTATCAAAACCCATCATTATCTTGTACACCTCTATCAAATCACTCATCAACCTCCTTTGCTCTAATGAAAACAAATCCAGCTTCTCCAATACGATAGCAAAATACTGCAGATGTTGGAAATCCGAAATAACAACAGAAAATGCTGGAAAAACTCAGCAAGTCAGGCAACATCCGTGGAGAGAAATTTGAGTTGACGTTTCGGGTTTGACCCTTCTTCAAAACTGGAGAGAAAAGGAACTAGATCGAAGGCAGGGCTGCGATCGGACAAAAGAATTAAAGAACCAAAAGAAGTAAAAGAGATTAGAAGCTAGACGAGATGGTAATAGGCTGTGATTAGGTGTAAAGTGTACTGGCAGGGCAAAAGATAGCTGCCAGGTGTGAGAGAGAAACAAAAGGAAAGGGGGGGGGGAAAGGAAAGGAGTGGAAAAATATGTGAAAATGAAATAGGGGACGAGGTTATGATCTGAAATTGTTGAACTCGATATTGAGACCGGAAGGCTGCAGACTGCCTAATCGGAAGATGAGGTGCTGTTCCTCGAGTTTACGTTGAGCTTCCGTGGAACAGTACAAGAGGCCAAGGATGGTGAGGTCCGAGTGGGAATGGAGCGGTGAATTGAAATGACAGGCGACCGGAAGCTCGGGGTCACCCTTACGGACTGAACGGAGGTGTTCCGCAAAGCGGTCACCCAATCTGCGTTTGGTCTCCCCAATGTAGAGGAGACCGCATCGTGAGCAGCGAATACAGTATACTAGATTGCGAGAAGTACAAGTAAATCGCTGTTTCACCTGGAAGGGGTGTTTGGGGCCCTGGACAGTGGGGAGGGGGGAGGTATAGGGGCAGGTGTTACATCTCCTCCGCTTGCACGGGAAGGTGCCAGGCGAAGGGGAAGGGCTGTTTGGGGTGATAGAGGAGTGGACTAGGGTGTCTCGGAGAGAGCGGTCCCTGCGGTCCCCTCTACCGTGGTTGACACTGCCCTCGACCGTGTCAGTTCTATCTCCCGCACCTCTGCCCTCACCCCTGCCCCTCCCTCCCGGAACCACGATAGGGTTCCCCTTGTCCTCACCTTTCACCCCACCAGCCTCCACATTCAACGGATCATCCTCCGGCATTTCCGCTACCTCCAAAGTGATCCCACCACCAAACGTATCTTCCCCTCCCCTCCCCTTTCAGCATTCCGCAGGGACCGCTCTCTCCGAGACACCCTAGTCCACTCCTCTATCACCCCAAACAGCCCTTCCCCTTCGCCTGGCACCTTCCCGTGCAAGCGGAGGAGATGTAACACCTGCCCCTATACCTCCCCCCTCCCCACTGTCCAGGGCCCCAAACACCCCTTCCAGGTGAAACAGCGATTTACTTGTACTTCTCGCAATCTAGTATACTGTATTCGCTGCTCACGATGCGGTCTCCTCTACATTGGGGAGACCAAACGCAGATTGGGTGACCGCTTTGCGGAACACCTCCGTTCAGTCCGTAAGGGTGACCCCGAGCTTCCGGTCGCCTGTCATTTCAATTCACCGCTCCATTCCCACTCGGACCTCACCGTCCTTGGCCTCTTGTACTGTTCCACGGAAGCTCAACGTAAACTCGAGGAACAGCACCTCATCTTCCGATTAGGCAGTCTGCAGCCTTCCGGTCTCAATATCGAGTTCAACAATTTCAGATCATAACCTCGTCCCCTATTTCATTTTCACATATTTTTCCACTCCTTTCCTTTCCCCCCCCCCTTTCCTTTTGTTTCTCTCTCACACCTGGCAGCTATCTTTTGCCCTGCCAGTACACTTTACACCTAATCACAGCCTATTACCATCTCGTCTAGCTTCTAATCTCTTTTACTTCTTTTGGTTCTTTAATTCTTTTGTCCGATCGCAGCCCTGCCTTCGATCTAGTTCCTTTTCTCTCCAGTTTTGAAGAAGGGTCAAACCCGAAACGTCAACTCAAATTTCTCTCCACGGATGTTGCCTGACTTGCTGAGTTTTTCCAGCATTTTCTGTTGTTATTCCAGCTTCTCCAACCTGTCCTTGTAGCTAAGATTCCCCCATCCCCGGAACCATTCTGGTAAATCTCCTTCGCACCCTCTCAAGGGCCTTCACATCCTTCTTAAAGTGTGGTGACCAGATGAGACGCAATACTCCAGTTGTGGCCTAGCCAGCGCTCCATAAAAACTCAGCATAACTTCGCTACTTTTGTACTCAATACCTCTATATATGAAGCCCAAGATCACAAATGCTTTGTTAACCACTCTCTCAATATGTCCTGCCACCTTCAGGGACCTATGCACATTAACTCCCAGGTCCCTCTGTCCCTGCACACTATTTAAAACTGTGCCTTTAAGTGTATATTCCCTCTCCCTGTTCGTTCTGCCAAATAATAATAATTCAACTTTATTGTCATTGTACAATGCACAAGTACATGAACAACGAAATGTGATCTTGCAAGCTCCCATGAGTCCAGTACAAATAACATTAAATGTAAATAGCACCATCCTGGGAGAAGCAAAGCCACTGTGTCTGTGCGCGCCGCCATTCCATTTCCACTATTCCTCCTGTCCGACAATCTTCAGCCCAACGCCTGGGCCTGCTCACCAGCTGCCCCTCGCCGGGCTACTTCTGTGACACTTCTGCACCTGGTCTTCCCTGACTTTCACTCCTCCAAGTACTAACCAGGTCTGACTCTGCTTAGTCTTCTAAGTTTTGCCAGTCCCCATTCCCATCTGCAACTTGTCTGCCCGTTCTGTTAGCCTTTTTATGTCCTGTTGTAGTCGATTGGCATCATCATCACTGTTTGCTACACCCCAAGTTTGGTGTCATCTGCGAATTTAGAAACTCTACTCTGTATTCCAATATACAGGTCATTTATATATATAAAAAAAGGCAGTGGCCCCAGCACTGACCCTTGGGGAACACCACTGTCTACCATCCTCCAATCTGAAGTACAGCCATTTACCACAACTCTCTGTTTTCTGTCCTTAAGCCAATTCATTATCCAAGCTGCCACTGACCCACCTATTCCATGAGCCTCAATTTTGTTAACCAGCCTTTTATGTGGTACTTTGTCAAACGCCTTCCGAAAACCCATGTAGACAACATCCATTGCATTCCCTTCATCAATCCTCTCTGTTACTTCATCAAAACATTCAATTACACTAGTGAAGCATGTTCTGCATTTTACACATCTGTGTTGGCGCTACTTAATCAGCTTAAACTTCTCCAAGTGCCCGTCAAGTTTTTTCCTTGATTATTGTTTCTAAATCTTTACCCACCACTGATATTAAACTGACCGGCCTGTAGTTATTGGATCATCCTTAAACCCTTTCTTGAAAAATGGTGTCACAATTGCCACTTTCACGTCCTCAAGCACCTCCCCCGCATCTATGGAAGATTGGAAAATTATGGCAAGCCTTCCTTGTCTCGAATAGGCCGCACCCCGCCTCTTACTACCCGCTTGCTGTTTACATGCCAGTAGTAGATTTTTGGATTCCATTTTATGTTTCACGCCATTCTACTCTCATACTCCCTTTGCCATTCTTATTTGTATCTTCACATCCCCTCTCAACTTAGTATATTTGGTTTGATTTTGCCTTGAACAATTCGCCTGATATGCACCATACTACATCTTTTCTTGTTTAAACAGAAAGGAGGTTGTATGATGCATTTAAAGTAAACATCCCCTTTAAACAGATAAAGAATGATCTAGGAATGCCAGCACATCCCTTTTAAACTGAAACAGAATGATCCTGGCCTGACAGAACATCACTTTTAAGCAGAGACAGAATGATCCTGGCCTGACAGCACATCACTTTTAAACAGACACAGAATAACCCGGGACTGGCAGCACATCCCGTTTAAACAGATACAGAATGATCCGGTACTGACAGCTCATCCCTTTTAAACAGGTACGGAATGATCCGGGACTGACAGCACATCCATTTTAAACAGACACAGAATGATCCGGGACTGACAGCGCACCCTTCTAAACAGACACAGAATGATCCGGTACTGACAGCACATCCCTTTTAAACAGACACAGAATGATGCGGGACTGGCAGCACATCCCTTTTAAATAGACACAGAATGATGCGGGACTGGCAGCACATCCCTTTTAAACAGACACAGAATGATCCGGGACTGACAGCACATCCCTTTTAAACAGACACAGAATGATCCGGGACTGACAGCACATCCCTTTTAAACAGGTACACAATGATGCGGTTTATTCTTGGGCCCCAAGTTGAAGATTTAATCCACTGCCATTTTTTTGTCTTCGCCATTTCACTCGAGCCGAATGAACTGAGTTTAGGTGTCAGCCGTGGATCAGCGGCAGCAATCTCAAGCCCCACTCCAGAGACTTGAGCACATAATCCAGGCTGACACTCCAGTGCAGTACTGTGGGAGTGCTGCACTGTCGACCGTACCGTCTTTCTTAAAATACGTAACACCGAGGCCTCAGATACCAGGGCACTATTTCGAAAAGAATGAGGATTTCTCCCCAGTGCACTGCCCATTATTTATCTCTCAACGAAAGAAAAAAAAAACCCAGATAATCTGGTCATTAATGTTGATAAAATCTTTTGAAATTGCATTTGTTCCGAAACGTTAAAATTATGTTTCTGTTCTCTAATCATTTGTTTTCCCGCTAGTCTTTCATTTGGTTTCAATCTCAGAGGAAGGAAGAGAGAGGAAAAGGTGTATCTGTGATTCGCGATTTCTGTTCTATGTTTATGCAATGAGTCCGTGTTTATTTTAGTATTCGCATGAACAGCGCAGAGGCACAGACTGAAAAGACCAGTGTGGCCAGCAATGATGAGGATGGGATTCGTCCCCACGAGTCCAGAGCACAATGGATTAGTCCGAATGGCCATCAGTTTCAATGGTCGGTTTTAAGCTGGATTCAGAGCAGAGAAGAACAAGTTCCGCCCAGTGAGTTAACAGATCGCGCCCCACTCCGCTGCTCTGCCCCATAGTCCGACAAGATATTCCATTCCGCCTATATATTAGTAATTTAAGCCTTGTGATGAGCTAAATGTAGCATGCTTGGGAGGAAAATGTGCATCTGGACAGCAGGATCTGTAGGGTTTTTATTTTAGCTCTCTTCCAACAATTTAAATTCTCAAATCGCTGACCCTGTTTATTATTGGTGATGACGGTTTCGTGATATTTAATTTGCTGCAAGTTCAGCAAGACCAGAAAAATCGCAGTTATCATTACAATAAAACAAAACTTCCGATATTTAACGGTAATGCAAGATGTTGAGAACAGCATGGAATATTCTGCAGGATAATGACAATAAACAGCTGGAACATTGTGTTCTGTTTCCACAAGACACAGATCAGCCTTAGCCTGTGCTCCCTGCCCGCCGGCTGCAGGAACCTTGTCTCCAGATTATAAACTGATTCTACGTTGCAGATAAATATTCAGGATAGAGACTAAACACAGCGGGTGGGATCAAATATATAAAGCAGTTATTTTACACCAGAGACAGCGATAGATGTCCTATATTGCTCAAATGCATCAATATGTGAATATGACATTAAATGTGTTTACATACAGTGGGGGACTTAAAGTAGATTCGGGGTCAGTAATTTCCAATGTGATCTTTCCTGTGTCTCTCTTGCCTCTCTCCCTCCTTCCTCCGTTGGGATCACAGGTGGTTTTGCACAGAATTGAACCTAAATCATTCAAGTTCGAATATTGTAATTGTTGCATCACAATAATCAAAATCTTGTTAGAAATGTTGGCTCATTAGTTCCCCAGTGTCAGAGCAAGAATAGCCTGACCCCTCATTTATTTCATGTAAGACACAAACACAGGTATTCATTCAGAATCAACCCACAGATTGAAACTGAGACGAACACAGTGAGATACAGACAACATCGGGATACATGGCGGAATAGACAGGAGAGGTGAATCAATAAAAAACGGCCTCAGCCTCAAACAGACAGTGACAGGTAGGTGATAGATATCAGTGAGAGGAGGCGACAGAATTGAGGTGGGATTTGGCTTCGTGGCTTAGCTGGTTAAAATGCTTCTTTAATCAATAGATAGATCCTGGGTTCGACTCCCACCCGGGCCTTTTTCTTTGTCCGAATGACTCTCCAGGGGTGAGTTTCTTCTCGTGTGAAAGGGATACAATCCTTTTAACTGTAGCTGCGGCTGCACTAGTTCCCATTATGGATTAAGACTCCATTCGCTGCGGGTCGTGGGTCGAATTTCACTGGTGTCAAAATTTCTGGCAGTGCTGATTTTGGGGTCTTCACCAAAAATCGATCTTTTCTAAGCAGTGCCGTGCGTGAGTTGGCTGTGGTTAGAGCAGAGCTGGCGCAGCTGATGTGTGATGCCAGGATCGTTCAGTGCTCAGTGCTCTGCGTTGTGGCCACAGCAACCTTACTTCGAATCTAAATCAATGCATAGCTCGCTTTATATCCTCTGTTCGCTGCGGCACCTGCTGAAAGAAGACAGCAAGAAATCAATCTTCTCTACATCAAACAGCATTTTTTTTATTGATGGTGAAAACTTATTTACTCCTTCAAACCCTGCGGGCTCACATGCCTGAGCTTGATGCTCCATAATTCAAACCCGCCTCTTCTCCGAGCTTTTTCTTCCGTCCACAATCTATAGCCCTCCTTTACTTTCCTCCTTCCGTTTCTTTGTCACTTTCCTGCGGCATTACCTTAATCTAACATTCACTTTCACCTACTTACACCGTTAAGTTTGCTCTGCTACCACCGCTGTTCCTGGCGGCACATGTCCCATTCACAGCAATCTGAATTGATGCTTTGAAACCAGTCGATACATTTAGAACTGCGGGACCGCATGACAGACATGCATTTAGAAAGCAGGGCTGGCTTTTGGAAGCAAAACAACCGGATTGCACAAGAAATGTTCTTGACCTAATGGAAAAAGCATCTGACGGTAATTGCTAACTGTAATTGGGATTGCTGTCAGTAGCGGATCATTCTATGTCTGTTTAAAACGGGTTTGCTCACATTCTTGCTTTGGTGTTTCATAGCTGCGAGAAGTCCCGGGTTGAAATCCCGGAACAGCCCCGCTCGCTTTTAGTCAAAACTCAGCTTCTTACAGCTGATCGACATTTCAGAAAACATAAATACTTTCCATTAAAAACATGAGATTTCGTGTCATTTTTCCCATATATTTCGAAATCACAGAGCTTCATTTAAGCAACTGAAAACCAACCAACTGAGAAAAGTTAAAGGCTCCCAGGTGTATTCTGCTCGGTGTCTCATTGGAGTTATTGCATCCGTGTTCGATTCCGGCCAATGCAGGACCTTTACATTTTGCTTTCTGCACCCATGAGCTCGACTGAATTGGGATAAACTTACATTCAGCGTCAATCTACTTGAAACACCCTCTGCCCTGAATATTAGTCAGTCCTGCTTCCTCTAGCGCTGAAAGGGTGTGACAAGCTTGCTTGTGAATTGGTCCTATGGGTGCCAAATTCAAACCGTACAGGGTTCTGTACTGGCCGGGAATCAAACCGGTGTGTCCAGCCTGCCTGGCCTGATTAAAAGGGGTGTGCACCTCATCTTTCGATCAGGCACATTACTGCCTTCCTGAATTAATGGAATGCCTTTTGTTTACAGAAGCTGATTCTACATTTTCAGCCTTGTTGATCTGGGTGCACGGGCAGGACAAGCGGTAAAGGGGACTTTCTTGTGGAATATTTCTGTTTGAATGCAAAAATCAGGAAATGGAATGGCTGTGTTGTCGTAGACGGGAGACGAGAGGTTAAGAGGATGGAATGTTAATCCATTGGGCTTATTTATTGTGTTGAATGTTTGATGCTGATAAACCTTCCCAGCATTTGACTGAATCTTACATAAAATTAGCTTTAAATTCTAATCGCGTCCAAACCACTGGCCTTGGCCGCTTCATTGTTCATACCTTGTTTAAATTAACACGGAGCATTGGAATTCTTCACCTTCTCCAATGAAGGTGAAACAGAGATCGCGAATCGGCGATCTTTATTCCTTCTTCCTTCGGTTCGTTCGGCTGGAGTGAAATGACGGAGGTAAAAAAAGATGACATCCAAACAGAAACAATTTGCACGAAAGTCCTCTTCACTGCAAGTCCTGCCCGGATGCACAGCATTGAAAATGTACAGTCAGCTTCTCTGAACAAATGGAATTTAAATATTTCCGTTACATGAGGTCAGTGATAGTTAGAAATGGTCCGGTGTAAAACAGGTCCGATCCAGGTTGGAACCCTGTGTACAAACCGACCGTGGCAGACTGGAAACTACAATTTTCTGATAACTTTATAATACACATCAAACTTAAACACCTTATCCATTATGTGATGCGGTTTTTATTTTCTGATTTCTTATTGTTCTTGAAATTCCACTGAATTAACTGAGGGCGGAATAGCGTTCACTCCACGTGATTGGCTCGGCTCATCCTTGGGCCGAGAGGCGAGTGGTGAAAACAAATTCTGCAACTGAATCATTAATATTCTTCATGGAAGGGAAACTGCCCCCTACAAGTCCGGTCACACAAGTGGCCGCAGTCCCATTCCACTTTCATGATGCTTAATCCCCTCTGAGCTGGACCGACGAACCATTGTCAAGAAGGAGGCTCATCGTCTGCTCAGCAGAAAAGTCAATCTGCTGGAGGTCCAGCTCTGCCGGACTGCATGTTCTTTCAGACAGCTTTCCAACTGGACACAGGCATCCAACTGCCGTGCGAGCATTGCTGACTAGTTCAAGTCAACAATATCAGACTCCCTTTACAAGACTAGTTTTGAATCTACTACCTGTATTTTCAAATAAGATATTGCAAAATGAATAGCTCATCTTTGTCATCTGTCTCCGCATCCTCTTATAATACACTCTAGAATAGTCAACTGTACTGAAAATATTGCGTTATTTTACTGTGACAGCGAAAAATCATTTGAGTGAAGACATTGGCCACGAGGTTTCACCATTTCTTGTCCTATATACGTGGCTGGAGAGATGGTGCAGGAGGGAGGGCTTTAGATTCCTGAGGCATTGGGACCATTTCTGGGGAAGGTGGGACCTGTACAAGCTGAACGGGTTAGACCTCCAGAGAGCCAGAACCAACATTCTCGTCGGGAGGTTTGCTAGTGCTGTTGGGCAGTGTTTAATCTAGCTTGGCAGGGGGATGTGCACCAGAATATAGGAGCAGAAAAGATGAATATGGTGCATAAAAGAGTGAGTGTGTTGGATAGTACTAGAGAAGAAAGTAGTACCAGAGTCAGAAGTAGTACAATATTAGATAGGAGCAGTCTAAGAAAGACTACGAAAAATAAAAAAATGGGTTTAGAATGCATGTACGTAAACGCACAAAGTGTGGTGAATAAGGTTGGTGAGCTACAAGCACAATTTCCTTGACCAGTATGTTCTTGGCCCAAGTAGGAAGGAGGCTTTGTTGGATCTGATGCTGGAGAATAACGTGTGCCCGGTCGAACAAGTGCCTGTGGGAGAACGCTTGCGTACGAGTGATCATTGTATCATAAGATTTAGATTAGCAATGGAGAGGAGCAAGGAACAATCTAGAGTGGAACTTCTAAACTGGAATAGGGCTAACTTCAATGTGAAGCGAAAGGATCCAGCCAGATTAAAATGGAACCAAAGGATGATAGGAAAAACTGTAAAGGAGCAATGGGTGATCTTTAAGGAGGAGATGTTCCAAGTACAGGCTAGATACATGCAAACAAGAAGGAAGGGTAAGGGAACTAAAGCAAGGGTTCCTTGGATGACGAGGGAGATAGAGAAGATGATGAAACCAAACAAGAGGGTGTATGATGAATGTCAGGTGCATTCTTCAACGGTGAATCATGGATTTATGGAAGGCGATTGACAAAGTACCACATAGAAGGCTAGTTGATAAAATTGAGACTCATGAAGTAGGTAGTTCAGTGGCAGCTTGGATAAGAAATTGGCTTAAGGACAGAAAAGATCTGCAGTTCTCTTCCATTTTTCTTTTTTTCCTCCATATAACTTGATTCCCTTACCAAACAACACCGTGTAGGGCTCAGTTTGGAATCTACAATTGACCTCCAGCATCCAAAGCCTTTTCAGATAGAGAGTTCTGGATTTCTACAAACCTTTGGGAGAAAAGTTGCTTTCGAATTTAATTTCTAAATGGCCCGGCTCTAATTTTGAGGTTATGACCGTTGTCTTTGATTCCCCAACCAGTGGAACTAGTTGAACTCTCTCTGCACTAATAATCCATTTATCATGTTCAACAGATCACCCCTCAATCTTTTAAACTCAAGTGAGCAGAAAGCAACTTTATACAATCAATCCTCATAATTTAACGCTGTAAGTCTTGGTGTTAATCTGGTAAATCTGCACTGCACAACTCCAAGGCCAATATGCCCTTCCTGCGTGCCGTGCCCAGAACAGAACACAATACTCCAGATTTGGCCCAACTAGAACTTTGTAAACTGGAGAATATCTTCCTCCTCTTTAGTATTTCAGCCCTCTTGAGGTAAAGGCCAACCTGCTTTGGAAAGGGTGCAGAGGAGAACCACTAGACTAATTCCCAGTATAAAACAGCTTAGTTGTCAAGATCGGCTGAACGAGTTGCGTGTCGACACTTTACAGAAGCCTAGACTGAGGGTTGATATGATCGAAGTTTATAAGATGATGAAGAGTAGGTTTTGTTCCAGTTCACAATTTGTTCCAATTAAATATTTGAGAGAGGAGCAGGGGTGACTCTTTTAAGTTGTATAAGGCCAGATTTTGATCAGATGTCTGGAGGTAGTTCTTCTCCCAGAGAATAGTGGAACTCTGGAACAATCTCCAGGCTCGAGCAGTGGACACCGATTCGCTGAATTTCTTCATGTGAGAGCTGGACCTGTTTCTGGCTGGGGCAGATTCGCCTCGTACAACAGCTCTGTACTGCGAGGAATACAGGGCCAGAGTGATTTCCTCGACTAATTCCGCTCACCTAGATGCATCAGAGGAATTTCCCCGAATAGAAACTGAGATGGAATGGACACAAGCTGTCTGAAATGGTGGCAGATAAATTCTACACAGGCTGAACGGCTACTTTGCCAGCGGCTCGTTGTTTTGGTGGTGTGGTTCTCGCTAAAGGGTTTCACTGATTGACATGTGAGAGGTCTCATGTACAAATCCCGGAAAAGTGCAATATTTTCCCAATTTGTAGTGAAACACCATCAGTTTATGGCGCAGCGCAACCCATCTCGCCTCGTGCTTGCTGCAACATTTACATATTAAAAATGATGCACGCCTTTAATGCATCATTATTATGATTCGCGTTCCCAGTAATGTCAGGCTCCATAATGATAATTGATCATACGCTGCCATTCAGCGATTCTGGTTTGTCTAAAGTTAGACTGAAAATGAAAAAGTCCTCGTTGGCTCCGGGTTTCAATAGCCTGCCACGTGCCTATAATATCAGAGTCGCCCAGTTATTCACACAGAAATTGTTGCCCTGCCAATCCAGGTCAGTAAGCACAGGGTTAATGGCTGGACGGGACTAGTGCGAGTAAGGACTCGGGCAGGCAGGATTACCTCAGTTCTCCGAAGGATAGAACGTAGGAGGCCGGCCAGGCGTGCATTGGAACAGTCAAGTCTGTTGTGTTCTGTTCTAAGCACCGCACGCAGGAAGGATATATTGCCCTTGGAGTGGTGCAGTGCAGATTTACCAGGTTAATACCGAGGTTTACAGGGTTATGTTTAAAGGATTAATTGTATAAACTTGGCTTCTGTTGTCTTTAACTTAGTAGATTGACTGTTGAGCTGATCATGGTGTTTAAAGTGTTAAAAGGTTTAATAGTGTAAATAGAGTTAAACTAGCTCCTCTGACTAGGGAATCAAGTACAAGGGGGAAAAAATTTAAACTACAGCCGCTCCATTCAAAAGTCAAATCAGAAAGCATCTTTACACATAAAGGTTTGTAGGAATCTGAAACTCTCTTCCCGATAAGTCCATGGGGGTCAATTGTTTCTTCCAAGACTGAGATTGACACGTTGTTGCTAGGTAAGGGGATCAAGTTATATGGAGCAACGGCAGAAAAATGTAGTTGAGTTGAAGACCAGCCTTGGTCTAATGTAATGTCGGAGCAGGTACAAGGTTGAAAAGACTACTCACGCTCTAGGTTTGTGAATTCTGTTCTCTTCCTTCTCAGATAACTTTAGCCTACATTAGCTGTCAGCAGACTGGATCAAGAAATCGTCTTTTCACTCCTTCTACTCTTTAAGGTCGCATCCCCACCCTTCGTTCTCCTCTTCCAGTTCTGGCAGAGCGAGAAGCAGAGGAGGTCGAAGTTGCACTAGATTCAACCGTACACAGCAGTACTGCGCAGCAGCCAGCAGAGGGAGCAGGTACTGCAATACTGAACAGCGGCCAGTGGAGGGAGCAGCAGTATCAGGTGGTGTAATACTGCACAGCGGCCATAGGAGGGAGCAGCAGTACCAGGTGGTGCAATACTGCACAGCAGCCAGAGGAGGGAGCAGCAGTACCAGGTGGTGCAGTACTGCACAGCGGCCAGAGGAGGGAGCAGCGATACCAAACACACCTCGATCCTTTAGAACAAACGTACACGGGGGGAGGGATTTTACCCCTACCCGCTGGATCGAAATTTTTAGCCTAGAACGGAGGCATGTGCGACATGGTAATGCAGAGATCTACAAGAAAGTAACTCGTGTGGAATACCAGATTAGATTGTGGGAGAAATAACAAGAAGAAACAGCCTCAAAAGTAAAACTAAACTCATTAGGACAATGATCAACACTTAGAATGGACTCCAGGAAGAGCGGTGGCGGTGAAAACCCCGGAATGATTTAGGAAAAAACTGGATTAAACAATGAGGTGAAGACTACGAATGCTCTGGAGGGCTGTATTAGAATGGGCTGAATGGCCTTTCTCACGGGTAAGGATCTTGTGATCATTGTGGGTAGGTGTGAAAACTGTGTCCTTCCCAGTGTCAATCATTATTTATCTTAATGACTGTCTGTATACTGAATAAAACTGGGACATCAATCATTCTGGCCAATTTTTATACCTCAGTCAACATAACAAAAAATACCAGATGATCTGGTCATTATCACATTGCTGTTTGTGGGAGCTTGCTGTGCGCAAATAGGCTGCCGCATTTTCTACATTACAACAGCGATGTACAACAGTACTTCATTGGCTGTAAAGTTCTTTGTGACGTCCGGATGTGGTAAAAGGCGCCCAATAAATGCAAGTCTTTCGTTCATTTATCTACTTCAGTGAGATGAAAATCCAGAACTGGTTGAGTATCGCATTCAACTTCCAGAAAAAACTCGTTGATAGAAAGTGTAGACCGTAGAGATTGCCTTTGATCTGAAATATTTGCCCTGACCTCTTCCCAAAACACTTGCGATTCAGTGGATTGATTTGGAAACTTCTCTTTCATCTTTCCAAATGTTACAAAGGGAATTCAATTTCAAAAGTCGCAAGCAAAGTGAGGCCTCGTCCCGGATTTGAACGCGGGCCCTCCCGCAAACTTAATACTCAGTCACGAGCTAAAGCAAGAATCATACCACAAGACCAATGAGCTGCTGGTACGCGTTTGCATACTTAAAGCCTTTCCATAATCAAGCCATGTGTTGGCCGTTCTTGATAAGCAGAGCAATTGAGACCGAGACAGCTCTGACATTGCCTTCTCTACCTGTCTTCTAAAGTGCCACACTGCTCCACTCAGTCAGTTAATGAGCTGTTAGGACGGTAATGTATCCAGGCAGCAGCTGCCCATCACGAGAGCAGCAGCAGGTTTCTGCATTAGTTTGGCGCGAGGCCTCAGATTTGGGCAATGTTTCAGCAAAGGCAGTGAGAAGACATGCAGGCAGCGAGTGACGCAACAATCGCCCCGGAAGTGACCATTCGTTTCTGTGACTGTGGCAAGTTTTGTTTGGGCAGGGGGTTCAGTTCATAGCCCCACCCATCTCCTCCCCCACCCATCGTGATTTCTGCCACATTTGCACATTCAGGACCGGGCCCGGGCAGATTCATCCATGTCTCACCCCGGGGCGCTGAGGCTCCTACCGCCCCTGATTATCAATTAACCCATCTGTAAATTAAAACCTAAAAAACTGCTTTACAAAGCACAGGTGCGGACGGAGACGCTGTGATCTTCTGACAAAATCTCAGCCCCATCAGACAGATTTTTTTGTCTATAAAGTTCAAAGCAGTTCCTATGTGTCCCAGACAGCTTCGATTCAGACCAATAAGCTTACTCAGACCTAGACTGTACCTACCCTGACATAGGGAGCATCATCACAGGCGCATACTTTCCTAGACGGGACCAGACAGCTCCTACCCTGACACAGGGAGCACCATCACAGGCAGAGATTTTCCTAGACGGACCCAGGCAGCTCCTACCCTGATACAGGGAGCACCATCACAAGCACAGACATTCATACACAGTCCCAGGGAGCTCCTTCCTTGACTAAGGGGGCACCATCACAGGCACAGACTTTCCTACACAGACCAACGGAGCTCCTACCCTGACACAGGGAGCACCACTACAGAGACAGACTGTCCTACACAGACCCACTCAGCACCTACCCTGATCCAGGGAGCACCACCACAGGCACAGACTTTCATACACAGACCCAGTCAGCACCTACTCTGATCCAGGAAGCACCATCACAGGAACCGACTTAACTACACTGACCCAGGGAGTTCCTACACTGACACAGGGAGCACCGACACAGGCATAGACTTGCCCACACAGAACCAGATAGCTCCTACCCTGATCCGGGGAGCACCTGTACAGACCAAATAACTCCTGCACTGACCCATTCGCTCCTACATAGAAAAAACTATTCCTACAATGACACAGCCAGCACCTATACATGAGTCCCTACAATGATATGGACACTTCCTGCACGGGCACGGTCAGTTCCAAGAAAGGCACAGAATGTTGCTACACGGACCCAGACATTCATATGCAGACCCAGACTGCTCCTACACAGACCCAGACATTCCTACGCAGACCCAGACAGTCCTACACAGACCCAGACATTCATACACAAATCCAGACAGCTCCTGCACAGAACCAGACATTCCTACACAGACCCAGACATCTTCTTAATAGAAACCAAAGCAAAATGCTGCTGTTGCTGGAACTCTGAAATATAAGCAGGGAATGCTGGATATACTGAGCAGGTCTGTCAGCATCTGTGGAGAGAGAAACAGTAGATATTGCTGGTTGATTGCCTTTCGTCAGCTTCTTCATATACCCTGGTTACTCCTACAAAAACCTAGAAAGAACCTACACTGACTCAGATATAACATACAGAGCCAAACCATTCCTACCCTGACACAGACAGCTCGTACACAGATTCAGATATAACATACAGACTCAGACAGCTCCTATCCTGACACAGACAGCCCTTACATAGACCCATATATAATATACAGACCAGACAGCTCGTACCCTGACACAGACAGCTCTTACACAGACCCAGATACACATACAGAGCCAGACAGCTCCTACCCTGACACAGACCGCTCTTACACAGACCCAGATATAACATACGGAACCAGACAGCTCCTACGCTGACACAGACAGCTTTTACACTGACCCAGATATAACATACAGACCCAGACCGCTCCTAACCTGACACAGAGAGCTTTTACACACACACACTCAGATATAACATACAGAGCCAGATAGCTCCTACGCTGACACAGACAGCACTTCCAAGGTCCCAGATATAACATACAGAGCCAGACAGCTCCAACCCTGAAACAGACAGCTCGTACACTGACCCAGATATAACATACAGGCTCAGACAGCTCCTACGCTGACACATACAGCACTTACACAGACCCAGTAGCTCCAACACAGACCCAATAAATTCTTACACAGACCCAGGAAGCTTCTACAAAGACCTGAACAACTCCTGCGCAGACCATGACCTACTACTCGGACAGTTGCTACAAGGACCCAGATATGCCGAACAAAGGCCCAGACAGCAGGTGAGGTCAGAGAATTCAGCTTAGCCCAGAGATGAAGCCTGGACCTTTCCTGTTCTATAGGCTCAGCAACTCGCCAAATAAGATCAGCGAACACACCACAAGCCGCGGAATGATCCTGGGCCCAACCTGCTCTGTATGGGGCTCAGTACCACACCGGGTGATATCTGCTAGCTCAATACAAACCGGGGATGAATACAGAGAGTTTACTGATTGTATGGCTCAGTAGCACACATCATGCGATGATCTAACACACCACAGGCCGGTGATGAAGCCTGGGCCCATCGTGCTTTGTGCAGCTCAATATCATGCCGGGTGAGATCAGCTGATGAAGCACAGGCCAGTGTAGGAACCTCGGCCCTTCCTACTTTCTGTGGAGCCAGGCAGCACACTGGGTGAGATAATCGATCTCAGTGCAGGCAGAAATGAAGCCTGGGACTTTCCATCGCGCCTGTGCTGCCTCTTTGTTAATACTCTCCATTAGTTCCAATACCCTGATGTTTTTCTATTGCCATGTAAAGATTTCCCTTCCAGTATTAATCCAATTCCCTTTTGAAAGTTATTATTGAATCTGCTCCCACCATCATTTCAGGCAGTGCATTCCAGATCACAACAACTCCCCGTATGAAACAATGGTCCCTTATGTCGCCTCTGGTTCTATTGCCAATCAGATTCAATTAGTGGTTTCTGGTTACCTGCCCTTCTGCCGCTGGAAAGAGTTTCTCCTTATTTACGATGTCAAAACCGTTCATGATTTTGAACACCTCAGTCAAATCTCCTCTTAGCCGTCTCTGCTGTAAACAACCCCATCTTCTCCAGTCTCTCCACTTAACGGAAGTCCCTCATCCCTGGTACCATTCCAGTACATCTCCTCTGTTCATGTCTTCCCTCTCATAAATAATCACAATGAAATGTTTACAAAGAAAAGCACGAACATAATAAAAAGGAAAGCGAAATAAATACTGAGCAAAATGGATGTGAAAGTTCAGAGGGTGAAAAGAGCAGAACATCTGAGTTATACTATCGATCAGTGAGAGGAATGCATCGCTCTCTTGTGCTTGTGTGTGTCGGTTTACTGACAAAGCCTGTAATTGAGAAGAAGAAGAAGTTTGGTTTGCAGAACAAGACGGGCCCCTGGGGTGGAGCCAACAGCTGTTGCTCTGCAATAACAGACAGAGAGTGCGCGGTGCGGTAGGTCCCGTTAACTCAGTTCAGGTAGATCATAAAACTCTTAATTTCAGCGTCGTAGGTTCGAGCCCCACCTTAAGCAGTTGTATTATTTTATTTTAAGTCTTATTTCACAGGCGGTCCCCAGCTCTGAATTCCTGCAGTGCTTCAGTGAGTGTTTGATATAAATGTAATTCAACAGCGGTTTCAGGGAATCTCTCCCTGATTCGGGACTCTTATCTCTCCAGCATCTCGCTGCTGAACATTGAACTTCATATAATTTCCCCTGCAGCTCGGGGTTAGTGTGCTCTGTAAATGTTACAACAAAAACCTTAAGTATATTTCGCTCCGTGTCCAAACCAATGAGGTCTCCCCTGGTGTGTCAGCTTTCTGTGTTTATAAACACTTCAACAGATCATTAACATAACCTGAGCTCCGAGATCTGGTCGGGTCCCATTCCCACGGAGTGAGGAATGAGCGGAGTCCACCCGGGGTTAGATTTTCTTCCAAAAGAGAGACACGAAGCATCATTAACGGGAGGCCAGAATAGCTCAGCTGGGAGAGCGCTCGACTGAAGATCGGAAGGTCCCTGGTTTCGGCCGTTTTAAGTTATTTTGTGTCTCTTTCTTTGGTCCGATTCTCGAACAGAACGATGTACACTGAAGTTATTTATCCGTCACTGAATTATTGGGTTGGAATCGAGAGAAATCAAGGAGAGGAAATATTTATATTTTCTGTATTTAGATTTGTTTCCCTATCTCCTTCTACACTTTTCTCTGTTTTTCCTTTATGTCTCTCGGGTGAACATTTGATTTGATGCATTTGTCCTAAACTGATGCTATAGAGCTATAAAGTGGTGATATTGGGGGGATTTAATTACCCAAATATCGATTGGGATAATGCTAGGGCAAAGGGAAACGAGGGGGAGGAATTTCTGAAATGTGATCAGGAGGATTTTCATGACCAATATGTTCTTGGCTCAACTAGGAAGGAAGTGTTTCTGAATCTGGTGCTGGGGAATGAGTTGGGGCAGTTCGACCAGGTGTCTGTGGGAGAACACTTGGGTGTGAGTGATCATCGTATCATAAGATTTAGATTAGCAATGGAGAGGAGCAAGGAACAATCTAGAGTGGAGCATCTAAAGTGGAATAGGGCTAAATTCAAGGGGATATGAAAGGATCCAGCCAGGATATAATGGTACCAAACACATACAGGAGAAACAGTAACAGATCAATGGGTGATCTTTAAGGAGGAGATGTTCCAAGTACAGGCTAGATACATTCTAACAAGTGGGAAAATTAATGGAACCAAGGCAAGGGCTCCAGGGATGATGAGGCAGATAGAGAAGATGATGAAACAAAAAGGTTAATGATGAATGACAGGTGAATACTTCAAGGGAGAACCAGAACAAATACAATAAGTTGAGAGGGGAAGTGAAGATGAAAATAAGATTGGCACAGAGAATATAAGAGTAGAATTGTGGTTAACATAAAAGGGAACTCAAAAATCTTCCACCGGCATGTAAACAGTAAGCGGGTTGTAAGAGGCGGGGTGGGGCCTGTTAGGGGAAAATAAGGTGATATATGCTTAGAGGTGCAGGGCAAGGCTAGAATACTCAGTGAGCACTTTGTATCGGTGTTTACTAAGGAGGTGGATGCTGACAACATGTCTGTAGAAGCGGAAAACTTTTTTACACAGCGAGTGGTGATGGCCTGGAATTCGCTTCCGATGCAAGTGGTGGAAGCGGAGACACTCAATGTTTTCAAGGTGAGACTGGATAGGCACTTGAAGGGAAATAAACTTGCAGGGCTACGTAGATAGAGAGGGGGAATGGGACTGACTGGATTGCTCTACACAGAGAGCCGGCATCAACTCGATGGGCCGAATGGCCTCCTGCTGTGCCGATGTCCTAGGGGAAGTGTTTGCTAGTGCTGTTGGGGAGGGTTTAAATTAAAAATGTAGAGGGTTGGGAACCTGTGCAGGGAGGCAGAGGAAAGGGAAGCAAGGATAGAAGCAAAAGACAGGAAGGAGAAAAGCAAAAGTGGCAGGCAGAGAAATCAAGGGTTTAAATCAATCATGGCCACAGTAAGTAATAATTCTAAAAGGTCTAAGAGTGTTAAAAAAATAAGCCTGAAAGCTTTGTGTCTTAATGCGAGGAGCATTCGTAGTAAGCTGAATGATTAAGCTGTGCAAATAGGTGCAAACGGATATGATATAATTGGGATTACGGAGATATGGCTCCAGGGTGATCAAGCCTAGGAATTCAACATCCAGGGGTATTCAATATTCAGGAAAGACAGGCAAAAAGGAAATGGAGGTGTGGTAGCATTGCTGGTTAAAGTGGAGATGAACGCAATAGTAAGGAAGGATATTAGCTCTGATGATGTGCAATCTGTATGGGTAGAGCTGAGAAATGCAAAGGGGCAGAAACCATTAGTGGGAGTTGTATGCAGACCTTCAAATCAGTAATGCTGACATTGGGGATGGCATTAAACGGGAAATTAGAGATGCGTGCAATAAGGGCACAGCAGGAATCATGGGAGACTATAATCTACATATAGATTGGGCTAATCAAATTAGTAACAATACTGTGGAGGAGGAATTCCTGGAGTGTATACGGGATGGTTTACTGGACCAGTAAGTCGAGGAACCAACTAGAGATCAGGCAATTTTAGACTGGGTATTGTTAAGGAGAATTTCAGTATTAAGGACTTTGCAAAGACTGTCGGGATACTTGACATTAAAACTGGCTAACAAGGGGCCCCCGAGCTTGCACGTAGGCAGGGGTGAGGTAATTGTCAGCTGCAGTTTTATTACTGAACATTTGTGGTCACCTTGCAACAATGAACAGTCTGGAACCATTGTTTACTTCTGCTTGTCTCGTCTGTGGCCAGAGGTCCCAAAAGGTTTTAACCTATGGCCATCGCTTGCTTAAGATAGATAACCGTTTGCTCAAGAATAGATAACCATTTTAGATGTCACGGGGGATCGCTGTGATTATGTAATCAACCGTCTAAGTTGCTTTGACTCCTGTATAAAGGTAGGAGCCTTGTGTGTGTAAAACGAGAGACTTGGTGATCACACAAGGCTGTGTAACGGTTTCTCCAAGAGCTCTGCAATAAAGCATTCTTTTACTTTGCTATCCAACTCGTAGTCGGAGTTTTATTGACTCTAAAAAGCTTCTGTTGGGTATCGCGTCGACCTCGAATATCACCTGGCCCGCTTAGCCCCAAATTAGCTACAACAAATTGGCGCTGCGAGCAGGGTCACCGCGTGACTGGCCGCCCTAATCAAGCGGACACACGCTCGAGTGATTCAAAAAGAACAAGAGAGAGGTGAGATGGCATATGTAAAATTGTGCTAGGATACTAACAACTGTGAGACTGCATTAATTTATGTGATTCCAGGGAACCAAGGTATAGCCTAGGAGGAGAACTGGAGGAGAAGTAAAGGAGCCGGACCAACCTTTACATTACACGTGACGGGACCCCGAGAGAAAGGTATTTGTGTTCTCAGATTTACGGGGACCGGAGATAGTGACCAAGGGACATAATGTCGAGTAAGGATCTGAAGCGGGGGCCCCCGAGCTCCCTTATCGATACTTATGTGACAGATAGATGTTCCCTAATTGAGAAAATGCAGAAAGACGGGTGGGATGTATGAAAAAGTTTGGACCAACAGCGGTCATGGTGGGGCACACAGAAAAAGGAAAGGACTAAGAAAGCAGGTGTACTGTTGGTTCATCAATTGGCAGGATTGATAGAACA
The DNA here is from genome assembly GCF_052327205.1 of Somniosus microcephalus. Classification (NCBI taxonomy): domain Eukaryota; kingdom Metazoa; phylum Chordata; class Chondrichthyes; order Squaliformes; family Somniosidae; genus Somniosus; species Somniosus microcephalus. The sequence goes on from NW_028225179.1 coordinate 18,823,468, forward strand.
GGCAGAAAAGGTGGCGGTAAGTCTTAAGGGAAAACAATTCCAGATAGATAACCTCCGGACGGAGTGTGAGGGATGTAAGTGGGAAAACCCAAGGGGAACGAATATATGTGTCTGCACTAATAGGGGGCCGACAGTGTGAGATGTTAGTGGACACTGGAGCAGCAATATCTATAACCGACCTCCCCCTTCCCACCACAAAGAAAAGTGCAGTAATAATAGTGGTAGGCGGTGAAAACTTCACCGCCTTCCGTAGTATTCCACAAATTGTAGAAATAAATGGACGATATATTCCCATGAGATTTTATGTATGTAAGAACAATGAAGGTCAGCCCCAAAAAGGCACAGGTAGGAAAACCCAGGTCTTATTATTATTTAGGGCACCTTATCTCACAAGGGGTAAAAGAGATGCCCGCAGATAGAAAAGGGGCAATACAAACTATGCCAAGACCTGTAACAGTAAGAGGAGTACGGAAAGTACTGGGGCTTTTTAATTACAGCCAAAACTTCATCCCGGGGTTCGCTAAAACAGCGGAACCCATACAGCCATTGGTAAAAGGGGTAAGCCCGCCCTGGAACCCATCGGATGGGGTCCTGAGCAGGAACAAGCTTATACCCAACTTAAATGAGATCTGATTTCAGCCCCAGGACTAGGACTCCCGGATATGAATAAACCCTTCCACATACACTGTGATAATGAGGAAGAATTTTATTCGGCCATAGTCACCCAGGAGCATGGAGATAAATGTAGACCCAAAGCATACTATTCCACTGCAGAAGGGCCAGTAGTATCGGGACTCTCACGCTGCATAGCCGCTCTAGATTGTGCAGCTTGGGCCGTAAAAATTAGCGAGCCCGTTGTAATGACAGGAAATATCGTTCTCCACACAAAGCATACTCCAGTAGAAATGTTAAACACTAGAAAATTGCGATCAGTCTCACACTTGAGACGAGCGAAATGGGAGGCTGTTCTCCTCCCTCCCAGTAAAGCAGTAACAATAGTCAGAGACGCAGGGGAAAACCCAGCTGAAGGAGTATTGGGCTCGGGAGTGTCCCATGATTGTGGAGATGTAGATGCTGGCTTAGAGGGAGACAAAATAAAAGACACTCCATTACCAGGGGCTGAAGAGACACTGTACGTGGATGGGTCCCGAAAATATATAGACGGACAGCCTCGTATGGGCTGGGCTGTGGTAAATTATCAGATGAGGACTGTACGATCAGGGAGGCTTGAAGGAGGCTTGTCAGCCCAAGTGGCAGAACTAGTGGCACTGACAGTAGCACTAGAAGAGTCCGAGAATAAAATGGTAAATATATATATGGACAGCCGATATGCGTTCGGAGTAGTCCATGACTACATGACTGCATGGGGCAGATGGGGATTTGTAACTACTGGGGGAACCCCCATAAGACATCAGGAAAGAATCGAAGCCCTCCTGGAAGCTAGTAATAAGCCTAAACAGGTCGCAGTAATAAAGATTAAAGCGCACCAAAAAGAACCAGCCAGAGACAGCCCGGAATGGAAGGGTTATATGGGCAACCAGGCAGCTGACAGGGCAGCTCAGGCAGCCCTGGTCTTGGAACGGAAAGAAGCAAACCTGGAACGGAAGGAGGGAAAGCAGATAGCGAAACAATCCGCGGAGTTAGCCTTAGAATGGGAACCCGAGGAACCTGTAGCCAGTGTAGTTAGCCTTAGAATGGGAACCCGAGGAACCTGTAGCCAGTGTAGATAGGCCAGGAAATGAAATTAGTATTGCCGAGCTACATGAGGATATATTACCTAGTGAAAGGCAGAGATGGAAAGCACAAGGAGCCAGACCAAAAGCTGACGGAGTATGGCGAGTAAATAATAAGGTAATGGCCCCCGAGTGTATACAGAATACCCTACTCGAATTACACCATGGATTAAGCCACTCTGCAAAGGAGGCGATGCAACAGACTTTAGGTAAGGAGTGGTGGTGGAAGGGTATGGGACGGGATATTGCTAAGCATTGTCAATGATGCATCGTGTGCGCTCAGCATAATCCAGGAAGACCAGTTAAAATTAAACTAGGGCACCAACCCAGGCCTCGAAGGCCATGGGAGCACTTGTAAATTGATTTTACGGGGCCCCTACCCATGTCAAAGGGTAAGACGTATTGCTTGGTAATTATTGACCAGTTTGCAAGATGGGTGGAGGCATTTCCCACCAGTAATTGTACTGCTACTACAGTCGCTAGAATCTTGGCAGAAGAGGTATTCCCCCGTTTGGGAATGCCACTTCAGATAGATTCCGATCAAGGGACCCACTTTACAGGAGGTGTGGTCAAACATATGTGCCAGTGAATGGGAATTAAGCAAAAGTTTCATATACCCTACCATCCCCAGAGCTCGGGAATGGTAGAAAGAATGAACCGAACATTAAAAAATGCGTTGGCTAAGGCCATGCAGGAATCGGGAAAAACATGGGTGGAAGTGTTACCTATCATTCTGATGAAATTACGAGCCACCTGTAATCGCACTACAGGCCTTGCCCCGTATGAACTTATGACAGGACGAGCAATGCAATTGCCAGAAGGCATAATTACGGGAGGGGTGGATGTAGGCCCCTTAAAGGACAAGCTACGGTGATATGTCCAAGAAATGAGTAAACAATTAAAAGAAATGCAGAAGCAAGTAAGGTACCACCAGAAGGAGCAGGACGAGAAGGAACTCCCCTTCCCGTTACAAGAAGTCCCTACAGCGGGAGCTAGGGTAATGCTAAAGGTATTACCAATCAAATCAGGCTTTGCTCCCAGATGGACCGGGCCTTATGAAGTTATTATTAGTGGAGATACTTGCGCCTGTCTAGACATACGGGGAAAGGGAGTGTGGAAACATTGGACACAGCTAAAGATATATGAGCCCAAGTCATCCCTGGAGCCCCCTGAGAAGGAGACTACCGGGGAGAGTGTAACCACGAAAGAAAAGACTGACTAAATGAATGTAACCAGCATAAAATTAAGATTAAAGTTGTTAAGTTATTGTGTTAAGGACTCAATCTGTAGGGGCGTAAAACGCAGATTGAGAATTGATAATGTTTAGTTAAAGCATAAGGATTACGTCTCGAGGTCACAGAACTCGTGCTCGGCCTTGGAAAGGTGACTGCAGTTTTACGAGGTCTGGTATGGTGTTTGGATTGTTCTGGCCTGCTGAAATCCTACACCCATTGTACTCTCAGCCTGTGCTGGCCTTGATTCTGTTAAATTTTTAAGTTATAAGTTTAATCTAGTGTGAGGAAAAACAAACAAATAAACCTCAAAAAGGGTGTGCATAGAAGTTACTAATGATGCACCCCTTGTATTATTTTCCAGGTCAACATCAGCTGATTAATGCCTGATACTTTGATCTGTTTGCCTGTGGGCATTTGTTTTGTGGCTTATTGCAGCGGTTGTGCTTATATGCTTTTATCTTAACGCGTTAGTACAAGAGTGGTATCGGAAGGGCCAGAGAAAGAATAAGCCAGCTTCAGAGAGGCAGTACCTACTTAAAATTGAAGATGAAGACCGTAATATGTATAGTTGCGATAATATGCATTGTTACGGTAACCCGGGGCAGGCCGCGATGTAAGCGTGATTTACACGTAAATACCTTTGTTTATAGAGTATGCTAAGTAAAGGGGGCAGTCCAGCTGTTGGGTCTGTAGCCACATCCCGATACATAGTAGGGGTGGAATACCCATTCGTCCGGTGGCCTTTAATGTGACTCAAATGCTAACATGGATGCACCACCAGAACCAGACTAACGTACCATGTGAGGAGGCAGTTGAGAACAGTACTGCCACCAGGGGTGCGATCCGTCAGAACCCTTTTACTGGAATGAATTGTTCCGCCCTCAGGACGGCGGGTTATGAAATGACCGAGTTTGAGGGATGGTACTTTCCATCCTATAATAAGAGTGTAAACCCCCCTTATCTGGTACTAACCAATACCAGTGGAATGGGAAACTCAAAGACGGGAATATGTATTATGCGTAACATAAAGAAAGGTGCTGTCCCGGTAGGAAACAGTAGCTGCTGTAAGATCATTAACTGTAGCACCGGGCCCAATGGGACGAACCAAGCGAACAGGATTCTGATTCCCCCCCCCCGACCAGGGTACCAGGAATCCGCTATCGTAACGGGACCAGGCACATACAATTGGGAGCAGGATCCTGGTAACCCAAGCCCTGGGTTAGATAATTTAAAGGCATACAACGGCACATACTTTATATGTGGCCACAAAGCCTACCCGTGGCTGCCCCGGTCTTGGACCGGGTCTTGCTATTTGGGGTACGCATGCTCACATATGTCTACCATCTGTCCTCCCTAAATGGACCACCATCAATACCGAGCCAACCATGACATTACAGAGACCGAGAGGTATTTCGCCATTTTATTCCCTGGTTATGGGGTAGGCAGAGTCATAAAGGAAATCCAGCTTGTGGCGTCATTATTAGAGTCAGTAACTAATGACACCGAGGAGGCATTCACATTTATAAGTGATGAGATGACAGCGATACGAACCGTTGCCTTACAGAACCGAATGGCAGTGGATTACTTGCTAGCAGAGAGGGGTGGTACATGTGCCCTGATAGGGCAGGAGTGTTGTACTTACATCCCAGATAGTTCAGAGAATTTCACACACTTGGTAAACCATATGAGGGAGGAAGTGAAGAAACTCAATACTGATCCTGCAACAGGATGGTTGGAATGGCTAGGACTAACAGGATGGGGTCCATGGATAATGCATACAATGGTAATTATAGTCGCGATATGCGTTGCTATATGCTGCCTGTTAACCATTGTAAACGCTTGTTGCAAAATGGCAATGACTGAACTATCGCTTATGGAAGAGGACAAGGTGGATGAACCTGAGCCGCCTGACGTCCCCGGGATGAGGCAGTGGTTGTAAGAACAACACTGTGAAGAAAGAAGATTGATGGTCAGCTGGAACAAGAAGATCGTGATCCAGGACCAAAAGGAGGGATTGTTAAGGAGAATTTCAGTATTAAGGACTTTGCAAAAACTGTCGGGATACTTGACATTAAAACTGGCTAACAAGGGGCCCCCGAGCTCGCACGTGGGCAGGGGTGAGGTAATTGTCAGCTGCAGTTTTATTACTGAACATTTGTGGTCACCTTGCAACGATGAACAGTCTGGAACCATTGTTTACTTCTGCTTATCTCGTCTGCGGCCAGAGGTCCCAAAAGGTTTTAACCTATGGCCATCGCTTGCTTAAGAATAGATAACCGTTTGCTCAAGAATAGATAACCATTTTAGATGTCACGGGGGATCGCTGTGATTATGTAATCAACAGTCTAAGTTGTTTTGACTCCTGTATAAAGGTGGGAGCCTTGTGTGTGTAAAACGAGAGACTTGGTGATCACAAAGGCGTGTGTAACGGTTTCTCCCAGAGCTCTGCAATAAAGCATTCTTTTACTTTGCCATCCAACTCGTAGTCGGAGTTTTATTGACTCTAAATAGCTTCTGTTGGGTATCGCGTCGACCTCGAATACCACCTGGCCCGCTTAGCCCCAAATTAGCTACAACAGTGTTATGTAATGAGAAAGGATTAATTAGCAATCTTGTTGTGCGAGGTCCCTTGGGGCGGAGTGATCATAATATGATAGATTTCTTCAGTAAGATGGAGAGTGAAGTATTTGACTCAGAGACTAGGGTTCTGAATTTAAATAAATGAAACTACGATGGTATGAAGTGCGAGTTGGCTAGGATGGATTGGGGAATGTTACTTAAAGGGTCGACGGTGGATAGGCAATGGCAAACATTTAAACAGTGCATGGATGAACTACAGAATTTGTTAATCCTGTTTGGCAAACAAATAAAACAAAAAAGGTGACTCAACCATGGCTAACTAGGGAAATTAGGGATAGCATAATATCCAAGCAGGGGACATAAAAACTGGCCAGAAAAGGCAGCAAACCTGAGGATTGGGATCTCTTTAGGATTCAGCAAAGGAGGACAAAGGGATTAATTAAGAGGGGGGAAATAGAGTATGAGAGTAAGCTTCAGAGAATATTATAACTGACTTTAAAAGCTTCTATAGATATGTGAAGAGAATAAGATTGCTGATGTCAAGCGTAGGTCCCTTGCAGTCAGAATCAGCGGAATTTAAAATGGGGAGCAAAGAAATTGCAGATCATTTAAATACATACTTTGATTCTGTCTTCACAAAGGAGGCCACAGATAACCTCCCAGAGATGTCGGGGAAAATAGGCTCTAATGAGAGGGAGGAACTGAATGAAATCAGTATTTGTAGGGAGATGGTGTTAGGAAAAATGACGTGATTGAAGGCCGATAAATCCCCAAGGCCTGATAATCTACATCCGAGGGTACTTAAGGAAGTGGCCCTAGAAATAGTAGATGCATTGCTGATCATCTTGCAAAATTATTTATAGACGCTGGAAAAATTTCCATGGATTGGAGTGTATCTAATATAAACCCACTATTTAAAAACGGTGGTAGAGAGAAAACATGGAACTTTAGACCAATGAGCCTGACATAGGTAATGCGGAAAATGCTGGAGTCCATTATAAAAGATGTAATAGCAGAGCACGTGGAAAACAGTGACAGGATCGGACAAACTCATCATGGATTTACAAAAGGTAAATCGTGCATGACTAATCCACTGGAATATTTTGAGGATGTAACTGGTAGAATACATAAGGGAGAAACAGTGGGTGTGGTGTATTTGGCCCTTCAGAAGGCTTTCGATAAGGTCCCGCATAAGAGATTATTGTGTAAAGTTAAAGCACATGGGATTGGGGGTAAGGTACTGAATTGGATTGATAACAGGTTGACAGACAGGAAGCAAAGTGTTGGATTAAACGTGTCTTTTTCTGTGTGGCAGGCAGTGACAAGTGGGCTACCGCAGGGATCAGTCCTAGGACCCCAGCTAATCACAATATATATTAATGATCTAGACAAGGGAACTTGATGTAATATCTCCAAGTTTGCAGACGACACAAAGCTGGGTGGGCGGGTGTGCTGTGAGGAGGATGCAGAGCAACTCCAGGTTGATTTGGACAGGTTGGGTGATTGGTCAGTAGCATGGCAGATGCACATTAACGTGGATAAATGCGAGGTTATCCACTTTGGTGTCAAAAACAGGAAGGCAGATTATTATCTGAATGGCAATAGACTGGGAGAAGGGGAAGTGCAGCGAGACCTGGGTTTCAGTGTGCACCAGTCGCTGAAGGTATGCAAGCAGGTGCAGCAGGTGGTTAAGAAGGCAAATGGTATGTTGGCCTTCGTAGCGAGAGGGTTTGAGTAGAGGAACAAGAATTTGTTGCTGCAGTTGTACAGGGCCTTGGTGAGACGTCATCTTGTGTATTGTGTGCAGTTTTGGTCGCCTTATCTGAGGAAGGATGTCATTGCCATGGAGGGAGTTCAGCGAAGATTCAACAGGCTGATACCTGGGATGGCAGGAATGACGTAAGAGGAGAGATTGGGTCGATTGGGCTTATACTCGCTGGAGTTTAGAAGAATTAGAGGGGATCTCATTGAAACTTATAAAATTCTGACAGGACTGGACAGACTAGATGCAAGAAGGATGTTCCCGATGGTCGGGGAGTCCATAACCAGGGGTCACAGTCTAAGGATAAGGGGTAAGCCATTTAGGACAGAAATGCGGAGGAATTTCTTCACCCAGAGAGTGGTGAACCTGTGAAATTCTCTTCCACAGAAGGCAGTGGATGCCAATTAATTAAATATATTCAAGAAGGAGTTGGATATATTTCTTAAGCCTAAAGGCATCAAGTAATATGGTGAGAAAGCAGTGATAGGGTACTGAATTTGGATGATCAGCCATGATCGCATTGAATGGCGGAGCAGACTCGACGGGCCGAATGGCCTACTCCTATCTTCTATGTTTCGATGTAAAAATCTGTTCCATTTCCTGCTTTTTTCCAGTTCTCACAAAAGATCAGTGACCTGAAATTTTAACTCTGTTTCTCTGTTCATAGATGCTGCCTGACCTGTTGAGTATTTCCAGCATTTTCTGTTTTTATTCCTGCAACATTATCCAGTGATTTCCTCACTGAGGCAAGTAAAACGTTTCATTTCATTCGGTCCTCGCCAACTGTTGCTGGAAGGACGAGTGACCTGGATTCAATCTCCACGGATTTTACTGTCGCTGTGCTCGGTGTATGAGGAGGCTTCGCCGGGCCATATTGTATCTTGCTTCCTAAGGATGGAGACTAATGCGCTGCATTCACTGCACTGGGGTCCCCCAGGGATGGGTATTGTCACCATCGCTTGTCATCATTTTATATAACTGACCTGGACTTGGGGATTGGGATTAAATTCCAAAGTGTGCTGATGGTTTGGCAACGTCGTAAATATTGAGCAGGACAGTATTCAGCTTCGGGATCTTTGATTTTATTAATAGGGAAATAGAGTACACAAGCAAGGGATCTACGCTCAAACTTCATAAAACACCATTTAGGCACAAGCTGGTGTATTTAAAACAGAAATACACAGTTTCCTAGAAGTAAAGGGAATTAGGGGTTATGGGGAGCGGGCAGTGAATTGGACATGAGTCTAGGTTCAGATCGGTCATGACATTGTGGGTAGTGGAGCGGGCCCAGGGGCCGTGCAGCCTGGTCCTGCTCCTACTTCTTGTGTTCTAATTCTGTGTTAGATTTCAGGAGGTGGTTCTATTCACAGGGATTAGTGGAGACCTCGGGAACAGGCTGCCAGCTAGGAGTCCTTCAAGAGTAAATTGGGCCTTATCCTGGCTGGAGTGGAGATCACCTTTTACAGAACGTAAGTACTAAGAACATAAGAACATAAGAAATAGGAGCAGGAGTAGGCCAATCGGCCCCTCGAGCCTGCTCCGCCATTCAATAAGATCATGGCTGATCTGATCCTAACCGCCAATCCACTATCACAGAACCACCTCCTGAATCTAACAGAATTAGACACACGAAATAGGAGCAGGATCAGGCTGCACGGCCCTGGGCCCGCTCCGCTACCCACAGGGCCATGACCGATCCGAACCTAGACTCATGTCCAAATTCCTGCCCGCTCTCCGTAACCCTTAATTCCCTTTACTTCTAGGAAACTGTCTCTTTCTGTTTTAAATTTATGTAATGATGTAGCTTCTACAGCTTTTTGGGGCAGCATATTCCATGGACCTACCACCATCTGAGTGAAGAAGTTCCTCCTCATCTCAGTTTTGAAAGAGCAGTCCCTTATTCTAAGACTATGCCCCCTAGTTCTGGTTGCACCCAGCATCGGGAACATCTTCCCCACATCCACCCGATCCAACCCCTTCACAATCTTATATGTTTCAATATGATCGCCTCTCATTCTCCTGAACTCCAATGAGTAGAGTCCCAATCTACTCAATCTCTCCTCATATGTGCATCCCCTCATCCCCGGGATTAACCGAGTGAACCTTCTTTGTACTGACTCGAGAGCAAGTATGTCCTTTCTTAAGTATGGACACCAAAACTGTACGCAGTATTCCAGGTGCGGTCTCCCCAATACCTTGTACAACTGAAGCAATACCTCCCTATTTTTATATTCTATCCCACTAGCAATGAAATCCAACATTCCATTGGCCTTCTTAATCACTTGCTGCACCTGCATACTAACCTTTTGAGTTTCGTGCACCAGGACCCCCAGATCCCTTTGTACTTCAGTACTTTCAAGTTTCTTGCCATTAAGATAATAACTTGCTCTGCGATTTTTCCTGCCAAAGTGCATAACCTGACACTTTCCAGTATTGTATTCCATCTGCCAAATCTCTGCCCACTTACTTAGCCTGTCGATGTCCCCTTGCAAGTTTTTTATGTCCTCCTCACTCACTACTTTCCCTCCCATCTTAGTATCATCTGCAAACTTTGATATGTTACACTCGGTCCCCTCGCCCAAATCGTTAATATAGATTGTAAAGAGTTGGGGACCCAGCACTGACCCCTGTGGAACACCACTAGTTACTGTTTGCCAGTCTGAGAATGAAGCATTTATCCCAACTCTCTGCCTTCTGTTAGATAGCCAATCCTCTATCCATGCCAGAATATTACCCCCAATCCGGTGATATTTTATCTTAAGCAATAATCTTTTGTGTGGCCCCTTGTGAAATGCCTTTTGGAAGTCTAAATATACTACGTCCACTGGTTCCCCTTTATCCACCCGATACGTTACTTCCTCAAAGAACTCCAGCAAATTTGTCAAACATGACTTCCCCTTCATAAAACCATGCTGACTTTGTCCTATTAAATTATGATTATCCAAATGTCCTGTTACTGTCTCCTTAATAATGGATTCCAAACTTTTACCTACCACAGATGTTAGGCTAACCGGTCTATAGTATCCAGCCTTCTGTTTACTGCCCTTTTTAAATAAGGGTGTTACATTAGCAGTTTTCCAGTCTGCCGGGATCTTTGCTGAGTCCAGGGAGTTTTGGAGAATTATTACCAATGCATCCACAATCCCTACCGCCACTTCCCTCAAGACCCTAGGATGTAAGCCATCAGGTCCAGATGATTTATCCACCTTGATTCCCATTATTTTACCGAGTACCACTTCCTTAGTGATTTTGATCGTGTTCGCTCCTCCCCCCCTTTAGCCCCCTGTTTGTCCAGTGTTGGGATATTCTTAGTGTCTTTTACTGTAAAGACTGATGTAAAATATTCATTCAGTGTTTTTGCCATCTCCATATTTGCCATGATTAATTTCCCGGTCTCATCCTCTAAAGGACCAAAATTTACTTTAGCCACCCTTTTTCTTTTTATATAACTATAAAAACTCTTACTATCTGTTTTTATATTTTTTGCTAATTTACTTTCATAATCCATCTTCCCTTTCTTAATCAATCTTTTTGTTATTTTTTGCTGTCTTTTAAAGTTTTCCCAATCCTCTATCCTCCCACTAGATTTGGCTACCTTATATGCCCTTGTTTTTAGTCGAATAATACCCTTAATTTCTTTACTTAGCCACGGATGGCTGTCTTTTCTTTTACACCCTTTTCTTCTCAGTGGAATATATATTTTTTGGAAGTTGTAAAATAACTCCTTAAATGTACACCACTGATCATGTATCGTCTTACCCTTTAATCTATTTTCCCAATCCACTCTACTCAATTCCGCTCTCATACCTTCATAGTCTCCTTTATTCAAGCTTAGCACGCTTGTTTGAGATCCAACCTTCTCACCCTCTAATTGAATATGGAATTCAACCATGTTATGGTCACTCATTCCAAGGGGATCCTTTACTAGGACATTTTTAATTAATCCCATCTCGTTACACAGGACCAGATCTGAGGTTGCTTGCCCCCTGGTCCGTTCAGTTACATACTGCTCAAGAAACCCATCCCTAATAAACTCAATGAACTCATCCTCAAGGCTGCCCTGCCCAATTTGATTTGTCCAATTAATATGATAGTTAAAATCCCCCATAATTATAGATGTTCCCTTATTACAAGCCTCAACTATTTCCTGATTGATACTCCGTCCAACAGAGTTGCCACTGTTGGGAGGCCTATAGACTACGCCCACTAGTGTTTTTTTCCCCTTATTATTCCTTACCTCCACCCAAACTGTTTCATTATACTGATCTTTTGACCCAATATCATTTCTCTGTATTACAGTGATTCCTTCCTTTATTATCATAGCCACCCCACCTCCCCTTCCTTCCTGCCTGTCCTTCCTGATCGTTAAATAACCTGGTATGTTTAATTCTCAGGCATTGTCACCCTGCAGCCATGTTTCTGTAATGGCCACAAGATCATACCCATATGTAGTTATTTGTGCCATTAACTCATCTATTTTGTTACGAATGCTACGTGCATTCAGATAGAGAACTTTCAAAGATGTTTTGTGACTCTTAGTTCCTGCTTTTGCCCTTTTTATTACTTTACCTTTTACTCCATACCTTCTGCCCCTTCCTGACACGCTCTGGTTTTTAATTTCCCCACTGCTACCTAAGTCTATGACCTTCTCTGTTGTCATTTTTATTATTTGCCCTCTAGGAACCTCCCCCCCCCCACTAGTTAGTTTAAAGCCCTCTCTACAGCCCTAGTTATATGATCCGCCAGGACTCTAGTCCCAGCACTGGCCGAGTGTAGCCCGTCCCAACGGAACAGCTCCCTCCTGCCCCAGTACTGGTGCCATTGTCCCAGGAAGCAAAACCCATTTCTCCCACACCAGTCTTTGAGCCATGCATTTAACTCACTAATTTTATTTGTCCGAGCCAAATTCGCTCGTGGCTCAGGTAATAATCCAGAGATTATTGCCCTTGTGGTTCTGCTTTTAAATTTGGCCCCTAGCTGCTCAAACTCCCGCAGCAGAACCTCCTTCCTTGTCCTATCAATGTCGTTGGAGCAACATGGACCATGACAACTGGATCCTCCCCCTCCTACTCCAAATTTCTCTCCAGTCCAGAGGAGATGTCCTTAACCCTGGCACCGGGCATGCAACACAGCCTTCGGGACTCTTGCTCTCGGCTGCAAAGTACTCTATCTATCCCCCTAATGATACTATCCCCTACCACTACAACATTTCTTTTAACTACCCCGACTTGAATGGCCCCCTGCTCCACGGTACTGTGGCCAGGTTGCTCATCCTCCCTGCAGTCCCTGCTCCTGTTCCCACAGGGAGTAAGAGCCTCGAACCTGTTGGACAAGTGCAAGGGCTGCGGCTCCTCCAACACTACCTCCTGGATCCCCGTACCTGCCTCAATTCTAGTCACACCATCCTGACCCTGGCCACGGACTACATCTGAATTAATTAATCTAATTGGTGTGACTACCTCGTGATACACAGAGTCCAGGTAACTCTCCCAATCGATCTGTTCAGTACTTTATTTAAACAGATACTCGGAGCTCTGCTTCACAGGGTGCCGACTGTTTAAGTCATTCTCAGTCCCACTACTCCTATTAATAACACTTTTTGCTGTTAACTGCTGCTTGATACAAACTGACCCGGAAATAGGGAATTTCTCCTCGGTGCTGGGGATCCGACTTGGATTCGGCTGTACCCGATAAATCCACAAAGTTATTGTCACTGCCGCTGCACTGGATTAAAGGAAGGGACCGGATCAGAAATGATTTTAAATTATTACTGACAAATCAGGGTAAAAAGGGAAAGGATACAACCTGCTTCTCTGCGGGGTTGACTCACAGCCAGCTCCAGTCTCTGTCTCTCACTTTGTCTCCCGCTTTATCCGTCTGATTGAGAGTCTGTCTTATTCCCCAGCCCTTCATTTGCTGAGTGCAGGCCTTCCGACCCGTCTGACTGACTAACTACTGTGAATCAGGGTCAGCCTATTTATGGGCCTGAATGGCCACATTTGTGAGTTGCTGCCATCGCTCTGTGTCACGGGGCTGTCGCTGTCTCTCAGGATGTCAATACACCCACACCCTCGACACACCGCCTTTGATGGTCGGACGCAGGTTTGGTCAGTTTGTACTCGCAACTCCCTCGGCAGTTTAATGAGGACTTTTTCCCTGTGTGACTTGTGTAGTTTTGATCAGTGAAATGTTTGTGAAAGGGGTCGGAGGAGAAGGATTGAGATTTTCAGTGTGGGACACAAGTGATGGTGTTTAATGGAGAAGTAACACAATCTCTGTCAGTGCAGAGAGAGGCGACTCAGCGATTCACCTTTTCCCTGAACACGTCCTCTGACTTGCAGTTATTAAACCGGGCAGGGCTTTCCGTGGTGTAGTGGTTATCACGTTCACCACACACGAGAAATGTCCCTCGTTCAATCCCGGGCGTGAAACATTATCTGGGACTTGCTCTCGATGAATTTCCAGCAGCGAAGAATGAAGCCTTTGATTTCATCCCCACCACGAACTCTGTTCCTTAACACTAATTCCATCCCTCTCCCTAAGATTTTTTGAGGTTGAACCACACTTTTCGCAACCTTTGTGTCATACTTGACCCTGAAATGAGCTGCCGACCACATATCCGCTGCATAACAGCGACTGCCTACTTCCACCTCCGTAACATTGCCCGTCTCCGCCCTTGCCTCGGCTCATCTACTGCATGAAACCCTCATCCATGACTTTGTTACCTCTAGACATGTCTATGTCAATGCACTCCTGGCCGGCCTCCCACATTCCACCCTATGACACTTGAGGACATCCAAAACTCGGCTGTCCGTGTTCTAATTCGCACCAAGTCCCGTTCGCCCATCAACCTTTGCTCGCTGACCTACATTGGCTCCCGGTTTAAACAGCGCATCGATTTCAAAGTCTCATCCTCGTTTTCAAAATCACACATGACAATCGCCTCTTCCTATCTTTGTAATCACCTCCAGCCCCATAAATCCCCGCAATATCTGCGTTCCTCTAATTCTGCCCTCTTGAGTATCCCTGATCATAATCGCTCTGCCTTTAGTGGCCGTGCCTTCTGTTGCCTAGGCCCTAAGTGATGGAATTCCCTGTCTGACCCTGTTCACCTCGGTACCTCTCTTTCCCACTTGAAGACGGTCCTTAAAACCTATCGCTTTGTGCATTCTTTGGGGCATGTGAACTAATTTACCCTTATGTGGATCGGTGTCAAATGTTTTGACTTAAAATACTCCTGTGCAGCGCCTTGGGACATTTAACTACGTCAAAGGCGCTGTATAAATACAAGTTGTTGTTGTTATTGTTGTTGAGAGCCACCGGGACCCGGATGTACTCTCCAGATAACGAAGCCCCTCGGTCCTGCTCCGAAATTTAGCTGATATTTTGTTGGAAGTTTGACGACAAGAATATGTGTGATACTGTCCATCAGGGCAATAGTAATTGAACATCCTTTATGGAAGATCTCACTCCTGCAGTGTTGAAGTTCGGCGGTTATATTATTCTATATCTTTGTGTGCTCGGTCAGGATTTGGTCAGTGTGCCAATTTCTGTGCGATCAGTAAGGTTTTGGTCAATGGATCAGTTTCGTTGTGTTCGGTCAGGTTGTGGTCAGTGGGTCAGTTTCAGCGTGTTCAGTCAGTTTGTGGTCAGTGGACCTGTTTCTATAATTGTGGATATGATTGTCTGTACGTAATTCCCAACAACGTGTTCAGGTGCTTCCTTGTTTGTGTTCAATAATGTAGGAAGCATGTGAGATTACACATCTTCTCGTTTGTGCCAAAGGCTTAGTCACTGCCTTGAAATCGAATCTATTTCCTGCACATTATTCTTTGCCTGATAGTTGCTGGTTTAACAGTTAAAACTGGACCCAACATCCCTCCCCTCAATAAGTAATACTGTAAAGGCTCTTTTAAAACTCTCACCTGTTCTTGCAACACGATGGCCCTGAGTGCCCACAGGTAACAGCTATTTAGAAGAAAACACCAATTATACCTTCTGCTTCGGTCGAAATATCACACTGCAAAGGCATTGGCTGTTTTAGGGGAGGTTGGAACTCACAACCTCGGCATTTCTCAAGCCTGCACTGTCATATAAGTACCTCATACTGACCGATTGCGCCACTGGAGTCGCACAAGTGCTCATTTACTTGCACATCTCCAGTTGTTTAATAGTGCGGGGGGCAGGAGCCCTGGTTAATGTTGTTTATTGGAGGAGCATTGGCTGGGGTTATATGATAGCGTGCAGCAGAAGTTACTCGCATGCATTCGCGAGCTTGTGAACTTACCAAAGGCTGCACCAGATTTCTGGCGCCATAAGCACAGAACATTTTTACCCAACTTCTGAAATACAGTCGGTAAAATGAGAACCGATGAAAATTTATCACATGCAAAACACAAAAAGCTTTTTAAAGATTTGCCTGTGACTCGGAATATTTCGGTCAGTCCGAAACAGAAAGTTATCTCTTCATTAATGGCGATTACAACAAACTATTGCACGGTTTAATGAGCTTTGCGTATTTAATAGAATAAACAGTGTTCTAAAAGTTAATGGAACCAATGTCGCACGAATAAGAACATTTATAGATGACAGTTCTCTTCTGAGCTGTTTCTCTCCTTATTTAGAGAGCAACGGTTTCCGAAGTGAAGCGGTTATCACTTCCGTCTAAAGTACATCAGGTCCCCGGTTCAATCATTTCTTGCAGGCAGAGATCAATAAAATATATTAACAGCCGCGCGGTATTCTCCTTTTCTCTATACAGTTCTGTCCACACTCAAACCTTACAGAGACACCGAGAGTGTGAGAGATCATTGCAGGATCCTGCAGCGCTACCTCTGTTAATAACAACAGTTTGGAGCCTCATTTCAGACGCGGCCACAATCCCATGATTTTGTTTGCTGTTCCCCAACTGCCGGAGTGACTGAGGCCGCGACAGCAGCGAAGTTCAGGCCGCCTGTCCGGCCCCGCTCTCACCCAGCGCCCGCTGCCAGCGAAAAGCAGCGATTGCAGCCTCAGAGAGCATAAACTGCCCATCGCTGCGAAACAAGATATCACTGAAGCAGAGGAGAGCAGAGATTTGCATCTGTAGCGTGTAGCTGAGGATGGTCGAGGTTGATATCGATCGACTCATTGGCCCAGAAATTCGGGTCAGGGGCTTCCCGCGGGTGTAAGCCCCCGACCTGCACTTACCTTGCACGCCGGCCGTGAAGCTGTGGGCCCCCGTGGAATTCCGATCCGGGGCCTGCTCCAGCTTCCGGCGCGCAGCGCTTGTGTATCCCATGGGCGCAGTTAGTTCGAAGCAGCCCCTGGGATCACGTGGGCCATGGGGAGCAAATGGGAGCAGGGAATGCTCCATTCATAAGATTGACAGGAAGACCTGTCAAAAGTTATAAATACTACGGCCCCAAAACAGCACTAAATCGTCAAATAAATTTGAAAAATCTTCACATTTTTTAAATAAACTATAATTTACATGAAATAACTATTTTATACACTAATGCAAATTTTTGAAAAAAATAATTTCATTTTCTAACGGGGCTAAAAATAAACTTACCTTGCTTTAAAGTATTTAAAAAATAATAAACCTGTGGAAAATATGTTTCAATTTTAATTAGTTCACCACTTACCTTGTAAAAAGCAGGCCTTGTGACTGCTTTTTAAATGTCTAACTTCTGCAGGCTTCCCCTCCCGGGAAAACCTGCAAAAAAAGTAACTTCGCTGCGCACGCGCAGCCGCTCCTGCGCACGCGTTCGACCACTGAACCTCTTCGTTCAGGGGAACGGAAGTGCCGGTTTCCCGGGCATGCAGGGAACCGGCACTTCCATTGGGCTTACAGGTGAGTGCCCCGTGCATACTCACCCGTGGAGACCCGAATTTCTGGGCCACAGTTGTTGGAACCGATGAAATTGAATCTCTTTCTCCGGCAGTTGTTGCAGGTTTACGTATGCAAAGTGTCCTCGAGGTGCAATCGACAAATTTGAAGATGCCGTGTAGGGCAACAAGTTGAAGCATCAGCACAGTAAATGCCGAGAACAAATTAAACAGTAGCTCAAGCTGATGAGCCTTGCACTGACGGAAATCCTGGACGGAGATTTAGAGGAAGCGACAGTGTGAAGGGCTGTACTGCGATTCTAACACTTCTCCAAACACATTCCGGCAAGTCATCGACAGTCAAAAGAGGGCTTGGAACGGGAATGGAACTGCGGCCACACGTGACAGAGCATTGGGAATGTAAAACTGCTGTCTCCAATCGTCTGTTTACCTGAATCAGACAAAATGTAATGGACAATACATGACAAATCCATTTGAATTTATGTTTGATAACCAGTTGATTGGATCTGTATTCTAGACATAGTGACACTTAAGTCTACGGGTATGAATCTCGCTTTGGGGATTGTAGATGGAAATTTGCGCAAGGTCCCGCGTGAGCCCCTTTTTAACGTCGCCTTCTAAAATTTGACTTGTGCCCAAAACTTGTTCTAATCCGCCTAAGAAATAATCGGTCAGGACACAAATCATTCTCCAACAATCTCCAGCGTCTTTGGTGGAAGTACAATGCAAGCTGCCATGGAAATATCATGGCTTTAAAGACAATCAATTAAAGTATTTTTTAGCAAACAATCACCTGTGATGGTTGTAGGTATATTGGTGTGTGATGATATTAGATACCAATGTATTTGTGAGTTTATATTGTGTTAGATGTAAATGGTTTTGCACCTCTGTTCGTTATAAATATATTTAGATGTATCTGTATTATTTATTGATGTATTGGGTGGGGGAATCTGTGTCAGTTATGTACTTATTTTTGAGCGCTGCAAATGTCCCGTCCGGCCCCATTCTACCTTCTCATTGCCCCAAGTGGGACACGGCAGAACATCTGTTAGCTTCGGATTAAACTTTTCATTTTATTGATACTTAGAAAATTTGAGGTTTTGAAAGTAATAACTCTGCATCCATCAGCCTCTCGGATACCTCTGGAGCGTCCTTTATTCTGTCTGATAGGCCCTGAGCATCCCTAAACCGCTCTAGAAACTCCTAAGCATCCCTTACACTGTCTGTTACTTCCGGAGTGTCCCTTACCCTGCCTGGTACTTCCGGAGCGTCCCTTAACCTATCTGATATATCCGGAACGTCCATTAAACTCTCTGGTACTACTGGAGCGTACCTTACCCTGTCTGGTACATCCGGAGTGTTGCTTAGATATGTGATACATCCGGAGCCTCCCTTACCCTGTCTGGTACAACAGGAGAGTCCGTTACCCTCTCTGGTAGATCCGGAGTGTCCCTTAAACTGTCTGGTACATCCGGAGCGTCGCTTAGATATCTGATACACCCGGAGCGTCCCTTAGCCTGTCTGGTACAACTGCAGCGTCGCTTACCCTGTCTGGTGATTCCGGAGCGTCCCTTAAACTGTCTGTTATATTCAGAGTCCCCCTTACCCTGTCTGTTACATCCGGAGCGTCCCTTACTCTCCTTCATAACTCCTGAGTTTCCATTATCCTTTTTGATAACTAGTTTGAAAACATTGCATATTTCACCCTTCACCCGCAGCTATGTAATGCTTCCCGTCGCTCATGCTCCTCAACTGTTTAGGGAAAAGCGCCGACTACCAGGTAAACAACCCGAGTTCTTCAGATAGCCTCCCCAGTGCACTTCATTTCCTTAGGAATTTTCTTGTATAATCGGGCTGCGTTGAATCCAAAGGCAGGCCCTGCTTTCGCAGAGCTTGACTGTCGAGCGGTCCCGCGGGTCTAAATGTATCGACTGGCTTCAAGGCACCAACTCAGGTTGGGGCGAATGGAACATGTGCCCCCTGGAACAGCGGTGGCAGCAGAGCACACTTGGCAGTGTAAGTTGGTGAAAGTGAATGTTAGATGCAGGTAATACCGCAGGAAACTTTCAATGAAATTGTAGGAGGAAAGTAAAGGAGAGGCTATTGATTGAGGAAGGAAGAAAAATCTGTGCCGTGTCTAGCAATCGAGCTGAAGTTGCTGCGGCCACAACGCAGAGTACTAACCAACTAAACGATCATGGCGCCACACATCAACTACTGCAACTCTGACCACAACAATGTAATGCACGGCACTGCTGAAAAAAGATGGATTGTTGGTGAAGGCCAAAATCAGCACCACCAGAAATTAGGACAGCGGTGAAATTCGACCCAGGCCCCGCAGCGACTGGAGCCTTCATCCAGATGGGAACTAGTGCAGACGCAGTGGCATTTAAAAGGATTTTAGCTTTTTCACACGAGCGTCTTAAATAAAACAAAGGCCCCGTTGGGAGTCGAACCCAGGATTTCCTGCTTATTAGACAGACGCTATGACCAGCTAAGCCACGTGACCGAATCCCGAGACCATGTCTCGCCTCCACTCACTGATGTTAATCAGCTACCGGTCACTGTCTTCTGGAGTCTCAGGCCGTTTTTGTATTTCACCAGCTCTCTTGTCTATTTGCCATGTCTCCCGATGCTGTCTGTATCTCCCGCTTTGATTATCTCAGTGTCAATCTGTGAATTGATTTTGAATGAATACCTGTATTTCCGTCTTACATGAAATAAATGAGGGCATCAGTCAATTCCTCCTCTTACACTGGGGAACTAATGAGCCAACATTTATAACATGATATTGCTTATTGTGATGCAGCAAATAGAATATTCCAACGTGAAAGATTCAGGTTCAATTCTGTGCAAAAAGAAACTTTGACCCAACGTGTTTGCAAAAGGCCGCCTTTTAATTTGATGTCACAAACGCCACCATTGCACCTCAAGGTGATTCATAACTAATAAACAGAGAAGTCAAGCAGTGAAACGGTATTTGTAAACAGGGTTGTGAGACTGTGGAAAGCACTGGCTCAGAGCAGCAGTTTTAAAGCAAGGTTTAAAAACCGGCAGCGTGTGGGCGGAAGGGGGGGAGAGAGGCAAGAGAGCCACAAGTGTGATCACCTTGGAAACCATTGGCCCCGAATCTGCTTTAAATCCCCCCTCTGGATTTAAACACATTTAATGTCATATTCACAAATTGATGCATTTGAACAATATATGAGATTTAACACTGTCTCTGATGTAAAATAACTGCTTTATGCATGTGAAATTATCATTGCCGAGATTAAACACTCAGTGCAGGGTTAGCGGCTCTTTGTTCTGGGGTGAGATTCTTGTTTTGGGAATTTACAAAAATTTTAAATGCAAAAGATCCCGGGTTCCAATCCCGGGCAGCGCCCTAACATTTTAATAGAACCAGTTCCCCCGGCCTGGAAACATTCCACAAGTCTTCAAATAATACCGGCCAGAAAATCAGCCTGTGTTCAGTACATCACAAGAAAACGGCAATATTATTCTTTAAAGCAGGAATTCAGTCCCAGAAGTGCCGAAACTGTGAGGTAAATATGTAAATCCGTTTATTTACAGAAGCCTAATCCGCATTTTCCACATTGTCAATCTGGGAGCTCGGCAGGACGTGCGGTAAAGGCGACTTTATGCAAGATTGGTTCTGCCGTTTGCAAACAGAAATACTGAAATAAAAGGGATTTTTGGATGACTCCTTTTGGATAATAATGTTAGATCGAGGTTGGTGAGTGGTTATATTCGCAGGGCTGTTAATCTGTTTGGAAGATACGTGGCCTGAAAATATTACTTTCCCCAAATAAAAATCTTTTCTCTCCCTGTTTGTTAAAATTCCCCCA
The DNA here is from genome assembly GCF_052327205.1 of Somniosus microcephalus. Classification (NCBI taxonomy): domain Eukaryota; kingdom Metazoa; phylum Chordata; class Chondrichthyes; order Squaliformes; family Somniosidae; genus Somniosus; species Somniosus microcephalus. Next base: position 18,844,457 of record NW_028225179.1, read on the forward strand.
CTTTCTCAAACTAATATATCACCCAGCTCTAATGGAACAAAGATCGAATCGAGAGCTAATTCCTCCTTCCTCCCTTCCTTCCCTCTGTCCTTCATTCCCTTCCTCCTTGTTCGCGGTTTCCTGCCTCATTGGAAAATGAGCCTGACTTTGATGTTAACTCTGTGATCTATATCTTATCCTGGTGTGGAGATGTCGGAGTTGGACTGGGGTGGACAAACGTAAGAAGTCACACAACACCAGGTTATAGTCCAACAGCTTTATTTGAAGTCACAAGCTTTCAGAGCGCTGCTCCTTCGTCAGGTGAAGTGGAGAGATGCATAAAGACACAGCTTATATAGTCAGAGAATAATGTCAGATGTTTACAGGTAATCTTTCTAACTGCCATTTATCACAAGGTGATCATCAGCAGCAGCAACCAAGCCACCCCTGGTACCACGGTTGAAACCACAGGGAAGTCCATCGTCAACCTATCCGACCTCACCCTTCAACCAGACGAAATTGAAGCTCTCAGCCGAGGGCTCAATTTCTGCCCCACCACCAAAATGGACTCTCACTTCCTCCATCTGAGATTGGAACCGAATGCGGGAACAGGGGCAAATGATTAGGGAGCAGAAACATAAATTTCCCCTTTAGGAGGCAATGCAATTTCAAAAATATTTATCAACCTTAATGACGAGATTTTCTCTTTTAGTTTCTTTGGTTGAGAGGTAAATTATGGGCGAGAAATCCTCGTTCTTTTCGGCATACTCTCATGGGATCTGAGACCCCGGTTTAACATCTTACTAGAAAGACGGCACTACCTCAGTACTACACTGGAGTGTCAGCCTGGATTATGTGCTCAATTCTCTGGAGAGGGGCTTGAGTTTGCTACCGCTGAGCGAGGGCTGACACCTACACTCAGTTCATTTGGCTGGAGTGAAATGTCGGAGATAAAGGGAATAACTATAATGGAGTAAACCTTCAACTTGGCGTCCAGGAAAAACCGGGCATCGTAATCGGCCGCTCGGTAAAGAAACAGCCCGACTTATGTTGCCATCGATTTCATAAGCATTGAAAATCAGGCCTGTCTATAATGGGCGGGGTCGTGGTCAGTTGCGAATCATTCTGGGTCTGTTCGAACCGGGAGTACTCACAGTCCCGGATCATTCTGTGTCTGTTAAAAACGGCAGAGCTCCCAGTCCCGGATCATTCCGGTTTTTTTTAAAGAAGAGCGATTTCAGCTTTGATGACCGAGTTGTTGAGTTTAACAAAATGTGCGAATCCAGCTCACAGAGGACCTGTTTATTCAGTTGAAATATTTTTATCTTTTACTCAACCCACTTCTTTTTTCGAGCAGTTTCCTTGAACCTGCTCACAATTCGCCCCGTAAAAAGAGTTACACCGGCATCAGCGGACGCACAGATTAATGGATAAGACGTTTGACTTCCGTTCCAAATGCTTTAGTTATCAGAAGATTGAAGGTTCGAGTCCTACCACGGTCGTTTAGTTATCTGGGTGACACTTTTTATATTCTGAATCTGGCGTTAAACCGACCATTTTTGACAGTCCCTCACCTGAAGTTGAATTTCTTTCAGGGTAGTTCTACTTAGATGCAAAAAGCAAGAAATGGAATGTCTGAGAGCAGTGTATCGGTGAGAAAAGGTGGCCGAGAGGTTAAGGCGATGGACTGCTAATCCATTGTGCTTTACAAGCGTGGGTTAGAATCCAATCCTCGTCGCTGTTATATTACACGTTTGATGCTGATGCACTTTCTAAGCATTTTACTGAATCTTACTTGAAATACAATTTCCTGAAAATTGCACTGGTGTTGCTGGTCTGTGCCTCTGCATTGCTCATATCTTGTTAAAATTAAAATATTCCAAAAAATTTCTCAACCCACCTTGAATGAAAGTGGAGATGAGATCGCGAATCGGAGACTGAGAACCCTCTCTTCCTTCTTCCGTCCTCTGCGATTGGCACCGAAGGAAAGACTAGCGGCAACACAGGCAAATGATTAGGGAGCAGAAACATAAATTTCTCCTTTGCGGGCAATTTAATTTCAAAAATATTTATCAAACTTAATGACGAGATTTTCTGTTTTTGGGACTTTGGTTGAGAGATAAATAATGCGCGAGAAATCCTCGTTCTTTTCAGCGTTCTCTCATGGGATCTGAAGCCCAGGTTTAACATCTTACGAGAAAGACGGCACTGCCGACATTGCAGCAATACCTCAGCACTGCCCTGGAGTGGCAGCCTGGATTATGTGCTCAAGTCTCTGGAGTGCGGCTTGAGTTTGCAACCGCTGAGCCACGGCTGACACCTAAACTCAGTTCATTTGGCTGGAGTAAAATGAGGGAGCTAAGGGGAAAAATGATAATGGAGTAAACTTTCAACTTGGCGTCCAAGATTAAACCGGGCATCGTTTTAGAAACAGCCCGATTTATGTTGCCATAGATTTCATAAGCTTTGAAAATCAGGCCTGTCTATAATGGGCGTGGTCGCGGTCAGTTGCGAATCATTCTGGGTCTGTTTAAACCGGGAAAGCTCACAGTCCCGGATCATTCTGTGTCTGTTTGAAATGGCAGAGCTCACAATCTCGGATCATGCCGTTTTTTTTAGAAGCAGAGCGATTTCAGCTTTGATGACAGAGTTGTTGAGTTTAACAAAATGTGGCAGGGCTCGTCCGGGATTTGAACACGGGACCTCTCGCATTTTAATGCTGAACTGCCCAAAGCGAGAATCATAACCAAATACCAACAAACCGCCGATGTCACCCTCTAATTCGCATTGAGTTTCACTGCACTGGTGCGCATCCAGCTCACAGAGGACCTGTTTATTCAGTGGAAATATTTTTATCTTTTCCTCAATCCACTTCTTTTTTCGAGCTGTTTCCTTGAACCTGCTCACAATTCGCCCAATAAAAAGAGTTTCAGCGGCATCAGCGGCCGCATAGACTAATGGCTAAGGCGTCTGACTTCGGTTGCAAATTCTTCAGTTATCAGAAGATTGAAGGTTCAAATCCTACAAAGGTCTTTTAATTATCTGGGCGACACTTTTTATATTCTGAATCTGGCGTGAAACCAGCCATTTTTGAAAGTCCCTCATCTGAAGTAACGGAAGGCCTGTTGCTTTCATTAAGCTGATTGTACATTTTCAACATTGTAGATCTGTGTGCACGGGCAGGATAAGCGGTGAAGTTGAATTTCTTTCAGGGTAGTTCTAATTAGATGTAAAAAGCAAGAAATGGAATGCCTGAGAACAGTATATTGGTGAGACGAGGAGGCCGAGAGGTTAAGTCGATGGACTGATAATCCATTGTTCTTTGCACGCTATGGGTTCGAATCCCGCCTTTGTTGTTACTGTATTACACGTTTGATGCTGATGCACTTTCCAAGCATTTCTCTGAATCTCTCTTAAAATAAAATTGCACTGGTGTTGCTGGTCTGTGCCCCTGCAGTGCTCATATCTTGTTAAAATTAAAATATTCCAAGAAATTTCTCAACACACCTTGAATGAAAGTGGAGATGAGATCGCGAATCGTAGACAGCGAACCCTCTCTTCCTTCTTCCTTCCTTTGAGATTGGCACCGAATGAAAAGACTAGCGGCAACAGAGACAAATGATTAGGGAACAGGAACATAAATTTCTCCTTTGGAATTTGAAAAATATTTATCAAACTTAAAGACGAGATTTTCTGTTTTTGGGTCTTTGGTTGAGAGATAAATAATGCGCGAGAAATCCTCGTTCTTTTCAGCATTCTCTCATGGGATCTGAAGCCCCAGTTTAACATCTTACTAGAAGGACGGCACTGCCGACAGTGCAGCACTACCTCAGTACTGCCCTGGAGTGTCAGCCTGGATTATGCACTCAAGTCTCTGGAGTGAGGCTTGAGTATGCTGCCGCTGAGCCACGGCTGACACCTAAACTCAGTTCATTTGGCTGGAGTAAAATGACGGAGATAATGGGAAAAATGATAATGGAGTAAATTTTCAACTTGGCGTCCAAGATTAAACCGGGCATCGTTTTAGAAACAGCCCGATTTATGTTGCCATAGATTTCATAAGCTTTGAAAATCAGGCCTGTCTATAATGGGCGGGGCCGCGGTCAGTTGCGAATGATTCTGGGTCTGTTTAAACCGGGAGTGCTCACAGCCCCGGATCATTCTGTGTCTGTTTGAAATGGCAGAGCTCACAATCTCGGATCATGCCGTTTTTTTAGAAGCAGAGCGATTTCAGCTTTGATGACCGAGTTGTTGAGTTTAACAAAATGTGTCAGGGCTCGTCCGGGATTTGAACACGGGACCTCTCGCATTTATAATGCTGAATTGCCCAAATCGAGAATCATAACCCTAGACCAACAAGCCGCCGATGTCATTCTTCAATTTGCATTGAGTTTCACTGCGCTGGTGCGAATCCAGCTCACAGAGGACCTGTTTATTCAGTGGAAATATTTTTATCTTTTCCTCAATCCACTTCTTTTTTCGAGCTGTTTCCTTGAACCTGCTCACAATTCACCCCATAAAAAGAGATTCAGCGGCATCAGCGGCCGCATAGACTAATGGATAAGTCGTCTGACTTCGGTTGCAAATTCTTCAGTTATTTGAAGGTTCAAGTCCTACAAAGGTCTTTTAATTATCTGGGCGACACTTTTTATATTCTGAATCTGGCGTGAAACCTGCCATTTTTGACAGTCCCTCATCTGAAGCAACGGAAGACCTGTTGCTTACATTAAGCTGATTGTACATTTTCAACATTGTAGATCTGTGTGCACGGGCAGGATAAGCGGTGAAGTTGAATTTCTTTCAGGGTAGTTCTAATTAGATGTAAAAAGCAAGAAATGGAATGTCTGAAAGCAGTATATTGGTGAGACGAGGTGGCCGAGTGGTTAAGGCGCTGGACTGCTAATCCATTGTGCTCTGCACGCTTGGGTTCGAATCCCATCCTCGTCGTTACTGTTTTACACGTTTGATGCTGATGCACTTTCCAAGCATTTCACTGAACCTCACTTGAAATACAATTTCGTGAAAATTGCACTGGTGTTGCTGGTCTGTGCCCCTGCATTGCTCATATCTTGTTAAAATTAAAATATTCCAAGAAATTTCTCAACCCACCTTGAATGAAAGTGGAGATGAGATCGTGAATCGGAGATTGAGAACCCTCTCTTCCTTCTTCCTTCCTTTGAGATTGGCACCGAATGAAAAGACTAGCGGCAACAGAGGCAAATGATTAGGGAACAGGAACGTAAATTTCTCCTTTGGAATTTCAAAAAAATTTATCAAACTTAAACATGAGATTTTCTGTTTTTGGCTCTTTGGTTGAGAGATAAATAATGCGCGAGAAATCCTCGTTCTTTTCAGCATTCTCTCATGGGATCTGAAGCCCCAGTTTAACATCTTACTAGAAAGACGGCACTGCCGACAGTGCAGCACTACCTCAGTACTGCCCTGGAGTGTCAGCCTGGATTATGCACCCAAGTCTCTGGAGTGAGGCTTGAGTATGCTACCGCTGAGCCACGGCTGACACCTAAACTCAGTTCATTTGGCTGGAGTAAAATGACGGAGATAATGGGAAAAATGATAATGGAGTAAACTTTCAACTTGGCGTCCAAGATTAAACCGAGCATCGATTTAGAAACAGCCCGATTGATGTTGCCATGGATTTCATAAGCTTTGAAAAACAGGCCTGTCTATAATGGGCGTGGTCGTGGTCAGTTGCGAATCAATCTGGGTCTGTTTGAACCAGGAGTGCTCACAGTCCCGGATCATTCTGTGTCTGTTTGAAATGGCAGAGCTCACAATCTCGGATCATGCCGTTTTTTTAGAAGCAGAGCGATTTCAGCTTTGATGACCGAGTTGTTGAGTTTAAGAAAATGTGTCAGGGCTCGTCCGGGATTTGAACCCGGGACCTCACGCATTTTAATCGTGATATGCCCAAAGCGAGAATCATACCCCTAGACCAACGAGCCGCCGATGTCATTTCCCATTTGCATTGAGTTTCACTGCGCTGGTGCGAATCCAGCTCACAGAGGACCTGTTAATTCAGTTGAAATATTTTTATCTTTTCCTCAATCCACTTCTTTTTTCGAGCAGTTTCCTTGAACCTGCTCACAATTCGCCCCATAAAAAGAGATTCAGCGGCATCAGCGGCAGCATAGACTAATGGATTAGGCATCTGACTTCTGTTGCACATTCTTCAGTTATCAGAAGATTGAAGGTTCAAGTCCTACAAAGGTCTTTTAATTATCTGGGCGACGCTTTTTACATTCTGAATCTGGCGTGAAACCGGCCATTTTTGACAGTCCCTCATCTGAAGTAACGGAAGGCCTGTTGCTTACATTAAGCTGATTGTACATTTTCAACATTGTAGATCTGTGTGCACGGGCAGGATAAGCGGTGAAGTTGAATTTCTTTCAGGGTAGTTCTAATTAGATGTAAAAAGCAAGAAATGGAATGTCGGAAAACAGTATATTGGTGAGACGAGGTCGCCGAGTGGTTAAGGCGATGGACTGCTAATCCATTGTGCTCTGCACGCGTGGGTTCGAATCCCATCCTCGTCGTTACTGTTTTACACGTTTGATGCTGATGCACTTTCCAAGCATTTCACTGAATCTTACTTGAAATACAATTTCGTGAAAATTGCACTGGTGTTGCTAGTCTGTGCCCCTGCATTGCTCATATCTTGTTAAAATTAAAATATTCCAAGAAATTTCTCAACCCACCTTGAATGAAAGTGGAGATGAGATCGTGAATCGGAGATTGAGAACCCTCTCTTCCTTCTTCCTTCCTTTGAGATTGGCACCGAATGAAAAGACTAGCGGCAACAGAGGCAAATGATTAGGGAACAGGAACATAAATTTCTCCTTTGGAATTTCAAAAATATTTATCAAACTTAAAGATGAGATTTTCTGTTTTTGGCTCTTTGGTTGAGAAATAAATAATGCGTGAGAAATCCTAGTTCTTTTCAGCATTCTCTCATGGGATCTGAAGCCCCAGTTTAACATCTATACTAGAAAGACGGCACTGCCGACAGTGCAGCACTACCTCAGTACTGCCCTGGAGTGTCAGCCTGGATTATGCACTCAAGTCTCTGGAGTGAGGCTTGAGTATGCTACCGCTGAGCCACGGCTGACACCTAAACTCAGTTCATTTGGCTGGAGTAAAATGACGGAGATAATGGGAAAAATGATAATGGAGTAAACTTTCAACTTGGCGTCCAAGATTAAACCGGGCATCGATTTAGAAACAGCCCGATTGATGTTGCCATGGATTTCATAAGCTTTGAAAAACAGGCCTGTCTATAATGGGCGTGGTCGTGGTCAGTTGCGAATCAATCTGGGTCTGTTTGAATCAGGAGTGCTCACAGTCCCGGATCATTCTGTGTCTGTTTGAAATGGCAGAGCTCACAATCTCGGATCATGCCGTTTTTTTAGAAGCAGAGCGATTTCAGCTTTGATGACCGAGTTGTTGAGTTTAAGAAAATGTGTCAGGGCTCGTCCGAGATTTGAACCCGGGACCTCTCGCATTTTAATCGTGATATGCCCAAAGCGAGAATCATAACCCAAGACCAACGAGCCGCCGATATCATTTCCCATTTGCATTGAGTTTCACTGCGCTGGTGCGAATCCAGCTCACAGAGGACCTGTTTATTCAGTTGAAATATTTTTATCTTTTCCTCAATCCACTTCTTTTTTCGAGCAGTTTCCTTGAACCTGCTCACAATTCGCCCCATAAAAAGAGATTCAGCGGCATCAGCGGCCGCATAGACTAATGGATTAGGCATCTGACTTCTGTTGCACATTCTTCAGTTATCAGAAGGTTGAAGGTTCAAGTCCTACAAAGGTCTTTTAATTATCTGGGCGACGCTTTTTACATTCTGAATCTGGCGTGAAACCGGCCATTTTTGACAGTCCCTCATCTGAAGTAACGGAAGGCCTGTTGCTTACATTAAGCTGATTGTACATTTTCAACATTGTAGAACTGTGTGCACGGGCAGGATAAGCGGTGAAGTTGAATTTCTTTCAGGGTAGTTCTAATTAGATGTAAAAAGCAAGAAATGGAATGTCTGAAAACAGTATATTGGTGAAACTCGGTGGCCGAGTGGTTAAGGCGATGGACTGCTCATCCATTGTACTCTGCACGCGTGGGTTCGAATCCCATTCCTCGTCCTAACTGTATTACACGTTTGATGCTGATGCACTTTCCAAGCATTTCACTGAACCTTACTTGAAATACAATTTCGTGAAAATTGCACTGGCGTTGCTGGTCTGTGCCCCTGCATTGCTCATATCTTGTTAAAATTAAAATATTCCAAGAAATTTCTCAACCCACCTTGAATGAAAGTGGAGATGAGATCGCGAATTCGGAGATTGATGAACCCTCTCTTCCTTTTTCCTTCCTTTGAGATTGGCACCGAATGAAAGACAAGCGGCAACAAAGGCAAATGATTAGGGAACAGGAACATAAATTTCTCCTTTGGAATTTCAAAAATATTTATCAAACTTAAAGACGAGATTTTCTGTTTTTGGGTCTTTGGTTGAGAGATAAATAATGCGCGAGAAATCCTCGTTCTTTTCAGCATTCTCTCATGGGATCTGAAGCCCCAGTTTAACATCTTACTAGAAGGACGGCACTGCCGACAGTGCAGCACTACCTCAGTACTGCCCTGGAGTGTCAGCCTGGATTATGCACTCAAGTCTCTGGAGTGAGGCTTGAGTATGCTGCCGCTGAGCCACGGCTGACACCTAAACTCAGTTCATTTGGCTGGAATAAAATGACGGAGATAATGGGAAAAATGATAATGGAGTAAATTTTCAACTTGGTGTCCAAGATTAAACCGGGCATCGTTTTAGAAACAGCCCGATTTATGTTGCCATAGATTTCATAAGCTTTGAAAATCAGGCCTGTCTATAATGGGCGGGGCCGCGGTCAGTTGCGAATGATTCTGGGTCTGTTTAAACCGCGAGTGCTCACAGCCCCGGATCATTCTGTGTCTGTTTGAAATGGCAGAGCTCACAATCTCGGATCATGCCGTTTTTTTAGAAGCAGAGCGATTTCAGCTTTGATGACCGAGTTGTTGAGTTTAACAAAATGTGTCAAGGCTCGCCCGGGATTTGAACACGGGACCTCTCGCATTTATAATGCTGAATTGCCCAAAGCGAGAATCATAACCCTAAACCAACAAGCCGCCGATGTCATTCTTCCATTTGCATTGAGTTTCACTGCGCTGGTGCGAATCCAGCTCACAGAGGACCTGTTTATTCAGTGGAAATATTTTTATCTTTTCCTCAATCCACTTCTTTTTTCGAGCTGTTTCCTTGAACCTGCTCACAATTCACCCCATAAAAAGAGATTCAGCGGCATCAGCGGCCGCATAGACTAATGGATAAGTCGTCTGACTTCGGTTGCAAATTCTTCAGTTATTTGAAGGTTCAAGTCCTACAAAGGTCTTTTAATTATCTGGGCGACACTTTTTATATTCTGAATCTGGCGTGAAACCTGCCATTTTTGACAGTCCCTCATCTGAAGCAACGGAAGGCCTGTTGCTTACATTAAGCTGATTGTAAATTTTCAACATTGTAGATCTGTGTGCACGGGCAGGATAAGCGGTGAAGTTGAATTTCTTTCAGGGTAGTTCTAATTAGATGTAAAAAGCAAGAAATGGAATGTCTGAAAGCAGTATATTGGTGAGACGAGGTGGCCGAGTCGTTAAGGCGATGAACTGTTAATCCATTGTGCTCTGTACGCGTGGGTTCGAATCCCATCCTCGTCGTAACTGTTTTACACGTTTGATGCTGATGCACTTTCCAAGCATTTCACTGAACCTCACTTGAAATACAATTTCGTGAAAATTGCACTGGTGTTGCTGGTCTGTGCCCCTGCATTGCTCATATCTTGTTAAAATTAAAATATTCCAAGAAATTTCTCAACCCACCTTGAATGAAAGTGGAGATGAGATCGTAAATCGGAGATTGAGAACCCTCTCTTCCTTCTTCCTTCCTTTGAGATTGGCACCGAATGAAAAGACTAGCGGCAACAGAGGCAAATGATAAGGGAACAGGAACATAAATTTCTCCTTTGGAATTTCAAAAATATTTATCAAACTTAAAGATGATATTTTCTGTTTTTGGCTCTTTGGTTGAGAGATAAATAATGCGCGAGTCCTGCCGCGGTCGTTCAATTAACTGGGCGACACTTTTTCTGATCTGAATCTGGCTTCAAACCGACCATTTTTGACAGTCCTTCAACTGAAGCAGCGCAAGGCCTTTTGCTTACATTAAGCTGATTGTACATCTTCAACATTGTAGGTCTGTATGCTTGGGCAGGATAAGCGGTGAAGTGGACTTTCTTTCAGGGTATTTCTGCTTAGATGCAAAAACCAGGAAATGGAATGGCTGAGAGCAGTGCATGGTTGAGACGAGGTGGCCGAGAGGTTAAGGCGATGGACTGTTAATCGAGAATGCGGATCCCACCCTCGTCGTTATTACGTTTGATACTGGTACCCTTTCCGAGCTTTTAACTGAAACTTGCCTAAAATAAACTTTCAAATGCAATTTCGTCAGAATCGCCCTGGTGCTCCTGGTCTGTGCCCCATGCATTACTCATATCTTGTTAAAATTAAAAGAGACCACTGCAATTCTTCAACATCTTGAATGAATGTGGAGCAGTGATCGTGATTCGGAGATTGTCGAACTGCTCCTTTCTTCTGCTGAGATTGTCACCGAATGAAAGAATAGCGGGACCAGAGGCAAATGTTTTGGGAGCAGAAACATAAATTTCTCCTTTAGTAGGCAATGTAATTTCAAAAATATTTATCAACCTTAATGAAGAGATTTTCTGTTTTAGTGTCTTTGGTTGAGAGCTAAATAATGGGCGAGAAATCCTCGTTCTTTTCGGCATACTCTCATGGGATCGGAGGGCCCGGTTTAACGTCTTACTGGCAAGACGGGGGCACCAACAGTGCAGCAGTACCTCAGTACTGCACTGGAGTGTCAGCCTGGATTATGTGCTCAAGTCTCTGGAGTGCTGCTTGACTTGGCTGCCGCTGAGCCACGGCTGACACCTACACTCAGTTCATGTGGCTGGAGAGAAATGACGGAGATAAATGGAAAAATTATAATGGAGTAAACCTTCAATTTGTCGTCCAACAGAAGAGCGGGCATTGTAATCGGCCGCCTATTATAGAAACAGTCCGATTTATGTTGCCATCGATTTCATAAGCATTGAAAATCAGGCCTGTCTTTAATGGAATGGGTCGTGGTCAGTTGTTAATCACTCTGGGTCTGTTTAAACCGGGAGTGCTCACAGTCCCGGATCATTCTGTGTCTGTTTAAAATGGCAGAGCTCACAGTCCCGGATCATTCCGTTTTTTTTTTAAAGTAGAGCGATTTCAACTTTCATGACTGAGGTGTTGAGTTTAACTAAATGTGACTGGGCTCGTCCGGGATTTCAACGCGGGACCTCTCGCATTTTAAGCCACAGAAATTCCCTAAGCGAGAATCATACCCCTAGACCAACGAGCAGCCGATGTTATGTTGCAAGTTGCATTGCGATTCCCTGCGCTGGTGCAAACACAGCTCGCAGAAGTGCTGTTCATTCAGTTAAAATATGTTTATCTTTTCCTCAATCCGCTCCTTTTTGGCGATCATTTTAATTGAATCTGCTCACAATTCTCCCCATAAAAAGAGGTACAGCCGCATCAGTGGCCGCGTGCCCTAATGGATAAGACGTCTGATTTCGGTTGTCGAGGTTTTTCAGTTATCAGACGATTGCAGGTTCGAGTCCTGCCGCGGTCGTTCAATTAACTCGGCGACACTTTTTCTGTTCTGAATCTGGCTTCAAACCGACCATTTTTGACAGTCCCTCAACTGAAGCAGCGCAAGGCCTTTTGCTTACATTAAGCTGATTGTACATTTTCAACATTGTAGATCTGTGTGCATGGGCAGGATAAGCGGTGAAGTGGACTTTCTTTCAGGGTATTTCTGCATAGATACAAAAACCAGGAAATGGAATGGCTGAGAGCAGTGCATGGTTGAGACGAGGTGGCCGAGAGGTTGAGGCGATGGACTGTTAATCGAGAATGCGGATCCCATCCTCGTCGTTATTACGTTTGATACTGGTCCCCTTTCCGAGCTTTTAACTGAAACTTGCCTAAAATAAACTTTCAAATGCAATTTCGTCAGAATCGCCCTGGTGCTCCTGGCCTGTGCCCCATGCATTACTCATATCTTGTTAAAATTAAAAGAGACCACTGCAATTCTTCAACATCTTGAATGAATGTGGAGCAGTGATCGTGATTCGGAGATTGTCGAACTCCTCCTTTCTTCTGCTGAGATTGTCACCGAAAGAAAGATTAGCGGGACCAGAGGCAAATGTTTAGGGAGCAGAAACATAAATTTCTCCTTTAGGAGGCTATGTCATTTCAAAAATATTTATCAACCTTAATGAAGAGATTTTCTGTTTTAGTGTCTTTGGTTGAGAGCTAAATAATGGGCGAGAAATCCTCGTTCTTTTCGGCATACTCTCATGGGATCGGAGGGCCCGGTTTAACGTCTTACCAGCAAGACGGGGGAACCAACAGTGCAGCAGTACCTCAGTACTGCACTGGAGTGTCAGCCTGGATTATGTGCTCAAATCTCTGGAGTGCTGCTTGACTTTGCTGCCGCTGAGCCACGGCTGAAACCTACACTCAGTTCATTTGGCTGGAGAGAAATGACGGAGATAAATGGAAAAATTATAATGGAGTAAACCTTCAATTTGTCGTCCAGCAGAAGAGCGGGCATTGTAATCGGCCGCCTATTATAGAAACAGTCCGATTTATGTTGCCATCGATTTCATAAGCATTGAAAATCAGGCCTGTCTTTAATGGAATGGCTCGTGGTCAGTTGTTCATCACTCTGGGTCTGTTTAAACCGGGAGTGCTTACAGTCCTGGATCATTCTGTGTCTGTTTAAAATGGCAGAGCTCACAGTCCCGTATCATTCCGTTTTTTTTAACGTAGAGCGATTTCAGCTTTCATCACTGAGGTGTTGAGTTTAACTAAATGTGTCGGGGCTCGTCCGGGATTTGAACCCGGGACCTCTCGCATTTTAAGCCACAGAAATTCCCGAAGCGAGAATCATACCCCTAGACCAACGAGCCGCCGATGTTATGTTTCAAGTTGCATTCCGATTCCCTGCGCTGGTGCAAACCCAGCTCGCAGAAGTCCTGTTCATTCAGTTAAAATATGTTTATCTTTTCCTCAATCCGCTTCTTTTTGGCGAGCATTTTACTTGAATCTGCTCACAATTCTCCCCATAAAAAGAGGTCCAGCAGCATCAGTGGCCGCGTGGCCTAATGGATAAGGCGTCTGACTTCGGTTGCGAGGTTTTTCAGTTATCAGACGATTGCAGGTTTGAGTCTTGGCCCGGTCGTTCAATAAACTGGGCGATGCTTGTTCTGAATCTGGCTTCAAACGCGACCATTTTTGACAGTCCCTCAACTGAAGCAGCGGAAGGCCTTTTGCTTTCATTAAGCTGATTGTACATTTTCAACATTGTAGATCTGTGTGCATGGGCAGGATAAGCGGTGAAGTGGACTTTCTTTCAGGGTATTTCTGCTTAGATGCAAAAACCAGGAAATGGAATGGCTGAGAGCAGTGCATGGTTGAGACGAGGTGGCCGAGAGGTTAAGGCGATGGTCTGTTTATCGAAAATGCGGATCCCATCCTCGTCGTTATTACGTTTGATACTGGTACACTTTCCGAGCTTTTAACTGAAACTTGCCTAAAATAAACTTTCAAATGCAATTTCGTCAGAATCGCCCTGGTGCTCCTGGTCTGTGCCTCATGCATTACTCATATCTTGTTAAAATTAAAAGAGACCACTGCAATTCTTCAACATCTTGAATGAATGTGGAGCAGTGATCGTGATTCGGAGATTGTCGAACTCCTCCTTTCTTCTGCTGAGATTGTCACCGAATGAAAGATTAGCGGGACCAGAGGCAAATGTATAGGGAGCAGAAACATAAATTTCTCCTTTAGGAGGCAATGTAATTTCAAAAATATTTATCAACCTTAATGAAGAGATTTTCTGTTTTAGTGTCTTTGGTTGAGAGCTAAATAATGGGCGAGAAATACTCGTTCTTTTCGGCATACTCTCATGGGATCGGAGGGCCCGGTTTAGCGTCTTACCAGCAAGACGGGGGCACCAACAATGCAGCACTACCTCAGTACTGCACTGGAGTGTCAGCCTGGATTATATGCTCAAGTCTCTGGAGAGCTGCTTGACTTTGTTGCCGCTGAGCCACGGCTGACACCTAGACTCAGTTCATTTGGCTGGAGAGAAATGACGGAGATAAATGGAAAAATTATAATGGAGTAAACCTTCAATTTGTCGTCCAGCAGAAGAGCGGGCATTGTAATCGGCCGCCTATTATAGAAACAGTCCGATTTATGTTGCCATCGATTTCATAAGCATTGAAAATCAGGACTGTCTTTAATGGAATGTGTCGTGGTCAGTTGTTAATCACTCTGGGTCTGTTTAAACCGGGAGTGCTCACAGTCCCGGATCATTCTGTGTCTGTTTAAAATGCCAGAGCTCACAGTCCTGGATCATTCCGTTTTTTTTAAAGTAGAGCGATTTCAGCTTTCATGACTGAGGTGTTGAATTTAACTAAATGTGACTGGGCTCCGTCTGGGATTTGAACCCGGGGCCTCTCGCATTATCAGCCACAGAAATTCTCGAAGCGAGAATCATACCCCTAGACCAACGAGCCGCCAATGCTATGGTTCAAGTTGCATTGCGATTCCCTGCGCTGGTGCAAACCCAGCTCGCAGAAGTCCTGTTTATTCAGTTAAAATATGTTTATCTTTTCCTCAATCCGCTTGTTTTTGCGAGCAGTTTCCTTGAATCTGCTCACAATTCTCCCCATAAAAAGAGGCTCAGCAGCTTCAGCGGCCGCGTGGCCTAATGGATAAGGCGTCCGAATTCGGTTACGAGTTTTTCAGTTATCGAAAGATTGCAGGTTGGAGTCCTGCCGCGGTCGTTTAATTAACTGGGAGACGCTTTTTCTTTTCTGAATCTGGCTGCAAACCGACCATTTTTGACAGTCCCTCAACTGAAGCAGCGGAAGGCCTTTTGCTTACACTAAGCTGATTGTACATTTTCAACATTGTAGGTCTGTGTGCACGGGCAGAATAAGCGGTGAAGTGAACTTTCTTTCAGGGTATTTCTGCTTAAATGCAAAAAGCAGGAAATGGAATGGCTGAGAGCAGTGTATGGTGGAGACGAGGTGGCCGAGAGATTGAGGCGATGGACTGTTAATCTATTGGGCTCTGTACGCGTGGGTTCTGGATCCCATCCTCGTCGTTATTACGTTTGATCGGGATTGCCAGCGAGGCCCACGTTCCAGGAAGGAATTAAAAGAACAGTTTTTTCGCGCATGATGATGCTTAATGAAGGGATTGTTGATGAAGTGCCTGTCTCACTAGATGCTACTTGACCTGATCAACGTTCGCTCCATCATATATTTTTTATTTTGAACTTTGCAGCGAGCATTTCTTCGGGCAACAACAAAATCAATACAATTTTATGACAGGAGTGGGTATCGAATCCACCCCCCCGAAAAGAATGGAGTTTTAATCCAGTGCCTTAGACTGCTCGGCCACGCTACCACACCTGTGTGATTTTATTTCTGATACTGGTGACTGATAATTGAAAGCCGGCATTGAGTCAAGGGCTTTGCATTGAGAAAGAAGGAAACAAAGAGCTTTCTGAGCTCTGTTTATGGAGCGAGGTGGTTGAGGGGTTAAGGCGGTGGGTCGCTAATCATCTGTGCTCTGCACGCATTGTTTTGAATTCTACCGTTATTGTATTTAAGACTAGATCTTTTTCAACGCATCCAAGAATCCTGAGTCCTTTCCTTACCCAATCCGCAGTGGGAAGTTTTGTTTTGCTGCCTCACTCTATTTGCACAAATCAGCAAAGTCCTCATTTCAGCCCAAACTGTTTCTTGCACGGAGGTGTTGAATTTTAAGCCATAAGTTACGTGAAGTGTAATTGAAAGTGGACAGTGACGTCCTGGTAAAAGGAAAATTTCTCTTCAGATGCTGCCTGATCTATTGAATATTTCCAATATGTTCTGTTTTAATTTTGTGCTTTCACTGTAGCAGTTTACCCGACAACACAAAACTTGCCTCAAGGGCGCAGTTTCAGGCAAAACGTTTCTGCGCCCTTCTCACATACAAGATCTACTTCCCTTTCCCCACACACGATGTAAAGGCAGGTGTTTCTGCCCACTTTCTCCTGCACCGCAACATTCCAAACACACGTTGCTCCTGGCATCAGGGAGTCTCAGAGTTTCTCAGAGTGGATTGCCAGAGCAATGGGGAGCTCAGAAGCTGTGAGGGAATTGAAGGGTTGCTGAGATAGTATCATGTGGGTATGAGGGCTCTAAATGGATACCAGAGAGAGTAACGGACACTCAGAAGGTATTATCGAGGGAAAGGGAACTCAGGAGGTATCAGAGAGGTTTAATGAGCGCTCGGGAGGTATGAGAGTGTGTAAGGGGCGCTCAGAATGTATCGAAGAGGGTACGGGACGCTGAGGAGCTATCAGTGAGAGTAAGCAATACTCTGGAGATATCAGAGTGAGAAATGAACACTCAGTTTTTATCAGAAAGATTGAGGAACGCTTAGGTGGTAGCAGTGAGTCTGGTGGAACATGAGTTTTTATCGTGTAAACATCACATTGTCTGAATATCAACATGGTTAATGAAAGCAAAGTTGAATCCGAATGTAACAGCTGGTCTGCCGTGTCCTAAGTGGGGACTGTAACGATCAATAACATGTCATTCTATAGTGGACACTAGGTGGAGCCGTAGAGCTGTGTAGAGCTGTATATAAGACTGCACTACCCAGCTGTATATATATTAAGACTACATTACCCATGAGGCACTAGGCTACCCACAAGGAAGCAGTCAAGATGGAAGCCTCTACAGATACTGTACCAGTCCACATGTGCTCAACAAAGTAACTAACAAAAGCTAGCTGTGTTCATAATAAGAATGTCTATTTATTAATGAACATAACATGGTACCAGGATGGTGAAGATCTGCTGAAAATTGTGAAAAGCGACATGGAGAATTTGAAGCCACCAGAGCGTTTGAATCTCACAGAAAAAATCGACTACAATTGGCAGACTTTTAAACAGTAATTCGAACTCTACATTGCAGCCATCGGATTCGGTACGAAGCCAGACGCAAGGAAGATAGAATTGTTGCTTATGGTTGCAGGCCCACAGGTGACAGAGGTATTTAATACATTTGTATTTAATCCAGTGGAGAACAGAGAAAAATTAGGAGATGTGCTAAAAAAATTTGATGCACTTTGCGCTCCCAAAAAGAATGAGACGTATGAAAGATACATCTTCCGTTCTCGGACACAGCAACAAAATGAGACTTTTGCTAGCTTTATAACTGATCTGAAACTGAAAGCACAGACATGTAATTTCTCTGAGCTCAAAGCATCCATGATTCGTGACCAGATTGTGTTTGGTATTCATGATAAAAAAGTCAGGGAACGTCTGTTGAGAGAAACCAAACTAAATTTGGATAATGCGGTGAAAATATGCCAAGCCAGCGAGCTAGCTCGAAAGCACACGAAGACTTTCAGTGAAATCAATAATGATGCGATTGCAATGAGTGATAATGCTGCTGTCGGTGCTGTGTACTACAAGGGGAAGAAACGTGGGCAGAACAGAAATGAAAAGCAATCGGAGGATGAAATTTTTAATTGTAAACGCTGTGGTTACAAACACCAGTTAAGACAATGCCCAGCGTTTGGAAAAATGTGCACAAAGTGTAATGGAAAGAATCACTTTGCCAAGCAATGCTTTTCAAAAGTAAAAACAACGAAAGGGCAACAGGTTAAAGTGATTGAGGACATTGATGCTCAAAGTGATCACATTTGCAGTAAGTGTTGACTGCTCGAGGAACTCCGGCTCCGTGTTGAAGAGCTGGAGTCCGAGCTTCAAACACTGAGACACATCAGGGAGGGGGAGAGTTACCTGGACTCTGTGTATCACGAGGTAGTCATACCAATTAGATTAATTAATTCAGATGTAGTCCGTGGCCAGGGTCAGGATGGTGTGACTAGAAGTGAGGCAGGTGCGGGGACCAAGGAGGTAGTGTTGGAGGAGCCGCAGCCCTTGCACTTGTCCAACAGGTTCGAGGCTCTTACTCCCTGTGGGGCAGGAGCAGGAACTGCAGGGAGGATGAGCAACCTGGCCACAGCACCGTGGACAGGGGGCCATTCAATTGCGGGGAGTTAAAATAAATGTTGTAGTGGTAGGGGATAGTATCGTTAGGGGGATAGATAGAGTTCTTTGCAGCCGAGAGCGAGAGTCCCGAAGGCTGTGTTGCCTGCCCGATGCCAGGGTTAAGGACATCGCCTCTGGACTGGAGAGAAACTTGGAGTGGGAGGGGGAGGATCCAGTTGTCGTGGTCCATGTTGGTACCAACGACATAGATAGGACAAGGAAAGAGGTACTGCTGAGGGAGTTTGAGCAGCTAGGGGTCAAATTAAAAAGCAGAACCACAAGGGTAATAATCTCTGGATTATTACCTGAGCCACGAGCGAATTTGGCTCGGACAAATAAGATTAGAGAGTTAAATGCGTGGCTCAAAGACTGGTGTGGGAGAAATGGGTTTTGCTTCCTGGGGCACTGGCACCAGTACTGGGGCAGGAGGGAGCTGTTCCATTGGGATGGGCTTCACTTGGCCAGTGCTGGGACTAGAGTCCTGGCGGATCATATAACTAGGGTTGTAGAGAGGGCTTTAAACTAACTAGTGGGGGGGAGATTCCTAGAGAGCAAATAATAAAAATGACAACAGAGAAGGTCATAGACTTAGGTTGCAGTGGGGAAATTAAAAATCAGAGCGTGTCAGGAAGGGGCAGAAGGTATGCAGTAAAAGGTAAAGTGCTAAAAAGGGGAAAAGCAGGAACTAAGTGTCACAAAACATCTTTGAAAGATCTCTATCTGAGTGCACGTAGCATTTGTAACAAAATAGACGAGTTAATGGCACAAATAACTACATATGGGTATGATCTTGTGGCCATTACAGAAACATGGCTGCAGGGTGACAATGCCTGGGAATTAAACATACCAGGTTTTTTAACGATCAGGAAGGACAGGCAGGAAGGAAGGGGAGGTGGGGTGGCTATGATAATAAAGGAAGGAATCACTGTAATAGAGAGAAATGATATTGGGTCAAAAGATCAGGATAATGAAACAGTTTGGGTGGAGGTAAGGAATAATAAGGGGAAAAAACACTAGTGGGCGTAGTCTATAGGCCTCCGAACAGTGGCAACTCTGTTGGACGGAGTATCAATCAGGAAATAGTTGAGGCTTGTTATAAGGGAACATCTATAATTATGGGGGATTTTAACTATCATATTAATTGGACAAATCAAATTGGGCAGGGCTGTCTTGAGGATGAGTTCATTGAGTGTATTAGGGATGGGTTTCTTGAGCAGTATGTAACTGAACCGACCAGGGGGCAAGCAACCTTAGATCTGGTCCTGTGTAACGAGATGGGATTAATTAAAAATGTCCTAGTAAAGTATCCCCTTGGAATGAGTGACCATAACATGGATGAATTCCATATTCAATTAGAGGGTGAGAAGGTTGGATCTCAAACAAGTGTGCTAAGCTTGAATAAAGGAGACTATGAAGGTATGAGAGCGGATTGAGTAGAGTGGATTGGGACAATAGATTAAAGGGTAAGACTGTAGTGTCCGTGTGTAGATAAAGACACTGAAGACAGGAGTTGGTTCATAGGTATTTACTAAGCAAGTCTGGGGGGTGGTCTAAATGATATACACAATACACAGGCTTATATAGCCCAAGTGGCAATTACCAGCATTACGCACACCTGGGGCTCTTAAAGGCACATACACCACCATTGCTCTTAAAGGCACATACACCACAATTCCTCCCCTTCTAGCTAACTAGTACATCATATTTTAAGTAATTATTAATTAAATGTTATATGCAAAATAAGATACATTGCTGTATTAATTAATTATAAGTTAGTCTCTCAGGAGGCTTCGTGACTCGGTCCGGATAACGCCTCGGGGGTGTAGTAGTTTCTGGTGGTGTAGTAGGTTCTTCTGGCAAGGCTGATTCGGCTTGAATGCCAGTGTCGGGAATGCCAGTGTCGGGTTCATCGGGTTCCAGTCACACCGGATCGGAGGTAGATATGAGTATATCTACTTCATCGTTAGATGTATAGAGTGGTGGTGTAGGTTGTCCCTTTTCGGATGACTTGATGATTTGGTCAGCATGGCGTCTTATTATGCTTTCTCCGATGTCCACGGTATACATCAGTGGTCCTAGTCGTGTGCAGATAGTTCCAGGCTGCCATTTCTCGGTACAGTAGTCCCGGGCCAAAACCGGTTGGCCTATCTGGAAGGTCCTAGTTGGCTTTTCATTCATGCCCTGAAACTGCCGGTTCTCCACGTCCCTTCGGATGTTGGGCTTGACCAAATCCAGCCGGCATCTTAGGTTTCTATTGTAGAACATCATGGCGGGAGTTTGGTTAGTAACCATATGTGTTGCATTCCTATATGCAAATAAGAAGTTATCCACCTTGTGCTGAAGTTTTATGTTTTCATTACCCATGGCCTTTATGGCCTTCTTGAAGGTCTGGACAAACCTTTCAGCCAATCCATTGGTGGCGGGATGGTATGGGGCGGACGTGTAGTGCTTTACCCCATTGTTCTTTAAGAACTTTCTGAATTCTTCGGACACAAATTGCGGTCCATTATCAGAACATATCTGTTCCGGCAGCCCATTCCTGGCAAATATGGTCCTTAATACTGTGATGGTTTTTTCCGTGGTGGTGGAGGACATCTTTATTACCTCCGGCCACTTGGAGTGTGCATCAACCGCGATTAGAAACATTGAGTCCATAAATGGACCAGCAAAGTCGATGTGCACCCTTTGCCAGGGAGATGAGGGCCACTCCCATGGATGTAGAGGGGCTTGTGGTGGAGCGTTTTGGACCTTCTGGCATCCTAGGCAGCTCTTGGTCATTTCTTCGATGTCTCCATCGATACCTGGCCACCATACAAACGCCCTAGCTAGATTCTTCATTTTCACTCCACCCAGATGCCCCTCGTGAAGCTCCTTTAGCACTTTATCCTGGAGTTTGGGTGGAATCGCCACTCTGGATCCACACATCAAGATTCCTCGGCACACTGACAGCTGTTCTCTTCTTTGCGAGAATGCTGGCAACAGTGGCTCGCCATGTGCTGGCCACCCCTTCACTGTTAAATCGTAGACCCGTGAGAGAGTAGGGTCATTTCTTGTCTCCCTTTCAATGGCAGAATTTGTCACCGGTAGACATTCCACTATGGTAGAGTGGAATATCTCTACTGGGTCTTCTGTAGGTGCCTCTTCTATCGTTGGCAACGGTAGGCGCGATAAACCGTCAGCATTCCCATGCTGTTTTGACCCTTTGTATTCAATGTTGTATTGGTGTGCCCCTAGAAAAAGGGACCACCTCTGTAGTCTTTGTGCCGTCATAATGGGGACACCTTTTTTAGGGTTGAATATGGAGATGAGGGGTTGATGGTCAGTCAGCAAGGTAAATTTTTGTCCGTGTAGGTAATGGTTGAATTTCTTCACTCCCCATACCAGGCTGAGTGCTTCCCTGTCTATTTGGGCATAGTTACGCTCAGCTGAGTTTAATGAGCGTGACGCAAAAGCTATCGGCCGTTCTGAGCCATCAGGGAATATATGGGATAATACCGCGCCTATGCCGTAAGGGGATGCATCGCACGCCAGTCTGATTGGTAGTGATGGGTTGTAATGAGCCAAAACTTTCTCGGATGTGATTAAGTCTTTACATTTATGGAAGGCACGTTTACAGTCTTCGTTCCATTTCCAAATCTGTAGAAGATCATTAAGAGGGTGTAGAATAGTTGATAAGTTCGGTAAAAATTTACGATAGTAATTTATTAATCCCAGGAATGACCTTAATTGTGAAACATTTTCCGGTGCTGGGGCTTTTATAACTGCTTCAATTTTTTCAGGTGACTTATGCAACCCTTCCTTATTAATTATGTGGCCACAATATGATATCTGATTTTGGAAAAATTCGCACTGGGGGCGATTTGCTCGTAGGCCCCGTTCTTTCAGCCTAGTGGGCACCTGCTCCAAATTGGCAAGGTGCTCGTTGTCGTTTTCTCCTGTTATAAGGATGTCGTCTAGGTAGCATTGAGTCCCCGGAATCCCTTGCAGGACTTGCTCCATAGCTCTTTGCCAGATAGCTGGAGCTGATGCTACTCCAAAAACCAGTCGATTGTACTGGTACAGGCCTTTGTGTGTGTTTATTGTGAGATACTTTTTAGAGGTCTCCTCAACCTCCATCTGTAGATATGCCTGTGCCAAGTCAATTTTTGTGAAACGTTTCCCTCCGGATAGTGAGGCGAAAATATCTTCTATCCTCGGAAGAGGATACTGTACCGTGTGAAGGACCGGGTTTACAGTCACCTTAAAGTCCCCACAGATGCGAATTTTTCTCTGTTCCTCAGAGTTATTTTTCAATGCTTTTTTCATGACTGGAACGATGGGTGTTGCCCATTCGCTCCAATCTACTTTGGATAATACGCCTGCCTTTTCCAAATTCTCCAGCTCTGCCTCGACTGCCGGACGTATTGCGTATGGCACCGGTCTTGCCTTAAAAAATTTGGGAATTGCTGCATCTTCCACTTTTATTGAGGCGGTGATGCCTTTCAAGGTTCCTAGTTTCTCTTGAAACACTTCTTTGGCGTTGGCCAAGATGTCTTTTAATCGTTCAGGTATGATGTCATCATTGTTTTTTTCCTTACTGGTCACCGTCAGTGCCTGAATGGAGTGCCAGTCTAAACGTAGCTTCCTTATCCATTCACGTCCCAACAACGGTGGACCACCATCTTGTAGAATGTATAAATACAACTTTTGTATTTCTTTGCCGTTGTATACCACAGGCACCCTTATTTTTCCTTTGGGGTAGACTTTCTGCCCCGTATATGTTTTTAAGATAATGGATGTGTCTTTTAGAGGTATATGCGAAAATAGCCTCTCGTAATCTCGTCGATTTATCACGGTTAGAGCTGATCCTGTATCTAGCTCCATTTTAACTGGGGACCCTGCTATTGTGAGGGTAACCCAAATGGTTTGGTAATCTTCATTGGCAATTACATTCTGTAATTTGAGAGAGCTTAGTCTCTTGTTCCCAGAGTCGCTATCACTCTTCTGGTCTTTGGAGCTACTGTCCGTCATCATTTGTACCTTTCTGTGCTTTTCCTTATTGATTCTTTTCTCGTTAGTGGATTTTTTATTTTCAGATCGGCATACACGTGGAATGTGTCCTATCTTTCCGCATCGCTTGCATGCTTTTTCTTTGATCCAGCAATCCCTCTGATCATGGTTGGATCTGCCGCATCGATAACATTTCTTGAAACCCCGTGTCATTTCATGGGTGCCGAAGTCCTGTGGCCTTTGCTGTATCTTTGCCGCTCCTATTGCACTGAAAGCCTTGTCCAGTGTTAAATCTTTTCTAGAAGATACCTTCTTTTGTGTTTCTACACTTAGGGGATCGCAGATGAATTTGTCTTGCAGAGAATCTGCCAGTCCTGCCTCGAATTGGCAGTGTAGGGTATCAACAATCTCTTCAAAATTATTGTCCATCGGTTCGGCTGGAGTGATTAAGTTGCGTAACAGCTTGTATGTTTCTGCGCCCATTAGATCCAGAAGAACTGAAGCTTTTTTTTCATCTTCTATTCCATTTGCGGTGCAAAACACCTCCACTCTTTCTACATATGTGGTCCAATCCTCTATCTTGTTATCAAAAACATCAATATTGCCAAAGTTAGGCTCTGTTTCGTTATCAAAAGCATCAATATTGCCAGACATAGGCATTTCAAAAAAAAGATATGGCGCTTCCCGCGCTTTTTTTTTCTCTGTAGCAACGATATGGTGCTTCCCGCGCTTCCCCGCCGCTGCTACCGATAACAACGCTGTTTTACTGTGGTTTCCGTTTATTCACTGTTGGAGACTCGTTCCCGACGGAGGTCTAAATGCTGACCTGCTTGCCGCGTCGGCCATCTCCCGAGTGCACCCTCCCAGTCCGTTATTGCTTGCCTCCGATTTCGCTGCTTGTCTCAGCTGTAGAGCCCACCACTGGAGCCCCAGCCTGACGCCCAGGAAGGATTAGCACAGTACCTGCCACCAGCTTGGCCAGCTGGTGAAACCACAGTTTCTATTACTTCCTTGAGTCTTCTGGACGCTGGAGGAATCGATGTCCTTGAGTGCTGCCGAATTGCAGGTAAGTCCGTTTCCACTTCGTCGCCACTGTAGTGTCCGTGTGTAGATAAAGACACTGAAGACAGGAGTAGGTTCATAGGTATTTACTAAGCAAGTCTGGGGGGTGGTCCAAAGGATATACACAATACACAGGCTTATATAGCCCAAGTGGCAATTACCGGCATTACGCACACCTGGGGCTCTTAAAGGCACATACACCACCATTGCTCTTAAAGGCACATACACCACAAAGACGATACATGATCAGTGGTGTACATTTAAGGAGTTATTTTACAACTTCCAAAAAATATATATTCCACTGAGAAGAAAAGAGTGTAAAAGAAAAGACAGCCATCCGTGGCTAAGTAAAGAAATTAAGGATAGTATTCGACTAAAAACAAGGGCATATAAGGTAGCCAAATCTATTGGGAGGATAGAGGATTGGGAAAACTTTAAAAGACAGCAAAAAATAACAAAAAGATTGATTAAGAAAGGGAAGATAGATTATGAAAGTAAATTAGCATAAAATATAAAAACAGATAGTAAGAGTTTTTATAGTTATATAAAAAGAAAAAGAGTGGCTAAAGTAAATGTTGGTCCCTTAGAGGATGAGACCGGGAAATTAATGGTGGGAAATATGGAGATGGCAAAAATACTGAATGAATATTTTACATCAGTCTTTACAGTAGAAGACACTAAGAATATCCCAACACTGGATAAACAGGGGGCTAAAGGGGGGGATGAGCTAAACATGATCAAAATCACTAAGGAAGTGGTACTCAGTAAAATAATGGGACTCAAGGCGGATAAATCATCTGGACCTGATGGCTTACATCCCAGGGTCTTGAAGGAAGTGGCGGTAGGGATTGTGGATGCATTGGTAATAATTTTCCAAAACTCCCTGGACTCGGCAAAGGTCCCGGCAGACTGGAAAACTGCTAATGTAACACCCTTATTTAAAAAGGGCAGTAGACAGAAGGCTGGA
Source organism: Somniosus microcephalus (assembly GCF_052327205.1). NCBI lineage: Eukaryota > Metazoa > Chordata > Chondrichthyes > Squaliformes > Somniosidae > Somniosus > Somniosus microcephalus. The sequence continues at coordinate 18,869,744 of NW_028225179.1, forward strand.
AACTATAGACCGGTTAGCCTAATATCTGTGGTCGGTAAAATTTTGGAGTCCATTATTAAGGAGGCAGTAACAGGACATTTAGAATATCATAATTTAATAGGACAAAGTCAGCATGGTTATATGAAGGGGAAGTCATGTTTGACAAATTTGCTGGAGTTCTTTGAGGAAGTAACATATAGGGTGGATAAAGGGGAACCAGTGGACGTAGTGTATTTAGACTTCCAAAAGGCATTTGACAAGGTGCCACACAAAAGATTATTGCTTAAGATAAAAAATCACGGGATTGAGGGTAATATTCTGGCATGGATAGAGGATTGGCTATCTAACAGAAGGCAGAGAGTTGGGATAAATGGTTCATTCTCAGACTGGCAATCAGTAACTAGTGGTGTTCCGCAGGGGTCAGTGCTGGGGCCCCAGCTCTTTACAATCTATATTAACGATTTGGAGGAGGGGACCGAGTGTAACATATCAAAGTTTGCAGATGATACTAAGATGGGAGGGAAAGTACTGAATGAGGAGGACATAAACAACCTGCAAGGGGACATCGACAGGCTAAGTAAGTGGGCAGGGATTTGGCAGATGGAATACAATCCTGGAAAGTGTGAGGTTATGCACTTTGGCAGGAAAAATCGTAGAGCAAGTTATTATCTTAATGGCAAGAAACTGGAAAGTACTGAAGTGCAAAGGGATCTGGGGGTCCTGATGCACGAAACTCAAAAGGTTAGTATGCAGGTGCAGCAAGGGATTAAGAAGGCCAATGGAATGTTGGCTTTCATTGCTAGGGAAATAGAATATAAAAATAGGGAGGTATTGCTTCAGTTGTACAAGGTATTGGTGAGACCGCACCTGGAATACTGCGTACAGTTTTGGTGTCCATACTTAAGAAAGGACATACTTGCTCTCGAGTCAGTACAAAGAAAGTTCACTCGGTTAATCCCAGGGATGAGGGGATGGACATATGAGGAGAGGTTGAGTAGATTGGGACTCTACTCATTGGAGTTCAGAAGAATGAGAGGCGATCTTATTGAAACATATAAGATTGTGAAGGGGTTGGATCGGGTGGATGCGGGGAAGATGTTGCCGATGATGGGTGAAACTAGAACTAGGGGGCATAGTCTTAGAATAAGAGGCTGCTCTTTCAAAACTGAGATGAGGAGGAACTACTTCACTCAGATGGTGGTAGGTCCATGGAATATGCTGCCCCAAAAAGCTGTAGAAGCTACATCATTACATAAATTTAAAACAGAAATAGACAGTTTCCTAGAAGTAAAGGGAATTAAGGGTTATGGGGAGCGGGCAGGAATTTGGACATGAGTCTGGGTTCGGATCGGTCATGGCCCTGTGGGTAGCGGAGCGGGCCCAGGGGCCGTGTAGCCTGATACTGCTCCTATTTCGTGTGTTTAATTCTGTTAGATTCAGGAGATGGTTCTGTGATAGTGGATTGGCGGTTAGGATCAGATCAGCCATTACTTATTGAATGGCGGAGCAGGCTCGAGGGGCCGACTGGCCTGCTCCTGCTCCTATTTCTTATGTTCTTATGTTCTTATCATTTAAGTGAGACATTTTTTGTAGGAATGGTGTCATGTGACGATATCAAAAAAAATACAGGAAATGTGCAGCCCTCAGAAATGGACAATGCTGAACATAAAGTCAATGCAGTAAAAGTGGACAAATGGATGATCCCACTGCAGATAAATGGAGCATTAGTTACATTGATACTGGACACTGGGGCAAAAGCAAACTTAATCAGTATGAGTGACATAAAAAATATGAAAGAAAAGCCGAAAATACAGAAAAAGTCAGTACTACTGAAGAGCTATAATGGACAGAACATAGATAGCTTAGGTGTATGCAGACTTAAAGTGACAGTCAAAGACAAAGTGCACCGTCTCTTGTTTTCTGTTGTGGCTGAACGACTTGATTCGATACTAGGTGACAAAGCTTGTGAAGACTTAGAACTGGTCAAGAGAGACTACCGTATAAACTGTGCCATAAGCAGACCAGATGACTCAGGTGATGAAGCAGAGAGCCCATCAAGGATGAAAAGGCGAAAGGTATCCATGTCTTCAAAAAGCCTAGTTTCTCCAAGAAGAAGGAAAAATACTTTCAGGTCAAAGAGAAGCCAAAGGAAGAAAAGCACAAAGAGGAAAACACAAGGAGAAAAAGTCCAAAGATATAACCGCAGCAGATGTTGTTAAGCAGTGGAAAGAGAAAAAGAAAAAGAAGAAGCCTGCACCAGAGCAGGAAGCAGTTCCGGAGGATACTCATTCTTCCCTCAGGCCAATCTTTGGTGTTCCATTAGCCGAGGCTGCTGAGAGGACTATGCTGTATGATGGGATCCAGCTGCCAGCAGTTTTTCGAGAGTGCATTGACTACATTGAGAGTTATGGCATGAAGAGTGAAGGAAACACTGAAACCCTCTCCAAGCAAAGATTGCAAGGAGACCTCGATCTATTCAAGACCAGGTTGATGAGAATGCCGCAACTGCATCTTGTCATTCACCTCCAGAACAATCTCATGAAGACACATCAGACTTACCCGTGTTGAGAAGATCCACACGTGAAGTAAAAGAGCCTGATAGACTTAATCTTTGAGTACAATGTAAAGCTTTGAATAGGGCTGACTGTTTTGAAAATGTTTATGTTTATAGAGCACTAACAAAAGTGTTACTGATATTATCTTTATTGTTTTCTTGAAAGTTGATTGATATTGATTTTGTTAAACCTCAAAGAAAGGGGGATGTAACGATCAATAACATGTCATTCTATAGTGGACACTAGGTGGAGCCGTAGAGCTGTGTAGAGCTGTATATAAGACTACACTACTCAGCTGTATATATATTAAGACTACATTACCCACGAGGCACTAGGCTACCCACAAGGCAGCAGTCAAGATGGAAGCCTCTACAGATGCTGTACCAGTCCACATGAGCTCAATAAAGTAACTAGCAAAAGCTAGCTGTGTTCATAATAAGAATGTCTATTTATTAATGAACATAACAGGGACAATGGGAAGATAGAATGGTGTCGGACTGGACATTTGCAGCGCTCAGATATACATTTATTACATTTATTACTGACACAGATCCCCCACCCAATACAAAAATAATAATACAGACACATCTAACTATATTAGTAAATAACAGAGACGCAAAATCATTTACATTCAACACATTAGCAACTCGCAAATACACGTGTATCTAACATGGGCACACCTAAATATATTTAAAAGGATCACAGGTTATTGATTGCTAAAAAAAAGACTTTAATTGAGTGTCTTTAAGTCCTGAAGTAAATATGCTAGTTTACATTAGCCTTCTTCCAAAGCCACTGGAGATTGCTGTGGAATAATATGGGCCCTATCTGATAATTTATGATGTGGAACTGCAAGTTTGAAGCACAATGGATTGATTCCACTGGCCCTGTTCTGCTGACTGCCAACACAATACATACTTACAACCAATGAAACAAACCTGCCTTGGATGGAAGTGGGCTTCGTTTTCTGGAAGGAATAAATCAACTGGGCCGAAAAATTACCTCCAAAAAATCTAGATAAAATCGTTCTGTATAAGTAAAGGACAAATTGTCAGAAGTGGAATTCGAACACTCGCCTCTAGAGGAAATTACAACCTAAACAGAGCGCCTTAGACCATTCGATCATTCTGACCTCCTGATTCAAAACTTAATGACCCTGCAGTTACACACTGAGGTAAACAAAACGCGAACTGTTGCTGGAAGGCCCTGGGATTTCACTGTCAATGTGTTCTGTGTATGAGGAGGCCTCGCTGGGCCATGTGGTATCTTGCTTCACTGGCAGTAATGCGCTGCTTTCGCTGCAGTGGGTCCCCCAGCGATGGGTATTAGGATTATTTCTTTTCTTGTTTTATATAAATGACCTGGAGTTGGGTATAGCGAGTCAAATTTCAAAGTTTGTGGATGTGTTGGCAACGTAATAAGTAGTGAGTATGTTATTGGCAGATTTCAGGAGGACATAGACAGACCGGCGAAATGGTCATGGCAGATGAAATTTGACAAATTAATTAAGTTTGGTAGGAAGTATCAGGAGAGTCAAAATAAACCACGTGTTTCATTTAAAGTGGGTGCAGGAACAGAGCGACCTGGGGGTGTACGTTCACATGTATTTGCAGGTGGTGGGACAAGTTGAGAAGGCTGTAAGGAGGGTATTCGCGGTCCATGACATTATAAATCGAGGATTTGAGGAAAAAGCAAGGAATTTATGTTCAAACTTCATAAAATACTAATTAGGCACAAGCTGGAGTATTGTGGCCAATTCTGGGCTCCACAGTGAGGAATCATGTCAAGCCCTCAGAGAGTGTGCAGTGGAGATTTACTGGAATGGTACAAGTGATGAAAGACTTCAGTTAGGTGCAGAGCTGATTCAATACTAACATTTAAAAGGTAATTAGATAAACACTTGGAAATAAAAAAAATATGCTGGACTATGGGGAACCCGCAGGGGAGTGGGATTAATTGGTTCACTCTTACAAAGGCTCGATGGGCCGAATGCCCCCTACTGTGCTGTAATATTCTATGATTCTATGTTATCGATCTCCATGGTGTCACCTATAGGCGAGAGATGCAAAGCTCTGCAGAACTCTGCTTCAGTGGTATCTTGTTCCCCAGAAATGGGCTGTAATGCGCTGTCTGAGGCCACATTCGCTGCTATTTGCCAGCAGCGGGTTATTGAAGAGAGCTGCTTTCGCGGCCTCACTTATTCCAGGCTCTAGAAAACAGCAACCAAACGATAGATTTGTTGCCGTGTCTGAAATGTAGATTAAAACAGTTGTTATTAACCGAGGCAGCCCTGCAGGATCTTATAATGATCTCTCACAAATCAACTGAAGCCAGTGAGGATGTGAATATCATTTTGCTTTTCTAAAATAAACGGTGTGACATTCATTGTGGAAACATGGAGAGAGTCTGGTGTGGCTCACTGCGGAAATATCCATGTCACAGTGAACCAGCTCTCCTGCAACCAGTGCGGCCTCCCATCCGTCCTTTCGGGGCCTAGTCTGCTAAGATGAATTCTGATTTCCGTGAAGGCAGTCTCAGGCTTTTATATATTTTTGATGTGCTTGCTATCCGACCGCAGGGTAAATGTTGGGAATATCAGCCGGGCCCAGCTGGCAATGTTTGCAGCACATTTGTGTTCATTCGTTGAAACCTGAAACAGTGAGACAATAAGGTAAAGATTACTCGATCGTTAATGGAACCATCAGTTATTTGAGCTGACAGCTGACCTTGTCAACCGATTGTGCCAACGAGACCCAACCCTTTCCAAACTGAAACACCGAGCTACAACCTCAGATTACAGCGACCAGTATGGATCGATGATGTATTACAAATTACTTTCAGTCTGATGCAGATAAGTGGAGCATTGGAGACTGCATTTTATACATTCCGAATTCCAATGCCCTGTCAGCTCAGCCCGCTGATCTATTCCCATTCCCAGCCCTTTTTCAAATTTCGATGACGTCCACCCTATAACCAAGTTTGCTGATGGCATTAAGTTAGGCGGCAAAGTAAGTAGTGTAGGTGGGAGCAGAAAGTTCCAAAGGAACATTGATAGATTAAATGAGTGGGCAAAACTGTGGCCGATTGAGTTCAAAGTGGAGAACCGTGAGATCATCCACTTTAGACCTGAGAAATATAGATCAGAGTATATTCAAAAAGGTGAGAATTTAGGAACCGTGGAGGAGCAGAAAGTGTTAAAAGTCTACGTACATTAATTACTTCAAACTGCTGGACAGGTACAAAAGAAGATGAAAGGTTCATGGAATTGTAGCCTTCATCTCAAGTTGGCAGTAATACAGAGTGGTGGAAGGTCTGCTGGACGTCTACAGGAAAGATAGGGAAATGGTACAGGGGGGAGCAGTAGTCTTAGTGACTAAGTGTGAAATGACTTCAATCATAAGAGAGACTATAATGAGAGACAAGCAGGCAATGGAGACTTTATGGTTAGAATTAAGAGCTAGGAAAAATTTAAGACTGCAGTGGGAGTTGAGTAGAGGCCCTCTGATCGCAGCTGTGAAGTGCTAGATTTTATAAAGAACATAAGAACATAAGAAATAGGAGCAGGAGTAGGCCAATCGGCCCCTCGAGCCTGCTCCACCATTCAATAAGATCATGGCTGATCTGATCCTAACCTCAAATCTTCTATCACTCTGCATCCACCCGAACCCATGTGAGGCGAAAAACCAGATAAAGACCCAATGGCCAATTTGGGAGAAAAAAATCTGGGAAATTCCTCTCCGACCCATCTAGGCGATCGAAATTCTTCCAGGAGATCACTCTGTCCCTATATTTTCTACAGTACTTACCTTCTGTAAAGGCGATCTCCACCCCAGCCAGGAACAGGAATAAAACCATCTCCTGAAATCTAACACAGAATTAGAGCACAGTAGGTGCAGAACAAGGCTACACGGCCCCTGGGCCCACTCGACTACCCACAGGGCCATGACCATTCCGAACCTAGACTCATGTCCAATTTCCTGCCCGCTCCCCGTAACCCTTAATTCCCTTTACTTCTAGGAAACTATCTATTTCTGTTTTAAATTTATTTAATGATGTAGCTTCCACAGCTTTCTGGGGCAGCAAATTCCACAAACCTACCACCCTCTGAGTGAAGAAGTTTCTCCTCATCTCAGTTTTGAATGAGCAGCCCATTATTTTAAGATTATGCCCCCTAGTTCTAGTAAAAGCAGAAATTAGACAAGCGTGTAGGAAAAGCAGAGTGGTTTTAATGGAGGATGTAAATTTTCATATAGATAGGGATAAGCAGACTAGCACCTATCAGAAAGTTAATTTATTGAGTGCATCCGGAATAGTTTTCGACAACAATATGCCTTAGAAACAACACACGGGCAGGCCATATTTGATTTAGGAATGAGTAATGAGTCAGATTTATTCAACAGACTAAAGGTGCATGAACATTTATTTAATAGTGATCATAACATGATCAAGTTCAACGTAGTGTTTGAAAGGGAGAAACGCGACACAACTACTAAGATTCTAGATTTGGGTGGGGCCGACTTCAACGGATGAGGAAGAGACTGTCCACATTAAACTGGGCAAATCTGTTAATAGGTAAAATGACAGAAGATCAGCGGGAGGTGTTCAAAATAAATTTAACATGGTACGGAATCAGTTTATATCCCTGTGGGGCAAGAACTCTACTGGACAAAAAAACAGGCATGGACGACTAAAGAGGTAAGAGACAGACAGCGTTAAAATAAAATAAAAAGCATACAAAAATGCTAAACATAGCACAGATCCTGGCGAATGGGAAAGATACAAAGAACAGAGAGTAAGAGCAGATAGTAATAGCTACAAAGAGGGAGTATGAACAGAAAGAGACTGGTGAAATGGGCAGACACATGGCAGATGAAAGTTAACGCAGAGAAGTGCAAAGTGATATATTTTGGTCGGAAGAATGAGGAGAGGCAATGTAAACTAAATGGTACTAATTTAATGGGGCCGATTATTTCCTTTTATCGGCTCCCTCTGGAGATCACTGGCCCCGAAACTGCTCACAATGCTCTCCCCTGCAATTTATTAACCAGCTCTAAATGGTTCAATTTTAAAGAGGGTGCAGGAACAGGGAGACATTGGCTGTGTGCACACAAATCTTTGAAGGTGGGAGGACAAGGTGAGAAGGATGTTAAAAATGATTAGGGTTCCTTTCTTTTATTAATAGATGAATAGAGCATAAAAGCAAGGAAATTATGCTAAACATTTATAAAGCACTGGTGTATTGCGTTCAATTCTGGGCACCACATATTAGGAAAGAAGTCAAGGCCTTGGAGAGAGTGCAGACTAGAGTTACTGGAATGGTACCAGGGATGGGGGACCTCATTTATGGGAAGAGACTGGAGAAGCTGGGATTTTTCTTGTTAGAGCAGTGAATGTCAAGAGGAGATTTGATAGAAATATTCAAAATTATGAATGGTTTTGATAGAGATAAAAAAGGAGAAACCTTAAAAATGTAAAAAAAATATGATAAAATCCACCCAGGCGCAGTTGGGGGTCGAACCCATGATATTCGGCTTATGTGACAGATGGCCTTACCACCTGGCCACCACGCCGTACATCAGCCTTTGCCTTGAGGTTGAGGGAAGGCAGAACAGACACTTGTATACAGGAATAAAATGAGATGGTGGAGCCAGCAAATAACCGCCTCATTTAGATGAATCTTTTCATAAAACCTTTCAGAGAATCAGAGAATCCTACATCACAGAAGGAGGCCATTTGCCCCGTCGTGCTCTTGGAAGAGCAATCCAATTATTCCCAGTTCGTTCCCCATACCCCTGCAAATTTTTCCAATTCAAGTATTTATCCAATTCCCTTTTGAAAGTTACTATTGAATCTGCTTCCACCACCATTTCAGGCAGAGCATTAAGATGATAATAACTTGTAATGTAAAAAAGAAAATCTCCTCATCTCCCCTCTGGATCTTTTCCAATTCGATGTCGTCTGTTGTCGTCTGGGTGTTGCCAGGAGTGGAGGATTTTGACTCTGAGGAAAGATTGGAGAGGCTGGAGTTGCTTTCTTTGGAACAGAGGAGGCGGAGGGGAGGCTTAATTGAAGTGTATAAAATTATGAGCGGCCGAACTATAGTGGATAGGAAGCACCCATTTTAGTTAGCAGAGAGGCCAATAACAAGGAGGAATAGATTTAAAGTAATTGGTAAAAGAATTAGAGGGAAGTTGAGGAGAACTTTTATCACCCAAAGGGTGGTGGGGTCTGTAGCTCACTAACTGAAATGGTGGTAGAGGCAGAAACCCTCATCATATTTGAGAAGTACTTGGACATGTACTTGATGTGCCGTAAACTGCAAGGCTATGGACCAAGAGCTTGAAAGTGGGATTAGGCTGGATAGCTCTTTCGACCAGAGCCGATGACCCTCCTTCTGTGCTGCAAATTTCAAAGATTCTATGATTCTAAGAGGTACTGATTTTCCTAGCTGTCCTGGGCATAGCTGTGTCCGACTGCCAACATCAATTCAATTTCAATTTTATTTGTCACGTAACCAAATACAACAAGTGAAATCCAGTAAGTGAAATGCTTTTTCCTTAACAAACCGAGCGCACCAAGCAGCAAGGACACTTTGCTACCTGGTACACACGGAGCCCGCAAGGACGGCAGCCATCTTCATCGGCGCCATAAAACAGCGCCCAAACAGGGACAGGAACAACATCACAGTGGGACCTTTCTGTGTAGAAATCGGCCGCCGTGTTTTCTTATATTATAAGCAGTGACTACGCTTCAAAAAGTACTTCATTTTCTGTAAAGCAATTTAAACAAAAATCACCATTCATGGGATGTGGATGTCGCTAACAATATCAGCATTTATTGCACAATCCCACTTGCCCTTGAGAGGGTGGTGATGAGCCCCTTTTTGAACCACTGCAGTCCGTGAGGTGAAGGGACCCAGAGTGCTGTTAGGGAAGGATGTCCCGGATTTTGACCCAGCGACAATGAAGGAATGACGATATATTTACAAGTCAGGATGGTGCATGCCTTGGAGGGGAACTTACAGGTGGTGGTGTTCCCATGCGCAAACTGCTCTTGACCTTCTAGGAGGTACAGGTCGCGGTTTTGGGAGGTGCTGTGGAAGAAGCTTTGGCACTTGTGCAGCGCGATTTTTACTTTCCACATATCAGCCCAAGCCGGAATGTTGTGCAGGTCTTTCTGCATGCAGGCCAGGATTGCTTCATTATCTGATGAGATGTGAATGGAACTGAACACTTTGCGATCATCGCTGAACATCCCCACGTCTGACCTTATGATAGAGGGAAGGTCATTGATGAAGCAGGTGAAGATTAACTCCTGCAGTGATGTCCTGGTGCTGACATGATTGACCTCCAACAACCACAAGCATCTTCCTTTATGCTAGGTATGTCTCTAACAGTGGACTTTCCCCTGTGTCCCCCCACAGGTTCCATTGACTTCAATTTTACTCGGGCTCCTTGATGCAACACTTGGTCTAATGCTGTTTTGCTGCTAAGAACAATCACTCTCACCTCGCCTTTAGAATCCAGCTCCTTTGTCCATGTTAGGATCAAGGCTGTAATGAGGTCTGGAAACTAGTGGTCCTGTCGGGACTCAAACTGAGCATTGGTGAGCATTAGGACGTCCCAAGGTCGTGAAAGTTGCTATAGGAGTGCAAGTTCTCTTTTTTACTGTTTAAAAACGACTAACATATGCATGATGTTTATTTGTAGGAACAGATGGTCATCGAGCTGAAACCTTAACCCTACCTTTCTCTTCCCACAGATCGTGCCAGGGTGTCCCAGCATGGCTCATTTATAAATGTTGATATTAAATAAGTGGTTCCTTCTGCAGTGGGGGAAGAGTTAAACTGACACCGCTGGCAGTTTTACTGAATGGTGTAATAAAGAAAAAATCTAATAGGTATTTGCTGTAGTAAACTTTTTCTAAAGTGCTGAACTGGCAGTTGAGACAACCTAAGCAGTAGTGTTAGAACTGCATACTGTGTCAATTAGAGACAATTGGAAATAGTCGGATGTGGAAACCATAAGAGGCCTAGAGGATGTAAGTTCTGTTCTGGCAGGAAAGTAAAATAATGAGTTGGAAGTAAAGAGACCTACAGAGGCAGGAATGGAGGACAATGAGTCAGAAGTACAATGTTGATGAGACCCTATCTGGCATAAACAAAGGTCATAGGTGCAACAATAGCTTGGGGGATAACGGACATATAGGTTTGCGATAATAAAAGTGGTACATTAATGTAACGCAGCATAGGCAACCAATCAGTGAAGATGCATACGAGCCAAGATCCAATCAGGTGGCAGGAATGAATTCTGACCGAGCTGGACATATATGTTTTAATGTATAAAAATGTAGTGTTTGCTGCACCAATTTGGTGAAATCTGGCTATGACAGAGCAGATTGTCTCCCCACCAATGTAATAAAGATGATTGTTTATCGATCCGAAAACCTTGTGTCGAGTGTTGGTTTAAAATACTCCGCAGCAATTGGCATCACGAACAGGATCCCACATGGATGGGTGGCATGGACGAGTGAAGCTGAGCAAAAATGTGAGTTATTTTGAAAAACCACGTACAGTTAGGGCAAGGCAACACCGTCTCGTGTCCACCGCCCCCTTTGGAATCAAAGAACTAAAAGATTTGAATCAATAAGTCAAGCGGTCTTGGGGTTCAGGTGAAATACGCAGAACTATAGGCGTGGTATGTGTTGCAAGTAGTGCGTTAACTTTGGAGTAAAAGTCTAAAGCATACCTCTGACAGCTCGAGTTACAAGCAATGCAGAAAGTTTAAGCTTACCTCTGACAACTCCAGTTGCAGGTAGTGCTAAGCATACATCTGACAACAAATTACCCGAACAAAATTGTTGCAAGTATGGACTCACCCTGCGAGAGTAAATAAGGGAGCTACCTCTGACAACTGCGGTTGCAAGTACCGTCTCACACTGTGAGAGTAAAGCAAGGATGGTACCTCTGACAACTGCGGTTGCGAGAGTAAAGGATGGGACATACCGCTGACAACAATTAACCATGGAAAGTGAAAAACTCGAGGGGGCTCGGTGGGGTTGCTGATACACTATTTAATGGACAAAAATAAAAGATTCAATGACAAAATTGTTAATAACGATTGGCAACCGAACGACCCACCGGCCAAACAAAGAGAATGGTGGGCTAAAGAAACAAAATTAAAGGAAGAAAGGGCCATCATTTTAGTGGCTCATGCATATTATGAGTTGAGCAGCTGTGCTCGAGTTTGGACCAAAAACGGGTGCCAAAATTGTACCCAAGTACCCATAATGGCAACAGCTCCTGTAGTGCCATCTGAGGTGAAAAGAGTAGAGGAGGACAGGATAGACTGGGATGCGCTGAGCCGAAAAGTTGCTGAACATGACCCCGACTATAATGATGGGGAAAACTCGCCCCCATATGACGACATAAAAGTGGCATCTATTAAGGTGGAATTTATTCCGGTCACCCCGGCGGTGCCTATACTTTTAGGGGCACCCCCAGGCACCGTAGCGATCCCAGCAGTACCAGTTCAGGTATAAATCACTTATGTATCTTTCTCCACAGGAGATAAATTAAAGTTGCTTCAAATTCTGCTGGAACTAAAGCTCCGACAGAGTAATGCCATATTCTGGCAGAAACTAAGAGAAATGAGAATATGTCACAACTTCCACAACTGGGATGTTGATGGATTAGCGAGGGCAAAAATGAGCGAAGATATGTTGGGTCAATTACCTCAACAATATAGGGAGGGGACATGGTGTCAAGATGTAGCCCCTGTAAACCAGCAATGAGATGTGGATTATACAGCTTTTTGGACCGCTGTTACACAAGTTTTAGGATTAGTACCAGTAAACTGGGGACTAGTCATGGGAATTAGTCAGGGGAAAGGGGTGTCAACCCATGATTATGGAGAACGGAAGTGGACTAGTTTTGTAGCCCACTCCAGTATAATAGCACCACAACGAGACAATTTGGCATTTTTGAAAATGTACAAGGGCTGAGTCGTGCCCATCAGGCCATAGTACAAATTGGATTGGTCACCATACAGACCTTTGATGAATTGATCAGATGGGCGACTGAGGTAGACAACCAGCAGAAAGTTAAGGTGGCTGCCTTGGAGGAACAGATAGCTGCAGTAAAGGAGATGGAAGTCTGTATAAAATGCAATAGGCTTGGGCACAAGAGTTATCATTGCACATTAACTAGGAAAGACACAGGAAGGAGATGTAAAAACTGTAACAAACCTGGACACGAACAGCGAGACTCTTGGTCCAAGGGAGGGGGGAAGGAAGGTCAAGGCTCAAGACAACAAGAGGCAGCGTGTAGCGAGAAGATAACGGGCGAGGCCAATATGAATAAGATTCAATTGATCGAACTAATCAAAACCATGTCACAGTCCCGCTAGGTATCATCGGCCCTCGGTACAGGCACCGATCCCCGTCTGGAGCTAACAGCACTGTTATGGGGCCAGCAGTGCTATATGTTAGTTGACACAGGGGCATCAGTGTCTATAACCAATTTGGACCTCCCGTACACAAAAACCTCAAAACCTCAATAATGATACAAGGAGTGGGCGGGAAGAGCAATCGCGCTGACAAAAACGGGACAGAATTATTGGAACTAGGGGGAATTTTTCTCACATTCCAGTTATGGGCATGTGATAACCCAGAGGGATCAATCTTAGGAGTGGATAAAACGAGTGAACTGGACCATGTGACAGATGTATGAAATAAGACTGTATTATGAAAGCGCGTAAGTGATGATAAATTTGAAGCCAGGATTATGGCCAGTTATATGATAAAGATCGGTAGTAAAGCGATTGGGAACAATATGGAATATAGGGAGTCCTATGCCAGGCGGTGGAAGGAGTATGGGTCACCTCTAAACAGGACTGTGGACTAACTACAATTAACCCTATCATGATACCCGGGCCGGAGCACAAGGCGCATAGACAATACCCGATAAAACCAGCAGCCAAAGAGGCTGTATTCAGGATACTAACAGAGTTACTGAAACAGGGAGTGTTAAAAGAAACCACAGCAACCACAAACTCACCAATTTGGCCGGTAGGTAAACCAGACAGATCAGAACTAGTGACTCTCACGGATGCATTGAAATTGGCAAAAGGAAAATGAGTAAATATATACACAGACAGTAGATATGCATTTGGGGTAGTGAATGATTATATGATAGCATGGAATAGGAGAGGATATGTAACCTCCGGAGGAGGACAAATACAGCATGAGGAAGTAGTGAGAGACCTAGTAGAAGCGGTAAAAGGAGCAGAAGAGGGAGCAGTGATTAAAATAAAGGCACACCGCAAGGTAGTGAGCGAGCAACAAAAAGGAAATATGCTAGCTGATCAGGCAGCAAGAACAGCAGCGGACACAGAGATCCCTACACCAATAGCTGCAGGTAGAATAACAGCAGAGGAAGTGAACATTAAAAGAATCCAAGAGGAGACCGAAATGGAGGAGCAGGAGCCGTGGATAAAGAGAGGCGCAGCCAAAGGTACAGATGGAATATGGAAAAAGGATCACAGGGGAACTTGTTGAAAATGTACCATGAGCCAGACCATGGGGGGCGGAATGGCATGATAGGTAGGCTAAGTACAGATTGGTGGTGGAGTGGAGTGGGAAAAGATGTGGCAAGATACTGCAGACGCTGCATCATCTGTGGACAACACAACCCAGGTAGGCCCATAAAGGTTGGAATAGCCCACCAGCCACGACACAAAGGCCCCTGGGAAAACCTCCAATTAAACTTTACTGGAACCCTACCTCACAGTAGAGGGAAGAAATACTGATTAGTGATCATAGACCAGTTTACAAGTTGGGTGGAAGCATTCCCTACTGTAGTGCTCAGACTATGGCCCGAATATTTGCATACGACGTGATACTGAGATGGGGGTCCCATTGCAAATAGGTTCAGATCAAGGTACCCACTTTACGGGAAAGGTAATGAAAGAAACTTGTAAGTTACTGGGGGTAAGACAGAAGTTCCAAATCCCCTACCATCCGCAAAGCTCAGGCATGGTAGAGCGAATGGACAGAACCCTGAAAACAGCCTTAAGCAAGGCCATAGCCGAAACTGGACAGGGGTGGGTGGATGTCCTTCCATGTATCCTGATGAGGCTGAGAGCCAACTCAAACAGGATGACCGGACTGACACCATATGAACTCATGAGTGGACAAGCAATGCGTCTGCCGGAAGTATTAGCATCTGGTAGCGAGGGACTAGGACCATTAAACAATAAAATTATGAAGTACGTACAAACATTGGATAATCAATTGAAAGTGCTCTAACAAGAAGTTAAAGAACAACAAGACATCAGAGATAAAAATACACAAAAGTAGTGGTCCTCGGAGCACCTACCCCAGGTAGGCGAGCAGGTAGTTATTAAAATATTGCCAGAGAGATCGGGATTCTCACCTAGATGGACCAGAACATTTGAGGTTATCATGACCAGCGATATGTGCGCATGTATACATATGAGGGGAAAGGATAGATGGAAACATTGGACACAGCTAAACCGGTACAACAATAACCCATCTGATCTTATGTCCGACAGAAACAACGGAATAAACACCAGAGATGAGCTACCTCTGGTGACAACCAGACCTCTGTTTAAATTACAGATAAACATGGATCCCGTAAGATGGATTGTCATAACTACCCTGATGACAGCATTTATAAGTACAAGTAACGGGCTGGAAGAAATGGACTGCAGGTTGAGATCCCATAATGGCGACTTCATAGAGGCTTCATCATATCACACAGTTAGGAGTGTGAAAAACAAGGAAAATGATGTTACAGGTGTAACGGTACCTGGGTGAACTTGGATCAACAACCATGCGGACCCTGTAGAATGAATAAATGCCAGCAATATGGTAGAATGTAATAGACACTGGCAGATGTTGGCTCAAGTAGGGGGAGGATATGTCCTGAGCTGCACGGAAAATGATATAAGATGGACTATTGTACACGGCATTACAACACCTCAACCAACAACAACAAGGACCACACCACAAGGGTTAACCCTAGAAACAACAACACCCCAAATCACAACAATACCTGAAGAATGGAGGTGTCCGAAATGGACGCCTGGGCCTGAAAATGGACTGGTGATATTCACTGAGGGAGAACAATTGTATGATAGCGTGAGACACGAAATTGTACCGGTACTAATGAACTTAACCATGTTACAATGGCCAGGATATTCTGAAAGGTTTACTAAAATTAGAAAATTCTATGCATATATGATAAAGAATGTAATTAACCAAGCTGCTGATGTGACAGGGGCTACTGACGTTAGGGGACATGCTGCATTTCACCAAAGGATTAAGAGGAGCTTAGTAACCGATATACCCATGGGAATAAACACGGGGACATCATTCATTAATGCCCTAGATGTACAAGGTGTCCAAAGTAGTGTGGAACGACTACAAAGGGTAATACAACAGATTTTAGAGAAGGAAACTGGTTTGGTTCGACAAGGATCAGAGTTGGGAGGACATACGATAAGGAAGTTACTCAAGGGAATCAAGGTTATAGAGGACCATGCTAGCATTATCAACAAACCAAACCATAGAGATGAGGAACAGGCAAAGGACAGGGTAGGAAGAGGCTTGTGTTAAGCCTATGGCCAATGGATCACCGGACAGTTAAACACAATCTGGCACAGATACAGCGAGGCGAGGTACCAGACTGGATTAACAGCACACAGCTCTGTGGCCTGAGCCAGAATCCAGGCCCTCTGACTGCTTGTACCCTTAAAGGGATGACCAGAGTATATCCAGTGATACAAAAATGTAAAGCAGAAGTGACAGCAATGATAGGCATGGTACTCCTGATGCCAGTGGTGGGACTAGACATGGCTCCATACCCACAGTACCAGGTAACAAACATAGGCATAGTGAGGGGTGAGACATACCTCCAATACTATTCAATTGATACCTATGCCATCAGGAAGAATGATACTATGAGAGGCGTCTCCCTAAACGGATGCCACAGGAAAGGCACGCTTATGGTGTGCCCACATCCAGTAAGAGAAGGCCCTATAGATGAGTGCGCCTATAATAAGACAGAGAGTGTGTGTTGGACTGATCACAAGTTGATCACCATCACACCCGCTCAGGATATGAAGGCGAAGGGGAGTATTGTACAGCCACCACAGAGGCTGAGTACCAATAGAGTAACCTTGTATGTGCAATCACAATGCCTAACTTTTGCTTTACGCCAAAGATCCCTGTCACAATTGGACACACCAGATTGGTGTATGTACATTCAAGGGAGGAGATAAACCTAAATGTGCCAGATAGTCTAAAGAAAGAGTTGGTCAATTATGAAGTACCAGTAGGGACCGCAATACCCCACCTGCAAGAGGATCTGCAAGAATTGAAAGAGGATTTAAGTAAGATGGTGAAACAATACATAGTGCTGCAAAGGGACCTTGGGGAATTAGAAAGGGTAATAGAGATAGAGCTACAGGAGTTCCCGTGGTATGAGAAGCTGTGGGATTGGGGAATGAATGTTAACATACAACCATGGATCCGCATCATTTCCCATATATATTAGTGATAGTACAGTTAGTCATGGCTATATGATGGGGAATAGCAGCATGCACCACTTGTAACAAGAAACGGACCAACAAAGAGCTAAAGTGAAGCGGAAAGAGCTGGAATAAACAAGTTTGCTCTACACATGATGGGTATGCAGGGCCTCCTGAGCCAGCGCCTGATCACCACATGGGGCAGGAGGCACAGCAATGCTTATACATGTTGTTCAACTTGGGCAGTGGCCAAGTACCAAAAGGGGGGATTGCAGTGGGGAATGAGTTAAACTGACATCGCTGGCAGCTTCACTGAATGGTGTAATAAAGAGAATAATCTAATATTTGCAGTGGTAAGCTTTTTCTAAATTGCTGAACTGGCAGTAGAGATAACCTAAGCAGTAGTTGTAGAACTGCTTACTGTGTCACTAAGAGACAGTTGCAAATAGTCGGAGGTGGAAACCATAAGAGGCCTTGAGGATGTAAGCTCTGTTCTGGCAGGAAAGTAAAATAATGAGTTGGAAGTAAAGAGGCCTAGAGAGGCATGAAAGGAGGACAATGAGTCAGAAGTACAATGTTGATGAGACCCCATCTGGCATAAACAAAGTTCATAGGTGCAACAACAGCTTGGGGGATAATGGACATGTACTTTTCCGATAATAAAGGTGGTACTTTAATATAACGCAGCATAGGCAACCAATCAGTGAATATGTATATGGGCCAAGGACCAATCAGGTGGTAGGAATGAATTTTGAATGAGCTGGACATATATGTTGTAATGTATAAAAATGTAGGGCTCGCTAATCCAATTTGGAGAAGTCTGGCTAAGACAGAGCAGATTGTCTCCCCACTGGTGTAACAACGACAACTTGATTATCGATCCGAAAACCTTGTGTCAGGTGTTGGTTTAAAATACTCCACAACACTTCTATAGTTATTAATGACTTAGAAAATTCCTATATCCACGTTTGCTGATGATGCAAAGGCTGGTGGTATGGTAAGTCGTGTAGACAGCAGCATATAATTACAAAGATATATTGATAGATTAAGTGAATGGGCGAAACAGTGGCTGATGGATTACAACGCAGGTAAGTATATCGTCATTCATTTTAGACCTAAAAAGTAGATCCGAGTATTAATTACATGGTGCAGAGTTCGGAACAGTGGAGTTCCAAAGGGGTTTCGGGTCCATGTACACAGACCACTGAAATGTAGCAGTAAGGTACAAAAATAATCAAAAAAATAGAATATAAAGGAGAGGAAGTAATTCTGCAGCTATACAGCGACCTGGTTAGACCACATCTGGAGTTCTGTGTACCGTTCTGGGCACCGCCTGTTAGAAAGGATAGATTGACCTTAGAGGAAGTGCAGTGCACATTCACCAGAACGTTACCAGCGCTCCAATGGTTAAAATATGAACAGAGATTACATAAACTGGGCTTGTATTTCCTGGAATATAGAAGGTTGTGGGGATTTGATTGAGGTTTTAAGATTTTGAAACGAATTGATAAGTTAGATAGAGAGAAACCTTTTTTGGCCGTTGTTGGGGGAGCCGAGGACAAGGGGACATAATCGTAAAATCAGAGGCAGGCCATTCGCGAAAGAAGTTAGGATACATTTCTTCTCATGAAGGTTGATTGCAGTGTGGAACTCTCTCCCACAAAATAGCAATATATGCCAGCTCAACTAATAATGTAAATCTGAGATCGGTACGTTTTTGCTACACATGCGTTGAATTGATGTGTTGCCAAAGCAGCTGGATGGAGTTAAGGCAAAGCTCAGACAGGAATTCAGTGAAGGGCGAACAGGCTCAAGGGGCTGAATGGCCTCCTCCGGTTCCTATGTTCAGTGCACCAATTGTAAATGAAAAAACGCTGTCTTGAAGGGTGAATTATAAATATGGCACCATCCCTTGCAGAGATCATAAGCGTTTTCATACCAAAAATAGCTTTAGGTTTTACTTTCAACCTCGTTGCCTTAGCATCTACCCAGGAGTGGGGTTCAGAACCCACGCAGACACACGCCCATTGAATCTTAAGTCCAACGCCTTAACCACTCGGCCACCCTAGTGGCAGAAGCCCACCCGCGCAGTGCTTGAAAATTCGACAAATCCCTTGCTGACTAAGTTTAGTTTTCAGCGTAGAGCAAACTACGCGTCAGCATAATCTGAAAATGTGAGAGGATAAAGACATTTTCTAAAACTACAGACGGCGAAAAGCTGAACTGCAAAAGCACAGCAGCTGGGCAAGTAACGCATTGAGCTGACCGTTCGTAACTGGACAAGAATCCCCTCGGCTTTCAGCCCACAGAACATGTAATCCTCCCGTCAACACTGAAAACCTTTGAAGGAAGAATGTTAAAATGCAGGTCAAACACCGAGGATCAGCAAGCTCTAAACTGAGCCAGCGCTTAAAGGGTTATATTATAAGGTGCAGAGTAAAACGATGTGGGGGAGCGATGGGGAGAGTGACCGAGAAAGTAATAGTTGGACGGATAAACAGAGACCCAATGAGAAAAGCTTACAGAAAGTGACTGAGACTGAGTGAGACATACAGAGAGACTGACAGATGGTAAGAACGACAGAAACAGAGAGAAATAGAGCGAATCATAGAGCGAGAAAAAGAGAAACATCACATTAAAGGTGAGAAAGTCGCTGCCTGCTCGGACGAGAATTAAAGCCGTGACCTGAGGTTTACCGGTGAAAACACAAGCTCACTGAGGGAGAGCATTGTCGCATCATAGAACCATAGAATGACGCACTTTCCCCACAGCCCTGCACATTGTTCGCCATCAAGTATTTATCCAATTCCCTTCTGAAAGTGACTATTGGATCAGCGATCGGATCTGCTTCCACCAACAGTTTAGACAGTGAATTCCAGATCATAACTACCCTCTGAGTAATAAAACAATCTCATCGTCTGAGTAATAAAACAATCATCTCACCTCGCGTTCTTTTGCCAATGTAATTAATAATTTAAAGCTCAGGTCGATATTTTTCTGTTAGACAAGATAGGGATTGATTAGAAGTCAAAGCAGGTGGGTGAAGTTAAGATCCAGGTCAGACATGATCTCACTGAATGCCGGAACAGGCTCGAAGGGTTAAATGACCTACTCCTGTTTCTATTTTCAGTCAATCGGCGGAGAGCCTGTTGTAAATGTAGGAACACTGCCTGGAAATGTGAGATACAAATATTAAAACTTCCTTTCCAATGGTTACAATTCTCGGACGAATTATCACATCCACCAGCAGCAGTGCTCGAAACCACACAAACTGAAGTACACTCGATCTTTAACACGAATCCTTCAACTGCCCTGCTGATTTAAATAGCGACGCGCAGTTGTACACAATTCAACAAATTCTTTTCACATCAACATACCAATCCATTGATAATGCCAGTGATTTGAAAGCTGCTGTGGAAAAAAACAACAGTTACTTTCCAGTTTCCTGGTCCTCATCGTCTCCCTTTCACTGTGGGCGTCCAATCCCTCTACATTCCATCAGCCACCAGGACGGCAGGAGGGCCCTCCGCTTCTTCCTTGAACGGAGGCCAACACAGTCACCATCCACCAGCCCCTCCTCCGCCTGGCTGCCCTTGTATTGAAAATACATTGAACTAATTCTCCTTTGAATCCATTCACTTCAACCAAATAAGCCCAGCTGCTCCCATAGCTAACTTGACGACACTTCCTCCCACCTTGATTCCTGTAAGGACTCTATTCCTTTTTCTCAGTTTCTCCATCTCCATCGCATCTCTTCTGATGATGCCACCTTCCGATATGTTTTACTTTTCCCTCAACCAAGGACTCCCCTCCACCATGGTGGACAGGACTCTCGACTGTTCCATTTCCCGCACTTCTGCTCTCACCCATTCCTCTTCCTCTCAGAAGCACGATAGGATTTCCCTTGTCCTCACCTTTCACCCCACCAGCCTCCACATTCAACGGATCATCCTCTGCCATTTCCACCACCTCCAGCGTGATCCCATCACCAAACACATCTTCCCCTCCCGTCCCCTTTCAGCAGTCAGCAGAGACCGCTCCCTCTGCGACACTCTGGTCCACTCATCTATCACCCGCCCACACCTTCCCCTTCCCACGACACCTTCCCGTGCAAGCGCAGGAGATGCAACACCGGCCCTTTTACCTCTTCCCTTCTCACTGTCCAGGGACCCAAACACAACTTCCAGGTGCAACAACGCTTTACTTTTCTTCTTGCAATTTAGTAAACTGTACTTGCTGCAGACTCCGCTACATTGGGGAGACCACACAGAGATTGGGTGATTGCTTTGCGGAACACCTCAATTCACTTTTGAAAGTTACTATTAATATGCTTGGATCTCCCTTGTTGATATAATAATGCAAATCTAAGTGAAAGGACGCTGGGATAGTTGGACCAGTGAATCATCTTAAAGCATTCTGACATAAATCATCTTAAATCATGCTAACATTTCCCCCCTTTAGACCCAGAATTTGAGCAATCACTCTGAGCCAATTAACTTTCTTTCTGTCTTTACTGTTGATTTGCTTGGAGTATACAGTCGATTACTGTTACATTGATGTCAGCACACCAAACATGTCCGCATGGCTCCAACGGTTCCTTTGGCCTTATTTCATTGGTTGATCATTATTCCTGAGTTTCCCCGCACTCCAGGCTTGGGAGAGCTCTCTGCTGACCCGGCTCCTTGTTTTTCCTCTTCAATTGTGTAAGGGCTTGTCGAAGCAATGCGTACACAATGATCACCAGGAACAGTAGACGGCATTGGAAAATAATTAACAGTTGTGAAATAATTCTGAACAACAGGTGTATCAAGATGTTATTGACTTGCTCCCACCGTGATTTCCTTCCCACTCCCTCTAGCTCTGTTAGCAGGTTTTCATTTTCCTGGTGTAGTTGGTGCAGGTGTTTTACTGTGATCACGGTTCGTTCTCTAATCTATTTTAGTTTTAGTGACGTGCGTGGTGTGGCGGAGGGGCGTCCAGTGGATATCCAAATCCAATCAATATTGTGTCAGTGTCTAAGAGCATATCACCGTGCACTGTGATGTTAGTAACATTATGCTTGATCACTGGTATCAGGATCTCATGATCTATCTTGGTGACCTGGGTTGGTTCAAAGCAGAAAGAGGAGTGGGTGACAGGGCAGGTGAGGGGTCTGTATTCACAGAGGCTGCGGCCGTAGTGACACAATAGCGCCCCTGTGCGACACAACTAGTATTAGTTTATCTCTGGTGCCAGCATATTACAGACATGGTGCAATTTGGAGTTTCTTAATTCCAAACAAGACCACCATAGTGTTTCATTAACTTCCCTCAGGTGATATGAACACATCCTTTGATTAAAGAACATTTTGCCATGTCTGGCACTGTCTTTCCTTCATTTACTTGAACCATGTACGGTGGGAATGGCTGATATTCATAATGCAATTTCTCTTCCAATATCAGAACTGATTCTACTGACCATACTTTTATGGATATTGGGTCGCTTGTATTGTCAGGGCAGGAATGCTCCCTCCCAGACCCTTCAGTTTAGCATGGCACGGGTGAGTCGTAGCCCAGACTCTGCCCAACCTCCTGAGTTCACAAATGGAAAGCGTGACGTCGACACCTTCCATTCTGCCAGCTGTTTATTTGTCACAAAGTTGGGGATTAGGTTGTTCTTGATATCACCCCATCCCCGGTGTATTGGGGGAAAGAAGGAATACCCCATACATGCTACAACCAACTCCCTTTGAGGCGTCAATTGAAGCCTGAGCATCCTCTTGGGTGGTGCACTGATTTTGACCTGCAGTTTATGTTCATTGGACACTCGGTCCGTCACTGAGAACAACACCTGTCTAATCTCCCCTCCCTGGTCCTTGAACATCTGGTTCTCCTTTAACAACATTCCTTCAAGCTGCCATTGCATCTTTTCCTCACTTCCAGCCAAGGAATCAAAGTCCATCATATTGCACCTGGCAGTGCCCCCCAGCTCAATACCCAACCACTGCTCCCACCACAGCTGCAATACCCAACAATTGTCCCCCCGGCTCCAATACCCAACCATTGCTCCCACCACAGCTGCAATACCCAACCATTGCCCCTCAGCTCCAATACCCAACCACTGCTCCCAGCACAGCTCCAATACCCAATCACTGCTCCCACCACAGCTACAATGCACAAACATTGCCCCCACCACAGCTACAATACCCAACCAATGCACCCAAGCTCCAATACCCAACCACTGCTTCCACCACAACTACAGAACCCAACCATTGCCCCCAGGCTCCAATACCCAACCATTGCCCCCGCCTCCAATACCTAACCACTACTCCCACCACTGCTACAATACCCAACCATTGCCCCCAGGTTTCAATACCCAACCATTGATCCCACCACAGCTGCAATACCCAACCATTGCCCATTAGCTCCAGTACCCAACCACTGCTCCCACCACAGCTACAATACCCAACCATTACCCACCGGCTCCAATACCGAACCACTGCTCCCACCACAGCTACAATACACAACCAGTGCATTCCCCCGCCCCGCAGCTCCAATACCAAACCATTGCCCCCGGCTGCAATACATACACACTGCTCCCACCACAGCTACCATACTCAACCACTGCCCCCCGGAGCCAATACACAAACACAGCTCCACCAACAGCTACAAAACCCAACCATTGTCCCCGGCTCCAATGCCCAACCATTGCCCCCCGGATCCAATACACAAACACAGCTCCCCCCACAGCAACAATTCCAAACCATTGCACCCAGCTCCAATGCCCAACCATTGCCCCCAGCTCCAATACCCAACCATTGCCCATCGTCTCCAATACTCCACCATGCCCCACTGCAACACGCCCGGCCCTCGGCTCCAATACTCAAATATTCACCCACTGCACCACCCTTGCACCCCCAGTTCCAGTACCCAAGCATTCAACCACTGCCCCCCGGTGCCAATACCCAACCATTCACCCACTGCTCCCCGGCTCCAGTACACAACCATTCACCCACTGCCCCCCGGCTCCAGTACCCAAACATTCACCCACTGCCCCCTCAGCTCCAGTACCCAGCCATTCACCCACTGCCCCCTGGCTCCAGTACCCAACCATTCGCCCACTGCCCCCGCAGCTCCAGTACCCAGACATACACCCATTGCCCCCTCGGCTCCAATATGCAATCATGACCCCCGACACCAATACCCAACCATTCACCCATGGACTGCCGGCTCCAATACCCAAACATTCACCCACTGCCCCCCGGCTCCAATACCCAACCATTCACCCATGGACTGCCGGCTCCAATACCCAAACATTCACCCACTGCCCCCCGGCTCCAATACCCAACCATTCACCCATGGACTGCCGGCTCCAATACCCAAACATTCACCCACTGCCCCCCGGCTCCAATACCCAACCATTCACCCACTGCCCCCCGTCTCCAATACCCAACCATTCACCCAAGGACCCGCGACCACAATACCCAACCATTCACCCACTGCCCCCCGGCTCCAACACCCAACCATTCACCCACTGCCCCCCGGCTCCAATACCCAACCATTCACCCACTGCCCCCCGTCTCCAATACCCAACCATTCACCCAAGGACCCGCGACCACAATACCCAACCATTCACCCACTGCCCCCTCGTCTCCAAAACCCAACCATTCACCCAGGGACCCCCGGTTCCAATACACAACCATTCACCCACTGCCCCCCGGCTCCAATACCCAACCATTCACCCACTGCCCCCCGGCTCCAATACCCAACCATTCACCCACTGTCCCCCGGCTCCAATACCCAACCATTCACCCACTGCCCCCCCCGGCTCCAATACCCAACCATTCACCCACTGTCCCCCGGCTCCAATACCCAACCATTCACCCACTGCCCCCCGGCTCCAATACCCAACCATTCACCCACTGCCCCCCCCGGCTCCAATACACAACCATTCACCCACTGCCCCCCGGCTCCAATACCCAACCATTCACCCACTGCCCCCCCCGGCTCCAATACCCAACCATTCACCCACTGTCCCCCGGCTCCAATACCCAACCATTCACCCACTGCCCCCCCCCCGGCTCCAATACCCAACCATTCACCCACTGCCCCCCCCCGGTTCCAATACACAACCATTCACCCACTGCCCCCCGGCTCCAATACCCAATCATTCACCCACTGCCCCCCGGCTCCAATACCCAACCATTCACCCACTGCCCCCCCCCGGCTCCAATACCCAACCATTCACCCACGCACCCCCAACTCCAATTCCCACCCATTCACCCACTGCCCCACGGCTCCAATACCCAACCAGGTGTTGTATGCATGTGGGTTTGCTTTTAATCACCTGAGCTTAAAGTAAATGATTTTTGATCCTTGCTTGTGATAAGTACATGAATTGAGTACTGTTTGTATTCTGCTAATTTTACTTGTAACCTCTTGTGGATTTTTAATTAAAAGAAATTTCACAGATTCATTGGGTTTTGTGTTGTCTGTTCCACGAGTCTGAACTCTATAAACTATCAGACAATCAGACTGTCTTACAACTCCCATCTGCACCAGTTCTCCAGCCACACATCAACATGTCTTATCTTACTTCTCCTATATGCTCCAGGACATGACACTGGGAGTAATCCAGGGATTACTGCCATTTTTGGTCCTGCAATTTAACTTGCTCTGGAAAATGTGCCTGTAGGAACACAGCCCGTTTCCTATCTCTGTCATTGGTTCCAACAATGATCATGGCTGCTGGCTGTTCATCTGCCCTTCGCAAAATGTTATGCACCCTATCAATGATGTCCATCACCCTGGCATCAGGGAGGCAACATACTCTGCGAGAATCACGACGACTGATGCTGTAACGCCTGTCTCTCCCCGCTGAATGTCGAATCCCCAAGCACTACTGAATGTGCTCGCATTGCTGCGCCCCCTGTGCAGCCATTTGCCCCACGAAGCCGTTTAGCAGATTCACCCATCTCTCCCTTCACCAAGCTCTTTGCTCTAGGATGCACTCCCCCAGGGTGTCATCACCGTCACTGGTATCAGCACGGAAAACCGGGTTGAGAGGGCCAGATTCGCGGGGGATTCCTGCACGGCCTGCCTCTTCCTCACCTGCCGGCTGGCCACCCACTTACTCCCCACCTGAACTCTCTGTAGCTGCGTGGTTACCACCTCCTGCAACTTTTTCTGCGGGGGAATTGCCATCACCCGAATGCCCAGCAGTGACTCCCGCCGCTCCTCAGTCTCAGAAACCCTGAGCTCGAGAAACTGGGGGCTCTTCCTGCACACGTGGTTGTCCAGGAAACAGGAAACTTTCTGCAGCTGCTAAATGCCACAAGAATTGCAGGCATCGGGTCTCAGCTGCCCCTTGATCTTGATTAAAATTGGACCTGTATTTGTAGGGAACTGATTTCCAGGATTAAGAGTAAAACGCTGGGGTCTGGCTTCAAATTTTACCGCTCTTTCAAAGAACAGGCACTGGCACGATGGGCCGAATGGCCCCTTCGGTGCTGTAAACTTCTATGATTCTATTCTATTATTCTATATATATTAATTTAGCACTCCTTACTCCTACTTATTATTTAATTAATGACGTACATCCGATTTTTATTCAATGCAGTTCAGATTCCTTTAATGTTGCTATCCTGAACCTAGTTAATTTTATTCCTAGATCTAATTAGTTACACTATTTTGTGTATTTACTGTTCTTCCTTGATTTAAATTACCGAGCATTTCCTTCCCCCTCTGCACCGAAGTCCCACTCTCACCAACTTCCCATCACCACTCAGTTTAGCAGATTCACCCAACGCTGTCTTCACCAAGCTCGATGCTCACGGCAGGTGGAAAACACTTCTCCATTGAAAGCACATGATGTTCATATTATTGTATTATTATTCTATCAGCCCCGAGGTTTATTGTTTAAATATATCTGGAGATCCAAGCTGGTTCTGTTAAAGCAGAATGACAATGAGTGCAGTGGGAAATGTGAAGAAACAGCAGCAATTCCTTCTGCTCACTGTACACACTGAGGGCAATTATTGTTGAGCAGCAGCCGCAGTGGAAACCACAGTTCGCCGGCCCCTCTTCATCTTAACTGTGCGCCCCATTTTATAAATAGTGTGAGGTAACTTTAAACACAATACATGACAATACATTCAGCTGCAATGTAGATTCACGCTGCCATCTTCTGACTATTGTCTGATTTAAAGTCAAAGTTTCCGTGAAATTAATGTAAGGTGGAAATACCGGCCAGGACACCGGGAGAATTGCTTGGGATGGTTTTACGATGTTGAAGAATTAGCGAACAGGTCCCCGTAGAGTTCCTTCTTTCCTATATTTGGTTCAATCCATCATTCACGGATTGGGTGTCTGGCAGGTCACTGATTCACCACTTCCTTTAATTTCCCCGATTGGCTTCCCGCTCTTCTCAGAGAGATTCTTTCGCTCAACAGGACTCCTGCAACCTGTCGGTTCCAACAATCCGGGAAGCTCCAGCCCCGTTTCGATACAATGAAGTGGTCCTTCAGGGAGGCCGTGTGTCAGCCCTGGCTCAGTTGGTGACACCCTGAATCAGAAAGATATTGGGTCAGAGACCTGGGCACTGCAGTGCCGCACTGATGGAGTGCTGCACTGTCGGAGTTGCCGTGTTTTAGCTGAGACGTTAAAACCAAGCCCCGTCTGCCCTCTCAGGTGGGCGTAAAAGATCACATACGGCACTACTTCGATAAAGAGCAGGGAAATTACCCGGTGTCCTGGTCAATATTTATCCCTCAATCAACTCAAAACAACAGATTATCTGGTCATTGTCACATTGCCGTTTGTGGGAGCTTGCTGTGCACAAATTGGCTGCTGCGTTTCATAATAACATAGGAAAAAGGAGCAGGAGTAGGCCATAGAAACCCTCGAGGCTGCTCCACCAATCAGTAAGATCATGGCTGAACTTCCACCACAACTTCAGTTTCCCGCCCGATCTTCATATCCCTTGATTCAGTTGGTGCGCAGATATCTATCGATCTCAGTCATGAAGATAGTCATCCACAGCCCTATGGAGATTCCCCTCTCTCTGACCACATTTACCTGCTGCTGACCCTCTTCCCCCTCTCTCTGACCCCATTTATCTGCTGCTGACCCTCTTCCCCCTCACACTGACCCCATTTACCTGCTGCTGATCGTCTTCCCACTCTCTCTGACCCCATTTACCTGCTGCTGACCCTCTGCCCCCTCTCTCTGACCCCATTTACCTGCTGACCCTCTTCCCCATCTCTCTGACCCCATTTACCTGCTGCTGACCCTCTTCCCCATCTCTCTGACCCCATTTACCTGCTGCTGACCCTCTTCCCCCTCTCTCTGACCCCATTTACCTGCTGCTGACCCTCTTCCCCCTCTCTCTGACCCCATTTACCTGCTGCTGACCCTCTGCCCCATCTCTCTGACCCCATTTACCTGCTGCTGACCCTCTTCCCCATCTCTCTGACCCCATTTACCTGCTGCTGACCCTCTGCCCCATCTCTCTGACCCCATTTACCTGCTGCTGACCCTCTGCCCCATCTCTCTGACCCCATTTACCTGCTGCTGACCCTCTGCCCCATCTCTCTGACCCCATTTACCTGCTGCTGACCCTCTTCCCCATCTCTCTGACCCCATTTACCTGCTGACCCTCTTCCTCCTGTCTCTGACCACATTTACCTGCTGCTGACCCTCTTCCCCCTCCCTCTGACCCCATTTACCCGCTGCTGACCCTCTTCCCCCTCCCTCTGGCCGCATTTACCCGCTGCTGACCCTCTTCCCACTCTCTCTGACCCCATTTACCTGCTGCTGACTCTCTTCCCCCTCTCTCTGACCCACTTACCTGCTCCTGACCCTCTTCCCCCTCTGCTTGACCCCATTTCCCTGCTCCTGACCCTCTTCCCCCTCTGCTTGACCCCATTTCCCTGCTGCTGACCCTCTTCCCTCCTCTCTTTGAGCCCATTTACCTGTTACTGTCCCTCTTCCCCCCTATCTCTGACCCCATTTACCTGCTGCTGACCCTCTTCCCTCCTCTCTCTGGCCCGATTTACCGGCTGCTGACCCTCTTTCCCCCTCTCTTTGAACCCATTTACCTGCTGCTGACCATCTTCCCGCACTCCCTGGCCCGATTTATCTGCTGCTGATTCACTTCCCCCGTCTCTAGGATCCCATGTACCTGCTGTTGACCCTCTTGCCACCTCTCCCTAACCCCATTCCCCTGTCATGACCCTCATTCCCCCTCTGGCTGACCCCATTATCCTCTCTCTGACCTCCCATGCTCTAGTCTCCCCATCCTCCGACCCCCATTGCCCCTCTCTTTCCACGAGGCCCCAATCTGTCCCTCCAATCCATTTTCCAGTCTTCCTTCCTTCTCTCACCTCCCGAGTCCCTCACTGATTATATATAGGCCTTGGAGTTGATGCAGCACAGAATCACCTGAAATTTACCTGAGCTAAAAGGGTTAAATTACGAGGACATGTTGCAAAATATTGCTTCCATTTCCTTGAGAAAAGGAGATTGAGGGCTGACCTGTAAGAGGTGCTTAAAATGTCTAACGATTCAATAGGGTAGATACCGGGAAACAATTCTGTCTGGTGCAAGAATCATGAACAAGGGGACGTATTGTCGAACTCGCTACCACAATCATTAGTTGAATCGAGTTGCACAGATGTATTTAAGGGGAAGCTAGATAAATACATGAGGGTGAAATGACTAGAAGGCCATGGTGATGGGGTGAGAGGAGACTGGTAGAGCAGAAACAGCAGCTTGGACCAGTTGGGCCGAATGGCCTGTTCCTCTGCTGTATATTGTATGTAATTCTATACAATAAGCTTAACATTAGATTTATGTCATTCAGGAGCGAAATCAAGATGCACTTTGTCACACGATGGCTGGTGGGAATTTGAAACTCTAACCAACAAAAAGCTGCAGATGCTCGGGATTATTTGGAGCTTTCATGGCTGTGATCGATACATTGTTGTTAGCTGAGGATATGAAGGGATAAGCAGCAAAGCCGCGGAAACGGAGCTGAGCTGCAGATCAGCAATGATCAAATTGAATGGCGGAGCAGGCCCGAGACGCTGAATGACCTACTCCTGGTCTGAATGCACCTGTGTCCCACGGACTGGCCTTCGATAATATCACTGGAAAGATCAAAGTGAAACTACTGGGAATGGATAATAATAGAAAATAACGAAATGAGCAGAAACTCTAATCCCCACCGCAGCCCACAGAATCCTGGGGGATGCAGATTTCCACAGCGATTGTGCTCTAAATGTGGCCCAACCTATTTCAATATTGTATAGTACCCCATACCTAGATTATCCCTCTAAAGGAACAGGGCTCTGCCTTAACCTGTAACCTTTATAGAATGTGGATTTCAGTGAAATCCAGGATTTTTCGAGCCCCTGTCCATGGTTTCATTTTTCTACCTGAGATGTTAGATTTAATTTATTCCAGGTGTTGCTGCAAAGCCCGACTCTTCCCGTCCTAAAGACATAAATTCCTCACTCAATTGCCAGCCTAAACTCCCACATTGAAAGGGCTGAGTTTGGAGGGCCGGGGGCGGTGTAAACACTGAAAGATGTTTGAGAATTGGGGGAATTCTGTTGCTGCATCGACAGGAGTGAGCCGTGTGACGTCACAGAGGGGACCCTGAAGCTGCTTCTGTTGAAGATGTTGCAGCGATGCGGTCAGAGCCCGGCTTTCAGTACATTGACAGAGAGAAATGTGAGCAAAGTATTATTCCAATCTTTGGGCGGTTTCATTTCAAAACACTTGTAATATCAATTTGTATCTAATTAGTGCAGCACAAACATGACAGTGTAGGGAGTTGACACGCTGCCCAAATGACTGGAAGTAATGTCAATACTCCTGATGCTTCCTGATCCCACGGGAAGTGTCCCTCAATTATAAATGGTTTTCTCTTAATCCCTCATCTCACAGACTCAGTTGAGCCCTGTGTCCAGTGCCAAGAGTCACCATCACTTCTCAGACAGAATGAGAGTTCCCTTAACTGCATATCCATTTACCATCTTACCGCCAGTTATACAGGCAGCAATGATTTACTATCCGATTATAGCAGCCATTGGAATCCCCGGTAAGTGATTCTCTTCCATTACTAAAGTTGTGAATCAGGGTTAACTCTGTTCCTGCTCCTATCTCGGTAAGTGTCCTTTTCTCACTGTTTTTCACAAGTCAATTGAAAGGCAGAAATTCAGTGACTGTATTTCCCGCTGTACCTCGTTCATTGACTGTTCATTTATTACCTTTTTAAGTTTCTTTAAACCCCATAAAAACTGCAGATTATTTTCTGCATTTAATGTCTTTCCAATGATTCCGTTTTAATTGAGACCTCGTGCAATGTGTGATTCCATGGAATATTTTAATTCCATTGTTTCCATGCCCCGCCAGATTTTCTCTCCTCCACTTTTTCCGGCTACATTCGTTAATATCTGACAATGTCTATATCTTACTGAACATTCACTGTGTTGTAAAATGCTCCAGTTTCTCCCCCTCTGACTCCCGCTGGGGACCGATCGACTGATGGCATCTCCTGGACATATACCTGGGAATCCAGACAGTCAGGACTGGGATTTGTTCAGTCTCATTAATCAGAATCTTCCCACTCTTCTCGGTCTGTTTCCAGCAAAGTGCTGGATATTGTTCCTGCTGATCACAATCCATGCCGAGGCTGGGTTTGTGCTCCATGCAGGGACATAGGCTCTTCCCCTGGTCTTCTCCCCTGACCGGTCACCAGCCTGTTCTCAGACTCCTCTTCACCCACCGGGCGGGCACTGTGCTGCCTTCAGCCGGTGGGGGGCAGCTCATTCCTGTCACATCCCTTCCAGCAGCTCAGACCGGGAATCCAATGCACTGAGAGTGCGATTGAAACAAAGCAGCGGCGCTCTGTGGAACTGTCCTGGCTTTGTCCCCATTTGAAAAATCCGTTTCAGCTTCCATCACCCGCATTTTACCCAGAGCGCCGATCAGAATCCGGGTTCTGATCCCTTTATACAAACCGGACACTTTTATTGTTCAGATCATACACTTGCATGTTGATATAACACCAGCTGAACTCTCAGCAAGCCTGGTCGCCCGGTCAAACCGCTGCTCACTACCAAGTTATATTAAGTTCCCTTCTGATCCTTACAGTTAGAAGATATTTGTAAAGACAGTTAACCAACCTGTCCCGATATACCTTCATCACCTCTTCCTCCATCAACCTATCCATTCTACTCTGAAACTGAGCATAGCTTCTGCCTCAACCACTAACCCTGGAACTGAACTCCACCGCCTCCCAACTCTCTTTGTGAAGATGTTTCTCCCGCTCCCTTTTCCAATGTACCGAATGTCTTCTGTTCAATCTTGTATCTATGACGCCTCGTTCTTGACCCCATCATTTGCTGGAATCAGTCTGTTTCTATCTACCTTCTCCCACCCTTCCATCATTTTAAACACTTTGATCATATCGCCCTGTAATCTGTGTCTGTGTTACATTCCTCTAGCTCAGATTCATAGTTTAGTGTGACTGAGCCCTGGGTATGAAACCGGTGTATTTTAACTCCGACATTACAAGGAATCAAATTCTCCCCTTCAGCTGGGAAACTGAAATCTCACATTCAGTGGAATGAGTTCCCAATACCCGCTGCTACTAAAAGTTCCAGGTTGCTTTTTGAACAAATGTGATCGGCATCAAACTCCAATATTTCTACTATTGGTTTTAAAACTCTGCCAGGTCTGTTTAAAGATGTTACTCAGTAAGGACATAGTGAAGTGAGTTGTCTCACTGTCCCACTGACTCTCACAAATCTCAGGGACAATGCAGCCTAATGCTCCCATTGGGAGCTTCGCTCCTGTATTAATAAGTCTTTCTCTGAATATTACAGCTCACAGGGTCCATTGTGGCTCGGTGTCCTGCACCAAGAGTCCCCATCATTTCTCAGAGATAAATAAAGTGGAATGTATTGTATATCTGTTTGTCATGTTCCCGTTCTACAAGCGGTATTTGGTGTTCCCGCTAACTGATTCTGAACTTACTGACTTTGTGAATCAGGGTTTATGTGTGTCACTGGTCTTTGTACATGTCCGATATCTTTTCTGTTCCTTCTGAAGAATTTGTTTTGGTTTTTCCAAATCAATGTCAGAATTTAATTGAATATCACATCCTCCCTGTCCGCCATCTTCCTTGAGTGATATGTTCATTGAGATCATAATGCACTTATAATGTCCAGCAAAAGCTCCAATTGTTATCTTCATTCAATGTCCTGTCAGCGGGTGTAATTTTAACTGTAAATATCGTCAGCACACGATGCAATGGAATGTTGGTCCCCATATTCTCAAGTTGAAATACAGTGTCAGTTATTTCCCTGCTTCAGATAAGGTTTCACACAGAAATTGTTAACAAAGGTGAGATTGCACAGTATTGGAGGTAACCTTGTGAGACGGGTTGGTAGTTGCTTGCGAGGAAGGAGACAAAAAGTAGGAATAAATGTTGATGGGATTTTGTTTTTTTCACAAGGGTGTTTAAAATCGAAAGTGAGCAAGTGATGCTTCAGTTATATCGAACCTTGGTCAGACCCCATCTGGAGCACGAGTTCAGTTTTGGACACCGCACCGCAGGAAACATGTATTCGTCTTGGAGGGAGTTCAGCGCAGGTTCACCAGAATTACACCGGGGCTTAAAGGGTTAAATTATGAGGACAGATTGCATAAACTTAGTTTGTATTCCTTGTGTTTAGAATGTTGAGGGGTGTTATATTCGAGTTATTTAAAATGATAAAGAGATTCGATAAGGTTGATGCAGAGAAACTGTTTCCTTGGTGGAGATTGGAGGACGAGGGGACATGATCTTAAAATGAGAGTTATGCCATTTAGGAGGGAAATCAGGAAACACTTTCTCACACAAAGGGCAGCGGAAATCTGGAACTCGTTTTCCCAAAAGCCTGTCAATGCTCGGTCAATTGAAATTTTAAGACTGTGATGGATATAACTTTTTATGGTATGAGTATCAAGGGATATGGAACCAAGACAGGTAAATGGAGTTAAGGTGCAGATCAGCCAGGGTCTAACGTGATGTCGGAAAAGGCTTGTGGGGCTGAATAACCTCCTCCTGTGTCCCTGTGTAACTGTGCATCAAGCTCCCAATTCATCGTCATTTCTGCAATGGGAGTTCCATTAATCGCGTGTCCATTTCCAGTGTAACTGGTATAAGTGATTTCTGAAGTTATCCTTGCCGCCCGTGGAGTTCCCGGTGAGCCATTGTTACCGATTATTGATTGTATAAGTCCGTGTCTCTTTGTATTACTGCTCTCCTTGCGGGTCTGCTCAGTTGCTGTGTTTGTCCGGAGGTGATTATTCTACAGATTACGGGTCAGTTTCAGAAATTCTGGGAATATCACGCCCTAACTGTCCTCCCTCTTCCTTTTGCGATATGCTTATTGATATTATAATGTTCTGTGCTTTAATGGTTATATTCGGGACATTGCACGGAGAGTGAGCCCGGAGACTGAAGGAACGGAGAGCTGGGGAAATAGAAACATTACGGCACAGCAGTAAAGATATTTTTATTTTTAACTGACGACATTGGTGGTTGGATTCTCAGAGTGGTGGATATTCTTTTCTTCATATTCCGTCATTGCACTTGGAAATAGAAACAAGTGTAATTGACGGCAATCGTTGTGTAACCAGATCGTTTGTTATTTAAGTGTCACCACTGTTTAAAGTGTGACTCTAAGTAAGGCGGGACTATAATTAATAAACCATTGAAACACTGATCCAATTGTTGAATCAATTAATGGTTTAGTGCATGATAAATGTGGCGAATAATTTTAGCAATTTTGTATAATGCTGCATATTTTAGATAAATAAATTACTGAAATGGTTTGACTCATTACAAAATATTGGTAACATTGGGAAAAAATTATCCCGTCACATTTGGTGCATAGTAACTGTGTCCAAAGCTTAGAAGTGCCGCCCTAACAGCCCTGTGGGAGCAACTTCACCACATGGACTGCAGCAGTTCAAGCAGAAGGTCCACCTCAACCTGCTCAGGGTCACTAGACAGCACCTCATATCTCTTATCTCTGATTCGGGGGCAGTACCTTTACAATATATTTCTGTATCCATGGAGATCCCCCCAGCTGCTTAACTATTTAAAAATTATACACGCCTAAAATCATGTCATATCATTTCCACCTAAGTGTCTCTTGGCTAAAGTCGGTTCTGCAGGAAGGCAGTGAATTATTTCTACTTCACCTACCTTATCTTGCAAAGGCTTTTCCTTCTGCACAGAGTTGTCTCTGATATATATAGTTCTAGTTTTTCTCTCTCTCTGTCTCTCAATCTCAATTTTTCTTTCTCCCTCTCTCTCCCCTCTCCCTTTCACTGACTCTCTCTTTTAGTCTCTCCCTATCTCGTTCTATCCGTCTCTCATTCTCTCTCTCTCCCACACACTCTTTCTCTCTCTTATTCTGTACCAATTAACCCATGACGCTTCTTTCCATGTCAAGCTGACAACCTGCCATTCGACACATTATCCTGAGTGAAACTCTGATATTGTTGATTGTTTATTCCGAATGCTCAGTTGTATATATTTCCCATGTCTGCTAGGATGTAATTTTGGAAAATCTTACAGGCCAGGGTGACAGATTCTCAATATTGCTCGTGTGTCGGATTAATTTTACAGATGGATTCGTCCAATTCAGAGGTACATCCTTCCCACTCAAACTTTCTGAAGCTGAATCTCGGCAGGTACTTTGTTGTCATGGGCTGGACAGCAGCCGCTATTGTCACTTGCACTGGTCTTTGCTGCAAGCTCGGGATCGCCGCCATCACCTCCCTCTGAAGTTTCATCCATTGTCAGAGGTGACAAAAGCGAGGTCGGGAGTGTGCTCGTCTTACATCATGTACTTTGGAAGGTTCAATTATTCCTGGATCACAGAACAAGGTCATCTTCTTTGTTGCTGCTCACATCTGACCTACTCCCCCTTGCGGTGATTGTTGGAGTTTGCCCACATGATGTTGAACTGTTCAAGGCACCGATGTCAGGACCTGGGGTTTCCAGCAAGGGGAAGTCGGTTGATCAGGTGAACTGTTCATCTGACTTTTTCCTGTTCTAACGAAGGGTCATCGACCTGAGACGTTAAATGTGTTTCTCTCTCTGCAGATGCTGCCTGACCTGCTGAGTATTTCCAGCATTTTCTGTTTTAATTTCAGATTTCCAGCATCTGCAGTATTTTGCTTTTGTTGAAATGTCCATCCGGTGGTTTGTAAACAGAAACTGGTCGAGTTGACCCACAACAAGTCGCTTTGTAACATGGTGTTTGACATTTGTCTTTTCAACAGTTTTTAGTCATTCCCCCCAGTCTGAGAATCCAACCTGACAAATACGAGCCTGTTCTGACCCCCGCGTGGTATCTGCTCCCCTCTCCTGCCCACGGATCCGAACCCCCCAATGATCTCACCATCGGTGCTCCCCGTTTAGCATTTACCACATTTCGGGCCGGCATCATTCTCACTGCTCCTCAACTGTCATTTATCTCCCAATTTATAACTGACCATTCAGTACTTATTTTCAATCACTTTTCTTTCATTTTGTTTTCATTCGTTCTTCCGTCAATGAACTGCTACTTGTTGCTATTAATTATAACTCATTATCTGGCTGTCCATTTGCTCATACAATTTAACGTCCGGTAATTTACTCAGAACTCGTCGGGATTCCTTGCACTTCTGATGAAGCTGTGATGGTGGAAGAGGAGCAGCTCTGAGGAAATTCCCAGAGAATCCATGTTGTTCATGTTTTAATCTTTGCTGCAGGCGTTTATTTTCACTTATTTACTGCAGACTCTCTTATACTGAACATTGCAATTTTATGTTAAAATTGTTATCAACTGCACAATCCTAGCAGCGGTAACGAGTTCAGTTCCCATTCCCAGATCCTGCAGTAAAGTACATTTCACATCAAATACTGTGAAACTGGCTCCCTTGCTGTAACCTGAAGGCTGATTCCCTGTTTATGTCTGTTTCCCATTTACAGCGAACGTGATGACGATTGTGATCCTGTCCCGGGGAAAGTGCGGTCTCTCCAGGTGTATCACCCGCTACCTGGTGGCCATGGCGGCGGCGGATCTACTGGTCATTATCACTGATGTGATACTGGTTCGGATTAATGATTATTATTTCCCAACTACCTTCCTGTTCC
This sequence comes from Somniosus microcephalus, assembly GCF_052327205.1. Taxonomy (NCBI): domain Eukaryota; kingdom Metazoa; phylum Chordata; class Chondrichthyes; order Squaliformes; family Somniosidae; genus Somniosus; species Somniosus microcephalus. The sequence continues at coordinate 18,907,014 of NW_028225179.1, forward strand.
TCACACCTGTGTGTTCTTTCCACGCTGTCCTGGTCCGTGCAGTCACAGATATTTCTGTCTGGTTAACAGTCGCTTTCACTTTTGATCGTTTTGTTACCATTTGTTGCCAGAAGCTGAGGACTAAATATTGCACCGAGAAAACTGCAGCCATGGTTATAGGAACCGTGTGTCTGCTGTTCTGTTTGAAAAACATTCCCTGGTACTTTATATTTGAACACTCCTATACAATCGACAACGTGCCCTGGGGCTGTGATCCAAAACTAGAGTATTACACTCTAACTGCGTGGGTAGTATTTACCTGGATTGATCGCTGTTTCACCCCACTGCTCCCAATATTCCTGATGCTGCTGCTCAATGCTCTGACCGTAGGACACATTTTGGCGGCCAGTAGAGTCCGCAGGAGGCTGAGGAGCAGCAAGAATGATGCCAATCACAATGATCCGGAGATGGAGAACCGAAGGAAATCCATTATTCTACTCTTCGCTATATCCGGAAACTTCATACTGCTCTGGATGACATACGTGATATTTTTCTTATTAATGCGAATTACAAACCATTATTATCATATAGGTTTCAATGACCCAATGATTATCGCAGATTGTACCAGCTATATGCTCCTGCTATTGAGCTGCTGCACAAACACATGTATTTATGCAGTAACACAGACTAAATTCAGAGAGGAGCTGAAGATTGGGATGAAATATCCACTGAGAATAATATTTAAATTAGTTAAGCAACGAAAAGATCGGAGGAATTCCCAGCATTAGACCTGCATTGCATCTCATATCCCATCCTGAGTTCTTTCCATCTTTTACCGGAACCCCAACAGGCTCCATCTCTGCCCCAGGCTTCTCCAGATATAACGCTGGCCTCTATCTGACAAGGCCCGCGTGTTTCCATGTAAGAGTCAGTGAGCAAGGTAGAAGAGGTGGATGGTAAGGTTATAAAAGCGGTAGGGGTTTAATTGGATTAAATCAAACTCTGGACACAAAGAAATACAAGACCCAGCATTGAGGTTTAGGCTGATGTGAGAATGGGATGTTGATTGCTGGATGAGCGTCAGAACACGTGGGTTACACCAGTTGAGTGTGAAAGGAGAATAAGCCCGTCTGTAATTAATATCTAAATAATATAAGGACATGAACAATAACTGTGGTGGCTTATGTGTGTGGATTACCTGGAGAACAATAAACAGATCATTAAAACAATCAGCCTGTGCTGTCTTTGGACTTTTACTTTCTCCAGCTCATGCACAGCTCCTCCATCACCGGCGGGACTGTGGGATTTATTGGAACTAAAGCGATGTTGTTTCCTATAGTGAGACTCCTGGACTTGTGCCGATGAACAGTGGTGAACTCCGTTCCCAGCCACTGACTCCATCCCTCTCCCTAACATCTGTCTGCGGCTGACCCGCACTGTTCACAACCTTGGAGTCATATTTGACCCTGGAATGAGCTTCCGAGTATCCGCAGCATAATGAAGACCGCCTATTTCCACCTCAGTAACATCGCCCATCTCCACCCTTGCCTCAGCTCATCCACTGCTGAAACTCTCACCCATGCCTTTGTTACCTCTAGACTTCACTATTCCATCGCACACCTAGCTGGCCTTCCACATTCCACACTATGTAAACTTGAGGTTATCCAAAATTCAGCTGCCTGTGTCCTTACTCGCACCAAGTCCCGTTCACCAATCACCCCTGTGCTCGTTGACCTACTTTGGCTCCGGCTTAAAGCCTCGATTTCAAAATTCCTGTCATAATATTCAAATCCCACCATGGCATCGCCTCTTCCTATCTCTGTAAACTCCTCCAGCCCCACAACCCCCCGAGTTATCTGCGCTCCTCTAATTCTGCCCTCGAGCATCCCTGATTATAATCATTCAACCATTGGTGGCCGTGCCTTCTGTTGCCTCGGCCCTAAGCTCTGGAATTCCCTCCCTAACCCTCTCCGCCTCTCTACCTCTCTTTCCTCCATTAAGACACTCCTTAAAACCTACCTCTATGACCAAGTGTTTGTTCACCTGCCCGAATTTCTCCTTATGCATCTCTGTGTCGTTTTTGTTTTTTTATGCACCTGCGCAGTGCCTTGTGACGATTTACTACTTTAAAGGTGCTATGTAAATAAAAGTTGTTGTTATTGTTGTTGCTTCCAGCATCGAGTTCCCCTGCACTTGTGTCTATGAACAAGGATGCTTCCAATAGTGAGACCCATGTCCCTGTGTCTATAAGCAGTGGCTATGAACGGTGGCATAGTGGTTAGCACTGTTGCCTCACAGCGCCAGGGACCTGGGTTCAAATCCGGCCTCGGGTGACTGTGCAAACTCCACACAGACATTCTCCCCGTGTTTGCATGGGTTTTCTCCGGGTGCTCCGGTTTCCTCCCACAGTCCAAAGATGTGCGGGTTAGGTTGATTGGCCATGATAAAAAATTGGCCCTTAGTGTTAGGGGGGGAATTAAATACGTGGGGTTACAGGGATAGCGCTTGGGTGGGATGGCTGTCGGTGTAGGGACCGGGTGCTAGGGTTTGGATGATCAGCCATGATCTCGTTGAATGGCGGAGCAGGCTCGAAGGGCCGAATGGCCTACTCTTGCTCCTATCTTCTATGTTTCCAGTAGTGAGTCCCCTATCCCGGTGTCTATGAACAGCGGTGTTTCCAGTAGTGAGTCCCCTGTCCCGGTGTCTATGAACAGTGGTGTTTCCAGTAGTGAGTCCCCTGTCCCTGTGTCTATGAACAGTGGTGCTTCCAGTAGTGAGTCCCCTGTAAGAGCCATAAAAGCTTAAGAAAATACTTTAAAATAGTGGCTAAATGGCATAATACAGTTAATTTACCTGACCGACTTATTGTATTAAGAAACCCCCTATTTTCTTGCTCCAGTCATATAGTCCGACACCCCCTTCATTCTTGCCACAATGGAACAGTCCCTAAGCCACACATGGGTGCAGCCATTTTACAGTTTAAACTGCACGTGGTGAAAGAGGCAGAAGCTGTGAGGTTTGGAGCAGTACAGTTTTTGACCGTGTTCGTTTATACGTGTTTGCTTTGTAGTTCCGTTTGTTAAGTGTTATAGTAAACAGTTTAAAAGACAAAGCTACGTTTGGGAACGTTTTATTTCGACACGCGTCTACTCATTGTTAAAGGCCCCACAGCTCAGTGGCCTGCCTGTTTGGAAACTAAGAAGCGCCACTACATTAGTCAAAAACTTGCTCCCTAAGAAGGAAGGGACGGAATCGTCGGCGAACGTGTTCATGAATGGTCACGGAGCCAGACGACAATATAAGAACGCGAAGGTACAGTGACTGCTACTTGCTTTGTTCATTCTATTGAGAAGCTAAATAAGAGCTGCGGGTAAAATGGCCGAGGCCTTGCGGAGCCAGGAGCTTCCCTCAGCCAGAAGGATTGCTAGCCAAAAGAGGGAAATAAAGCTCACCCCAAAGGCAATGGAAGAGAAGTTACATAGAAGCATAGGTGCAAGGAAGGCTAAATTAGCTCAGATAACTGGAAAAATGAAGATAATTGATCGCCTCATGGAAGATAATGCTAATATTAAGAAAGCTGAAGACATAATGTATTACGATTTCTCCAAGCTGCATGAAGAGTTTAATGTACTCAATGAAGATGTATTAGCACTTCTGTCTGAAGAAGAGGGAAACGATGATCAGCACAACTGGTTTGATCTTAAATCAACCAGCATTCAGGACTATATCAAGGCCACGGAACAGTGGATTTTAAAGATTCGACAAGATGCTGATACAGCAGAGAAAGATAAAGTTGACGATGAAGTCGGACCAGACGATAGCACTTCAGAGACTTCCGCCAGACCGAGCAAAAATCGAAAAGAAGGTAGCTCTGTTTCTGGACGCAGGTCAGTCGCTTCCACCACAAGCTCGTCGCGACGCATGAGAGCGGAGGCTGAACGGGCGGCGCTGATGGTGTGCGCAGCATCTTTAGCGGAGAAGCAAGCTCTTGAATGGGAAGAGGCCCAACTGCAGGTCCAAGAGGCCCAACTGCAGGCCCAACAGGCCCAACTGCAGGCCCAAGTGCAGGCCCAACGGGCCCAGGTGCAGGCAAAGAAAGAACAGCTGGAGATAAAAACAGCTATCGAGGTCTCACACGCCAGGTTGAGTGCGTACGAAGATTATGAAGGCTCACGGGAGGGCGGGAGCCACTGCCAGTCAACGTTGTCACATAGAGTTGGATCCAGGGCACCTTCAAGAGTTACAACAGAGCCCGAAGGCAATCCCCTGGCATTACAGCGTGGAAGAGTGGCCTCTCCACTAACAGGAGCACGTGATGCTACCCCAGACGTCAGACGGTCTAGACTAGACCCTGCTGATGACCACCAGAGGCCTGAAGACACAGGGAGAAGCCTATACCGAGTGATGCAACGTCAGAACGAAATTACAGAGATGCTTGTAAAACAACAGAATCTGTTTCGACTCCCTCAAAGAGACATACCAGTGTTCCAAGGCGACCCACTCAAGTATAAGCCCTTCATCAGATCCTTTGAACAAGCCATTGACTCCAAAACAGAGAGCAGCAGTGACAAGTTGTACTACCTGGGACAGTACACCAGTGGTAAACCACAAGACCTGGTCAGAAGCTGTGAACACATGAGACCGGACCGGGGATACATAGAAGCCAGGAAGTTGCTGCAGGAGCACTATGGTAACGAGCTGAAGATAGCCACTGCATATATTGAAAAGGCTACCAAGTGGCCACAGATCAGATCGGAGGACGGAGAGGCATTGAACGCATACGTTCTTTTCCTCATAGGATGTCGCAACACCATGGAGGATGTTGAATTCATGGAAGAGATGGACAATCCTACGACTATGAGAATCATCATCTCTAAGCTTCCTTACAGGATGAGAGAACAATGGAGAAGAACAGCCTTTGAGATAATGGAGAGACGGAAAAGTAGAGCCAGGTTTGCAGACTTAGTGAATTTCATTGACAAACAGGCTAAAATTGCTAGGGACCCATTGTTTGGAAACATCCAGGATGTCAGCCCGACTACTGATGGAAGAGTGAAAGCCAAGCCTGTTGAATCAAAGACTCTCAGGAAAGGTGGTTCCAGGGGAAGCAGCTTTGCAACTATCGTCACTCAGGCCGAGGAAGAAAGGCCCCAGAACTCCTCTACCAAAAGGAGCAGCACAGGGACGTCTGCTGATGCCTTTCAGAAGCCATGCCTATTCTGCCAGAAGAATCATACATTGGATTTCTGCAGCGACATCAAAGCACAGCCACATAAGGACAGAATCGAATTCCTGAAGTGCAACGGCCTATGTTTTGGATGTCTCTCTCAGGGGCACCTGAGTAGAAACTGTAAGCAAATAACAACATGCAGAGAGTGCACTCGGAAACATCCAAGTCTGCTGCATATCCATAAAGAAGAACAAGTCCCTAAGAAGAGTGAAGAAAGCAATACCGACGAGATGGTTGTTTCAAGTGCTCTGGTGTCGCTAGAACCAGAGACTTGCGGACTTACTGGGGCCGGTGACAGTGATTGTATTCTTGCCATCGTACCAGTAAGGATCAAGTCTAAGAGGAGTGAGAAGGTTGTGGAGACTTACGCCTTCATGGATCCAGGTAGTTCAGCAACGTTCTGCACAGAATCACTCATGCTACAGCTGAACGTTAGAGGCAGAAGAACAGCAATTCTATTACGCACCATGGGTCATGAGAAGGCAATGCAAAGTTATATCCTGTCAGAGCTAGAAGTGTGTGGACTTGAAGAGAAGGACTTCATAGACCTGCCTAATGTTTTCACACAGAGGGAGATTCCTGTTAGAATAGGGAACCTAGCCCTGCAGAAGGATGTGGATGGATGGCCTTACCTAGAAAAGGTGCGTCTTCCATACATTGAAGCAGAAATTGGCCTATTAATTGGAACCAATGCCTACAAAACTATGGAGCCATGGCAGGTGATAAACAGCAAGGATGACGGACCCTACGCCGTCAGGACAGCCCTTGGATGGGTAGTCAATGGACTGGTAAGGAGAGATGATGGCAACAAGTCGAACAAGGAGGAACGACAAAATGTCACAGTTAATCGCATCTCTATCGCAAGCATTGAAGAGCTGTTGATACAACAGTTCAACGCAGACTTCTCAGAACGCAGCTGTGAGGAAAAGACAGAGATGTCACAAGAAGACCATCAGTTCAGGGATTTGATGACAAGGTCTACACAGTTCATTGATGGCCACTACCACATTGGTTTGCCACTGAGAAGACAGACCGCGAAGATGCCGAACAATCACTGCATAGCAGAGCAACGCACCATCAGTCTAAAGAGAAAGCTGAACAAGAACCCTGACTTTCACGAAGACTACAAAGACTTCATGAGAAACATCATAGCGAAAGGCTATGCGGTAAAAGTGCCCGAAGAACAGTTGAACAGAGACGATGGAAGGGTCTGGTGCATTCCTCATCACGGGGTGTATCACCCAAAGAAGAAAAAGATCCGTGTAGTGTTTGACTGCGCCGCCTCATTCAGAGGAACTTCGCTGAATGACCAGCTGCTTCAAGGTCCTGATCTTACTAATACCCTCATTGGCGCCTTGACTAGGTTTAGACAAGAGCTCGTTGCCATGATGGCAGACATAGAATCAATGTTCTACCAAGTCAGAATCCCTGATGAAGATGCTGATCTTCTGCGTTTCCTTTGGTGGCCAGATGGCGACGTTAGTCAAGCGATGGTGGAATGTAGAATGGCCGTACACTTGTTTGGAGCCACATCATCTCCCAGCTGTGCAAGCTACGCTCTCAGAAAAACTGCAGAAGATGGCAAAGGCAAAGCACCATCAGAGGCTGTGGAGACAATCTTCAGAAACCTTTATGTCGATGACTGTCTGAAGTCCGTGTCAACAGAAGACGATGCCATTGCACTGTCAAGAGACCTTAGGACTCTGTGTTCGAATGGAGGATTCCATCTGACTAAGTGGATAAGCAACAGCAGAGCAGTTCTAGATACTATCCCAGAAAAGGAAAGAGCCACTGAAGTCAAAGATCTGGACCTGAGCCACGATGTCCTTCCTATCGAGAGAGCTCTTGGTGTACAATGGTGCATCGAGTCAGACACGTTCAACTTCAGGATAATGGTGAACGAAAGACCATCCACAAGACGAGGGATTCTCTCCGTGGTCAGTTCCATCTACGACCCTCTCGGATTCCTGGCACCACTCATTCTGCCGGTGAAGCTGATGCTACGAGAGCTGTGTAGAGACAAGAGAGGATGGGATGAAGATATCCCAGAAGGTCAAGCTCAGAGATGGCACAGATGGCTGACAGATTTGCAACAACTTTCTAGCTTCAACGTCAGTAGAAGCATCAAGCCCGCGAGTTTTGGAGTTACAAAGACGGCTCAACTACATCATTTCTCGGACGCCAGTGAGGACGGCTATGGCACGGCTACCTACCCCTTGCTGACAAATCAACAGGGCCAGAAACATTGTGCCTTCCTCATGGGAAAATCCAGGGTGGCTCCGCTGAAGCAGGTCACCATCCCGAGACTGGAATTGACGGCAGCGGTTGTTGCAGTTAAAGTCGACCAGGTGATGCGTAAAGAGTTACAGCTCCCATTCGAAGAATCTGTGTCCTGGACGGATAGCACGACGGCGCTGAAGTAGATAGAGAATGAGAAGATATGCTTCGAGACCTTCGTAGCAAACAGAATCTCATCCATTAGAGAAGCTACACAACCATCTCAATGGAGGTATGTAAACACCTCATTAAACCCAGCAGATCAAGCCTCACGGGGATTGAAGGCTGAAAACTTCACGAGGAGCGAAACTTGGATACAAGGCCCAAGTTATCTGCTGGAAACAGAGAGATCATGGCCAGAAAGGCCAGATATGCCAAGTCAGATTGCTGAAGACGACGTCGAAGTCAAGAGATCAGTCACAGTAAATCTCATAAATACGAAAGAGAACTTCGACACAGTGAACAAGCTTGTTAACCATTTCTCAGGATGGCACCAGTTGAGGAAAGCAGTTGCATGGTTCCTAAGGTTGAAAGAGTTGCTGCTACACCGGAGCGGTAAGAGAAAAGAGTACCGAGCCACTATCAGTCAGTCTGAAAGTAACCCTGATAAGCAGAGAATGCTTCTACAGCAGTACATGCATCAGCACAAGACCACATTGGGCAAGAATTCACTGACCGTGGAGGATTTGGCCAAGGCTGAGAAGGAGATAGATCGCTTCAGTCAAAGACAAAGATACCCAGAAGAAATCGAAGCTCTACAGCGAAATACTCCAATCAAGAAAGGCAGTCATATCTGCAAGCTGGACCCTACACTGCAAGATGGAGTACTGAGGGTGGGAGGGAGACTAAACAAATCTGCTATGCCAGAGGAGGCCAAGCATCCTGCTATCCTTTCTAAGGACCTCCGGGTTGCTACTCTCATTCTTCAGCATATACACCAGAGTATTGGACACAGTGGGAGGAATCACGTGCTTGCGAAGCTAAGACAAAGATACTGGATTCCAGGAGCAAATTCCGTAATAAGAAAAATACTCTCTGAATGCATTGTTTGCAGACGGTTACACGCTAGAGCTGGGGAGCAGAAAATGGCAGACCTGCCTGAAGACCGTTTGTTACCAGACAAGCCCCCATTTACAAACGTAGGGGTGGACTATTTCGGGCCTTTCGAGGTAAAGCGAGGATGGAGCTTTGTCAAGAGATATGGTGTGCTTTTCACTTGTTTGACCATCAGAGCAGTTCATATTGAGGTGGCACACACGCTTGACACTGATTCCTGTATTAACGCCTTGCGGCGCTTTGTCTGTAGAAGAGGACAGGTGTCCATTACGCGTTGTGATAATGGCACCAATTTCGTCGGAGCGGAGAGAGAACCACGGGAAGCGATTGAAGGTTGGAATCAGCTTAAAATACAGGAAGCCATGATGCAAACGGGAATTAAGTGGCTGCATCCCACCACGGAGGTGTCTGGGAAAGACAGATACGCACCGTAAGAAAACTACTCAGTTCTGTACTGAAGCAGCAAGCGCTTGACGACGAGGGAATCCAAACCGTTCTGTGCGAGGTCGAAGCCATCATTAATGACCGACCGATAACTAAGACATCAGATGATCCCAATGACCTCGAAGCCCTGACTCCGAACCACCTGTTGTTGTTGAAAACACAGCCAGCCATGCCCCCGGGAGTCTTCAACAAGGAAGATTTGTATGCCCGTCGGAAGTGGAGGCAAGTTCAGTATATGTCAGACCTTTTTTGGACCAGATGGACAAGAGAATACTTACCTCTGCTACAGGAGCGTCAAAAATGGTCCAAAACAAAGAGGAACTTCATTGTCGGAGACATTGTCTTAATCGTGGATGATTCAGCCCCTAGAAATTCTTGGTTGATGGGAAAAATAATTAAGACCATGCCAGACTCCAGAGGCGTTGTTCGTCGTGTTTGTTTGCAAACCAAGACCAGTACCCTGGAAAGACCGATCACAAAGCTCTGCCTGCTACAAGAAGTAGCGTGAAAGGTTCCTGAACGAAAAAAGTGGACATTTGTATTGTAAATATGTTGAACTCATTAGTTTATGACTCTTAAGAATGTTTGAGTAATTGATTTGCTTCATGTGCCGAGTCAATTAGGGGCCGGAATGTAAGAGCCATAAAAGCTTAAGAAAATACTTTAAAATAGTGGCTAAATGGCATAATAGTTAATTTACCTGACCGACTTATTGTATTAAGAAACCCCCTATTTTCTTGCTCCAGTAGTATAGTCCGACACCCCCTTCATTCTTGCCACAATGGAACAGTCCCTAAGCCACACATGGGTGCAGCCATTTTACAGTTTAAACTGCACGTGGTGAAAGAGGCAGAAGCTGTGAGGTTTGGAGCAGTACAGTTTTTGACCGTGTTCGTTTATACGTGTTTGCTTTGTAATTCCGTTTGTTAAGTGTTATAGTAAACAGTTTAAAAGACAAAGCTACGTTTGGTAACGTTTTATTTCGACACGCGTCTACTCGTTGTTAAAGGCCCCACAGCTCAGTGGCCTGCCTGTTTGGAAACTAAGAAGCGCCACGACATCCCCTGCACCGGTGTCTATGAACAGCAGTGTTTCCAGCAGTAAGTCCCCAGTCCCGGTGTCTATGAACAGTGGTGTTTCCAGCAGTGAGTCCCCTGTCCCGGTGTCTATGAACAGTGGTGTTTCCAGTAGTGATTCCCCTGTCCTGGTGTCTAAGACTCCAGTAGTGAGTCCCCTGTCCCGGTGTCTATGAACAGTGGTGTTTCCAGTAGTGAGTCCCCTGTCCCGGTGTCTATGAACAGTGGTGTTTCCAGTAGTGAGTCCCCTGTCCCGGTGTCTATGAACAGTGGTGTTTCCAGTAGTGAGTCCCCTGTCCCGGTGTCTATGAACAGTGATGTTTCCAGTAGTGTGCCCCCTGTCCCAGTGTCTATGAACAGTGGTGTTTCCAGTAGTGAGTCCCCTATCCCGGTGTCTATGAACAGTGGTGTTTCCAGTAGTGAGTCCCCTGTCCCGGTGTCTATGAACAGTGGTGTTTCCAGTAGTGAGTCCCCTGTCCCGGTGTCTATGAACAGTGATGTTTCCAGTAGTGTGCCCCCTGTCCCGGTGTCTATGAACAGTGGTGTTTCCAGTAGTGAGTCCCCTGTCCCTGTGTCTGTGAACATCGGTGTTTCCAGTAGTGAGTCCCCTGTCCCGGTGTCTATGAACAGTGGTGTTTCCAGTAGTGAGTCCCCTGTCCCGGTGTCTATGAACAGTGGTGTTTCCAGTAGTGTCCCCTGTCCCGGTGTCTATGGACAGTGGTGTTTCCAGTATTGAGTCCCCTGTCCCGCTGTCTATGGACAGTGGTGTTTCCAGTAGTGAGTCCCCTGTCCCGGTGTCTATGGACAGTGGTGTTTCCAGTAGTGAGTCCCCTGTCCCTGTGTCTATGAACAGCGGTGTTTCCAGTAGTGAGTCCCCTGTCCCGGTGTCTATGAACAGTGGTGTTTCCAGTAGTGTCCCCTGTCCCTGTGTCTATGAACAGTAGTGTTTCCAGTAGAGTCCCCCGTCCCGGTGTTTATGAACAGTGGTGTTTCCAGTAGTGAGTACCCCCCGCTGAATTCCCCCCCCGCCGAATTCCCCCCCGCCGAATTACCCCCCGCCGAATTATCCCCCCCGCCGAATTTCCCCCCCGCTGAATTTCCCCACCACGCTACTCACTTCCCCCCATCTAATACCCCTGAGCTACTCACTTCCCCCCGTCTAATACCCCCGTGATACTCTTCTCCCCCCAGCTTGTCTAATACCCGTGATAATCTCTTCTTCACCCCCGTCTAATACCCGTGATACTCTTTCCCCCCCAATACCCGTGATACTCTGTTCTCTCCCGTCTAATACCCATGACTATAGCTCCGTGACATCCCCCCTATAATACAACCCATTAAAATCTCCCATAATACCCCTGCATACTACACCCTCATGAAGTTACCCCACCGTGAAACCCTCCACCTATAATTTTCCCCCCGTTTATTCCCCGTGAATTCCCCCCGCTTGTAGAATTCCCCTCGCTTATCTCCTGCGCCCCCCCTGCTGTATTGTCCACCCGTGTGCCACTCCTGTACAATAACTCCCCCTGTATAATTCACCCCATCTCCCTGTACACTCCGCCCCCTGTACCTCTCTCCCTCTGTGAAACTCCTTCCCTCCTCCCCCTTGGTGAAACACCACCCCCCCCTGTATAAGACCCCCACATATCTCCATCCATGTATAATCACCCCGCCCTGACAATCTCCCTCCCCACCGCTGGTGAAACTCCACAGCCCCCCCTGTATAAAACCCCCATATATCTCCATCCATGTATAATCCCCCCGCCCGCCCTGTCAATCTCCCTCCCCACCGCTGGTGAAACTCCACAGCCCCCCCTGTATAAGACCCCCATATATCTCCATCCATGTATAATCCTGCCCGCCCTGTCAATCTCCCTCCCTACCGCTGGTGAAACTCCACAGCCCCCCCTGTATAAGACCCCCATATATCTCCATCCATGTATAATCGCCCCGCCCTGTCAATCTCCCTCCCCACCGCTGGTGAAACTTTATTTTGCCCCGTGTGTGAAGCACTCACTTAACTGGTGTGGCTCCAAATGACAACTCTCTTTAATTTGCTTTAATTCACATCCAAACAAACAAACAATGTAAAACACTTCCCCCGCACCGAGCACAAAATGGCTGCCCCCCCACACCGAGCACAAAATGGCTGCCTCCCCCCGCACCAAGCACAAAATGGCTGCCTCCCCACACCGAGCACAAAATGGCTGCCTCCCCCTGCACCGAGCACAAAATGGCTGTGGCCGCTCACTCAGTCGGTGGCTGTATAATGAGTGTCTGGAACCTAATGGGAGAGAGATTGAGAAGCCTGGGAATACAGGAGGGTGAGAGTGTGAGATGGGGGGCATTAGAGATCAGAGGTGGGTGCAGACGTGGAGCAAGAGATGACGGGCATTCCCAACCTTCCCGCACAGTACCATCCCAGCTCCAGGTATGTTCCTCACTGCAGGAAGGTGTTTACCCCCCGCCAACCCCCATCAGTGTAGTGGGAAACAAAACCTGAGCTGGGTGTCCCTGAACAGAGAAAAGACACACAGAGATTTGGGTGACATAGGAGGCCATTCAGCCCTTCGAGCCTGTCCCACCAATGTGAGATTGTGGCTGATCTGCACCTCGACTCCATTTACCCACAGGAGAGAGGCAGAGACGTAGAGGGAAAGAAACTGTTTGACTTGGCGTTATACAACAAACCGGGTGATGGTGAATCAGCCTCCCGTTTCACATCTCGCCCTATTGTAACATTGATGGAAATCAACCTCGGGAGAGATGTGACGCAGGATTCTGGTTTATTGTCACTGGGTTCACACTGTGGCACCGGGTCAACATCTGGCCCAGTGAGAGGGACTGAGGAGCAGAAAGCAGAGATACGGAAAGTGAGAAGGACAAAGAGGCAGAACAGAGTGAAAGGGAGCAAGATTGGGAATAAGAGAGAGAGAGGGAGCCAGAACCAGTGAGAGGAGCGGAGAGCAGAAGACAGAGAAACTGAGATTCAAAATAGAAAGAGAGGCAGATGGACAAAGAGAGAGGGAGAGAGTGGCTGGCAGAGAGAGAGAGAGAGAAAGTTAGGGAGAGAGGCAGATATGGAGAGTTGGAGATCGAGAAAGACAGAGAGTGCTGCAGAGAAAGAGTTGGAGAGTCAGAGATATCAAGAAAGATGTAGATACAAAGAAGATTCGAGAGGGAGATGAAGGGATGCAAAGATTAACGTTGCAGGAAGAGATAAAGAACAATGGAGAGAGAGAGAAGCCTGTGGCCCAGACAACATCAAAAATGAAATGCTAAAGTTCAGTAATATGGAGATGCAGGGTGCGATACTCAAACTATTCAACATCATATTACGCTCAGGCTGTTTTCCCGATATCTGGTGCCAAGGACTAATCTCCCCCATATATAAAAGTGGAAACAAATCAGACCCAAATAACTACCGCGGCATCTGTGTCAACAGTTGTCTAGGGAAGTTATTCTGCAGTATTCTAAATAGTAGATTACTTGATTTTCTTAACAAACATAATATCCTCAGAAAAAACCAAATAGGCTTTCTTCCAAAACACCGCACCGCCGACCATATCTATACCCTTCACACCCTCATCGAAAAACATAAACACCAAACAAAAAATGGGAAAATATTCGCCTGTTTCATCGACTTCAAGAAAGCCTTTGACTCTATATGGCACGAAGGGCTCTATTATAAACTTCTTCAGTGTGGAATAGGGGGCAAAGTCTATGACCTTATTAAATCAATGTATCTGAAAAACAAATGCGGGGTCAAAATTGGAGACAAACGCACCGATTTCTTCACCCAGAGAAGAGGCGTCCGGCAGGGCTGCAATTTGAGCCCGACCCTGTTCAACATATACATAAATGAATTAGCAGACATGCTGGAGCAAAGCGAGTCACCAGGTCTCTGTCTCCTGGATGGAGAAGTGAAGTCCCTGTTCTATGCGGACGACCTGGTTCTGCTGTCTCCCACAGAACAGGGATTACAGCAACAACTAGACCTACTCGACAAATACTGCCAAAATTGGGCTCTAACAGTAAATCTAAAGAAAACCAACATCATGATTTTTCAGAAAAGACCCAGATGTCACGAAAACAAATACCAGTTTACCCTCAGTGATACCACTATAGGACACACTATGAGCTACACCTACCTTGGTCTAACTATTACAGCATCAGGGAGCTTCAGCATAGCAGTGAATGCACTAAAAGAAAAAGCCCGAAGAGCCCTATATGCAATAAAAAGAAAATTCTACAACATCCAAATCCCAATCAAAATCTGGCTCAAAATTTTTGACAGCATAATCCTGCCCATTGCACTGTACGGTAGTGAAGTATGGGGCCCGCTAAATCACCAAAGCTACACTAAATGGGAAAAACACACAATAGAAGCCCTACATGCAGAATTCTGCCGAAGCATCCTTCGCACCCAAAGAAAAACGCCAACAAATGCATGCAGAGCCAAACTAGGCAGATACCCACTGATAATAAACATCCAAAAACGAGCACTAAACTTCCTAAATCACCTCAAATCTAGCTCCCCAGACACCCTTCATTTCAAAGCCTTTCAGACCCAAGAGCTAAACCCAGAAAAGAGTCCCCTGAGTCAGCTGCTACTGAAACTAAGTACTCAGCCGGACCCTGACCAGCCCCAGACCAACACAGCCGTCCAAACACCAATCCGAGTGAACCAAATCATTAAAAAATGCAAAGAAACCTACCTGGAACATTGGAACAAAATAACCGAAAGCCAAAGCAGATTAGAATGTTACCGGGCCCTAAAAAGAGAATATAAACTGGCAGATTACCTCACGACCATCAGAGACACAAAACAGAGACAGACCCTCACCAGGTACAGACTAAGCGACCACCAACTGGAAATTGAAAAAGGCAGATACAAGAAATCCTGGCAGCCTAGAGAGAATAGAATATGCGATCAATGTCTGGCTGGCGAGGTTGAAACAGAAATGCATTTCCTCCTAAAATGCGAAAAATTCAACACATCAAGAAACATATTATTCAACAAGCTAAGCCAAACAACCCCAGATTTCAAGGAATTGGATGATCTGTCAAAATTGAGATTAGTCCTAGGAGAAGGAGACAGACCATACCTTGGGGCTAAATATGTAACAACATGTCACAACCTGAGGACTGTTTAAAAGTAAGACTGTTTAAAATTAATATTGAACGTACCAAATGAAGTAGAAAGACTGTTTAAAATTAATATTGTTTAAAAGTAATATTGTATATACCCAACAAATGTCAAATCGATTGACACTTACAGAATGTTGGAAAACTGTACCTTTTTGCTATGTAAGCTTTGGCAATATGGTTCTCTGTAAACTTTCATGCCAATAAAGCATTTGAACTGAACTGACTGACGTAGAGATACAGATATAACGAAAGATGTGCCGATACAGAGATCTGACTCGAGAGGGAGGGAGGTGGAGCGTAGAATATACAGCTTACAGTGGGCGATCTGGAGAACTAACTCCAGTGGAAATTCAAGCCCCCCGATGTGTCTACAGGGACAGGTTTCTCTGACTGACTGTACGGCCTGGCCTGCGTGTGTCTCTGTCACTGGTCCCAGGCTGTAAGGGACAGGCAGAGAGATGGGGAAATAGAGAGAGAGGGAATTGTACAAGTTTACAGCACAGAAGGAGGCCATTCGGCCCCTCATGTCTGTGCCGGCCGATTTATAAAGCTATCCAGCCTAATCCCACTCTCCTGCTCTGGGTCCGTCGCCTTATCGGTTACGGCACTTCTCGTGCATATATGGCCCTTGGTTATTGACCTCTCTGCTGGGGAAGAGCAGTCCTTCCCATCCACTCTATCTAGGCCCCTCATCATTTTATACACCTCCATTTAATCTCCCTCAGTCTCCTCTATTCCAAAGAAAACCAACCCCGCCTATCCAGTCTTTCCTCATAGCTAATAAAGGAAAGTATCTAGTCTGCCATCTTCAGTGCCTGTTCTTCAGAGGTAGAGAGAGAGAGGGTGGTGCAGAAAGATGTACAAGTTACATTGGGGGGAGCAAGCGATGGCAATGAATCGCGGGCTGTTAAAACAGACACTGATACGCTTATCAATTACTCCATAAAAGGCGATGAATTAGGATAGTAATGAAAAGGTTTTTATTAACTAAAGAACAGAGCATGCCTCTCGTGGACAGCTGGTTCCAAGAAGGAAGTGGGTTGCCGAGCAGCCACCTTTATACCAGGTCATGTAGGTGCAGCCAGCAGAGGCATGCATTGGTACACAGTGAGTAGCAAGAGGTAACAATGTGCACTAACGATAACAGTAGTGAACAACAGTGAAAACAATAACAGTGGTTTACCACATTCACCCCTTGTTTAAAATTGAGTCCGGCGGGGTGAAGTGTACTAAAAGTTCGTGTAGGTAAGTCTATCAGGAGGCCTTGTATGCCGTCCTGATCGTCGTCGCAGCGGCGGCGGTGGTGCAGTATCCAACGTCGAATCTGGTGTCTGAGTGGACGACGAGGCATCCTGGGGCTCCGGCATGCCGTCTACAGGGGTTGGGTTGGGAGAAGTGGTGGATAATAACGGTGGTGATTCAGGGGCGCCCGAGGGTGCGAGGTCTCGTATGGAGACCGTGTCCTCCCGCCCGTCTGGGTATGCCACGTAGGCATACTGGGGGTTGGCGTGTAGGAGGTTCACCCTCTCGACCAGGGGGTCCGTTTTATGGGTCCTCACGTGCCTCCGCAGTAGGACGGGCCCAGGAGAAGTCAGCCATGTCGGTAGCGAGGTTCCCGATGTGGACTTCCTGGGGAAAATGAACATTTGCTCATGAGGGGTGGCTTTAGTGGCAGTACAAAGCAGTGACCAGATGGAGTGGAGCGCCGCAGGGAGGGCCTCCTGCCAGCGAGAGGTCGGAAGGCCCTTAGATTTTAAGGCTAAGAGGACGGCCTTCCAAACCGTCGCATTCTCTCTTTCCACCTGGCCGTTCCCCCGGGGATTGTAGCTGGTGGTCCAGCTCGTAGCAATACCTCTCCCGAGCAGGTACTGATGAATTTCGTCGCTCATGAAAGATGAGCCCCGGTCGCTATGTATATAGCTAAGGAACCCGAACAAGGCGAAGAGGTCATTCAGACATTTGATGACCGTGGTACTGGTCATGTCTGGGCAAGGGATGGCAAAAGGGAAACGGGAGTACTCATCAACTATGTTGAGGAAGTACACGTTGCGGTCAGAGGAAGGGAGGGGCCCCTTAAAGTCGATGCTCAAGCGCTCGAAGGGGCGAGTGGCCTTGATCAGGCGAGCTCTGTCTGGCCTATAAAAATGCGGTTTGCATTCGGCACAGATTTGTCAGTTCCTGGTCATAGTCGTGACCTCCTCGATGGAGTAGGGCAGGTTGCGGGACTTAATGAAGTGGCAGAATCTGGTGACCCTGGGGTGGCAGAGGTCATTGTGGAGGGTCCGCAGTCTATCAACTTGCGCGTTGGCGCATGTACCTCGTAATAGAGCATCTGGGGGCTCATTGAGTTTCCCGGGCCGGTACAAGGTATCGTAATTGTAGGTGGAGAGTTCAATTCTCCACCTCAAGATCTTGTCGTTCTTGATTTTGCCCCTCTGCTTATTATTGAACATAAAAGCAACTGAACGCTGGTCAGTGAGAAGGGTAAATCGTTTTCCGGCCAGGTAATGCCTCCAGTGTCGCACCGCTTCCACAATAGCCTGGGCCTCCTTTTCGACAGAGGAGTGTCGAATCTCGGGGCCCTGGAGGGTCCTTGAGAAAAAGGCCACGGGTCTCCCCGCCTGGTTAAGGGTTGCAGCTAGGGCGAAGTCGGATGCATCGCTCTCCACTTGGAAAGGGATGGACTCATCCACTGCGTGCATTGTGGCCTTCGCAATATCACTCTTGATAAGAGTGAAGGCAGCACCCGCCTCTGATGTCAGGGGGAAGGAGGTGGACTTGATGAGGGGTCTGGCTTTGTCCGCATAGTTGAGCACCCACTGAGCATAGTAAGAGAAAACCCCCAGGCATCTCTTCAGTGCTTTTAGGCAGTGGGGGAGGGGGAGCTCCATAAGGGGGCGCATTCTGTCGGGGTCAGGCCCGATGACTCCATTCTCCACTACGCAGCCGAGGATGGCAAGGCGCATGGTGCGAAACATACATTTCTCTTTATTGTATGTTAGATTCAGCCGCTGGGCCGTACGGAGGAATTTCGCTAGATTAACGTCATGGTCCTGCTGGTCGTGGCCACAGATGGTGACGTTATCCAGATAAGGAAAGGTGGCCTGCAGCGCATTCTGGTCAACCATCCGGTCCATCTCCCTTTGGAAGACCGAAACCCCGTTGGTGACGCCGAAGGGGACCCTAAGGAAGTGGTAGAGGCGGCCGTTTGCCTTGAAGGTGGTATACTGGCGGCCCTCATGGTGGATAGGGAGTTGGTGGTATGCTGACTTAAGGCCAATGGTGGAGAATAGCCTGTATTGCACGATCTGGTTGACCATATCAGATATGCGGGGAAGGGGGTATGCGTCCAGCTGGATGTACCGGTTTATGGTTTGGCTGTAGTCGATGACTAGACAGCGTTTATTGGCGGTCTTAACAACTACAACCTGGGCTCGCCAGGGGCTGGTGCTCCCTTCGATAATGCCCTCCTTCAGGAGTTGCTCCACCTCAGCGCTAATAAAAGCTCTGTCCCCGGCGCTGTACCGCCCGCTCTTGGTAGCGATGGGTTTACAGTCGCGGGTCAGGTTAGCGAACAAGGGAGGGGGGGGGACTTTGAGTGTGGAAAGGCTGCAAGTGGTGCGCGGCGGGCGATTTAAAAGCTGTTGGTTGCAGACTGTGAGCGGGGGAAGTGGTCCACCGTATGCCAATGTGACACTTTTGAGGTGGCACTGAAAATCCAACCCTAGCAGAACGGCAGCGCAAAGATGGGGCAGGACAAGAAGTTTAAAATTTTTATATTCAGTGCCCCTAACCGAAAGGGTCACCACACAGTTGCCGCCGACGTCCGTTGAATGGGACTTGGACGCCATAGAAATCTGATGGCGCGTTGGCAGGACCGTGAGGGAGTGGCTACGCACCATTTTGGGGTGAATAAAACTCTCCGTGCTCCCGCTGTCAAATAGGCAAGTAGTGGCGCGGCCGTTTACCGTAATGTCCATCATGGACCTGGACAGATGATGAGGGAGAGCTTGATCCAGTGTAACGGAGGCCAGTGTATGGCTGAGTGAGCTGATATGGTCGTCCGACGAGACGGTGGTCGAGTCCGGAGACAAATTGGCGGTTGAGTGCGGCGGGCAAAATGGCGGTGGCCATGATTCCGATCCCCACGCGGCCGGAGGTGCACAAAATGGCGGAGAAGATGGCTGCCCCCACGGTTCACATGCGGCGCTGCTGGCGCTCGCGGGTTTCCCTCTGCAGGCGTTGGCGTAATGGCCTTTCTTCCCACAGCCAGAGCAGGTAGCGGTCTTCGCCGGGCAGCGCGCTCTAGGGTGGTTTAACTGGCCACAGAAATAGCATTTTTGGGCCTGGTTACAGGACATCATTGCAGTAGTTGGTACCGGGGGCGGCGGTCCCAGTTGATTTCGGGACATCGCTGCAGTAGTTGGTAACGGGGGCGGCGGTCCCATGTCCCAAGGTCGCGATGACCATGGCGCGGCCCCGTTACGTGAGTATGCTTCGAGGTTTCGGTGGGCCGCATCTAGTGAGAGCGCGAGGGCTACGGCCGTCTTCAGTTCGAGCTCTTTGCTTTCGAGCAGTCTCTGCCGGGAGTAGTCGGACTGGAGGCCCTTAACGAAGGCATCACAGGTAAGTCCCTCGGCGTGCGTCACAGCCGTTACCGCCTTACAGTCGCAGTCCCTGCAGAGCGTCTGTAACGCCCGTAAAAATTGGTACACAGTGAGTAGCAAGAGGTAACAATGTGCAATAACGATAACAGTAGTGAACAACAGTGAAAACAATAACAGTGGTTTACCACAGACACATTGGGGGCCAGGCAGGCAGCCTGTGCTGAGGGGGCCTCGGTCACTCTCCTCCCTGTGAAGGAAGCACTTCTCCAGGATTCCACCTCCCAAAAGACTCTCTCTCTGCATCGTCACGTTGCAGCTTCTGAAGAGAGAGAAATGAAAATTGATTAAAAGAAAGCACGCAATGAATTAAAAAACTACATGCACAGCTCTGACCCAGGAAATGGAGTTTTTTTTGCTGATTTGTCAACATTTACTGGTTTCTAAAAATTTCCCAATCCTCTGGCCTAACACTAATCTTGGCAAAATTGTCTGCCTTTTCTTTCAATGTGATCCCATCTTTAACTCCCTTAGTTAGCCACGGATGGTGCATCCTCCTCGTAGAGCCTTTCTTTCTCACTTGATGAAATATCTCCTTAAATGTCTGCCACTGCTGAGCTAGCGTCTTACCCTTTCATCTATTTTCCCAGTCCGCTTCAGCCAACTCTGTCCTCGTACCCTTGTAATTGCCTTTATTTCAGTTTAGGACACTAGTTTCAGACCCAAGTTTCTCACCCTCAAAATGAATTTGAAATTCTACCAATCACTCTTTCTTAGGGGATCCTTTACTATGAGATCATTAATTAATCCTGTCTCATTACACATTACCAGATCTAAAATAGCATCTCCCACTTCTGGCATTGAACAGTCACCTCCATCTGCGTCCCCCCCTCTCTCTCCCCATCGCTTGTTCTCTCTCCCCCTCTCTCTGTTCCTATCTAGCTCCCCATCTCTGTCGCTCGTTTTCATTCACTCATCTGCTCTCTCTCTCTGATTCTTTCCCTCTATCTCAGCTTTAATCTTGATTAAAATGTATTCTGAAATGTTTCTGTCTCAACATTTAAAATAACGACAAATCCAATTGCATTTTTTATGTTAAGGGGGAAAATTCGGTTGCAATGCAAAAAGAGAGAGAGCGAGCGAGAGAAAGCTAGAGAGATAAAACAACAACAATTATATTTGTATAGTGCCTTTAATGTAGTGAAACCTCCCAGGGAGCTGCACAGGAGTGTTATAAAACAAAATTTGACATCGAGCCACATAAGAGAAAGATGGCGAGAGAGAGACAGACAGAGAAAGCTGGCGAGAGAGAGACCGAGAAATCTGGCGAGAGAGGGAGACAGAAAGCTGGCGAGAGAGAGACAGAGAAAGCTGGCAAGAGAGAGACAGAGAAAGCTGGCGAGAGAGAGACAGAGAAAGCTGGAGAGAGAGACAGAGAAAGCTGGCGAGAGAGAAAGAGAAAGCTGGCGAGAGAGAGACAGAGAAAGCTGGAGAGAGAGAGACAGAGAAAGCTGGCGAGAGAGAGAGAGAAAGCTGGCGAGAGAGAGAGACAGAGAAAGCTGGAGAGAGAATCAGAGAAAGCTGGAGAGAGAGAGACAGAGAAAGCTGGCGAGAGAGAGAGACAGAGGAAGCTGGCGAGAGAGAGAGAGAGAGAAAGCTGGCGAGAGAGAGAGACAGAGAAAGCTGGCGAGAGAGAGAGACAGAGAAAGCTGGCGAGAGAGAGAGACAGAGAAAGTTGGCGAGAGAGAGACAGAGAAAGCTGGCGAGAGAGAGACACAGAAAGCTGGCGAGAGAGAGACAGAGAAAGCTGGCGAGAGAGAGACTGAGAAAGCTGGAGAGAGAGAGACAGAGAAAGCTGGCGAGAGAGAGAGAGAAAGCTGGCGAGAGAGAGAGAGAAAGCTGGTGAGAGAGAGAGACAGAGAGAGCTGGCGAGAGAGAGAGACAGAGAAAGCTGGCGAGAGAGAGAGAGAGAAAGCTGGCGAGAGAGAGACAGAGAAAGCTGGAGAGAGAGAGACAGAGAGAAAGCTGGCGAGAGAGAGAGAAAGCTGGCGAGAGAGAGAGAGAAAGCTGGTGAGAGAGAGAGACAGAGAAAGCTGGCGAGAGAGAGAGAGACAGAGAAAGCTGGCGAGAGAGAGAGACAGAGAAAGCTGGCGAGAGAGAGACAGAGAAAGCTGGCGAGAGAGAGAGAAAGCTGGAGAGAGAGAGAGAGAGAGAGAGAGAAAGCTGGTGAGAGAGAGAGAGAGAGAGAAAGCTGGAGAGAGAGAGAGAGAAAGCTGGAGAGAGAGACAGAGAAAGCTGGAGAGAGAGACAGAGAAAGCTGGCGAGAGAGAGAGAGAAAGCTGGCGAGAGAGAGACAGAGAAAGCTGGCGAGAGAGACAGAGAAAGCTGGCGAGAGAGACAGAGAAAGCTGGCGAGAGAGAGACAGAGATAGCTGGTGAGAGAGACAGAGAAAGCTGGCGAGCGAGAGAGAGAGAAAGCTGGCGAGAGAGAGAAAGCTGGCGAGAGAGGGAGAGAAAGCTGGGGAAAGGGAGAGAGAGAGAGAGAGACAGAGAAAGCTGGAGAGCGAGACAGAGAAAGCTGGAGAGAGAGAGAGAAAGCTGGAGAGAGACAGACAGAAAGCTGGCGAGAGAGAGACAGAGACAGAGACAGACACAACCTGAGGACTCTTTAAAATTAAGACTGTTTAAAAATAATATTGAACGTACCAAATGAAGTACAAAGACTGTTTAAAATTAATATTGTTTAAAAGTAATATTGTATGTACCCAACAAATGTCAAATCGATTGACACCTACAGAATGTTGGAAAACTGTACCTTTTTGCTATGTAAGCTTTGGCAATATGGTTCTCTGTAAACTTTCATGCCAATAAAGCATTTGAATTGGAATTGGAATTGCAATTGGAAAGCTGGAGAGAGAGACAGAGAAAGCTGGTGAGAGAGAGACAGAGAAAGCTGGCGAGAGAGAGAGAGAGAAAGCTGGCGAGAGAGAGAGAGAAAGCTGGAGAGAGAGAGAAAGCTGGAGAGAGAGAAAACGAGCACCAAACTTCCTAATCACCTCAAATCTAGCTCCCCAGACACCCTTCATTTCAAAGCCTTTCAGACCCAAGAGCTAAACCCAGAAAAGAGTCCCCTGAGTCAGCTGCTACTGAAACTAAGTACTCAGCCGGACCCTGACCAGCCCCAGACCAACACAGCCGTCCAAACACCAATCCGAGTGAACCAAATCATTAAAAAATGCAAAGAAACCTACCTGGAACATTGGAACAAAATAACCGAAAGCCAAAGCAGATTAGAATGTTACCGGGCCCTAAAAAGAGAATATAAACTGGCAGACTACCTCACGACCATCAGAGACACAAAACAGAGACAGACCCTCACCAGGTACAGACTAAGCGACCACCAACTGGAAATTGAAAAAGGCAGATACAAGAAATCCTGGCAGCCTAGAGAGAATAGAATATGCGATCAATGTCTGGCCGGCGAGGTTGAAACAGAGATGCATTTCCTCCTAAAATGCGAAAAATTCAACACATCAAGAAACATATTATTCAACAAGCTAAGCCAAACAACCCCAGATTTCAAGGAATTGGATGACCTGTCAAAATTGAGATTAGTCCTAGGAGTAGGAGACAGACCATACCTTGGGGCCAAATATGTAACAACATGTCACAACCTGAGGACTGTTTAAAATTAAGACTGTTTAAAATTTTTATTGAACGTACCAAATGAAGTACAAAGACTGTTTAAAATTAATATTGTTTAAAAGTAATATTGTATGTACCCAACAAATGTCAAATCGATTGACACCTACAGAATGTTGGAAAACTGTACCTTTTTGCTATGTAAGCTTTGGCAATATGGTTCTCTGTAAACTTTCATGCCAATAAAGCATTTGAATTGAAAAATTGAATTGAATTGAGAAAGCTGGCGAGAGAGAGAGAGAGTGTGTGAGGAGAGAGAGAGAGTGTGTGAGGAGAAACACCAGCTGGAGAGAAAAAGCTGGAGAGAGAGAGAAACAGAGGCCTGAACCGAGAGACCGGGAGGAGCAGCCCGAACCAGGACAGTAAAAAAATAAGAGGCCTGGGGAAGGTGAACCCGAGAACGCGAGGCCCAGAGACCGCGGGATCGGAGACCGGGAGGAGCGGCCCGAACCGGGAAAATGAGTAAGAGGCCTGGGGAGGGCGAACCCGAGACCGCGAGGTCGGAGAACGGGAGGAGCGGCCCGAACCGGGAAAATGAGTAAGAGGCCTGGGGAGGGTGAACCCGAGACCGCGAGGTCGGAGAACGGGAGGAGCGACCCGAACCGGGAAAACGAGTAAGAGGCCTGGGGAGGGTGAACCCGAGACCGCGAGGTCGGAGAACGGGAGGAGCGACCCGAACCGGGAAAACGAGTAAGAGGCCTGGGGAGGGTGAACCCGAGACCGCGAGTTCGGAGAACGGGAGGAGCGACCCGAACCGGGAAAACGAGTAAGAGGCCTGGGGAGGGTGAACCCGAGACCGCGAGGTCGGAGAACGGGAGGAGCGGCCCGAACCGGGAAAACGAGTAAGAGGCCTGGGGAGGGTGAACCCGAGACCGCGAGGCCCAGAGACCGTGGGAACGGAGACCGGGAGACCAGGGCAGAAAACAGCCTGGTGAGTCAATAAACCCAGGGGCCTGAGACCGACACGACGACGCGAGGAGATCCGCCCAGACCGCGGAGAGCGAATGAGTCCGGGGCACGGAGAGTGGACGAGTTTGGAACACGGAGAGAGAGAGAGAGTCCGAGACCCGGAGAACGAGTGAGAGAGTCGGAAGAGAAAAAAAAAAAAAAAAACGGAGAAATAAGTTTTACCTAATTCTACCTAAGTTTCATTTTAGTTAAAGTTAGTTCGGAAAAAGTTTAATTTTATTTAAATTTAGTTCGAAAAAAACCTGAAAAAAGAACAACAAACCCGCGAGGAAAAGGAATAGAAACCCGAGAGAAACGATAAACTACCCGAACCAAGAGCCTGTGAGAGAAAGAGAAAGATAAACCTTTAAGAGCAGCTATATCAAAGATGAACCCCTGAAAAACTCCCAATTTTGGACCTAAAAGTGGGCTAAGGTGGAACACGAAACAAAAAAGAGAAAAAAAAAAGATATCTATCTGAGACAAAAAACAAACGACTACAATGAGCAGGGAAATGATATATCCTGAGCAATGCACAAAAAATAAAGCAAAGGAAAAATACAAGTACACAACACTAAAAAATAACCCAGAGATCCTCTACGTTGACTATACCACACACAAAGGGACTAAGCTGAAGAACAACCTCATATTCTACACCGAATACGTCACCTCCTGGAAGGAGACTTTACAAAAACACTACGCATACGTCTCCAGTGAAGGTATTGGCAGTGGAGGCAGACTGAAAATATGTAAAGATAGAAACCTAGATAAAGATGACCCCCTGCTAACCATAAGCTACTACAACAAAAATAGAAAGATCATGATACAGGGGAATGTGGAAAATCTGGACTCCTTCGAAAAGGAATTCCCCCAGTTGAAAACTAAGGCCGACACAAAGAGGACCAATGGACAGGAAGCAAAAGAGAGTCGAACAGAGGATGATGAGAGCCAAGTGGAGGAAGAAGAAGAGAGACCAGCAGAGGAAAACACCTCCCTGTCCATCTCCACCGCCCCCACACCTCTCAACGAAAACAAAATGATGAAAGAGAATCTGGCCAAACTAGAACTTGATTTCAACGAATACAGAGAAACACTGGCCAAGAATCTGAAGGAGGAATTCAAACAGCTAAAAACGGAACACGAGTCCACCACCCACAAGATGAGAAAGACATAGAGGAGCAAAGAAATGAGATCAAAGAACTCCGTACTCAACTGAACAAAACGAAGGAGACCGTAGAAAGGCTCAGCAGGCAACACAAACCTCTTAAGGTCCAAAAACCTGAGGACACAAAAACAACACACACAAGGACACAGAACCCGCTGGATGCCACCCCACACGAAGACACACCGAAAGCCACAAACCCCGCTCCAACCAGCCCTCAGTCGAATCATGCCCAGACTACTGCTACCCAGTCCTCACACACAGGAACACAAAAACCGACAGATACCCCCACAAACGTGGACACACCGAAAGCCCCAAACCCCGCTCCTGCCACACAACATATCCCAGAAACCCAGCCAACAACCAGCCACCAGGCGAGTCCTACCCAGACTACTGTTACCCAGTCTGAAAAACCAGCCCCTCAGGCGGTCCTGCTGACCGACTCCAACGGAAAGTTCCTGGACCCCCAGAGGCTGTTCCCAGACAATTAAGTCCTGAAAAAATGGTGCAGCAACACAGACCAAGCAATGAAGATCCTGAACAAAGAATCCCTTGGAAGCCCCAAATGGATTGTGATCCACACAGGCACGAACGACCTACGCACCCTACAGGAAGGCACTGCTAGGGCGGTGAGCAGGATGGCGGAAAAGGCCAGCAGGGAATTCCCCGAGGCGCGGATCGTGATCTCCACACTACTGCCCAGAAAGGACACCCCAGCCAAGATAATCCACAACACCAACAGGGAGATCGACACGAGATGTTCTGTCCTCCCCAACGTCTCCCTGGCCCATCATCCAAACATCAACACAAGGGACCTCTATGACGAAATACATCTACTCAAACAGCGGATGTGGGTCTTCACAAGAAACCTCATAAACACTGCCAAAAGACGCAGCCCTCCCACCCCCTCTACCATTGGGAGCCCAAACAGGACCACCAATGTCCCCCACCCCCCATTACAAAACCAACAACAGAACCGTGCTTTTATACCTGACCCAAGACCCCCCTCTAGACCAAAAACTGTAGACCAAGAACTGAGAAAGATCATGACGATGCTGAACAGCCTGATAGAAAGCCGGAGAAATTATTAATATTGTTATTTATCATTATCATTATTGTTATCTTATCAGTATTATTACTATTATTAGACAGATATATGTGCATGCCTCATGAAATTTATACTAAATCATCATTTAGCATTATAGAAAATAGTGTTTCCACACTCATCCCACAAAATAGGTCCATTTTATTTCGTTTTATTGAACTATATAAATGCGTTCTTTCCACATAAGCTGCTGGAATATCCATGGCCTCCGCTCCTCAACTTTTGGGATGAAGAGTACAGACCCTGAATTCCTAAAAGCTATAAAAGACATTGATATAATTGTGTTAACAGAAACATGGTGCCAAAAGGGCGTGCCGACCCACTGTCCCCCAATGTACCATGAAATCATTGTGCCCTCAGTAAAGAACACTAAAACACGCAAGGGCAGAACCTCCGGGGGAATATTGGTGTGGTATAAGGGAAAACTGGACAAACACATCTCACCGGTAAAACAGGGAAAATCACACGTATGGCTAAAACTAGATAAACATATAGGAATAGCAAAAAAAGATGTTTACTTATGTGCGATCTACACACCTCCAATAGAATCGCCATATTTCGAAGAGGAGTTATTTGATACTCTCCACATGGAAATCAGCCATTTCCAGGCCCAAGGAAAGGTGATAATATGTGGGGACCTAAATGCAACGACTGGTTGTGAACCTGACTTCATAGACCCACAGGGAAACAACCATGTGTTTGGCCAGACGCCTTTAGATGTCACACCAGCCATCGCAAATCGGAACAACCTTGATCGTGAAATAAATAAAAGCGGTAGGGAGGTAGTGCAACTCTGCCGAGCCTTAGGCCTGTACATAGTTAACGGTAGGTTCAGAGGGGACTCCCTAGGGAGACTCACATACTCCTCAAATCTTGGGTCTAGTGTGGTGGACTATACAATCACTGACCTGGACCCCTGCGATATCAACTCATTCACTGTCAGGCAGCAATCCCCCCTCTCAGACCATAACCAAATAAATATGTACCTTAAACTTTCTGCCCAAACTACAGACACGAAAAATGAACCCAGTAAGCTCCATAAAATAAACCAGACATACAGATGGGCCCCAGGCAGTGGAGAAAAATTCATCACAGCACTAAAGTCACCTGATCTCACAAGTAAAATATCAAAATTTAAAGAATACCCATACGAGATCACCAGAGATGGTGTAAACATGGCCATAGAGGATATAAATATGATCTTCCATGAGGCAGCTGTAAAAGCCGACCTTGTGAAACAGAAGAGGAAGCGTCACAAAAGACAAAATAAAAATAATAAATGGTTTGACCACGAATGCAAAAATGCCAGAAAAGACCTGAGAAAAATATCAAACCAAAAGCATCGCCAACCAAACAATCCGGACCTACGTACTAGATACAATGAAACCCTCAAAAGATATAAACACACCATTAGGAACAAAACACAAAACTATACCCACAAAATACTCGAAGAAATTGAAAACTCCACCAATCCAAAACAATTCTGGGAAATGTGGAATAACCTGAGTACAACACAATTGCAAGCATTACCAATCCAAGATGGCGACATCTGGAGAACACATTTTGAAAACCTCTACAAAGACATCCCAAGAAACGAAACAAACCCAAGTCAACATCAGGTCACAGAAAAACTCCACACATTAGAAGCAACAATTAAAGACAACCAAAACCCTCTAGACTCCCCAATCACATGGAAAGATCTGGCCACAAAAACAAAATCTCTCCACCTAAAGAAAGCCTGTGGCCCAGACAACATCAAAAATGAAATGCTCAAGTTCAGCAATATGGAGATGCAGGGTGCGGTACTCAAATTATTCAACATCATATTACGTTCAGGCTGTTTTCCCGATATCTGGTGCCAAGGACTAATCTCCCCCATATATAAAAGTGGAAACAAATCAGACCCAAATAACTACCGCGGCATCTGTGTCAACAGTTGTCTAGGGAAGTTATTCTGCAGTATTCTAAATAGTAGATTACTTGATTTTCTTAACAAACATAATATCCTCAGAAAAAACCAAATAGGCTTTCTTCCAAAACACCGCACCGCCGACCATATCTATACCCTTCACACCCTCATTGAAAAACATATACACCAAACAAAAAATGGGAAAATATTCGCCTGTTTCATCGACTTCAAGAAAGCCTTTGACTCTATATGGCACGAAGGGCTCTATTAAAAACTTCTTCAGTGTGGAATAGGGGGCAAAGTCTATGACCTTATTAAATCAATGTACCTGAAAAACAAATGCGGGGTCAAAATTGGAGACAAATGCACCGATTTCTTCACCCAGAGAAGAGGCGCCCGGCAGGGCTGCAATTTGAGCCCGACCCTGTTCAACATATACATAAATGAATTAGCAGACATGCTGGAGCAAAGCGAGTCACCAGGTCTCCGTGTCCTGGATGGAGAAGTGAAATCCCTGTTCTATGCGGACGACCTGGTTCTGCTGTCTCCCACAGAACAGGGATTACAGCAACAACTAGACCTACTCGACAAATACTGCCAAAATTGGGCTCTAACAGTAAATCTAAAGAAAACCAACATCATGATTTTTCAAAAAAGGCCCAGATGTAAGGAAAACAAATACCAGTTTACCCTCAGTGATACCACTATAGGACACACTATGAGCTACACCTACCTTGGTCTAACTATTACAGCATCAGGGAGCTTCAGCATAGCAGTGAATGCACTAAAAGAAAAAGCCCGAAGAGCCCTATATGCAATAAAAAGAAAATTCTACAACATCCAAATCCCAATCAAAATCTGGCTCAAAATATTTGACAGCATAATCCTGCCCATTGCACTGTACGGTAGTGAAGTATGGGGCCCGCTAAATCACCAAAGCTACACTAAATGGGAAAAACACACAATAGAAGCCCTACATGCAGAATTCTGCCGATGCATCCTTCGCACCCAAAGAAAAACGCCAACAAATGCATGCAGAGCCGAACTAGGCAGATACCCACTGATAATAAACATCCAAAAACGAGCACCAAACTTCCTAAATCACCTCAGATCTAGCTCCCCAGACACCCTTCATTTCAAAGCCTTTCAGACCCAAGAGCTAAACCCAGAAAAGAGTCCCCTGAGTCAGCTGCTACTGAAACTAAGTACTCAGCCGGACCCTGACCAGCCCCAGACCAACACAGCCGTCCAAACACCAATCCGAGTGAACCAAATCATTAAAAAATGCAAAGAAACCTACCTGGAACATTGGAACAAAATAACCGAAAGCCAAAGCAGATTAGAATGTTGCCGGGCCCTAAAAAGAGAATATAAACTGGCAGACTACCTCACGACCATCAGAGACACAAAACAGAGACAGACCCTCACCAGGTACAGACTAAGCGACCACCAACTGGAAATTGAAAAAGGCAGATACAAGAAATCCTGGCAGCCAAGAGAGAATAGAATATGCGATCAATGTCTGGCCGGTGAGGTTGAAACAGAAATGCATTTCCTCCTAAAATGCGAAAAATTCAACACATCAAGAAACATATTATTCAACAAGCTAAGCCAAACAACCCCAGATTTCAAGGAATTGGATGATCTGTCAAAATTGAGATTAGTCTTGGGGGAAGGAGACAGACCATACCTTGGGGCCAAATATGTAACAACTTGTCACAACCTGAGGAATGTTTAAAATTAAGACTGTTTAAAATTAATATTGAACGTACCAAATGAAGTACAAAGACTGTTTAAAATTAATATTGTTTAAAAGTAATATTGTATGTACCCAACAAATGTCAAATCGATTGACACCTACAGAATGTTGGAAAAGTGTACCTTTTTGCTATGTAAGCTTTGGCAATATGGTTCTCTGTAAACTTTCATGCCAATAAAGCATTTGATTTGGAATTGGAATTGGAAAGCTGGCGAGCGAGAGACAGCGAAATCTGGCGAGAGAGACAGAGAAAGCTGGCGAGAGAGAGACAGAGAAAGCTGGCGAGAGAGAGACAGAGAAAGCTGGCGAGAGAGAGACAGAGAAAGCTGGCGAGAGAGAGACAGAGAAAGCTGGCGAGAGAGAGACAGAGAAAGCTGGCGAGAGAGAGACAGAGAAAGCTGGCGAGGGAGAGACAGAGAAAGCTGGCGAGAGAGAGACAGAGAAAGCTGGCGAGAGAGAGACAGAGAAAGCTGGCGAGAGAGAGACAGAGAAAGCTGGCGAGAGAGAGACAGAGAAAGCTGGCGAGAGAGAGACAGAGAATGCTGGCGAGAGAGACAGAGAAAGCTGGCGAGGGAGACAGAGAAAGCTGGTGAGAGAGACAGAGAAAGCTGGCGAGAGAGAGACAGAAAGCTGGCGAGAGAGAGACAGAGAAAGCCGGCGAGACAGAGACAGAGAAAGCCGGCGAGACAGAGACAGAGAAAGCTGGCGAGAGAGAGACAGAGAAAGCTGGCGAGAGAGAGACAGAGAAAGCTGGCGAGAGAGACAGAGAAAGCTGGCGAGAGAGAGACAGAAAGCTGGCGAGAGAGAGACAGAGAAAGCCGGCGAGACAGAGACAGAGAAAGCCGGCGAGACAGAGACAGAGAAAGCTGGCAAGAGAGACAAAGAAAGCTGGCGAGAGAGTGACAGAGAAAGCTGGCGAGAGACAGAGAATGCTGGCGAGAGAGAGAAAGAAAGCTGGCGAGAGAGAGACAGAGAAAGCTGGGGAGAGAGAGACAGAGAAAGCTGGCGAGAGAGACAGAGAAAGCTGGCGAGAGAGAGACAGAAAGCTGGCGAGAGAGAGACAGAGAAAGCTGGCGAGAGAGAGACAGAGAAAGCTGGCGAGAGAGAGACAGAGAAAGCTGGCGAGAGACAGAGAATGCTGGCGAGAGAGAGAAAGAGAAAGCTGGCGAGAGAGAGACAGAGAAAGCTGGGGAGAGAGAGACAGAGAAAGCTGGCAAGAGAGACAGAGAAAGCCGGCGAGACAGAGGCAGAGAAAGCCGGCGAGAGAGAGACAGAGAAAGCTGGCAAGAGAGACAGAGAAAGCTGGCGAGAGAGAGACAGAGAAAGCTGGCAAGAGAGACAGAGAAAGCTGGCGAGAGAGAGACAGAGAAAGCTGGCAAGAGAGACAGAGAAAACCGGCGAGAGAGAGACAGAGAAAGCTGGCGAGAGAGAGACAGAGAAAGCTGGCGAGAGAGACAGAGAAAGCTGGCGAGAGAGAGAGACAGAGAAAGCTGGCGAGAGAGAGGCAGAGAAAGCTGGCGAGAGAGAAAGGCAGAGAAAGCTGGCGAAAGAGAGACAGAAAGCTGGCGAGAGAGAGACAGAAAGCTGGCGAGAGAGAGAAAGAGAAAGCTGGCGAGAGAGAGACAGAGAAAGCTGGCGAGAGAGAGACAGAGAAAGCTGGCGAGAGACAGAGAATGCTGGCGAGAGAGAGAAAGAGAAAGCTGGCGAGAGAGAGACAGAAAAAGCTGGGGAGAGAGAGACAGAGAAAGCTGGCGAGAGAGAGACAGATAAAGCCGGCGAGACAGAGACAGAGAAAGCCGGCGAGAGAGAGACAGAGAAAGCTGGCGAGAGAGTGACAGAGAAAGCTGGCGAGAGAGAGACAGAGAAAGCTGGCGAGAGAGACAGAGAAAGCTGGCGAGAGAGAGACAGAAAGCTGGCGAGAGAGAGACAGAGAAAGCTGGCGAGAGAGAGACAGAGAAAGCTGGCGAGAGAGAGACAGAGAAAGCTGGCGAGAGACAGAGAATGCTGGCGAGAGAGAGAAAGAGAAAGCTGGCGAGAGAGAGACAGAGAAAGCTGGCGAGAGAGAGACAGAGAAAGCTGGCGAGAGAGAGACAGAGAAAGCTGGCGAGAGAGAGACAGAGAAAGCTGGCGAGAGAGAGAAAGAGAAAGCTGGCGAGAGAGAAACAGAGAAAGCTGGAGAGAGACAGAGAAAGCTGGCGAGAGAGAGACAAAGAAAGCTGGCGAGAGAGAGACAGAGAAAGCTGGCGAGAGAGAGACAGAGAAAGCTGGCGAGAGAGAGACAGAGAAAGCTGGCGAGAGACAGAGAAAGCTGGCGAGAGAGAGACAGAGAAAGCTGGCGAGAGAGAGACAGAGAAAGCTGGCGAGAGAGAGACAGAGAAAGCTGGCGAGAGAGAGAGACAGAGAAAGCTGGCGAGAGAGAGACAGAGAAAGCTGGCGAGAGAGAGACAGAGAAAGCTGGCGAGAGAGAGAGACAGAGAAAGCTGGAGAGAGAGAGACAGAGAAAGCTGGCGAGAGAGAGACAGAGAAAGCTGGCGAGAGAGAGACAGAGAAAGCTGGCGAGAGAGAGAGACAGAGAAAGCTGGCAAGAGAGACAGAGAAAGCTGGTGAGAGAGAAACAGAGAAAGCTGGAGAGAGAGAGACAGAGAAAGATGGCGAGAGAGAGACAGAGAAAGCTGGCGAGAGAGACAGAGAAAGCTGGCGAGAGAGAGAGACAGAGAAAGCTGGCAAGAGAGACAGAGAAAGCTGGTGAGAGAGAAACAGAGAAAGCTGGAGAGAGAGAGACAGAGAAAGATGGCGAGAGAGAGACAGAGAAAGCTGGCGAGAGAGAGACAGAGAAAGCTGGAGAGAGAGAAAGCTGGCGAGAGAGCGAGACAGAGAAAGCTGGCGAGAGAGAGGCAGAGAAAGCTGGCGAGAGAGAGACAAAGAAAGCTGGCGAGAGAGAGACAGAGAAAGCTGGTGAGAGAGAGACAAAGAAAGCTGGAGAGAAAGAGACAGAGAATGCTGCTGAGAGAGACAGAGAAAGCTGCTGAGAGAGACAGAGAAAGCTGGCGAGAGAGAGACAGAGAAAGCTGGCGAGAGAGAGACAGAGAAAGCTGGCGAGAGACAGAGAAAGCTGGCGAGAGAGAGACAGAGAAAGCTGGCGAGAGAGAGACAGAGAAAGCTGGCGAGAGAGACACAGAGAAAGCTGGCGAGAGAGAGACAGAGAAAGCTGGCGAGAGAGAGACAGAGAAAGCTGGCGAGAGAGACACAGAGAAAGCTGGCGAGAGAGAGACAGAGAAAGCTGGCGAGAGAGAGACAGAGAAAGCTGGCGAGAGAGAGACTGAGAAAGCTGGCGAGAGAGAGAAAGAGAATGCTGGCGAGAGAGAGACAGAGAAAGCTGGCGAGAGAGAGACAGAGAAAGCTGTCGAGAGAGAGACAGAGAAAGCTGGCGAGGGAGAGAGAGAGAAAGCTGGAGAGAGAGACAGAGAAAGCTGGATAGAGAGACAGGGAAAGCCGGCGAGAGAGAGACAGAGAAAGCCGGCGAGGGAGAGACAGAGAAATCCGGCGAGACAGAGACAGAGAAAGCCGGCGAGAGAGAGACAGAGAAAGCTGGCAAGAGAGACAGAGAAAGCTGGCGAGAGAGTGACAGAGAAAGCTGGCGAGAGAGAGACAGAGAAAGCTGGCGAGAGAGACAGAGAAAGCTGGCGAGAGAGAGAGACAGAGAAAGCTGGCGAGAGAGAGACAGAAAGCTGGCGAGAGAGAGACAGAGAAAGCTGGCGAGAGAGAGACAGAAAGCTGGCGAGAGAGAGAAAGAGAAAGCTGGCGAGAGAGAGACAGAGAAAGCTGGCGAGAGAGAGACAGAGAAAGCTGGCGAGAGACAGAGAATGCTGGCGAGAGAGAGAAAGAGAAAGCTGGCGAGAGAGAGACAGAAAAAGCTGGGGAGAGAGAGACAGAGAAAGCTGGCGAGAGAGAGACAGATAAAGCCGGCGAGACAGAGACAGAGAAAGCCGGCGAGAGAGAGACAGAGAAAGCTGGCAAGAGAGACAGAGAAAGCTGGCGAGAGAGTGACAGAGAAAGCTGGCGAGAGAGAGACAGAGAAAGCTGGCGAGAGAGACAGAGAAAGCTGGCGAGAGAGAGACAGAAAGCTGGCGAGAGAGAGACAGAGAAAGCTGGCGAGAGAGAGACAGAGAAAGCTGGCGAGAGAGAGACAGAGAAAGCTGGCGAGAGACAGAGAATGCTGGCGAGAGAGAGAAAGCAGTGAATGCACTAAAAGAAAAAGCCCGAAGAGCCCTATATGCAATAAAAAGAAAATTCTACAACATCCAAATCCCAATCAAAATCTGGCTCAAAATATTTGACAGCATAATCCTGCCCATTGCACTGTACGGTAGTGAAGTATGGGGCCCGCTAAATCACCAAAGCTACACTAAATGGGAAAAACATACAATAGAAGCCCTACATGCAGAATTCTGCCGAAGCATCCTTCGCACCCAAAGGAAAACGCCAACAAATGCATGCAGAGCCGAACTAGGCAGATACCCACTGATAATAAACATCCAAAAACGAGCACTAAACTTCCTAAATCACCTCAAATCTAGCTCCCCAGACACCCTTCATTTCAAAGCCTTTCAGACCCAAGAGCTAAACCCAGAAAAGAGTCCCCTGAGTCAGCTGCTACGGAAACTAAGTACTCAGCCGGACCCTGACCAGCCCCAGACCAACACAGCCGCCCAAACACCAATCCGAGTGAACCAAATCATTAAAAAATGCAAAGAAACCTACCTGGAACATTGGAACAAAATAACCGAAAGCCAAAGCAGATTAGAATGTTACCGGGCCCTAAAAAGAGAATATAAACTGGCAGACTACCTCACGACCATCAGAGACACAAAACAGAGACAGACCCTCACCAGGTACAGACTAAGCGACCACCAACTGGAAATTGAAAAAGGCAGATACAAGAAATCCTGGCAGCCTAGAGAGAATAGAATATGCGATCAATGTCTGGCTGGCGAGGTTGAAACAGAAATGCATTTCCTCCTAAAATGCGAAAAATTCAACACATCAAGAAACATATTATTCAACAAGCTAAGCCAAACAACCCCAGATTTCAAGGAATTGGATGATCTGTCAAAATTGAGATTAGTCCTAGGAGAAGGAGACAGACCATACCTTGGGGCCAAATATGTAACAACATGTCACAACCTGAGGACTGTTTAAAATTAAGACTGTTTAAAATTAATATTGAACGTACCAAATGAAGTACAAAGACTGTTTAAAATTAATATTGTTTAAAAGTAATATTGTATGTACCCAACAAATGTCAAATCGATTGACACCTACAGAATGTTGGAAAACTGTACCTTTTTGCTATGTAAGCTTTGGCAATGTGGTTCTCTGTAAACTTTCATGCCAATAAAGCATTTTAATTGGAATTGGAATTGGAATTGGAAAGAGAAAGCTGGCAAGAGAGAGACAGAGAAAGCTGGCGAGAGAGAGACAGAGAAAGCTGGCGAGAGAGAGACAGAGAAAGCTGGCGAGAGAGAGACAGAGAAAGCTGGCGAGAGAGAGAAAGAGAAAGCTGGCGAGAGAGAAACAGAGAAAGCTGGAGAGAGACAGAGAAAGCTGGCGAGAGAGAGACAAAGAAAGCTGGCGAGAGAGAGACAGAGAAAGCTGGCGAGAGAGAGACAAAGAAAGCTGGAGAGAAAGAGACAGAGAATGCTGCTGAGAGAGACAGAGAAAGCTGCTGAGAGAGACAGAGAAAGCTGGCGAGAGAGAGACAGAGAAAGCTGGCGAGAGAGAGACAGAGAAAGCTGGAGAGAGAGAGACAGAGAAAGCTGGAGAGAGAGAGACAGAGAAAGCTGGCGAGAGAGAGAGACAGAGAAAGCTGGCGAGAGAGAGACAGAGAAGGCTGGCGAGAGAGAGACAGAGAATGCTGGCGAGAGAGAGACAGAGAAAGCTGGCGAGAGAGAGACAGAGAAAGCTGTCGAGAGAGAGACAGAGAAAGCTGGCGAGGGAGAGACAGAGAAAGCTGGAGAGAGAGACAGAGAAAATAGACAGAGAGAATAGAATATGCGATCAATGTCTGGCTGGCGAGGTTGAAACAGAAATGCATTTCCTCCTAAAATGCGAAAAATTCAACACATCAAGAAACATATTATTCAACAAGCTAAGCCAAACAACCCCAGATTTCAAGGAATTGGATGATCTGTCAAAATTGAGATTAGTCCTAGGAGAAGGAGACAGACCATACCTTGGGGCTAAATATGTAACAACATGTCACAACCTGAGGACTGTTTAAAAGTAAGACTGTTTAAAATTAATATTGAACGTACCAAATGAAGTAGAAAGACTGTTTAAAATTAATATTGTTTAAAAGTAATATTGTATATACCCAACAAATGTCAAATCGATTGACACCTACAGAATGTTGGAAAACTGTACCTTTTTGCTATGTAAGCTTTGGCAATATGGTTCTCTGTAAACTTTCATGCCAATAAAGCATTTGAACTGAACTGAACTGAACTGAACTGAACTGAAAGCTGGAGAGAGAGACAGAGAAAGCTGGTGAGAGAGACAGAGAAAGCCGGCGAGAGAGAGACAGAGAAAGCCGGCGAGAGAGAGACAGAGAAAGCCGGCGAGACAGAGACAGAGAAAACCGGCGAGAGAGAGACAGAGAAAGCTGGCAAGAGAGACAGAGAAAGCTGGCGAGAGAGTGACAGAGAAAGCTGGCGAGAGAGAGACAGAGAAAGCTGGCGAGAGAGACAGAGAAAGCTGGCGAGAGAGAGAGACAGAGAAAGCTGGCGAGAGAGAGGCAGAGAAAGCTGGCGAGAGAGAAAGGCAGAGAAAGCTGGCGAAAGAGAGACAGAGAAAGCTGGCGAGAGAGAGACAGAGAAAGCTGGCGAGAGAGAGACAGAGAAAGCTGGCGAGAGAGAGACAGAGAAAGCTGGCGAGAGACAGAGAATGCTGGCGAGAGAGAGAAAGAGAAAGCTTGCGAGAGAGAGACAGAGAAAGCTGGCGAGAGAGAGACAGAGAAAGCTGGCGAGAGAGAGACAGAGAAAGCTGGCGAGAGAGAGACAGAGAAAGCTGGAGAGAGAGAGAGAAAGCTGGCGAGAGAGAGACAGAGAAAGCCGGCGAGACAGAGACAGAGAAAGCCGGCGAGAGAGAGACAGAGAAAGCTGGCAAGAGAAACAGAGAAAGCTGGCAAGAGAGACAGAGAAAGCTGGCGAGAGAGAGACAGAGAAAGCTGGCGAGAGAGACAGAGAAAGCTGACGAGAGAGAGAGACAGAGAAAGCTGGCAAGAGAGACAGAGAAAGCTGGCGAGAGAGAAACAGAGAAAGCTGGAGAGAGAGAGACAGAGAAAGATGGCGAGAGAGAGACAGAGAAAGCTGGTGAGAGAGAGACAGAGAAAGCTGGAGAGAGAGAAAGCTGGCGAGAGAGAGGCAGAGAAAGCTGGCGAGAGAGAGAGACAGAGAAAGCTGGCGAGAGAGGCAGAGAAAGCTGGCGAGAGAGAGACAGAGAAAGCTGGCGAGAGAGAGACAGAGAAAGCTGGCGAGAGAGAGGCAGAGAAAGCAGGCGAGAGAGAGACAGAGAAAGCTGGCGAGAGAGAGACAGAGAAAGCTGGCGAGAGAGAGGCAGAGAAAGCAGGCGAGAGAGAGACAGAGAAAGCTGGCGAGAGAGAGACAGAGAAAGCTGGCGAGAGAGAGACAAAGAAAGCTGGAGAGAAAGAGACAGAGAAAGCTGGCGAGAGAGAGACAAAGAAAGCTGGCGAGAGAGAGGCAGAGAAAGCTGGCGAGAGAGAGACAGAGAAAGCTGCTGAGAGAGACAGAGAAAGCTGGCGAGAGAGAGACAGAGAAAGCTGGCGAGAGAGAGACAGAGAAAGCTGGCGAGAGAGAGACAGAGAAAGCTGGCGAGAGAGAGACAGAGAAAGCTGGCGAGAGAGAGACAGAGAAAGCTGGCGAGAGAGAGACTGAGAAAGCTGGCGAGAGAGAGACAGAGAAAGCTGGCGAGAGAGAGACAGAGAAAGCTGGCGAGAGAGAGACAGAGAAAGCTGGCGAGAGAGAGACAGAGAAAGCTGGCGAGAGAGAGACAGAGAAAGCTGGCGAGAGAGAGACAGAGAAAGCTGGCGAGAGAGAGACAGAGAAAGCTGGCGAGAGAGAGACAGAGAAAGCTGGCGAGAGAGAGACAGAGAAAGCTGGCGAGAGAGAGACAGAGAAAGCTGGCGAGAGAGAGACAGAGAAAGCTGGCGAGAGAGAGACTGAGAAAGCTGGCGAGAGAGAGAAAGAGAATGCTGGCGAGAGAGAGACAGAGAAAGCTGGCGAGAGAGAGACAGAGAAAGCTGGCGAGAGAGAGACTGAGAAAGCTGGCGAGAGAGAGAAAGAGAATGCTGGCGAGAGAGAGACAGAGAAAGCTGGCGAGAGAGAGACAGAGAAAGCTGGCGAGGGAGAGAGAGAGAAAGCTGGAGAGAGAGACAGAGAAAGC
Organism: Somniosus microcephalus; assembly: GCF_052327205.1. Classification (NCBI taxonomy): domain Eukaryota; kingdom Metazoa; phylum Chordata; class Chondrichthyes; order Squaliformes; family Somniosidae; genus Somniosus; species Somniosus microcephalus. Next base: position 18,945,878 of record NW_028225179.1, read on the forward strand.
TGGATAGAGAGACAGGGAAAGCCGGCGAGAGAGAGACAGAGAAAGCCGGCGAGGGAGAGACAGAGAAATCCGGCGAGACAGAGACAGAGAAAGCCGGCGAGAGAGAGACAGAGAAAGCTGGCGAGAGAGACAGAGAAAGCTGGCAAGAGAGACAGAGAAAGCTGGCGAGAGAGTGACAGAGAAAGCTGGCGAGAGAGACAGAGAAAGCTGGCAAGAGAGACAGAGAAAGCCGGCGAGAGAGAGACAGAGAAAGCTGGAGAGAGAGACAGAGAAAGCTGGCAAGAGAGACAGAGAAAGCTGGCAAGAGAGACAGAGAAAGCTGGCGAGAGAGAGACAGAGAAAGCTGGAGAGAGAGACAGAGAAAGCTGGCGAGAGAGACAGAGAAAGCTGGAGAGAGAGACAGAGAAAGCTGGCGAGAGAGAGACAGAGAAAGCTGGAGAGAGAGACAGAGAAAGCTGGCGAGAGAGACAGAGAAAGCTGGCGAGAGAGACAGAGAAAGCTGGAGAGAGAGACAGAGAAAGCCGGCGAGAGAGAGACAGAGAAAGCTGGAGAGAGAGACAGAGAAAGCTGGCGAGAGAGACAGAGAAAGCTGGCAAGAGAGACAGAGAAAGCTGGCGAGAGAGAGACAGAGAAAGCTGGCGAGAGAGACAGAGAAAGCTGGCAAGAGAGACAGAGAAAGCCGGCGAGAGAGAGACAGAGAAAGCTGGAGAGAGAGACAGAGAAAGCTGGCAAGAGAGACAGAGAAAGCTGGCGAGAGAGTGACAGAGAAAGCTGGCGAGAGAGAGACAGAGAAAGCTGGCGAGAGAGACAGAGAAAGCTGGCGAGAGAGAGAGACAGAGAAAGCTGGCGAGAGAGAGACAGAAAGCTGGCGAGAGAGAGACAGAGAAAGCTGGCGAGAGAGAGACAGAAAGCTGGCGAGAGAGAGAAAGAGAAAGCTGGCGAGAGAGAGACAGAGAAAGCTGGCGAGAGAGAGACAGAGAAAGCTGGCGAGAGACAGAGAATGCTGGCGAGAGAGAGAAAGAGAAAGCTGGCGAGAGAGAGACAGAAAAAGCTGGGGAGAGAGAGACAGAGAAAGCTGGCGAGAGAGAGACAGATAAAGCCGGCGAGACAGAGACAGAGAAAGCCGGCGAGAGAGAGACAGAGAAAGCTGGCAAGAGAGACAGAGAAAGCTGGCGAGAGAGTGACAGAGAAAGCTGGCGAGAGAGAGACAGAGAAAGCTGGCGAGAGAGACAGAGAAAGCTGGCGAGAGAGAGACAGAAAGCTGGCGAGAGAGAGACAGAGAAAGCTGGCGAGAGAGAGACAGAGAAAGCTGGCGAGAGAGAGACAGAGAAAGCTGGCGAGAGACAGAGAATGCTGGCGAGAGAGAGAAAGCAGTGAATGCACTAAAAGAAAAAGCCCGAAGAGCCCTATATGCAATAAAAAGAAAATTCTACAACATCCAAATCCCAATCAAAATCTGGCTCAAAATATTTGACAGCATAATCCTGCCCATTGCACTGTACGGTAGTGAAGTATGGGGCCCGCTAAATCACCAAAGCTACACTAAATGGGAAAAACATACAATAGAAGCCCTACATGCAGAATTCTGCCGAAGCATCCTTCGCACCCAAAGGAAAACGCCAACAAATGCATGCAGAGCCGAACTAGGCAGATACCCACTGATAATAAACATCCAAAAACGAGCACTAAACTTCCTAAATCACCTCAAATCTAGCTCCCCAGACACCCTTCATTTCAAAGCCTTTCAGACCCAAGAGCTAAACCCAGAAAAGAGTCCCCTGAGTCAGCTGCTACGGAAACTAAGTACTCAGCCGGACCCTGACCAGCCCCAGACCAACACAGCCGCCCAAACACCAATCCGAGTGAACCAAATCATTAAAAAATGCAAAGAAACCTACCTGGAACATTGGAACAAAATAACCGAAAGCCAAAGCAGATTAGAATGTTACCGGGCCCTAAAAAGAGAATATAAACTGGCAGACTACCTCACGACCATCAGAGACACAAAACAGAGACAGACCCTCACCAGGTACAGACTAAGCGACCACCAACTGGAAATTGAAAAAGGCAGATACAAGAAATCCTGGCAGCCTAGAGAGAATAGAATATGCGATCAATGTCTGGCTGGCGAGGTTGAAACAGAAATGCATTTCCTCCTAAAATGCGAAAAATTCAACACATCAAGAAACATATTATTCAACAAGCTAAGCCAAACAACCCCAGATTTCAAGGAATTGGATGATCTGTCAAAATTGAGATTAGTCCTAGGAGAAGGAGACAGACCATACCTTGGGGCCAAATATGTAACAACATGTCACAACCTGAGGACTGTTTAAAATTAAGACTGTTTAAAATTAATATTGAACGTACCAAATGAAGTACAAAGACTGTTTAAAATTAATATTGTTTAAAAGTAATATTGTATGTACCCAACAAATGTCAAATCGATTGACACCTACAGAATGTTGGAAAACTGTACCTTTTTGCTATGTAAGCTTTGGCAATGTGGTTCTCTGTAAACTTTCATGCCAATAAAGCATTTTAATTGGAATTGGAATTGGAATTGGAAAGAGAAAGCTGGCAAGAGAGAGACAGAGAAAGCTGGCGAGAGAGAGACAGAGAAAGCTGGCGAGAGAGAGACAGAGAAAGCTGGCGAGAGAGAGACAGAGAAAGCTGGCGAGAGAGAGAAAGAGAAAGCTGGCGAGAGAGAAACAGAGAAAGCTGGAGAGAGACAGAGAAAGCTGGCGAGAGAGAGACAAAGAAAGCTGGCGAGAGAGAGACAGAGAAAGCTGGCGAGAGAGAGACAAAGAAAGCTGGAGAGAAAGAGACAGAGAATGCTGCTGAGAGAGACAGAGAAAGCTGCTGAGAGAGACAGAGAAAGCTGGCGAGAGAGAGACAGAGAAAGCTGGCGAGAGAGAGACAGAGAAAGCTGGAGAGAGAGAGACAGAGAAAGCTGGAGAGAGAGAGACAGAGAAAGCTGGCGAGAGAGAGAGACAGAGAAAGCTGGCGAGAGAGAGACAGAGAAGGCTGGCGAGAGAGAGACAGAGAATGCTGGCGAGAGAGAGACAGAGAAAGCTGGCGAGAGAGAGACAGAGAAAGCTGTCGAGAGAGAGACAGAGAAAGCTGGCGAGGGAGAGACAGAGAAAGCTGGAGAGAGAGACAGAGAAAATAGACAGAGAGAATAGAATATGCGATCAATGTCTGGCTGGCGAGGTTGAAACAGAAATGCATTTCCTCCTAAAATGCGAAAAATTCAACACATCAAGAAACATATTATTCAACAAGCTAAGCCAAACAACCCCAGATTTCAAGGAATTGGATGATCTGTCAAAATTGAGATTAGTCCTAGGAGAAGGAGACAGACCATACCTTGGGGCTAAATATGTAACAACATGTCACAACCTGAGGACTGTTTAAAAGTAAGACTGTTTAAAATTAATATTGAACGTACCAAATGAAGTAGAAAGACTGTTTAAAATTAATATTGTTTAAAAGTAATATTGTATATACCCAACAAATGTCAAATCGATTGACACCTACAGAATGTTGGAAAACTGTACCTTTTTGCTATGTAAGCTTTGGCAATATGGTTCTCTGTAAACTTTCATGCCAATAAAGCATTTGAACTGAACTGAACTGAACTGAACTGAACTGAAAGCTGGAGAGAGAGACAGAGAAAGCTGGTGAGAGAGACAGAGAAAGCCGGCGAGAGAGAGACAGAGAAAGCCGGCGAGGGAGAGACAGAGAAAGCCGGCGAGACAGAGACAGAGAAAACCGGCGAGAGAGAGACAGAGAAAGCTGGCAAGAGAGACAGAGAAAGCTGGCGAGAGAGTGACAGAGAAAGCTGGCGAGAGAGAGACAGAGAAAGCTGGCGAGAGAGACAGAGAAAGCTGGCGAGAGAGAGAGACAGAGAAAGCTGGCGAGAGAGAGGCAGAGAAAGCTGGCGAGAGAGAAAGGCAGAGAAAGCTGGCGAAAGAGAGACAGAAAGCTGGCGAGAGAGCGACAGAGAAAGCTGGCGAGAGAGAGACAGAGAAAGCTGGCGAGAGAGAGACAGAGAAAGCTGGCGAGAGACAGAGAATGCTGGCGAGAGAGAGAAAGAGAAAGCTTGCGAGAGAGAGACAGAGAAAGCTGGCGAGAGAGAGACAGAGAAAGCTGGCGAGAGAGAGACAGAGGAAGCTGGCGAGAGAGAGACAGAGAAAGCTGGCGAGAGAGAGACAGAGAAAGCTGGAGAGAGAGAGAGAAAGCTGGCGAGAGAGAGACAGAGAAAGCCGGCGAGACAGAGACAGAGAAAGCCGGCGAGAGAGAGACAGAGAAAGCTGGCAAGAGAAACAGAGAAAGCTGGCAAGAGAGACAGAGAAAGCTGGCGAGAGAGAGACAGAGAAAGCTGGCGAGAGAGACAGAGAAAGCTGACGAGAGAGAGAGACAGAGAAAGCTGGCAAGAGAGACAGAGAAAGCTGGCGAGAGAGAAACAGAGAAAGCTGGAGAGAGAGAGACAGAGAAAGATGGCGAGAGAGAGACAGAGAAAGCTGGTGAGAGAGAGACAGAGAAAGCTGGAGAGAGAGAAAGCTGGCGAGAGAGAGGCAGAGAAAGCTGGCGAGAGAGCGAGACAGAGAAAGCTGGCGAGAGAGAGGCAGAGAAAGCAGGCGAGAGAGAGACAGAGAAAGCTGGCGAGAGAGAGACAGAGAAAGCTGGCGAGAGAGAGACAAAGAAAGCTGGAGAGAAAGAGACAGAGAATGCTGCTGAGAGAGACAGAGAAAGCTGCTGAGAGAGACAGAGAAAGCTGGCGAGAGAGAGACAGAGAAAGCTGGCGAGAGAGAGACAGAGAAAGTTGGCGAGAGACAGAGAAAGCTGGCGAGAGAGAGACAGAGAAAGCTGGCGAGAGAGAGAAAGGGAAAGCTGGCGAGAGAGAGACAGAGAAAGCTGGCGAGAGAGAGACAGAGAAAGCTGGCGAGAGAGAGACAGAGAAAGCTGGCAAGAGAGACAGAGAAAGCTGGCAAGAGAGTGACAGAGAAAGCTGGCGAGAGAGAGGCAGAGAAAGCTGGCGAGAGAGCGAGACAGAGAAAGCTGGCGAGAGAGAGGCAGAGAAAGCAGGCGAGAGAGAGACAGAGAAAGCTGGCGAGAGAGAGACAGAGAAAGCTGGCGAGAGAGAGACAAAGAAAGCTGGAGAGAAAGAGACAGCGAATGCTGCTGAGAGAGACAGAGAAAGCTGCTGAGAGAGACAGAGAAAGCTGGCGAGAGAGAGACAGAGAAAGCTGGCGAGAGAGAGACAGAGAAAGTTGGCGAGAGACAGAGAAAGCTGGCGAGAGAGAGACAGAGAAAGCTGGCGAGAGAGAGAAAGGGAAAGCTGGCGAGAGAGAGACAGAGAAAGCTGGCGAGAGAGAGACAGAGAAAGCTGGCGAGATAGAGACAGAGAAAGCTGGCAAGAGAGACAGAGAAAGGTGGCGAGAGAGAGGCAGAGAGAGCTGGCGAGAGAGACAGAGAAAGCTGGCGAGAAAGAGACAGAGAATGCTGCTGAGAGAGACAGAGAAAGCTGCTGAGAGAGACAGAGAAAGCTGGAGACAAACGCACCGATTTCTTCACCCAGAGAAGAGGCGTCCGGCAGGGCTGCAATTTGAGCCCGACCCTGTTCAACATATACATAAATGAATTAGCAGACATGCTGGAGCAAAGCGAGTCACCAGGTCTCCGTCTCCTGGATGGAGAAGTGAAATCCCTGTTCTATGCGGACGACCTGGTTCTGCTGTCTCCCACAGAACAGGGTTTACAGCAACAACTAGACCTACTCGACAAATACTGCCAAAATTGGGCTCTAACTGTAAATCTAAAGAAAACCAACATCATGATTTTTCAAAAAAGGCCCAGTTGTCAGGAAAGCAAATACCAGTTTACCCTCAGTGATACCACTATAGGACACACTATGAGCTACACCTACCTTGGTCTAACTATTACAGCATCAGGGAGCTTCAGCATAGCAGTGAATGCACAAAAAGAAAAAGCCCGAAGAGCCCTATATGCAATAAAAAGAAAATTCTACAACATCCAAATCCCAATCAAAATCTGGCTCAAAATATTTGACAGCATAATCCTGCCCTTTGCGCTGTACGGTTGTGAAGTATGGGGCCCGCTAAATCACCAAAGCTACACTAAATGGGAAAAACACACAATAGAAGCCCTACATGCAGAATTCTGCCGAAGCATCCTTCGCACCCAAAGAAAAACGCCAACAAATGCATGCAGAGCCGAACTAGGCAGATACCCACTGATAATAAACATCCAAAAACGAGCACTAAACTTCCTAAATCACCTCAAATCTAGCTCCCCAGACACACTTCATTTCAAAGCCTTTCAGACCCAAGAGCTAAACCCAGAATAGAGTCCCCTGAGTCAGCTGCAACTGAAAATAAGTTCTCAGCCGGACCCTGACCAGCCCCAGACCAACACAGCCGTCCAAACACCAATCCGAGTGAACCAAATCATTAAACAATGCAAAGAAACCTACCTGGAACATTGGAACAAAATAACCGAAAGCCAAAGCAGATTAGAATGTTACCAGGCCCTCAAAAGAGAATATAAACTGGCAGACTACCTCACGACCATCAGAGACACAAAACAGAGACAGACCCTCACCAGGTACAGACTAAGCGACCACCAACTGGAAATTGAAAAAGGCAGATACAAGAAATCCTGGCAGCCTAGAGAGAATAGAATATGCGATCAATGTCTGGCCGGCGAGGTTGAAACAGAAATGCATTTCCTCCTAAAATGCGAAAAATTCAACACATCAAGAAACATATTATTCAACAAGCTAAGCCAAACAACCCCAGATTTCAAGGAATTGGATGACCTGTCAAAATTGAGATTAGTCCTGGGAGAAGGAGACAGACCATACCTTGGGACCAAATATGTAACAACATGTCACAACCTGAGGACTGTTTAAAAGTAAGACTGTTTAAAATTAATATTGAACGTACCAAATGAAGTGGAAAGACTGTTTAAAATTAATATTGTTTAAAAGTAATATTGTATGTACCCAACAAATGTCAAATCGATTGACACCTGCAGAATGTTGGAAAACTGTACCTTTTTGCTATGTAAGCTTTGGCAATATGGTTCTCTGTAAACTTTTATGCCAATAAAGCATTTGAATTGGAATTGGAATTGGACAGGCCGGGAGAGGGAGAGAGAGACAGGCCGGGAGAGAGAGAGAGACAGGCCGGAAGAGGGAGAGAGAGACAGGCCGGGAGAGGGAGAGAGAGACAGGCCGGGAGACAACTCGATTGTGAAATAAATAAAAGCGGTAGGGAGGTAGTGCAACTCTGCCGAGCCTTAGGCCTGTACATAGTTAACGGTAGGTTCAGAGGGGACTCCTTAGGGAGACTCACATATTCCTCAACTCTTGGGTCTAGTGTGGTGGATTATACAATCACTGACCTGGACCCTTGCGATATCAACGCATTCACTGTCAGGCAGCAATCCCCCCTCTCAGACCATAACCAAATAAATGTGTACCTTAAACTTTCTGCCCAAACTACAGACACAAAAAAGGAACCCAGTAAGCTACATAAAATAAACCAGACATACAGATGGGCCCCAGACAGTGGAGATAAATTCATCGCAGCACTAAATTCACCTGATCTCACAAGTAAAATTTCAAAATTTAAAGAAAATCTATATGAGATCACCAGAGATGGTGTAAACATGGCCATAGAGGATATAAATATGATCTTCCATGAGACAGCTGTAAAAGCCGACCTCGTGAAACAGAAGAGGAAGAGTCACAAAAGACAAAATAAAAATAAGAAATGGTTTGACCACGAATGCAAAAATGCCAGAAAAGACCTGAGAAAAATATCAAACCAAAAGCATCGCCAACCAAACAATCCGGACCTACGTACTAGATACAATGAAACCCTCAAAAGATATAAACACACCATTAGGAACAAAACACAAAACTATACCCACAAAATACTAGAAGAAATTGAAAACTCCACCAATCCAAAACAATTCTGGGAAATGTGGAATAACCTGAGTACAACACAATTGCAAGCATTACCAATCCAAGATGGCGACATCTGGAGTACACATTTTGAAAACCTCTACAAAGACATCCCAATAAACGAAACAAACCCAAGTCAACATCAGGTCACAGAAAAACTCCACACATTAGAAGCAACAATCAAAGATAACCAAAACCCTCTAGACTCCCCAATCACATGGAAAGAACTGGCCACAAAAACAAAATCTCTCCACCTAAAGAAAGCCTGTGGCCCAGACAACATCAAAAATGAAATGCTCAAGTTCAGCAATATGGAGATGCAGGGTGCGGTACTCAAATTATTCAACATCATATTACGTTCAGGCTGTTTCCCGATATCTGGTGCCAAGGATTAATCTCCCCCATATATAAAAGCGGAAACAAATCAGACCCAAATAACAATGCGGCATCTGTGTCAACAGTTGTCTAGGGAAGTTATTTTGCAGTATTCTAAATAGTAGATTACTTGATTTTCTTAACAAACATAATATCCTCAGAAAAAACCAAATAGGCTTTCTTCCAAAACACCGCACCGCCGACCATTTCTATACCCTTCACACCCTCATTGGAAAACATATACACCAAACAAAAAATGGGAAAATATTCGCCTGTTTCATCAACTTCAAGAAAGCCTTTGACTCTATATGGCACGAAGGGCTCTATTATAAACTTCTTCAATGTGGAATAGGGGGCAAAGTCTATGACCTTATTAAATCAATGTATCTGAAAAACAAATGCGGGGTCAAAATTGGAGACAAACGCACCGATTTCTTCACCCAGAGAAGAGGCGTCCGGCAGGGCTGCAATTTGAGCCCGACCCTGTTCAACATATACATAAATGAATTAGCAGACATGCTGGAGCAAAGCGAGTCACCAGGTCTCCGTCTCCTGGATGGAGAAGTGAAATCCCTGTTCTATGCGGACGACCTGGTTCTGCTGTCTCCCACAGAACAGGGATTACAGCAACAACTAGACCTACTCGACAAATACTGCCAAAATTGGGCTCTAACAGTAAATCTAAAGAAAACCAACATCATGATTTTTCAAAAAAGGCCCAGATGTCAGGAAAACAAATACCAGTTTACCCTCAGTGATACCACTATAGGACACACTATGAGCTACACCTACCTTGGTCTAACTATTACAGCATCAGGGAGCTTCAGCAAAGCAGTGAATGCACTAAAAGAAAAAGCCCGAAGAGCCCTATATGCAATAAAAAGAAAATTCTACAACATCCAAATCCCAATCAAAATCTGGCTCAAAATATTTGACAGCATAATCCTGCCCATTGCACTGTACGGTAGTGAAGTATGGGGCCCACTAAATCACCAAAGCTACACTAAATGGGAAAAACATACAATAGAAGCCCTACATGCAGAATTCTGCCGAAGCATCCTTCGCACCCAAAGAAAAACGCCAACAAATGCATGCAGAGCCGAACTAGGCAGATACCCACTGATAATAAACATCCAAAAACGAGCACTAAACTTCCTAAATCACCTCAAATCTAGCTCCCCAGACACCCTTCATTTCAAAGCCTTTCAGACCCAAGAGCTAAACCCAGAAAAGAGTCCCCTGAGTCAGCTGCTACGGAAACTAAGTACTCAGCCGGACCCTGACCAGCCCCAGACCAACACAGCCGTCCAAACACCAATCCGAGTGAACCAAATCATTAAAAAATGCAAAGAAACCTACCTGGAACATTGGAACAAAATAATCGAAAGCCAAAGCAGATTAGAATGTTACCGGGCCCTAAAAAGAGAATATAAACTGGCAGACTACCTCACGACCATCAGAGACACAAAACAGAGACAGACCCTCACCAGTTACAGACTAAGCGACCACCAACTGGAAATTGGAAAAGGCAGATACAAGAAATCCTGGCAGCCTCGAGAGAAGAGAATATGCGATCAATGTCTGGCTGGCGAGGTTGAAACAGAAATGCATTTCCTCCTAAAATGCGAAAAATTCAACACATCAAGAAACATATTATTCAACAAGCTAAGCCAAACAACCCCAGATTTCAAGGAATTGGATCATCTGTCAAAATTGAGATTAGTCCTAGGAGAAGGAGACAGACCATACCTTGGGGCCAAATATGCAACAACATGTCACAGCATGAGGACTGTTTAAAATTAAGACTGTTTTAAATTAATATTTCACGTACCAAATGAAGTACAAAGACTGTTTAAAATTAATATTGTTTAAAAGTAATATTGTATGTACCCAACAAATGTCAAATCGATTGACACCTACAGAATGTTGGAAAACTGTACCTTTTTGCTATGTAAGCTTTGGCAATATGGTTCTCTGTAAACTTTCATGCCAATAACGCATTTGAATTGGAATTGAATTGAGAGACAGGCCGGGAGAGAGAGAGAGAGGCAGGCCGGGAGAGGGAGAGAGAGACAGGCCGGGAGAGGGAGAGAGAGACAGGCCGGGAGAGGGAGACAGAGACAGACCGGTAGAGGGAGAGAGAGACAGGCCGGGAGAGGGAGAGAGAGACAGGCCGGGAGAGGTAGAGAGAGACAGGCCGGGAGAGGGAGAGAGAGACAGGCCGGGAGAGGTAGAGAGAGACAGGCCGGGAGAGGGAGAGAGAGACAGGGCGGGAGAGAGAGAGAGACCCGAGCCCTTTAGATGTCACACCAGCCATCGCAAATCGGAACAACCTTGATCGTGAAATAAATAAAAGCGGTAGGGAGGTAGTGCAACTCTGCCGAGCCTTAGGCCTGTACATAGTTAATGGTAGGTTCAGAGGGGACTCCCTAGGGAGACTCACATACTCCTCAACTCTTGGGTCTAGTGTGGTGGACTATACAATCACTGACCTGGACCCCTGCGATATCAACGCATTCACTGTCAGGCAGCAATCCCCCCTCTCAGACCATAACCAAATAAATGTGTACCTTAAACTTTCTGCCCAAACTACAGACACAAAAAAGGAACACAGTAAGCTACATAAAATAAACCAGACATACAGATGGGCCCCAGACAGTGGAGATAAATTCATCACAGCACTAAATTCACCTGATCTCACAAGTAAAATTTCAAAATTTAAAAAAAATCTATATGAGATCACCAGAGATGGTGTAAACACGGCCATAGAGGATATAAACATGATCTTCCATGAGGCAGCTGTAAAAGCCGACCTCGTGAAACAGAAGAGGAAGCATCAAAAAAGACAAAATAAAAATATGAAATGGTTTGACCACGAATGCAAAAATGCCAGAAAAGACCTGAGAAAAATATCAAACCAAAAGCATCGGCAACCAAACAATCCGGACCTACGTACTAGATACAATGAAACCCTCAAAAGATATAAACACACCATTAGGAACAAAACACAAAACTATACCCACAAAATACTCGAAGAAATTGAAAACTCCACCAATCCAAAACAATTCTGGGAAATGTGGAATAACCTGAGTACAACACAATTGCAAGCATTACCAATCCAAGATGGCGACATCTGGAGAACACATTTTGAAAACCTCTACAAAGACATCCCAAAAAACAAAACAAACCCAAGTCAACATCAGGTCACAGAAAAACTCCACACATTAGAAGCAACAATTAAAGACAACCAAAACCCTCTAGACTCCCCAATCACATGGAAAGAACTGGCCACAAAAACAAAATCTCTCCACCTAAAGAAAGCCTGTGGCCCAGACAACATCAAAAATGAAATGCTAAAGTTCAGTAATATGGAGATGCAGGGTGCGATACTCAAACTATTCAACATCATATTACGCTCAGGCTGTTTTCCCGATATCTGGTGCCAAGGACTAATCTCCCCCATATATAAAAGTGGAAACAAATCAGACCCAAATAACTACCGCGGCATCTGTGTCAACAGTTGTCTAGGGAAGTTATTCTGCAGTATTCTAAATAGTAGATTACTTGATTTTCTTAACAAACATAATATCCTCAGAAAAAACCAAATAGGCTTTCTTCCAAAACACCGCACCGCCGACCATATCTATACCCTTCACACCCTCATCGAAAAACATAAACACCAAACAAAAAATGGGAAAATATTCGCCTGTTTCATCGACTTCAAGAAAGCCTTTGACTCTATATGGCACGAAGGGCTCTATTATAAACTTCTTCAGTGTGGAATAGGGGGCAAAGTCTATGACCTTATTAAATCAATGTATCTGAAAAACAAATGCGGGGTCAAAATTGGAGACAAACGCACCGATTTCTTCACCCAGAGAAGAGGCGTCCGGCAGGGCTGCAATTTGAGCCCGACCCTGTTCAACATATACATAAATGAATTAGCAGACATGCTGGAGCAAAGCGAGTCACCAGGTCTCCGTCTCCTAGATGGAGAAGTGAAGTCCCTGTTCTATGCGGACGACCTGGTTCTGCTGTCTCCCACAGAACAGGGATTACAGCAACAACTAGGCCTACTCGACAAATACTGCCAAAATTGGGCTCTAACAGTAAATCTAAAGAAAACCAACATCATGATTTTTCAGAAAAGACCCAGATGTCAGGAAAACAAATACCAGTTTACCCTAAGTGATACCACTATAGGACACACTATGAGCTACACCTACCTTGGTCTAACTATTACAGCATCAGGGAGCTTCAGCATAGCAGTGAATGCACTAAAAGAAAAAGCCCGAAGAGCACTATATGCAATAAAAAGAAAATTCTACAACATCCAAATCCCAATCAAAATCTGGCTCAAAATTTTTGACAGCATAATCCTGCCCATTGCACTGTACGGTAGTGAAGTATGGGGCCCGCTAAATCACCAAAGCTACACTAAATGGGAAAAACACACAATAGAAACCCTACATGCAGAATTCTGCCGAAGCATCCTTCGCACCCAAAGAAAAACGCCAACAAATGCATGCAGAGCCGAACTAGGCAGATACCCACTGATAATAAACATCCAAAAACGAGCACTAAACTTCCTAAATCACCTCAAATCTAGCTCCCCAGACACCCTTCATTTCAAAGCCTTTCAGACCCAAGAGCTAAACCCAGAAAAGAGTCCCCTGAGTCAGCTGCTACTGAAACTAAGTACTCAGCCGGACCCTGACCAGCCCCAGACCAACACAGCCGTCCAAACACCAATCCGAGTGAACCAAATCATTAAAAAATGCAAAGAAACCTACCTGGAACATTGGAACAAAATAACCGAAAGCCAAAGCAGATTAGAATGTTACCGGGCCCTAAAAAGAGAATATAAACTGGCAGACTACCTCACGACCATCAGAGACACAAAACAGAGACAGACCCTCACCAGGTACAGACTAAGCGACCACCAACTGGAAATTGAAAAAGGCAGATACAAGAAATCCTGGCAGCCTAGAGAGAATAGAATATGCGATCAATGTCTGGCTGGCGAGGTTGAAACAGAAATGCATTTCCTCCTAAAATGCGAAAAATTCAACACATCAAGAAACATATTATTCAACAAGCTAAGCCAAACAACCCCAGATTTCAAGGAATTGGATGATCTGTCAAAATTGAGATTAGTCCTAGGAGAAGGAGACAGACCATACCTTGGGGCTAAATATGTAACAACATGTCACAACCTGAGGACTGTTTAAAAGTAAGACTGTTTAAAATTAATATTGAACGTACCAAATGAAGTAGAAAGACTGTTTAAAATTAATATTGTTTAAAAGTAATATTGTATATACCCAACAAATGTCAAATCGATTGACACCTACAGAATGTTGGAAAACTGTACCTTTTTGCTATGTAAGCTTTGGCAATATGGTTCTCTGTAAACTTTCATGCCAATAAAGCATTTGAACTGAACTGAACTGAACTGAACTGAGAGAGACAGGCTGGGAGAGAGAGAGAGAGACAGGCCGGGAGAGAGAGAGAGAGACAGGCCGGGAGAGGGAGAGAGAGACAGGGCGGGAGAGGGAGAGAGAGAGACAGGCCGGGAGAGAGAGAGAGAGACAGGCCGGGAGAGGGAGAGAGAGAGACAGGCCGGGAGAGGGAGAGAGAGAGACAGGCCGGGAGAGGGAGAGAGAGAGACAGGCCGGGAGAGAGAGAGAGAGGCAGGCCGGGAGAGGGAGAGAGAGACAGGCCGGGAGAGGGAGAGAGAGACAGGCCGGGAGAGGGAGAGAGAGACAGGCCGGGAGAGGGAGAGAGAGACAGGCCGGGAGAGGGAGAGAGAGACAGGCTGGGAGAGGTAGAGAGAGACAGGCCGGGAGAGGGAGAGAGAGACAGGCCGGGAGAGAGAGACAGGCCGGGAGAGGGAGAGAGAGGCAGGCCAGGAGAGGTAGAGAGAGACAGGCCGGGAGAGGGAGAGAGAGACAGGCCGGGAGAGGGAGAGAGAGACAGGCCGGGAGAGAGAGAGAGACAGGCCGGGAGAGAGAGAGAGAGACAGGCCGGTAGAGAGAGAGTGAGACAGGCCGGGAGAGGGAGAGAGAGACAGGCCGGGAGAGGGAGAGAGAGAGACAGGCCGGGAGAGGGAGAGAGATACAGACCGGGAGAGGGAGAGAGAGACAGGCCGGGAGAGGGAGAGAGAGACAGGCCAGGAGAGGGAGAGAGAGACAGGCCGGGAGAGGGAGAGAGAGACAGGCTGGGAGAGGGAGAGAGACAGGCCGGGAGAGGGAAAGAGAGAGACAGGCCGTGAGAGGGAGAGAGAGACAGGCCGGGAGAGAGAGAGAGAGACAGGCTGGGAGAGGGAGAGAGAGAGACAGGCCGGGAGAGGGAGAGAGAGACAGGCCGGGAGAGAGAGAGAGAGAGAGACAGGCCGGGAGAGAGAGAGAGAGACAGGCCGGGAGAGGGAGAGAGAGACAGGCCGGGAGAGGGAGAGAGAGAGACAGGCCGGGAGAGAGAGAGAGAGAGAGGCAGGCCGGGAGAGAGAGAGAGAGACAGGCCGGCAGAGGGAGAGAGAGACAGGCCGGGAGAGGGAGAGAGAGACAGGCCGGGAGAGGGAGAGAGAGACAGGCCAGGAGAGGGAGAGAGAGACAGGCCGGGAGAGGGAGAGAGAGACAGGCCGGGAGAGGGAGAGGGAGCGAACCGGGCAGTAAATAACCTAAACAATATTTTTGCTAATTTGGCTACAAGTGCAAACTTGAAAGCTCGCAAGAACAAACCCAAAACAAAAAACTATGAAAAATGGTTTGACCCAGTTTGCCATAACATGAGGAAAAAACTTAGATAAATATCAAACCAAAAACACAGACATCCAGAAAACGAGGAATTACGCCTTACTTATTGTCAGACACTAACACAATACAGGAACACACTCAGAACCAAAAAAGAGCAATATATTAAGAATACACTCAGCTCCATGGAGGAATCCATTGATTCCAATTGTTTCTGGGACAACTTGAATACACTACACAAAAAACAACACGACAAATTGGCCATTCAAAATGGGGACACATGGGTAAACCACTTTGAAAAATTATACCAGACAAACGCACTAAGACCAGAGCAACACCAAATATGCAAAAAACTGGAAAAGCTAGAAATGGCCATAAAAGATAACCAAAACCCGCTAGACTCCATAATAACAGAAAAAGAACTTTTTGAAAAACTCAAGGACCTGCGACCAGGAAAAGCTTGCGGGACAGACGGCATACTAAACGAGATGATTAAACACACAGACGACAAAATGAAACTGGCTATCCTAAAACTTTTCAACTTGGTTCTGAGTGTCGGTTATTTCCCTGATATCTGGAACAAAGGACTCATAACGCCCATATACAAAAGTGGGGACAAAATCGACCCAAACAACTATTGAGGCATCTGTGTAAACAGTAACCTGGGGAAGGTATTCTGTAGTATCATAAACAAAAGACTTATAAACTTCCTTGAGGAGCACAATGTCTTGAGTAAAAGCCAAATTGGATTCCTGCCAAACTATAGAACATCAGATCATATCTTCACCCTACAGACCCTAATTGACAAACACGTTCACCATAACAAAAGCAAAATCTACGCATGCTTTATAGATTTCCAGAAGGCTTTCGACTCCATCTGGCATGACGGTTTATTCCTGAAACTTATCGAAAGCGGGGTAGGAGGAAAAACATATGATGTAATTAAATCAATGTATACAAACAACAAATGTGCAGTTAAGATTGGAGACAAACAAACAAAATACTTCCCACAGAGGCGGGGGGTGACGCAGGGCTCGCCAATCTCACCGACACTCTTTAATATTTACATAAATGAATTGGCAAAACTACTTGAACAATCCACAGCACCCGGCCTCACCCTATATGAATCCAAGGTTAAATTCCTCCTTGGGCAGCACGGTGGCATAGTGGTTAGCACTGTTGCCTCACTGCGCCAGGGACCCAGGTTCGAATCCGGCCTCGGGCGTCTGTCTGTGTGGAGTTTGAACATTCTCCCCGTGTTTGCGTGGGTTTCCTCCGGGTGCTCCGGTTTCCTCCCACAGTCCAAAGATGTGCGGGTTAGATTGATTGGCTATGATAAATTGACCCTTAGTGTTAGGGGGATTAAATACGTGGGGTTACGGGGATAGGGTGGGATATGTGTTGGTGATGAGGATCGGGTGGGATATGTCTCGGTGCAGGCTCGATGGGCCGAAATGGCCTCTATCTGCACTGTGGGGTTTCTGTGATTCTGTGATTCTATGCAGACGACCTGGTTCTGCTGTCACCAACTAAGGAGGGTCTACAGCAGAACCTGGACCTGCTGGAGTTGTACTGCCAGACTTGGGCCCTGACAATAAATCGCCAAAAAACCAAAGTCCTTGTGTTCCAGCAAAGATCCAAACATCAGGGACCCAAAACAAATTTCACACTAGGAACAACCAAAATTGAACAAACCACTAACTACACATACTTGGGCTTAAAAATCAGTTCTACGGGAAACTTCAAACTGGCTGTGAATGAACTGAAAGAGAAAGCAAAAAGGGCTTTCTATGCCATCAAAAAATCAATCCAAATAGAAATCCCAATTAGCATTTGGCTCAAAATTTTCAAATCAGTAATTGAACCAATTGCACTGTATGGCAGTGAGGTATGGGGACCGCTAACACAACAAGAATTTGCAAAATGGGACAAACACCCAATTGAGATCCTACATGCAGAATTCTGTAAAAGTATCCTCCGGACTCAAAGGAAAACAGTAAACAATGCATGCAGGGCGGAACTAGGCCAATATCCATTAATAATCACTATCCAAAAAAGAGCCACCAAATTTTGGAATCACCTACAAATGAGCAACCCCCAATGCTATCACTACGACGCCATGAAATGCCAAGAGCTGACCATAAAGAAGAATACCCTCAGTCAACTAGTCCTGGGACTCAGTGAAGTAACTACTAACAATACTAACAATAACCAGCCCCAGGACAGTGACAGGGTAACACAAAGAATTCGACCCAACACAATCGTCGCTAAGCAAAAGGAAACATATCTGACATATTGGGCAGAAACAACAAAAACCCAAAGCAAACTCAATTGCTACTTGGCCCTAAACAGACAATACAACATAGCTGATTACCTGACCATGGTAAAGGATAACAAACTGAGAAGAACCTTGACAAGGTACAGACTTAGCGAACATAGCCTAGCGATCGAAAAAGGCAGACACAGGCAGACCAGGCTGCCAAGAGAAGACAGGATATGCTCTCACTGCAGTCAGGGAGTAGTGGAGACAGAGATGCACTTCCTCACAGCCTGTGGAAAATATCAGGGCATCAGGGAGAATTTCTACCAAAAATTCTCACAAATATGCCCTGAATTCAGAAATCTGAATGACAACCAAAAACTCCCATACCTACTGGGGGAGGAGAGAAGCTGTGTAACACTGGCGGCACACTATGTTACAGCTTGCCATGAACAGAGGGACAACCAGTAAACTTAGAAAAGAGTATATATAAATAATGCGAATGTATATTTATACACTCAGGGATATATCTGTTTCTACACTGTATGAATAGAACTGCGTTTATGTGTTCAACCATAAATGTATTTTGATGCTTTGGCAACATAAGATGTACCTTATCATGCCAATAAAGCGATTTGAATTGAATTGAATTGAATTGAATTGAGAGGGAGAGAGAGACAGGCCGGGAGAGGGAGAGAGAGACAGGCTGGGAGAGGGAGAGAGAGACAGGGCGGGAGAGGGAGAGAGAGACAGGCCGGGAGAGGGAGAGAGAGACAGGCCGGGAGAGGGAGAGAGAGACAGGCCGGGAGAGGGAGAGAGAGACAGGCCGGGACAGGGAGAGAGACAGGCCGGGAGAGGGAGAGAGAGACAGGCCGGGAGAGGGAGAGAGAGACAGGCCGGGAGAGAGAGAGAGAGAGAGACAGGCCGGGAGAGGGAGAGAGAGACAGGCCGGGAGAGGGAGAGAGAGACTGGCCGGGAGAGGGAGAGAGAGACAGGCCGGGAGAGGGAGAGAGGCAGGCCGGGAGAGGGAGAGAGAAACAGGCCGGAAGAGGGAGAGAGACAGGCTGGGAGAGGGAGAGAGAGACAGGCCGGGAGAGGGAGAGAGAGACAGGCCGGGAGAGAGAGAGAGAGACAGGCCGGGAGAGGGAGAGAGAGACAGGCCGGGAGAGGGAGAGAGAGACAGGCCGGGAGAGGGAGAGAGAGACAGGCCAGGAGAGGGAGCGAGAGACAGGCCGGGAGAGGGAGAGAGATACAGGCCGGGAGAGGGAGAGAGAGAGACAGGCCGGGAGAGGGAGAGAAAGACAGGCCGGGAGAGAGAGAGAGAGAGACAGGCCGGGAGAGGGAGAGAGAGAGACAGGCCGGGAGAGGGAGAGAGAGAGACAGGCCGGGAGAGGGAGAGAGAGACAGGCCGGGAGAGGGAGAGACAGGCCGAGAGAGGGAGAGAGAGACAGGCCGGGAGAGGGAGAGAGAGACAGGCCGGGAGAGGGAGAGAGAGAGACAGGGCAGGAGAGGGAGAGAGACAGGCCGGGAGAGGGAGAGAGAGAGACAGGCCGGGAGAGAGAGAGAGAGACAGGCCGGGAGAGACAGAGAGAGAGACAGGCCGGGAGAGGGAGAGAGAGACAGGCCAGGAGAAGGAGAGAGAGACAGGCTGGGAGAGGGAGAGAGAGAGACAGGCCGGGAGAGGGAGAGAGAGACAGGCCGGGAGAGGGAGAGAGAGACAGGCCGGGAGAGGGTGAGAGAGACAGGCCGGGAGAGGGAGAGAGAGAAAGGCTGGGAGAGGGAGAGAGAGACAGGCCGGGAGAGGGAGAGAGAGACAGGCTGGGAGAGGGAGAGAGAGAGAGACAGGCCGGGAGAGGGAGAGAGAGAGACAGGCCGGGAGAGGGAGAGAGAGACAGGCCGGGAGAGGGAGAGAGAGACAGGCCGGGAGAGGGAGAGAGAGACAGGCCGGGAGAGGGAGAGAGAGACAGGCCGGGAGAGGGAGAGAGAGACAGGCCGGGAGAAAGAGAGAGAGAGACAGGCCGGGAGAGGGAGAGAGAGACAGGCTGGGAGAGGGAGAGAGATACAGGCCGGGAGAGAGACAGGCCGGGAGAGGGAGAGAGAGAAAGGCCGGGAGAGGTTGAGAGAGACAGGCTGGGAGAGGGACAGAGAGACAGGCCGGGAGAGAGAGAGAGAGACAGGCCGGGAGAGGGAGAGAGAGAGACAGGCCGGGAGAGGGAGAGAGAGTCAGGCCGGGAGATGGAGAGAGAGAGACAGGCCGGGAGAGGGAGAGAGAGACAGGCCGGGAGAGGGAGAGAGAGACAGGCCGGGAGAGGGAGAGAGAGACAGGCCGGGAGAGGGAGAGAGAGAGAGAGACAGGCCGGGAGAGGGAGAGAGAGAGAGGGAGAAGCCCTACATGCAGAATTCTGCCGAAGCATCCTTCGCACCCAAAGAAAAACGCCAACAAATGCATGCAGAGCCGAACTAGGCAGATACCCACTGATAATAAACATCCAAAAACGAGCACTAAACTTCCTAAATCACCTCAAATCTAGCTCCCCAGACACCCTTCATTTCAAAGCCTTTCAGACCCAAGAGCTAAACCCAGAAAAGAGTCCCCTGAGTCAGCTGCTACGGAAACTAAGTACTCAGCCGGACCCTGACCAGCCCCAGACCAACACAGCCGTCCAAACACCAATCCGAGTGAACCAAATCATTAAAAAATGCAAAGAAACCTACCTGGAACATTGGAACAAAATAACCGAAAGCCAAAGCAGATTAGAATGTTACCGGGTCCTAAAAAGAGAATATAAACTGGCAGACTACCTCACGACCATCAGAGACACAAAACAGAGACAGACCCTCACCAGGTACAGACTAAGCGACCACCAACTGGAAATTGAAAAAGGCAGATACAAGAAATCCTGGCAGCCTAGAGAGAATAGAATATGCGATCAATGTCTGGCTGGCGATGTTGAAACAGAAATGCATTTCCTCCTAAAATGCGAAAAATTCAACACATCAAGAAACATATTATTCAACAAGCTAAGCCAAACAACCCCAGATTTCAAGGAATTGGATGATCTGTCAAAATTGAGATTAGTCCTAGGAGAAGGAGACAGACCATACCTTGGGGCCAAATATGTAACAACATGTCACAACCTGAGGACTGTTTAAAATTAAGACTGTTTAAAATTAATATTGAACGTACCAAATGAAGTACAAAGACTGTTTAAAATTAATATTGTTTAAAAGTAATATTGTATGTACCCAACAAATGTCAAATCGATTGACACCTACAGAATGTTGGAAAACTGTACCTTTTTGCTATGTAAGCTTTGGCAATATGGTTCTCTGTAAACTTTCATGCCAATAAAGCATTTTAATTGGAATTGGAATTGGAATTGGAATTGGA
Organism: Somniosus microcephalus; assembly: GCF_052327205.1. Classification (NCBI taxonomy): domain Eukaryota; kingdom Metazoa; phylum Chordata; class Chondrichthyes; order Squaliformes; family Somniosidae; genus Somniosus; species Somniosus microcephalus. The sequence continues at coordinate 18,966,652 of NW_028225179.1, forward strand.
CAGGCCGGGAGATGGAGAGAGAGAGACAGGCCGGGAGAGGGAGAGAGGGACAGGCCGGGAGAGAGAGAGAGAGACAGGCCGGGAGAGGGAGAGAGAGACAGGCCGGGAGAGGGAGAGAGAGACAGGCCGGGAGAGGGAGAGAGAGACAGGCTGGGAGAGGGAGAGAGAGACAGGCCGGGAGAGGGAGAGAGAGACAGGCTGGGAGAGGGAGAGAGAGACAGGCCGGGAGAGGGAGAGAGAGACAGGCCGGGAGAGAGGGAGGGAGAGACAGGCCGGGAGAGGGAGAGAGAGACAGGCCGGGAGAGGGAGAGAGAGAAACAGGCCGGGAGAGGGAGAGAGAGACAGGCCGGGAGAGGGAGAGAGATACAGGCCGGGAGAGAGACAGGCCAGGAGAGGGAGAGAGAGACAGGCCGGGAGAGGTTGAGAGAGACAGGCTGGGAGAGGGACAGAGAGACAGGCCGGGAGAGAGAGAGAGAGACAGGCCGGGAGAGGGAGAGAGAGAGACAGGCCGGGAGAGGGAGTTAGAGTCAGGCCGGGAGATGGAGAGAGAGAGACAGGCCGGGAGAGGGAGAGAGAGAGAGGCCGGGAGAGGGAGAGAGAGACAGGCCGGGAGATGGAGAGAGAGAGACAGGCCGGGAGAGGGAGAGAGGGACAGGCCGGGAGAGAGAGAGAGAGACAGGCCGGGAGAGGGAGAGAGAGACAGGCCGGGAGAGGGAGAGAGAGACAGGCCGGGAGAGGGAGAGAGAGACAGGCCGGGAGAGGGAGAGAGAGACAGGCCGGGAGAGAGAGAGAGAGACAGGCCGGGAGAGGGAGAGAGAGAGACAGGCCGGGAGAGGGAGAGAGAGACAGGCTGGGAGAGGGAGAGAGAGACAGGCCGGGAGAGGGAGAGAGAGACAGGCTGGGAGAGGGAGAGAGAGACAGGCCGGGAGAGAGGGAGGGAGAGACAGGCCGGGAGAGGGAGAGAGAGACAGGCCGGGAGAGGGAGAGAGAGAAACAGGCCGGGAGAGGGAGAGAGAGACAGGCCGGGAGAGAGAGAGAGAGACAGGCCGGGAGAGGGAGAGAGAGATAAGCCGGGAGAGAGAGAGAGAGAGACAGGCCGGGAGAGGGAGAGAGAGAGATAGGCCGGGAGAGGGAGAGAGAGAGACAGGCCGGGAGAGAGAGACAGGCTGGGAGAGAGAGAGAGAGACAGGCCGGGAGAGGGAGAGACAGGCCGGGAGAGGGAGAGAGATAGACAGGCCGGGAGAGGGAGAGAGAGAGACAGGCCGGGAGAGGGAGAGAGAGACAGGCCGGGAGAGGGAGAGGGAGACAGGCCGGGAGAGAGAGAGACAGGCCGGGAGAGGGAGAGAGAGACAGGCCGGGAGAGGTGAGAATATCATTTCGAGAAACAGAAACCAGAAACTGTAGAAACAGCAGAGAAGTAAAAAGGGCTGGCCTGATACCTGATCTTTAATTGTTAACGAGGCTGGCACCCATGCTGTTACCCCTTGCTGATAGGAACAATGTAGCAGAAACTGTTTAGACTTTAGTGATTGCAAACGCATTACCATAATGTTGAGGTGATCATAACACATTCCCAGTATGTATACTTAGCTGTAACCCATTCAGTAAAATCTGACTTCTTTATTTGAAACTGCCAGACCAGGAAATCCAATTAAAATGTATACATGCACAGCTCCTGATTGGTGCAGAATGTACGAGGTGTTAATGCTCTCTCAAAAGCAGGGATAAAAATGTAGCACGCTGTATGAGAAATTGCTTGCTCTGTTGGGTTCGTTAGACTCTTGCAGGAGTTGGTGCCGACATTTCAGAGTAAGACTCCGCGGGTAATAAATCATTTGAATTCTCCAGTTGCATTCGACTCAGTGATTACTGAACCAGACTGAGGGTAAAAGAATCCGTTCTATCATTTGGTGTCAGAAGTGGGATCTCAACGGACAGTCACCGAGAGTTCGCGAACTTGGAGCTGAATCGTCTCGGACGTGGAGGGAGGAAATGGGCCCCCGATGTAAGTAGTTTCTTGTACTGCCTCGGTTTTCCTCTGATTCCGCCAGTCTGACGACGAGTCGGCCAATCGCTAACTCCCGTGTGGTGTCACGCCGAGATCCGGTTCAGTCTGGCGAATACTGGATGGGATAGGTGATTTGGTCAGTGATCGGATATCACTGAGGGTCAGTGATCGGATATCACTGAGGGTCAGTGATCGGATATCACTGAGGGTCAGTGATTGGATATCACTGAGGGTCAGTAATCGGATATCACTGAGGGTCAGTATACGTACTGAGGGAACAACTAGGAACTGTGTGAACTTAGTAATAATACTTGTGTCAGGTAAGGTGTAGACCTTGTAACTCACTTGGCCCACCTAGGCTCTGAACAAGTTTAAAACGTGACTGTGTAAAGTTCACAAGGGGAGTAAGATGGGCAACTGTTTAGATACCATGACTGAATCGGGTAGCGCCTTACAGACCCTTTGTGAACAACATCCTGACAAAGCGAAGCAACTCAGACAGTTGTCAGGAGGATTAAATATGAAATTAGGAAGTGATCAATGGCCACTAGGAGGAACTAAGAATCTAGATGCCGCTAAAAAGGCTCAAGAACTAATTTGGAAAAGTAACAGGGGCACCACTGCCAAAGAACTAATTGCCCTATGGAGACAGTACTGTCAGGAACTGAAAGAAACTTCCTTGTTAGCAAGTTGGCAGGATAATGCCTTAAAATTAGGAATAGCACTTACAGGGGGAGGGGTAGTCAAATCAGTAGAGGTATTGAAAAAGGAATGTGCTCATGAGAAACGCTTAAAACAAAAGTCTGAAAAGACCATGAGCGAGCCTGGAAAGGCTGATAAGAGTGGATTACGTAATCCAATGGTTGGCCTTGCCTTGACAGAGGGAGATGGTGATGATGATTTGGACGAATGGAATCACAGGGCTCGTGTTGTTCCCCGCGCTCCCCCCCGCCGTACGTTAACATTTATCCCCCGGTGGCACCACCCGTACCAACTGCACAAACCCCCGCGCCGACACCTCAAGTATCTGCCAGTGTCGTTTCCCCGCCGCCGTCAGTCACGGTTCAGATGAACAGTCCCCCGCCAGTCCAGATGGGAAACCAACCACCGGGTCCCCAGTATACTGACCCCGTAGCTTTCCGTACCCGACACAACGGAAGGAGAATCCCACTTCCCCCACCTTTAGATAGTCCAGTAGGGAAGCGCAGATGAAGAAGAAAGAGACAGATGGTGCTGAGTAAGAAGTCAAACAGTCAGGAACAGAGTTCCCTAGAGGCTCCAGACTATAGTGATACTGATGAGGGAGATTCGGGAGACGACTGGTCATCCCTGGAATAAGAATCTGATACCGAGAGACCCACCAGACATAAACCGACACCCCGGCAGTTGCCGGTGAGACAAATGCCTAACCCTACATTTAACGCAAATATTCCAGTGGCCACCGATAACCCCCGGACCATAGGTATCTTCTACCCCTGGAAACCTAACGAGATAATGGCTATCTTAACCGGGATGCCAGATAGGAAGAAATCCCCTACCTTGTTTGTAGATTTCCTCCGGACTACTATACTCGTCTATAATGCTGAATCGAGAGACTTATGGGCGTTAGTACAGCAGATCTTGAATCCCGCCGAACATGCAAGGTTTTTGGTTAACCTAGGCTTTGAGGACCATGCCACATTAGAGGCTCAAAAAGCACAGAGTGCTGCTCGTGAACGCGCCATACTCACTGCTTTAACCACCACCCTGCAGAAACCCATTGATATATCCAAGGTGTTGGATACTAAACCACGAAAGGGCGAGGGAGCAGAGGAATTTCTAGAGAGATTCTCTGAGGTGTATCGGAGTCAGTCAGGAGATGCTAATTACCAGAATGGAGCAAACTCGCCGCAATACTGTGCTATCCTGATAAATTGTCTACCAACCTCGGTGTCTGAAGCAATTAAGACTAACAATATGGACTGGTCAGAGAATAGTCCCAGCCAGATGGCCAGGGCAGTGGAATATTATTGGAAAGAAAATAAGAGCCAGGAGAGTCAGCCCCAGTTCAAAGTCAAGACTGAGTATGTGATGAAAAAGGAAGAGCCAAAGCCCACCCAAGATGTAATGGGATTTCAGATGGAACCCCAGCAATGTGTCCCAGGGTGGGTTGATGGACAGGGGTACAGATATATCAGCCACCCCAACGGACCGACCGCCCCTACGAAATGAGTTCATAAAACACCAATTCGTGATCACAAATGGGCTGGATTGCAATCTCATGGCCAGAGACCTGTTATGCGCATTTCAATTAAGAAGCATTGTACTACTATCAACCAGCATGTTTTCTCACAGAACCACCCCTCGAACAAACAGACCCAGGACATGATTGTCTATTTTTAATCAAGATACCTCCGTCAGGGAGTATCTATCTGATGCCCCAATGCAGAGTCCTGACACAACCATGTATGTAGATGGAAGTGCGTCCGTCAGTCCCCTTGGGAAAAGACTTTCTGGATATGCAATCATAAATCAGACGGTAACACTTTGGAGTCTGCTGCCTTTGAGTTTCCGTTTTCCACCCAACAAGCAGAACTGTTCGTATTAATACGAGCTTGTATCTTAGGGAAGGACTTAAAGGTTAATGTTTATACAGACTCAAGATATGCCTTCGGAGTGGTTCATGATTTCGGACAATTATGGAAAAACAGAGGGTTCCTAACCTCTGCAGGAACACAGATACCCCATCAGAAATTAGTATCTGATTTGCTACAAGCCCTCATGCTACCAAAACAGATCTCCATGATAAAGTGCTCTGCACACACAGCAGGACAAACCCCAGTAGATATAGGGAATAGATGCGCTGACCAGGGAGCTAGGGAAGCGTCCCAGGAACAACGAGTGGTTGTGACTAGAATGATGAGCCAGACTAAAAGCTCAAATAAAAGCAAGTCTCCCTCGGAAAAGCCAATGCCAACCATCCAAGACGTCAATAAGTTACAGGAGGACGCTCCTGACCGTGATAAGGGACTGTGGAAACAGCTCGGTTGTACATATGATTGTGTGTCTAAATTATGGGTCACCTCCGCCGAGCAAACTTGTATGTCAGATGAGCTAGCATTATGGGTTATTGAATGTATACACTTTGCATCTCATTGTGGTGCCAGAGCAACTAGTGACACGTTATTAGCTACATGGTGGCATCCTAGATTACAAGCTCTGGCTCAAGGTATTAGCAGTCGTTGCCTCATTTGTCAGCAGCATAACCCGGGAAAAGGCATACATTGTGAAACGGGTAGGACGCCGTTACCCACGGGTCCCTTTGAGACCCTCCAGATGGACTACATTGAATTAGAAAGGTGTCAGTGTTATGGTTATTGTTGATGTATTTAGTAAGTGGATTGAGGCCTACCCGACTACGGATAACAAAGCCTCCACTGTTGTAAAAGTTTTAATGAGAGAAATTATACCAAGGTAGGGAATTCCAAACCGATTAAGTTCAGACAACGGCCCTCACTTCGTGGGTCTGGTAAACAAGGAGTTCTGCACTCAAATGGGCATCCAACAGCAGCTACATTGTGCCTACAGGCCACAGGCCACCGGACTGGTCGAGCGGGCTAATCAGACCTTGAAAAATAAACTTGCCAAATTACAGGCCGAGACGGGAACTACATTGCTCAAACTACTCCCCATGGCCTTGTTCCAAATACGCACTACCCTGGCTGGTGCAGCAAGATTAAGCCCTGCTGAAATCATATATGGCAGACCTCTCAAAACCCCGTGGAACCAGGAAGTCCCAAAGACTGTCCACTTTCACCACATGACGGCAGAAATGACTAACTATATTTTGTCGTTAACCAGGGCATTGAAAAGTTTGCACTCCCGGGTATGCGCTGCTTACATTGACCTCCCTCCTATAGTCAGTCCGTCCCAGGTCGAGCCCGGAGTGTATGTATTAATCAAGAATTGGACGCGAAAAGGATTGGAACCTCGTTGGGAAGGACCCTATCAAGTCCTACTCACCACCCCAGCTGCTGCCAAAGTAGAGGGAAAGAGTGCTTGGGTTCACCTCCACCACTGTAAAATTGTCAGTAATGCTATGCCTGCAACTTAAAGAATGCTAACCTCTCTTGCTCCCAAGAAATCTCTCCCTAAACAGATGTACCGCGCCGACCAGCCATGCAGACGTCGCTGTGGATCCTCTCTATCAGTGTCCTGATCACCCTTGGAATAACTCAACAGCCCAGAAGGAGAACATGCCGGCGGAACCAACCCAAGCGGGTACACCACCGATGCCATGGAGACGTGCTTCGGTGCAATGATGATAACCCAGGCGGGTTCGGGAAATGGAACGTGATCAACTGGGACACCTACATTGGGCTTATTAGACAGCCCCACCGCTCGCTAATGCTGAGATACATACACAGAGGAACATTGCCATGCCATTGGACCAAGTGTAAATTTGATTACTTCTGTCAACGCCAGGTGACCAAGTCTGTTACTGTAGGACCATGCAACAGAACTACCGATACCAAAGGACAAAGCTATTATCCGAAGTCCAACCAGGAAAGGAAAAGAAATGGACTGCCCCCTATAAGCAGCTTCGACTATTCGAGGGTAGAAGGTATCCTCACAAAGAGACATGAATGAGATCTCCAACACACTTTAACGGTTGGTTATCATAGAATGATAAAAGGAGGGAATGAGAATACCAAGGTCAAGGAAATAGAAACAAGAAACTGTGAAGGCAGCAAGAAGTAAAATAAAAAGGCTAAACTGATCTTTGGCTGCTAATATGACTGGCGCCCACAATGTCACACCTTGCTGGTAGGAACAATGTAAGGCAGCGTGCAGAAGTTATACAGGCAATAGGCGATCAGAAAACGCATTACCATGATTGCAAACGCATTACCATAATGTTTAGGTGATCATGAACACATTACCAGGATGTTTACTTAGCTGTAACCCATTCAGTTAAATGTGACTTCTTTATTTCAAACTGCCAGGCCAGGAAATCAAATTAAATGTATACGTGCACAGCTTAGGATTGGTGCAGGAATGTACGAGGTGTTAATGTCTTCTCAAATGCAAGTATAATAATGTAGCACACTGTATGACAAATTGCTTGCTCTGTTGGGTTCGTCAGACTCTTGCAGGAGTCGGTGCCGACATTTCAGAGTAAGACTCCGCGGAAAATAAATCGTTTGAATTCTCCAGTTGCATTTGACTCAGTGATTACTGAACCAGACTGAGGGTAAAAGAATCCGTTCTATCATCACAGCATACCCTCCCACCCAGCCTTGTGTCATCTGCAAATTTGGAGACATTACATCCAATTCCCTCGTCCAGATCACTAATATATATTGTGAACAGCTGGGGTCCTAGGACCGATCCTTGCGGTACCCCACTAGTCACTGCCTGCCACTCGGAAAACAACCCATTTATTCCAACTCTTTGCTTTCTGTCCGCCAACCAGTTCTCTATCCAAGTCAATACTTTGCCCCCAATCCCATGTGCCTTAATTTTGCACGCTAATCTCTTATGCGGGACCTTATTGAAAGCCTTCTGTAAGTCCAAATACAGCACATCCACTGGTTCTCCCTTATCTATTTTACCAGTTACATCCTCAAAAAATTCCAGTAGATTAGTCAAGCATGATTTACCTTTTGTAAATCCATGTTGACTTTGTCCGATCCTGTCACTGCTTTCCAAGTGCTCTGCTATTACATCTTTTATAATGGACTCTAGCATTTTCCCCACTACCGATGTCAGGCTTACCGGTCTATAATTCCCCGCTTTTTCTCTACCACCTTTTTTGAATAGTGGGGTAACATTAGCTACCCTCCAATCCATGGGTACTGTTCCAGAGTCTATCGAGTTCTGGAAGATGATCAGCAATGCATCTACTATTTCTAGGGCCACTTCCTTAAGTACCCTAGGATGTAGATTATCAGGCCGTGGGGATTTATCGGCCTTCAGTCCCATCAATTTTTCTAACACCATTTCCCTACAAATACTGATTTCTTTCAGTTCCACCCTTTCATCAGACCCTATGTTCCTGGCATCTCTGAGAGAAAGACTTGCATTTGTATAGTGCTTTCATGACCACCAGATGTCTTGAAGTGCTTTACAGCCAATGAAGTACTACAATGAAGCAGTCACTGTTGTAATGTGGTATAGAGCAGGGTAATTATCCCCAGTGTCCTAGCCAATGTTTATCTCTCATTCAACATAAAAAGATAGATTATCTGGTAATTATCACATTGCTGTTTGTTGGAGCTTGCTGTGCGCTAACTGACTGCCGTGTTTCTTACATTACAACAGTGACTACACTTCAAAAGTACTTCATTGACTGTAAAACACTTTGGGATGTCCGGTGATGGTGAAAGGTGCTATATAAAGACAGCAAAAAACAACAAAATGATTGATTAAGAAAGGGAAGATAGATTATGAAACTAAATTAGCAAAAAATATAAAAACAGATAGAAAGAGTTTTTATAGTTATATAAAAAGAAAAAGGATGGCTAAAGTAAATGTTGGTCCCTTAGAGGATGAGACCGGGAAATTAATGGTGGGAAATATGGAGATGGCAAAAACACTGAATGAATATTTTATATCAGTCTTTACAGCAGAAGACACTAAGAATATCCCAACACTGGACAAACAGGGGGCTAAAGGTGGGGAGGAGCTAAACACGATCAAAAGCACTAAGGAAGTGGTACACGGTAAAATAATGGGACTCAAGGCAGATAAATCACCTGGACCTGATGGCTTACATCCTAGGGTCTTGAGGGAAGTGGCGGTAGGGATTGTGGATGCATTGGTAATAATTTTCCAAAACTCCCTGGACTCAGCAAAGGTCCCGGCAGACTGGAAAACTGCTAATGTAACACCCTTATTTAAAAAGGGCAGTAGACAGAAGGCTGGAAACTATAGACCGGTTAGCCTAACATCTGTGGTAGGTAACATTTTGGAGTTCATTATTAAGGAGACAGTAACAGGACATTTGGATAATCATAATTTAATAGGACAAAGTCAACATGGTTTTATGAAGGGGAAGTCATGTTTGACAAATTTGCTGGAGTTCTTTGAGGAAGTAACATATAGGGTGGATAAAGGGAAACCAGTGGACGTAGTGTATTTCGACTTCCAAAAGGCATTTGACAAGGTGCCACACAAAAGATTATTGCTTAAGATAAAAAATCACGGGATTGGGGGTAATATTCTGGCATGGATAGAGGATTGGCTATCTAACAGAAGGCAGAGAGTTGGGATAAATGGTTCATTCTCAGGCTGGCAATCAGTAACAAGTGGTGCTCTGCAGGGGTCAGCGCTGGGTCCCCAACTCTTTACAATCTATATTAACGATTTGGAGGAGGGGACCGAGTGTAACATATCAAAGTTTGCAGATGATACTAAGATGGGAGGGAAAGTCGTGAGTGAGGAGGACATAAAAAACCTGCAAGGGGACATCGACAGGCTAAGTAAGTGGGCAGAGATTTGGCAGATGGAATACAATACTGGAAAGTGTGAGGTTATGCACTTTGGCAGGAAAAATCGTAGAGCAAGTTATTATCTTAATGGCAAGAAACTGGAAAGTACTGAAGTACAAAGGGATCTGGGGGTCCTGGTGCACGAAACTCAAAAGGTTAGTATGCATGTGCAGCAAGTGATTAAGAAGGCCAATGGAATGTTGGCTTTCATTGCTAGGGGGATAGAATATAAAAATAGGGAGGTATTGCTTCAGTTGTACAAGGTATTGGTGAGACCGCACCTGGAATACTGCGTACAGTTTTGGTGTCCATACTTAAGAAAGGACATACTTGCTCTCGAGTCAGTACAAAGAAGGTTCACTCGGTTAATCCCGGGGATGAGGGGATGGACATATGAGGAGAGGTTGAGTAGATTGGGACTCTACTCATTGGAGTTCAGAAGAATGAGAGGCAATCTTATTGAAACATATAAGATTGTGAAGGGGTTGGATCGGGTGGATGCGGGGAGGCTGTTCCCGATGATGGGTGAAACTAGAACTAGGGTGCATAGTCTTAGAATAAGGGGCTGCTCTTTCAAAACTGAGATGAGGAGGAACTACTTCACTCAGAGGGTGGTAGGTCCATGGAATATGCTGCCCCAAAAAGCTGTAGAAGCTACATCATTACATAAATTTAAAACAGAAATAGACAGTTTCCTAGAAGTTAAGGGAATTAAGGGTTACGGGGAGCGGGCAGGAATTTGGACATGAATCTAGGTTCGGATTGGTCATGGCCCTGTGGGTAGCAGAGCGGGCCCAGGGGCCGTGTAGCCTGATCCTGCTCCTATTTTGTGTGTCTAATTCTGTTAGTTTCAGGAGATGGTTCTGTGATAGCAGATTGGTGGTTAGGATCAGATCAGCCATGATCTTATTGAATGGCGGAGCAGGCTCGAGGGGCCGATTGGCCTACTCCTGCTCCTATTTCTTATGTTCTTATGTTCTTAAGTCTTTGTTTCTTTACTGATCTCACCAGCGACCTCTTCTAGCTGATGATTTATTGACATTACAAGAGGATTTGAGTACAGGACTAAAGAAGCCTTACTCCAATCGTACAGGGCCTTGGTGAGACCACACCTGGAGTACTGGGTACAATTTTGGTCTCCTTACCTAAGGAAGGATATACTTGCCACAGAGGGAGTGCAACAAAGGTTCACGAGATTGATTCCTGGGATGGCGTGACTGTCGTATGAGAAGAGATTGAGTAAACTAGGCCTGCATTCTCTTGAATTCAGAAGAATGAGAGGGGATCTTATTGAAGCATACTCAATTATTACAGGGCTTGATAGGGTGGATGCTGGGAGAATGTTTCCCTTGGCTGGGGAGTCTAGAACCAGGGGCCACAGCCTCAGGATAAAGGGTCGGCCATTCAGGACTGAGATGAGATGAAATTTCTTCACACAGAGGGCGGTGAATCTTTGGTATTCTCTACCCCAGAGGGCTGTGGAGGCTCAGTCATTAGGTATATTCAAGGCTGAGATCGATTTTTGGACTCTAAGGGAATCAAGGGATGTGGGGATCGGGCCGGTGAATGGAGTTGAGGTGGATGATCAGCCATGATCTCATTGAATGGTGGAGCAGGCTCGAGGGGCCGAATGGCTACTCCTGCTCCGACTGGGGACAGCCGAGAGTCCGCGCATGCGCACGCGGGGCGGCGGTTTGGGCCGAGTCCGGCACAGCAACCCCTCCCGGTCACCAAGGGCAATAACTGCGCATGCCCAGAGGAGACCAGCCCCCTCCCCCACTTGGAGCTGCGCCTGCGTGGTCGGATCCTGCCGGACAGAGTCGGTGCGGGGCATTCCGGGGAGGGGCCTTGGTGTTGGGTCCAGAGTCGCGATCGGTGACGCAAAGTGAGTTTTCTCTGCTCCGATTGGGTGGAGAATCGCGCGGGGTGGTGGGGGGAGGGGTGGATCGGGAGAGAATAAAGCGAAATAGAAAAACCCCGGCGAGGCCCCGGACCGAGCGGCCTCAGTTGGACGGTTCACGTGATCTCCTCGGGGACACGTGACCCGGGCCCACGGGCTGAGTGACGGGAGCTTCCGACCAATAGGGAGTGAGCGGGGCAGGGCTGGAGGAGTGAGCCGGCGGCTGTTCCTCCAACCAATCGGGGAGCCCGAGGGGCGGGACTAGCGCCGGCTGATTGTCTGATCCGCAGGGCAGCGAGTTTCTCCAGTCCCTTGTTCAGGGCCCGGGGCCAGGGGAGGCTGTGGGCCTTTATTCCCCGCATTGGACACAAGGCTCTTTGGCTCACAACACATTGGCTCAGGTTTTAATAGAGACTTTTTAAATTCATCAATAAAAGCAGATAAACCTCGTGCTTCTGTGGAACAAACTTTCTTAATGTTTTATAGAATCAGAGAATGGTTACAGCACAGAAGGAGGCCATTCGGCCCATCGAGCCCGTGCCGGCTCTCTGCAAGACCACTTCAGCTAGTCCCACTCCCCACCCTTTCCCCGTAACCCTGCAAATTTTTTTATTTCAGGTACACGAGGGGGCGAATGGCCAGCTCCTGCTCCTATCTTCTATGTATCTATTATCCGAGGCGCAGGTAGGCCCCACAGTGGTGGCAGACCTGTGTGGAGCGAGGCGGCGGTGATATAAAGAGCGAGGCAGAGCAGGTAGGTCCCACAGCAGCGGCGGACCTGTGAGGAGCGAGGCGGTGATATAAAAAGCGAGGCGGCGGAGCAGGTAGGCCCCACAATGGGGGCGGATGGTGATATAAAGGGGGGAAAACTCTCCATTGGTTGGAATCATATCTAGCACAAAGGAAGTTGGCTGTGGTTGTTGGAGGTTATTCATCGCAATCACATGACATCACTGCAGGAGTTCCCCAGGGCAGTGTCCTAGGCCTAACCATCTTCAGCTGTTTCATCAATGACCTTCCCTCCATCATAAGGTCAGAAGTGGGGATGTTCGCTGATGATTGCACACTGTTCAGCACCATTCGAGACTCGTCAGATACTGACGCAGTCCGTGTCCATATGCAGCAAGACCTGGACAACATTGAGACATGCAAGTAACATTCGCACCACACAAGTGCCAGGCAATGACCATCTCCAACAAGCAAGATTCTAACCATCTCCCCTTGACATCTCCTGCTGAATCCCCCACTATCAACATCCTGGGGGTTACCATTGATCAGAAACTGAACTGGACCAGCCATATAAATACTGTGGCTACAAGAGCAGGCCAGAGGCTGGGAATTCTGCAGCGAGTGTCTCACCTCCTGACTCCCCAAAGCCTTTCCACCATCTACAAGGCACAAGTCAGGAGTGTGATGGAATACTCTCCACTTGCCTGGATGAGTGCAGCTCCAACAACACTCAAGAAGCTCGACACCATTCAGGATAAAGCAGCCCGCTTGATTGACACTCCATCCACCACCTTCAACATTCACTCCCTCCACCACCGGCGCACTGTGGCTGCAGTGTGTACCATCTACATGATGCATTGCAGCAACTTGCCAAAGCTCCTTCAACAGCACCTTCCAAAGCTGCGACCTCTACCACTTAGAAGGACAAGGGCAGCAGATGCATGGGAACATCACCACCTACAAGTTCCCCTCCAAGCCACACACCATCCTGACTTGGACCTGTATCGCTGTTCCTTCACTGTCGCTGGGCCAAAATCCTCGAACTCCCTTCCTAACAGCATTGTGGGTGTACCTACACCATATGGACTGCAGCGGTTCAAGAAGACGGCTCACCACCATCTTCTCAAGGGCAATTAGGGATGGGCACTAAATGCAGGCCTAGCCAGCGACGCCCACATCCCATCAATGAATAAATTTTTTTTTTTTTAAATATAAAGAGCGAGGCGGCAGAGCAGGAAGGCCCCACAGCGGCGGTGGACCTGTGAGGAGCGAGGTGGCAGTGATATAAAGAGCGAGGCGACGGAGCAGTTAGGCACCACAGTGGCGGCGGACCTGTGAGGAGCGGCGGCAGTGATATAAAGAGTGAGGTGGTGGAGCAGGTAGGCCCCACAGTGGCGGCGGACCTGTGAGGAGCGGCGGCAGTGATATAAAGAGCGAGGCGGCGGAGCAGGTAGGCCCCACAGCGGGGGCGGACCTGTGAGGAGCGAGGTGGCAGTGATATAAAGAGTGAGGCGACGGAGCAGGTAGGCCCCACAGTGGCGGCGGACCTGTGAGGAGCGGCGGCGGTGATATAAAGAGCGAGGTGGCGGAGCAGGTAGGCCCCACAGTGGGGGCGGACCTGTGTGGAGCGAGGCGGCAGTGATATAAAGTGAGGCGGCGGAGCAGGTAGGCCCCACAGCGGGGGCGGACCTGTGAGGAGCGAGGTGGCAGTGATATAAAGAGCGAGGCGACGGAGCAGGTAGGCCCCACAGTGACGGCGGACCTGTGAGGAGCGGCGGCGGTGATATAAAGAGCGAGGCGGCGGAGCAGGTAGGCCCCACAGCGGGGGCGGACCTGTGAGGAGCGGCGGCGGTGATATAAAGAGCGAGGCGGCGGAGCAGGTAAGCCCCACAGTGGGGGCGCACCTGTGTGGAGCGAGGCGGCAGTGATATAAAGCGAGGCGGCGGAGCAGGTAGGCCCCACAGCGGGGGCGGACCTGTGAGGAGCGAGGCGGTGATATAAAGAGCGAGGCGGCGGAGCAGGTAGGCCCCACAGCGGGGGCGGACCTGTGAGGAGCGAGGTGGTGATATAAAGAGCGAGGCGGCGGAGCAGGTAGGCCCCACAGCGGGGGCGGACCTGTGAGGAGCGAGGCGGTGATATAAAGAGCGAGGCGGCGGAGCAGGTAGGCCCCACAGCGGGGGCGGACCTGTGAGGAGCGAGGTGGTGATATAAAGAGCGAGGCGGCAGAGCAGGTAGGCCCCACAGTGGGGGCAGACCTGTGTGGAGCGAGGCGGCAGTGATATAAAGTGAGGCGGCGGAGCAGGTAGGCCCCACAGCGGGGGCGGACCTGTCTGGAGCGAGGCGGCAGTGATATAAAGCGAGGCGGCGGAGTAGGTAGGCCCCACCAAACTCAGAGCTCCGAGAGCGTGAGAGAGAAGTAAAAAGTAATCGAACTGTAACGTCACCAGAAAGCAGGTACGTGATTGGTTGGTGAGTATTTCTTTCTTTCTCCTTTTTTACAAACTTAAATTTTGTGGTTTTTAGTTTATCGGGTGTCTGTGGTGTAGCAGGGACTGCTGGTAAACAAGGGCCCTTGAGTATATCATTTAATTGTTGTGTAATTGGTGGGATTGATTTGAATTAATTTAATTTGAATTAATTAAAGGGTAAGTCATGGCAGGAGAGCTCGGCCCCGTGGTATGCTCCTCCTGCGCTGTGTGGGAAATCTGGGACACTTCCTGTTTCCCTGATGACCATGTGTGCGGGAAGTGTATCCAGCTGCAGCTACTGACAGACCGCATTGCGGAGCTGGAGCTGCGAGTGGATACATACTGGAGCATTAGAGAAGCTGAGGAGGTCGTGGATAACATGTTTAGGGAGTTGGTCACACTGCAGGTAAAGGCTGCACAGGCAGGAAGAGAATGGGTGACCACCAGGCAGAGCAGTAGGCGCAGGCAGGTAGTGCAGGAGTCCCCTGTGGCCACCCCCCTCTCAAACAGATATACTGCTTTGGATATTGGTGAGGGAGATGGCTTATCAGAGGAAGGCAGCAGCAGCCAACTTCCTGGCACCAGGGGTGGTTCTGCTGCACAGGACGGGAGGAAAAAGAGGGATGGAGCTATAGTAATAGGGGATTCTATTGTCAGGGGAATAGATAGGTGTTTCTGCGGCCGCAAACGAGACTCCAGGATGGTATGTTGCCTCCCTGGTGCAAGGGTCAAGGATGCCTCAGAACGGCTGCAGAACATTTTGGAAGGGGAGGGTGAACAGCCAGTTGTCATGGTGCATATAGGTACCAACGATATAGGTGAAAAACGGGATGAGGTCCTAAAAGCTGAATATAGGGAGTTAGGAGGTAAATTAAACAATAGGACCTCAAAGGTAGTAATTTCAGGATTGCTACCAGTGCCACGTGCTAGCCAGAGTAGAAATAGAAGGATATTTCAGATGAATACGTGGCTAGAGGAATGGTGCCAGGGGGAGGGATTCAAATTCCTGGAACATTCGAAACAGTTCTGGGGGAGGTGAGACCAGTACAGACCGGACGGTTTGCACCTTGGCAGGACCAGGACCGCTGTCCTAGGGGGAGTGTTTGCTTGTGGTCTGGGGGAGGGTTTAAACTAAAATGGCAGGGGGTTGGGAACCTGAGCAAGGAGACGGAGGAAAGGGAAACCAGGATAGAAGCAAAAGAAAGGAAGGAGAAAAACAAAGGCAGCAGTCAGAGAAATCAAGGTTTTAAATCAAACATGGCCACAGTAAATAATAATTCTAAAAGATGTAAGAGTGTTAAAAGAAACAAGGCTGAAGGCCTTGTGTCTTAATGCAAGGAGCATTCGTAATAAGGTGGATGAATTATCTGCGCAAATCGAGGTAAACGGATATGATATGATTGGGATTACGGAAACATGGCTCCAGGGTGACCAAGGCTGGGAACTCAACTTCCAGGGGTATTCAATATACAGGAAGGATAGGCAAAAAGGTGGGGTAGCATTGCTGGTTAAAGAGGGGATTAACACAATTGAAAGGAAGGATATTAGCTCCGATGATGTGGAATCTGTATGGGTAGAACTGAGAAATACCAAGGGACAGAAAACGTTAGTGGGAGTGGTATACAGACCTCCAAACAGTAATGCGGAGGTTGGGGATGGAATTAAATGGGAAATTAGAGATGCATGCAATAAGGGCACAGCAGTTATCATGGGTGACTTTAATCTACATATAGATTGGGCTAACCAAATGAGTAACAGTACTGTGGAGGAGGAATTACTGAAGTGTATACGGGATGGTTTCCTGGACCAATATGTCGAGGAACCAACTAAAGATCAGGCCATCTTACACTGGGTATTATGTAATGAGAAAGGATTAATTAGCAATCTTGAAGTGCGAGGCCCCTTGGGTCGGAGCGATCATAATATGATAGAATTCTTCATTAAAATGGAGAGTGAAGTAGTTGACTCAGAGACTAGGGTCCTGAATTTAAATAAAGGAAACTACGATGGTATGAGGTGCGAGTTGGGTAGGATTGATAGGGGAATGTCACTCAAAGGGTTGACAGTGGATAGGCAATGGCAAACATTCAAAGATCGCATGGAGGAACTACAGAATTTGTTCATCCCAGTTTGGCATAAAAATAAAACAAAAAAGGTGACTCAACCGTGGCTAACAAGGGAATTTAGGAATAGCATAAGATCCAAGGAGAGGACATATAAATTGGCCAGAAAAAGCAGTAAACCTGAGGATTGGGAGCAGGTTAGGATTCAACAAAGGTGGGTTAAGGGATTAATTAAGAGGGGGAAAATAGAGTATGAGAGTAAGCTTGCAGGGAACATAAAAACTGACTGTAAAAGCTTTTACAGATATGTGAAGAGAAAAAGATTGCTGAAGTCAAGCGTAGGTCCCTTGCAGTCAGAATCAGGGGAATTTATAATGGGGAACAAAGAAATGGCAGACCAATTAAATACATACTTTGGTTCTGTCTTCACAAAGGAGGACACAAATAACCTCCCAAAGATGCTGGGGAACATAGGGTCTAATGACAGGGAGGAACTGATAGAAATCAGTATTTGTAGGGAAATGGTGTTAGGGAAATTGATGGGATTGAGGGCTGATAAATCCCCAGGGCCTGATAACCTACATACTAGCGTGCTTAAGGAAGTGGCCCTAGAAATAGAAGATGCATTGCGGGTCATCTTCCAAAATTCGATAGACTCTGGAACAGTACCCATGGATTGGCGGGTAGCTAATGTTACCCCACTGTTCAAAAAGAGTGGTAGAGAGAAAACGAGGAATTACAGACCGGTAAGCCTGACATTGGTAGTGGGGAAAATGCTAGAGTCCATTATAAAAGATGTAATAGCAGAACACTTGGAAAAAAGTGACCGGATTTGACAAAGTCAACATGGATTTACAAAAGGTAAATTGTGGTTGACTAAACTACTGGAATTTTTTGAGGATGTAACTGGTAAAATAGATGAGGGAGAACCAGTGGATGTGGTGTATTTGGATTTTCAAAAGGCTTTCGATAAGGTCCCACATAAGAGATTAGCGTGCAAAATTAAGGCACATGGGATTGGGGGTAATGTATTGACTTGGATAGAGAACTGGTTGGCAGACAGAAAGCAAAGAGTTGGAATAAACGGCTCTTTTTCTGAGTGGCAGGCAATGACTAGTGGGGTACCGCAGGGATCGGTCCTTGGACCCCAGCTATTCACAATATATATTAATGATCTGGATGAGGGAACTAGATGTAATATCTCCAAGTTTGCAGACGACACAAAGCTCGGTGGGCGTGTGTGCTGTGAGGAGGATACCAAGAAACTCCAGTATTATTTGGTCAGGTTGGGTGATTGGGCAGAAGCATGGAAGATGCAATATAATGTGGATAAATGCGAGGTTATCCACTTTGGTGTCAAAAGCAGGAAGGCAGATTATTATCTGAATGGCAATAGATTGGGAGAAGGGGAAGTGCAACGAGACCTGGGCGTCCTTGTGCATCAGTCGCTGAAAGTAAGCATGCAGGTGCAGCAGGCGGTTAAGAATGCAAATGGTATGTTGACCTTCGTAGCGAGAGGGTTTGAGTACAGGAACAAGGATGTCTTGCTGCAGTTGTACAGGGCCTGTGGTGAGACCACACCTTGAGTATTGAGTGCAGTTTTGGTCGCCTTATCTGAGGATGTTCTTGCCATGGAAGGAGTGCAGCGAAGGTTCACCAGACTGATACCTGGGATGGCAGGAATGACGTATGAAGAGAGATTGGGTCGATTGGGCTTGTACTCGCTGGAGTTTAGAAGAATGAGAGGGGATCTCATTGAAACGTATAAAATTCTAACAGGGCTACACAGACTAGATGCAGGAAGCATGTTACCGATGTTCATGGATTCCAGAACCAGGGGTCGCATAGAAACATTGAAGATAGGAGCAGGAGTAGGCCATTCGGCCCCTCGAGCCTGCTCCGCCATTAATTGAGATCATGACTGATCATCCAAATTCAGTACCCTGTCCCTGTCTTCTCCCCATATCCCTTGATACCTTTAGCCTTAAGAAATATATCTAACTCCTTCTTGAATACATTTAATGAATTGGCCTCAACTGCCTTGTGTGGTAGAGAATTCCACAGGTTCAACACTCTCTGGGTGAAGAAATTCCTCCTCATCTCTAAGTCTAAGGATAAGGGGTAAGTCATTTAGGACAGAGGCCGTAGGCAGTAGGCCAATTCATTAAATATATTCAAGAAGGAGTTAGATATATTTATTGAGGCTAAAGGGATCAAGGGATATGGGGAGACAGCAGGGACAGAGTACTGAATTTGGATGATCAGCCATGATCTCATTGAATGGCGGAGCAGGCTCGAGGGGCCGAATGGCCGACTCCTCTTCCTATCTTCTATGTTTCTTCTTTGTTTAATCTGAAGAACACATGAGAGAGGGGGAGGGAGTCCCTTTAAATGTAGAGGAGGTGGGTGTCCCATTAAATATGGATGGGTGGGTTTCCCTTTAAATGTGGAGGGGGTGGTTGTCCCTTTAAATGTGGAAGTGGTGGTTGTCCTTTTAAATGTGGAGGGGGTGGGTGTCCCTTTAAATGTGGAGGGGGTGGGTGTCCCATTAAATGTGGAGGGGGTGGGTGTCCCATTAAATGTGGAGGGGGTGTGTGTCCCTTTAAATGTGGAGGGGGTGGGTGTCCCATTAAATGTGGAGGGGGTGGGTGTCCCATTAAATGTGGAGGGGGTGGGTGTCCCTTTAAATGTGGAGGGGGGAGGGGTCCCTTTAAATGTGAAGGGGGAGGGGGTCCCGTTAAATGTGGAGGGGGAGGTTGGGGGTCTCGTTAAATGTGGAGGGGGTGGGGTGTCCCTTTAAATGTGGTGAGGCGGGGCCGCGCATGCTCATTCGGCCCCCTCACCACACCACCAGGCTGCCAGTGCGCCTGTGCGGGGCCTCGTGGGAGTAGACGGAAGGCCGGGCCCGGGGAAAAGGCGGAATCAGCGGCCGGGGTAAAGTCAAGTGTTGGGGAATCGATTTAAATCGGGGTGAGGGGGGTAGCGGAGAGCGAGTTTATAAAGTAAAATACGAGAAAAACCAAACCTGGGAGTCGGGGCGGGCGGGACCTCCGCGGATGCCGAGCGGAGCGGATTGATCCGCGCGGAGTGGCGGATTGAGCTGGAGCAATGTGATTCTGATTGACGGGAGTGCTGACCAATAGGAAAAGGGCTGAGCTGGGAGGACTGAGCTGGGCGGCCTGATCCTCCAACCAATGGCGGCGCGGCTAGGGGGCAGGACCTTCCGCCCCAGCGCTGAGGCTGGGGCCCGATTGTGACGTCTTCAGAAGAAGAGGCCCAATCAGGTGGATGGAGGCCCGACCCGGCCTGTGACTGACGGGAGCTCTGACCAATAGGACGAGGGGGGCCTCCAACCAATGGCGGCGCGGCAAGGAGGCGGTCCTCCTCTCCAGCTCAGGAGAGCTGGGCCCGATTGTGACTCGCTGACCCCAGGTGAGAGCAGCTCAGGCAGCACAGAGCTGGGGCTGGAATCTGGGAGAGGGGCCACAGGCAGCACAGAGCTGGGGCTGGAATCTGGGAGAGGGGCCACAGGCAGCACAGAGCTGGGGCTGGAATCTGGGAGAGGGGCCACAGTTAGAACAGAGCTGGGGCTGGAATCTGGGAGAGGGGCCGCAGGCAGCACAGAGCTGGGGCTGGAATCTGGGAGAGGAGCCGCAGGCCGCGGGCCTGGCAATGGGGCACAAGCTTCACAATACAAGCTTCTTTGAAATGCAAAATTGTTTCCTACAGACAGCCTTGGTCACTCGGCAAAAAAACTGTTTAACAATTCATCATAACTCTCCTGCTTTAGGAGAGGGGTAGAGTGCAAAAGCAAGGAAGTTATGATGAAACTGTGTAAAAGACTGGAGTCAGCTGTGGCTCAGTGGATAGCAGAGTCAGAAGGTTGTGGGTTCAAATCCCTCTCCAGGAATTTGAGCATATCAAGCGAGGCTGACACTCCAGTGCGGTGCTGAGGGAGCGCCGCACTGTCGGGGGGGGCAGTACTGAGGGAGAGCCATATTGTCGGAGGGGCAGTAATGAAGGAGCGCTGCAGTGTCGGAGGTGCCGTCCTATGGATGAGACGTTAAACCGAGGCCCCCGTCTGCCCACTCAGGTGGACGTAAAAGATCCCGTGGTGCTATTTCGAAGAAGTTATCCCCGGTGTTTTGAGCCCAACATTTATCCCTCAATCAACATGACGAAAAAACATTGTCTGGTCATTATCACATTGCTGTTTGTGGGAGCTTGCTGTGTGCAAATTGGCTGCCGCGTTTCCCACATTACAACAGTGAATACACTTCAAAAGTACTTCATTGGCTGTAAAGCGCTTTGGGACGTCCGGTGGTCGTGAAAGGCAGTAAAGAAGGCAAATGGTATGCTGGCCTTCATTACAAGAGGATTTGAATACAGGATTACAGAACTCTTACTCCAATTATATCTTCTTCTTTCTTCTTAGGCAGTCCCTTGGAACCGAGGATGACTTGCTTCCACATTAAAAATGAGTTCTCAGGTGTGAGGGTAAACCGGGAGAGCTTCTTCTCCCCGAGACGGACCCTCTGATATAAAGGGTCGACTGGATCCATGTTTATCTGTAATTTAAACAGTGGTCTGGTCGTCTTCCGAGCTCTTTACCCTAGAGGAGAGGGTAGAATGGGGGTCTTTAGTGTTAAATGGTTTCACTTGGGTCCATTGCTTCCATCGCATACCCATCGGTTCCTGTAGACAAACACACGTATCACTTGTCATTAATACAGTACATGGCCCCATCCAACGGGGCCCATTCCCTTTCTTCCGATAACTTGCGTCATTACTTGTTGACCTATTCTGGGCAACTCGGCTGGTTTAAGTCCAGCATTCTGCCTTTCTAGATGTTTAATCTGTTGTTGGTTCCTTACTTCTTTATTTAGTGCTTGTACCTCTTGATTTAGTTGTACTAAGTATCGCCTTAATCTATCTTGCACTGGTCCTGGTTCTCCCACCCCTCCAGCCAAATCCTCTGGTAGTCTCATAGCTCGTCCTGTAATTAATTCATGGGGGGTCAGTCTGGTCATTCGTCCTGGGGTGGCTCACAGCCTCATTAATATGCTGGGTAATAATTCCGACCATCGCTTCCCTGTTTCTTGGATGGCTTTTGTCAGTGCATTTTTCAGTGTCCTATTCATTTTTTCTACCATCCCCGAGCTCTGGGGGTGATATGGTATGTGGTATTTTTGTGTCACATGTAGCAGCTTACAGATTTCTTTCATTATTTTGCTGGTGAAATGGGTGCCGTTGTCTGAGTCAATTTGCAGAGGCACTCCCCAACCGGGTATAACCTCGGTAGCCAATATTAGTGCAACTGTTTTTGCAGAGCAGTCTCGGGTGGCAAAGGCTTCCACCCACCTGGTAAATTGGTCAATTATTACCAGGCAATATTTCTTCCCCCGGTCCTGCGCTAAGGGGCCGGTGAAGTCAATTTGTAAGTTTTCCCAGGGTCCTTGGGGCCTGGGTTGGTTTGCTACTCTAACTCGACATCTCTGTCCTACATTATTCTTGTGCATATTATACAGCGGTGGCAATATTTCACTACTTCCTGACCTATCTTTGGCCACCACCAGTACTGTGTCAGTAGGTGCAACATGTTACTTCTGCCAGTATGTGTTACACCATCGTATAGCGCCATCAGTTGTTGTCTACAACATTCCGGTGCTGCCACCCTGGTTACGTGGGCCCCATTTCCAAATTCCATCTTGTAATTGCGCGCCAGCTTGTCTCCATTTCTCCTTTTGCTCTTTACTAGTATTTTCTTGCAGCTCCATTATATTCACTTCCTGTAACCCAATGACTATCATGACCATATTTATTTCATTTTTGAACGCGTCCTCTGGTTGCATTTATTCCGCAGTTACTTTTGCGGCTAGATCTGCATAACTATTCCCCATAGGGGCCTGGTGCTGGGGTTCATAGAAACATAGAAGATAGGAGCAGGAGTAGGCCATTCGGCCCCTCGAGCCTGGTCCACCATTCAATGAGATCATGGCTGATTATCCAATTTTGGTACACTGTCACTGCCTTCTCCCCATATCCCTTTAGCCTTAAGAAATATAACCAACTCCTTCTTGAATATATTTAATGAATTGGCCTCCACTGCCTTCTGTGGTAGAGAATTCCACAGGTTCACCACTCTCTGGGTGAAGAAATTCCTCCTCATCTCAGTCCTAAATGGCTTACTCCTTTTCCTTAGACTATGACCCCTGGTTCTGGACTCCCCGGCCATCGGGAGCATCCTTCCTGCATCCAGTCTGTCCAGTCCTGTTAGAATTTTATAAGTTTCAATGAGATCCCCCCTCATTCTTCTAAACTCCAGCAAGTACAAGCCCAATGGACCCAATCTCTCCTCATACATCATTCCTGCCATCCCAGGTATCAGTCTGGTAAATCTTCGCTGCACTCCCTCCATGGCAAGAACATCCTTCCTCAGATAAGGCGACCAAAACTGCACACAATACTCAAGGTGTGGTCTCACCAAGGCCCTGTACAACTGCAGCAAGACATCCTTGTTCTTGTACTCGAATCCTCTCGCTATCAAGGCCAACATACCATTTGCCTTCTTAACCGCCTGCTGCACCTGCATGCTTACCTTCAGCGACTGGTGCACAAGGACACCCAGGTCTCATTGCACTTCCCCTTCTCCCAATCTATTGCCGTTCAGATAATAATCTGCCTTCCTGTTTTTGCCACCAAAGTGGATAACCTCACATTTATCCACATTATAGTGCATCTGCCCAATCCTCCAACCTATCCAAATCATACTGGAGTTTCTCGGCATCCTTCTGACAGCACACACACCCACCGAGC
This sequence comes from Somniosus microcephalus, assembly GCF_052327205.1. Taxonomy (NCBI): domain Eukaryota; kingdom Metazoa; phylum Chordata; class Chondrichthyes; order Squaliformes; family Somniosidae; genus Somniosus; species Somniosus microcephalus. Next base: position 18,990,108 of record NW_028225179.1, read on the forward strand.
TTTGTGTCGTCTGCAAACTTGGAGATATTACATCTAGTTCCCTCGTCTAGATCATTAATATATATTGTGAATAGCTGGGGTCCTAGGACCGACCCCTCCGGTACCCCACTAGTTACTGCCTGCCACTCGGAAAAAGAGCCGTTTATTCCAACTCTTTGCTTCCTGTCTGCCAACCAGTTCTTTATCCAAGTCAGTACCTTGCCCCCAATCCCATGTGCCTTAACTTTACACGCTAATCTCTTATGCTGGACCTTATCGAAAGCCTTCTGAAAATCCAAATACACCACATCCACTGGTTCTCCCTTATCTATTTTATCAGTTACATCCTCAAAACATTCCAGTAGATTAGTCTAGCACGATTTATCTTTTGTAAATCCATGTTGACTTTGTCCAATCCTGTCACCGTTTTCCAAGTGCTCTGCTATTACATCTTTTATAATGGACTCTAGCATTTTCCCCACTACCGATGTCAGGCTTACCGGTCCATAATTTCCCGTTTTCTCTCTACCACCTTTTTTGAATAGTGGGGTAACATTAGCTACTCTCCAATACATGGGAACTGTTATAGAGTCTATCAAATTTTGGAAGATGACCAGCAATTCTGTCCCTCTAGTGCTACTTGTCTCTCCCAGTCCTCTCTTCACCTTGTTTCTCCTCTCTAATGTTTCATCCTGGTGCCCATCCCCCTGTCTAATTAATTTAAACCCTCCCCCCACAGCACTAGTTAATCGTCCCATGAGGACATTGGTCCCAGCTCTGTTGTGGTGTAACCCGTCCACCTTGTACAGGTCCCTCCTGCCCCAGAACTGGTCCCTCCTGCCCCAAGAATCTGAAGTCCTGCAATATTTCTCTTTCAGGGGCTTATCCAATTCCCTTTTGAAAGCAGTGATTGAATCTGCCTCCACCACCCTTTCAGGCAGTGCATTCCATAAGCACATAAGAAATAGGAGCAGGAGTAGGCCAATCGGCCCCTCGAGCCTGCTCCGAAATTCAATAAGATCATGGCTGATCTGATCCTAACCGCCAATCTACTATCACAGAACCATCTCCTGAATCTAACAGAATTAGACACACGAAATAGGAGCAGGATCAGGCTACACGGCCCCTGGGCCCGCTCCGCTACCCACAGGGCCATGACCGATCCGAACCTAAACTCATATCCAAATTCCTGCCCGCTCCCTGTAACCCTTAATTCCCTTCTTGGAAACTGTCTTATTTCTGTTTTAAATTTATGTAATGATGTAGCTTCTACAGCTTTTTGGGGCAGCATATTCCATGGACCTACCACCCTCTGAGTGAAGTAGTTCCTCCTCATCTCAGTTTTGAACGAGCAGCCCCTAATTCTAAGACTATGCCCCCTAGTTCCAGTTTCACCCATCATCGGGAACATCCTCCCCGCATCCACCTGATCCAAACCCTTCACAATCTTATATGTTTCAATAAGATCGCCTCTCATTCTTCTGAACTCCAATGAGTAGAGTCCCAATCTACTCAACCTCTCCTCATATGTCCATCCACTCATCCCCGGGATTAACCGAGTGAACCTTCTTTGTACTGACTCGAGAGCAAGTATGTCCTTTCTTAAGTATGGACACCAAAATTGTACGCAGTATTCCAGGTGCGGTCTCACCAATACCTTGTACAACTGAAGCAATACCTCCCTATTTTTATATTCTATCCCCCTAGCAATGAAAGCCAACATTCCATTGGCCTTCTTAATCACTTGCTGCACCTGCATACTAACCTTTTGAGTTTCGTGCACCAGGGCCCCCAGATCCCTTTGTACTTCAGTACTTTTAATTTCTTGCCATTAAGATAATAACTTGCTCGATGATTTTTCCTGCCAAAGTGCATAACCTCACACTTTCCAGTATTGTATTCCATCTGCCAAATCTCTGCCCACTTACTTAGCCTGTCGATGTCCCCTTGCAGGTTTTTTATGTCCTCCTCACTCACTACTTTCCCTCCCATCTTAGTATCATCTGCAAACTTTGATATGTTACACTCGGTCCCCTCCTCCAAATCGTTAATATCGATTGTAAAGAGTTGGGGACCCAGCACTGACCCCTGCGGAACACCACTAGTTACTGATTGCCAGTCTGAGAATGAACCATTTATCCCAACTCTCTGCCTTCTGTTAGATAGCCAATCCTCTATCCATGCCAGAATATACATAGATACATAGAGATAGGAACAGGAGTAGGCCATTCGGCCCTTCGAGCCTGCTCCGCCATTCAATGAGATCATGGCTGATCTTCGTCTGAGATCATAGCTGATCTTACCAGTTCAGTACCCCGTCCCCGCCTTTTCTCCGTAACCCTTAATCCCCTTAGCCTTCAGAAATATATCCAATTCTCTCTTGAAAATATTTATTGAATTAGCCTTCACAGCCCTCTGTGGCAGGGAATTCCACAGGCTCACCACTCTTTGAGTGAAGAAATTCTTCCTCATCTCTGTTTTAAATGATTTGCCCGCTATTTTTAGACTGTGGCCCCTGGTTCTGTGCTCCCCGGCCATTGGAAACATTCTCTCTGAATTCAGCCTGTCCAGGCCTGCCATAATTTTATATGTTTCGATGAGATCCCCTCTCAATCTTCTAAACTCCAGTGAGTACAAGCCCAAACTATTTAATCTCTCTTCGTAGGTCATTCCCGCCATTCCAGGTATCAGCCTGGTGAATCGCCGTTGCACTCTTTCCATGACAAGAACATCCTTCCGCAGATGGGGCGACCAAAACTGTACACAATACTCCAGATGCGGTCTCACCAGCACCTTGTACAGCTGTAGTAAGGTATCCCTATTCCTATACTCGAACCCCCTTGATATGAAGGCCAACATACCATTTGCCTTCTTAATCGCCTGTTGCACCTGCATGCTCTCCTTCAGTGACTGGTGCACAAGAACACCCAGGTCCCTCTGCACTTCCCCATCTCCCAATCTATTGCCATTTAGATAATAATCTACCCTCCTGTTTTTACCCCCAAAGTGGATAACCTCGCATTTATCCACATTATAGTGCATCTGCCACGTATCCGCCCATTCCCCCAACCTGTCCAAATCACACTGTAGCCTCCTGACATCCTCATCAGAGCCCACCCCTCCTCCTAGTTTAGTGTCGTCAGCGAATTTGGAAATATTGCATCCAATTCCCTGATCCAGATCATTTATATATATTGTGAACAGCTGGGGTCCCAGGACAGATCCTTGCGGCACCCCGCTGGTCACTGCCTGCCACTCCGAAAACGAGCCGTTTATTCCAACTCTCTGTTTTCTATCCGCCAGCCAGTTCTCTATCCACGTTAATACTTTGCCCCCAATCCCATGAGCCTTAATTTTGCATGATAATCTTTTGTGTGGAACCTTATCGAAGGCTTTCTGGAAGTCAAGGTACACCACATCCACTGGCTCTCCCCCATCTATTCTACCAGTTACCTCCTCAAAAAATTCCAGCAGATTAGTCAAACACGATTTACCCTTTGTAAATCCATGTTGACTCTGTCCGATCCTTTCCCCATTTGTCAAGTGCTCCGCTATTTTATCCTTAATAATGGACTCTAGCATTTTGCCCACAACCGATGTAAGGCTTACTGGTCTATAATTCCCTGCTTTCTCTCTACCCCCCTTTTTAAATATTGGGGTAACATTAGCTAGCCTCCAATCCACGGGTACTGTTCCCGAGTCAATGGAGTTCCGGAAGATGATCCTTAGAGCATCTGCTATCTCCAGGGCCACCTCCTTAAGTACCCTAGGATGTAGTTTATCAGGCCCCGGGGATTTGTCGGCCTTCAGTCCCCTCAACTTACCCAACACCATATCCCTAGAGATACTAATTTCTGTCAGCTCCTCCCTCTCATTAGTCCCTATGTTTGCCGATATTCCTGGGAGGTTATTTGTGTCCTCCTTTGTGAATACAGAACCAAAGTATGAGTTTAATTGGTCTGCCATTTCCTTATTCTCCATTATATATTCTCCCGAATCGGACTGCAAGGGACCGACTTGGGATTTTACCAGTCTTTTCCTCCTGATATACCGATAAAAGCTTTTGCAGTCTGTCTTTATGTTTGCTGCAAGTTTACTTTCGTATTCTATTTTCCCCTTCCTGATTAATCCCTTTGTCCTCTTTTGCTGTATCCTGTACTGCCCCCAATCTTCCGGTCTGGTGCTTTTTTTTGCCAGTTGATATGCCCTTTTTTTGATTTTATGCTGTCCCTAATTTCCCTCGTTATCCACGGTTGAGTCACCTTTTTAGGTTTATTTTTATGCCAAACCGGTATAAACATGTTCTGGAATTCTTCCATTCTATCTTTGAATGCTTGCCATTGTCTATCCACTGTCAATCCCCCCAGAAACACCACCCAATCAATCTTACCCAATTCCCGTCTCATACCCTCGTAATTCCCTTTATTTAAGTTCTGGACCTTAGTCTCTGATTCAATTTCCTCACTCTCCATGTCGACTGAGAGCTCGATCATATTATGATCGCTCTGACCCAAGGGGCCTCGTACAAGAAGATTGCTGATAAGTCCCTTCTCATTGCACAATACCCAGTCTAAAATGGCCTGATCTCGAGTCGGCTCCTCGACATATTGGTCCAGATAACCGTCCCGAAAACATTCCAGGAATTCCTCCTCCTCAGAATTTTTACTAATTTGGGTAGTCCAATCAATATGTAAATTAAAGTCACCCATGATGACAGCTGTGCTCTTATCGCACGCTTCTCTAATTTCCCTTTTTATGCCTTCCCTCACCTCCATATTACTATTTGGAGGCCTATATATCACACCCACTAACGTTTTCCTCCCCTTGCTATTTCTCATTTCTACCCATACAGATTCCGTTTCATCCGAGTTAATATCCTTCCTTTCCATTGCATTAATCCCCTCCTTTACCAGCAATGCTACCCCACCTCCCCTACCTTTTTGCCGATCCTTCCTAAATATTGTATATCCCTGGATGTTAAGTTCCCAGCCTTGCCCACCCTGCAGCCACGTTTCTGTAATCCCAATCAAATCATACTTGTTTACCTCTATTTCCACAACTAATTCATCCACCTTGTTCCTAATGCTTCTAGCATTAAGATACAAAGCCTTCAGGCTTGCTTTTTTCACACTCTCATTATGAATTAGTTTGGCCCTTTGTGTTTCTCTCCTTTGCTTATTGCTTCTCACCTTTCTACCATCTATTTCTGACTTCATATGACTTCCCTCTTTTCCACTACCTAGGTTCCCATCCCCCTGCCAAATTAGTTTAAATCCTCCCGAACCGCCCTAGAAAATATTACCCCGAGGACATCGGCTCCCTCACAGTTCAGGTGTAGACCGTCCCCTTGGTACAGGTCACTCCTCCCCAAGAACTGGTTCCAATGCCTCAGGAATTTAAATCCCTCTCCCTTGCACCACTGCTCAAGCCACGTATTTAGCTTATCTATCTTACTCTCTCTAAACTTATTAGCTCGTGGCACTGGTAGCAATCCAGAGATTACTACCTTTGAGGTCCTACTTTTCAATTTAGCTCCTAACTCCCTAAATTCAGCTTGTAGGACCTCCTCCCTCTTTTTACCTACATCGTTGGTACCTACATGTACCACGACAACTGGCTGATCCCCCTCAATCCCGTGATTTTTTATCTTAAGCAATAATCTTTTGTGTAGCACCTTGTCAAATGCCTTTTGGAAGTCTAAATACACTACGTCCACTGGTTCATCTTTATCCACCCTATATGTTACTTCCTCAAAGAACTCCAGCAAATTTGTCAAACATGACCTCCCCTTCATAAAACCATGCTGACTTTGTCCTATTAAATTATGATTATCCAAATGTCCTGTTACTGTCTCCTTAATAATGGACTCCAAAATTTTACCTACCACAGATGTTAGGCTAACCGATCTATAGTTTCCAGCCTTCTGTCTACTGCCCTTTTTAAATAAGGGTGTTACATTAGCAGTTTTCCAGTCTGCCGGGACATTTGCCGAGTCCAGGGTGTTTGGGAAAATTATTACCAATGCATCCACAATCCCTACTGCCACTTCCCTCAAGACCCTAGGATGTAAGCCATCAGGTCCAGGTGACTTATTCACCTTGAGTCCCATTATTTTACCGTGTACCACTTCCTTAGTGATTTTGATCGTGTTTAGCTCCTCCCCCCCTTTAGCCCCCTGTTTGTCCAGTGTTGGGATATTCTTAGTGTCTTCTGCTGTAAAGACTGATATAAAATATTCATTCAGTGTTTTTGCCATCTCCATATTTCCCACCATTAATTTCCCGGTCTCATCCTCTCAGGGACCAGCATTTACTTTAGCCACCCTTTTTCTTTTTATATAACTATAAAAACTCTTACTATCTGTTTTTATATTTTTTGCTAATTTACTTTCATAATCTATCTTCCCTTTCTTAATCAATCTTTTTGTTATTTTTTGCTGTCTTTTAAAGTTTTCCCAATCCTGTATCCTCCCACTAGATTTGGCTACCTTATATGCCCTTGTTTTTAGTTGAATACTATCCTTAATTTCTTTACTTAGCCACGGATGGCTGTCTTTTCTTTTACACCCTTTTCTTCTCAGTGGAATATATATTTTTTGGAAGTTGTAAAAAAACTCCTTAAATGTACATCACTGATCATGTATCGTCTTACCCTTTAATCTATTTTCCCAATCCACTCTACTCAATTCCGCTCTCATACCTTCATAGTCTCCTTTATTCAAGCTTAGCACGCTTGTTTGAGATCCAACCTTCTCACCCTCTAATTGAATATGGAATTCAACCATGTTATGGTCACTCATTCCAAGGTGATCCTTTACTAGGACATTTTTAATTAATCCTGTCTCGTTACACAGGACCAGATCTAAGGTTGCTTGCCCCCTGGTCGGTTCAGTTACTGCTCAAGAAACCCATCCCTAATACACTCAATGAACTCATCCTCAAGGCAGCCCTGCCCAATTTGATTTGTCCAATTAATATGATAGTTAAAATCCCCCATAATTATAGATGTTCCCTTATTACAAGCCTCAACTATTTCCAGATCCTAACCACTCGCTGCGTAAAAAGTTTTTCCTCATGTCGCCTTTGGTTCTTTTGTCAATCACCTTAAATCTGTGTCCTCTGGTTCTCGACCCCTCTGCCAATTGCAAGAGTTTCTCTCCATCTACTCTGTCCAGACCCCTCCTGATTTTGAACACCTCTATCAAATCTCCTCTCAATCTTCTCTGCTTCAAGGAGAACAACACCAGCTTCTCCAGTCTATCAATGTAACTGAAGTCCCTCATCCCTGGAATCATTCTCGTAAATCTTTTCTGCACGCTCTCTAAGGCCTTCACATCCATCCTAAAGTGTGGTGTCCAGAATTGGACACAATATTCCAGTTGAGGCTGAACTAGTGTTTTATACAGGTTCAGCATAATTTCAACACTTCTGTACTCTATACCTCTATTCATGAAACCCAGGTTCCTGTAAGCTTTTTTAACTGCTTTCTCAACCTGCCCTGCCACCTTCAATGATTTGTGCACATATACCCCTCGGTCTCTCTGTTCATGCACCCACTTTAGGATTGTACCCTTTAGTTTAGATTTCCTCTCCTCATTCTTGTATCACTTCACATTTTTCTGCATTAAATTTAATCTGTCACATGTCCGCCCATTCCACCAGCCTGTCTATATCCTCTTGAAGTCTATCACTATCTTCCTCACTGTTCACTATACTTCCAAGTTCTGTGTCATCTGCAAATTTTGAAATTGTGCCTTGTACACCCACATCCAAGTCATTAATATATATCAAGAAAAGCAGTGGTCCTAGAACCGACCCCTGGGAACACCACTGTGTACCTTCCTCCAGTCTGAAAAACAACCATTCACCACTACTCACTGTTTCCTGTCACTTAGCCAATTCCCTATCCATGCAGCCACTGTCCCTTTTGCTCCATGGGCTTCAACTTTGCTGGTAAGCCTATTATGTGGCACTTTGTCGAACGCCTTGGAAATCCATGCACACCACGTCAACCGCAGTGCCCTCATCAACCCTCTCTGTTACCTCATCAAAAAACTCCAAGTTGGTTAAACACGATTTGCCTTTAACAAATCCGTGCTGGCTTTCCTTAATTAATCCACACTGTTAATTTTGTCCCTGATTTTTGTTTCTAAAAGCTTCCCCACTACCGAGGCCAAACTGACTGGCCCGTGGTTGCGGGGTTTGTCCTTACACCCTTTTTTGAACAAGGGTGTGACATTTGCAATCCTCCGGTCCTCTGGAACCACCCCAGTTTCTAATGAGGATTTGGAAGGTTATGGCCAGTAGCTCTGCTATTTCTTCCTTCACTTCCCTCAGCGTACTAGGATGCTTCCCATCCGGTCCTGGTGACTTATTTACTTTAAGTACAGCCAGCCTTTCTAGTACCTTGTCTTTATCAATTTTTCTCCCATCCAGTATCTCGTCTACTTCCTCCTTCACTATGTCTATGGCAGCATCTTCTTCCTTGGTGAAGACAGATGCAAAGTACTGATTTAGTTCCTCAGCCTTACCCTCTGCCTCCATGCGTAGGTCTCCTTTTTGGTCCCTAATCGAACCCCTCCTCTTACTACCTGTTTATTATTTATATGCCTATTGTGCTGTCTCTCCCTCTAACTTAACCTTACAGTATGTACATAACCTACTTATATATGTATAACTTACCTGTTAGGGCCGTTGCCCCTTTAACTCACCTTTTAGGGCCATTGCCCCTTTAAGACGCGCCTTAGCGTGCTGACGTCACGTACGACGTGACGTGCGTGAGGCGGCTGCCGGCCCGACTCGGCCCTCCAGAAAGGTCGCCGGCACAGCCCGGCCTAGCGTCTTCGGCCGCATCGATCAGCCGCCGGGAGCGCCGCTATCTTCCGCTCCCGCGGCAAGCACCGGCTCAGCCTGGCCTCCAGCTCCCGCTCCCGACTTAGGCCCCAACGGCCAGCGATACAACGACCGGCAAACGTGATGACGTCACAACCCCGAGCGTGATGAGGTCATCACGCTCCCCACGGGACTGCGAGCTCATTCCTCGTGGAGCCTCCGCCGGAACAGGACCTGCGCCATGGTGCTCCTCAGTTGTATTGTCCCCATGCTTGAGTCTTGGAAATTGTTTGTCTGTAAGTATTTTAGAATGCTATAGATGATTAGCGTACACTGTATGTTGTAGAAAATGTTTAGTTGCAACTTTTCTCTGTCTAGCTGGTTAACTAGTAGCCGTATTCGATACACTATGTACAGGGCTAATTTAAAGAGAATGCCTTCCAGCTTGCTAAATGTATATTCATTGCCAAATGTACTGTGTTGCCCAGGCGTACCTAAATTTGTGTATACATATCAGTTATGCGTTTGTATACTAATGTGTGCTTCCATTTCTGTGTTGTATTACAGTTTTACAATAAGAATCTTTCAGTAAAGTTTTACAAGAAAAGTCAAGCCTTGTGATTTTTATGGGAAGATATCAAGTTGTTCGCTATCTGTCTAGCTCTGCATAGGATCGCGTTGCGAGGGCAGAATAGTAAAAAGACAACAGCACAGCGGGCTCAAGCACAAGAAGATACCACTCAGCTACCATGAGTCTATGCTCAGGAAGACAATATACCATAGAGGACGTCGACCAGCCAATCGAGAAGTATGAGCCTTTCCGAGCAAACGCTGCCAAGTCACAGTCCTCTAAAGTATTCTCTAGGTCATCTCGGCGGTCCAGCAGACCGTCATCATCGACAGCTTCTGCAGCCGCCAAAGCACGTGCCAAGGCAAAAGCTACCCAGGCCCAATTGTCCTTTGCTGAAAAAGAAGCTGACCTTATGAAGCAGAGAGCCGACCTCGACGCTAGTGTGATGAAGCAGACAGCACAGTCTTCTAAAGTATCCACTAGATCATCTCGGCAGTCCAGCAGACCGTCGTCATCGACAGCTTCTGCAGCCGCCAAAGCACGTGCCAAGGCAGAAGCTGCCCAGGCTCAATTGGCCCTTGCTGAAAAAGAAGCTAGTGTGATGAAGCAGAAAGCTGACCTCGACGCTAGTGCTACGAAGCAGAGAGCTGACCTCGCTGCCATTCTCCACATTCTCCAAAGCCAGAGAGCTGCCGCTGCCGCTAAAGCCGAAGCCGCAGCTTATGAAGAAGGTAAGGAGAGCGAACGTGGGGAGCCCAGCCATGAAGCATATGATCTGGAACAGCCCCTCAGTCCAGTGCAACGTACAAGTGAGTATGTCCAACAATACTCCGAATTGTTCTTCAAGGGAAGATCCAGGTACCCCGACGTAGGACCAGCTACTCACCACAGCAACAAACAGCCTGTTTACGGAGACACTGAGCTTAAAAGAGAAGAAACAAGTAAGACTTACCTGCAGAGACCTCCACAACACCCGACCAATCCAGCCAAGCATTCCTCACCCGAGCCACAAGGTGCACAAGACCTCGCTAGGTACCTTACTCGCCGAGAATTGTTAAGTTCAGGCCTCCAAGAATTTGATGACCGTCCCGAAAATTATTGGTCATGGAAAGCGTCCTTCCTGAGTACCACCAAGGACTTGAATCTGTCAGCCAGAGAAGAACTAGACCTGATGACAAAGTGGCTCGGAGCTGAGTCGTCCAAACAGGCGAAGAGAATTCGCTCAGCGCTCGTCAGCAATCCCACAGCAGGCCTCAACCTGGTTTGGCAACGTCTCGAAGATTGTTATGGGACACCAGAAGCCATCGAACACGCACTGCTCAAGAAGATTGAGGACTTTCCGAAGCTAACCAACAAAGATAATGTCGAGCTCCGAGAACTGGGCGACATTCTCCTCGAACTGGAGTGTGCCAAGGGAGAAGGTTACCTGACCGGCCTCTCGTATTTGTATACAGCTCGTGGGGTAAACCCAATAGTGGAAAAGCTCCCCCACAACCTTCAAGAGAAATTGATATCTAAGGGATCCAAGTACAAGGAGGACAATGGAATGGCATTTCCCCCCTTCTCTCTCTTCTCCAGGTTCGTCCAACAACAGGCAAAGGTGAGGAATGATCCAAGTTTCACTTTCTCCACCTCCAGCAGTTACGCTCCTTCGAGAACAGAGAAATCCACAAAGTACAGCAATAAAGCCTCTGTGAGTGTGCACAAAACAGATGTTCCAGCCGACCCCTCAGTCAACCAATCCAGTTCTGCTGGGAATGAAGTGGATGACCCAGATCGTCAGTGTCCAATACACAAGAAGCCCCACCCACTCAAAAAGTGTCGAAGCTTTACAGACAAGCCTATTGATGAGCGCACATCATACCTGAAAAAGAACCACATCTGCTTCAGGTGCTGTGGGTCGACTATGCACATGGCAAAAGACTGCAAGGCGACAATCAAGTGCTTTGAGTGCAACAGCGAAAAACACATCGCAGCCCTGCATCCAGGTCCTCCTCCGTCAACCGCGGTCGACAAAGAGGATAGCGGGGAGCAAAGCACATCTTCAGTCACCTCCAAGTGTACAGAGGTTTGTGGAAATGCAAGCAGCCCACGCTCATGCTCCAAAATCTGCTTGGTTAAAGCATATCCTGCAGGGAGAAAGGAGAAGGCAATCAAAATGTATGCAGTGCTCGATGAGCAAAGTAACAACTCTCCAGCGAAGACAGAATTCTTCAATCTCTTCGAAGTCAAGGCCAGCGCCGCTCTGTACACGCTAAAAACCTGTGCAGGGACAACAGAGACTACGGGTAGGAGAGTTGGGAACTTCATGATCGAGTCCATGGATGGGAAACTACAGCTTCCCCTCCCCACCTTGATTGAGTGCGACATGATGCCAGAGGATAGGACGGAAATCCCCTCCCCAGATGTCGCATGCCATCAGCCCCACCTACAGCCAATTGCCAACAAGATTCCAGCTGTGGACCCGGACGCTCCAATCCTCCTGCTCTTGGGAAGAGACATCTTAAGGGTGCACAAGGTGCATGAGCATATCAACGGGCCCCACGATGCTCCTTATGCGCAGCGGCTTGACTTGGGATGGGTCCTCGTGGGTGGAGTTTGCCTGGGAACAGTCCACAAACCAGCGGATGTCAGCGTCTACAAAGCAAACGTGTTGCACAACGGTCGCACATCCTGTCTCAGCCCATGCCCAAACAGGATCCAGGTAAAGGAGGACTACGATGACATGACGCAGCATCATAGGTCAACCGCCTCTGTCTGTGAGGAAGAGGCAGGCCCCACCGTGAGCACAGATGGCCTAGGATGCTCAGCGTTTGAAAGGTCCAAGGACGATGGACACAGCTGGGTGGCACCCATGCCGTTTCGCTCTCCTGGACGCCGTCTTCCGAGTAGCGGGGAGCAGGCTGCGGGGCGCCTCTGCTCGCTCAGGAGAACCCTGGTGCCGGTGTCCACCGACCCAGACATGCCTGCAGTCCTCACCCCAGCGATGCTCCTGACTCAAAAGATGAGTTCTATTTCAGCTCCCTCTGGAAACTTCGACATGGCCGAGCTGCACGGGAAGCTATGGAAACAAGTACAGTGTCTTGCAGACACTCCTTGGAAGAGATGGAGAGGAGAGTATTTGTCCACCCTACAGAGCCGTAGGAAATGGACAGAAGACAAGCCGAATGTCAAAGTGAGAGATGCCGTCTTGCTGAAAGACAGCCAAGCACACAAACGAATGGCCAGTGGGACTGGTCGTCAAAACTCTGCCGAGCAGGGACAAGAGGGTCCGCAAGGTGGAGGTGAAGATCATCAAGAAGGGGACTGTCAAAGTGTTTCCGAGGCCAGTCTCAGAGATCGTAGTCCTCCTTTCCGAAGAAAGCCAGAGAACGGACTCTGAGTATGTCGCTGCCGAAGGACGTTCTCTTCAGGTTTATTTTGTGTCTGTAGTGGTACAAATGGGATTGTACCAAGCGGGGAGTGTGCTGTCTCTCCCTCTAACTTAACCTTACTGTATATACATAACCTACTTATATATGTATAACTTACCTGTTAGAGCCGTTGCCCCTTTAACTCACCTTTTAGGGCCATTGCCCCTTTAAGACGCGCCTTAGCATGCTGACGTCACGTCACATACGACGTGACGTGCGTGAGGTGGCTGCCGGCCCGACTCGGCCCTCCAGAAAGGCCGCCGGCACAGCCCGGCCTAGCGTCTTCGGCCGCATCGATCAGCCGCCGGGAGCGCCGCTAGCTTCCGCTCCCGCGGCAAGCACCGGCTCAGCCTGGCCTCCAGCTCCCGCTCCCGACTTAGGCCCCAACGGCCAGCGACACAACGACCGGCAAACGTGATGATGTCACAACCCCGAGCGTGATGAGGTCATCACGCTCCCCACGGGACTGCGAGCTCATTCCTCGTGGAGCCTCCGCCGGAACAGGACCTGCGCCACGGTGCTCCTCAGTTGTATTGTCCCCATGCTTGAGTCTTGGAAATTGTTTGTCTGTAAGTATTTTAGAGTGCTATAGATGATTAGCGTACACTGTATGTTGTAGAAAATGTTTAGTTGTAACTTTTCTCTGTCTAGCTGGTTAACTAGTAGCCGTATTTGATACACTATGTACAGGGCTAATTTAAAAGAATGCCTTCCAGCTTGCTAAATGTATATTCGTTGCCAAATGTACTGTGTTGCCCAGGCGTACCTAAATTTGTGTATACATATCAGTTATGCGTTTGTATACTAATGTGTGCTTCCATTTCTGTATTGTATTACAGTTTTACAATAAGAATCTTTCAGTAAAGTTTTACAAGAAAAATCAAGCCTTGTGATTTTTATGGGAAGATATCAAGTTGTTCGCTGTCTGTCTAGCTCTGCATAGGATCGCGTTGCGAGGGCAGAATACCTATAGAAGACTTTTGGATTACCTTTTATGTTAGCTGCCATTCTATTCTCATACCCTCTCTTTGCCCCTCGTATTTTCTTTTTCTCTTTTGCTCTGAACTTTCTATATTTAGCCTGATTCTCAGATGTATTCTCGACCTGACGTCTGTCATACATGCTCTTTTTCTGCTTCATCTTGCTATCTATCTTTTTTGTCATCCAGGGAGCTCTGACTTTAGTTGCCCTACATTTCCCCTTAGTGGGAATGTACCTCGACTGTACCTGAATTATTTCCTCTTTAAAGGCAGCCCATTGTTCCTCTACAGTTTTTTCTGCCAATCTTTGATTCCAATTTACCCGGGCTCGATCCATTCTCATCCCACTGAAATTGGCCTTGCCCCACTGTGCAGTGGATGCACTCTAGACTGCACTCTCCCCCCGAGGTGTCATCACCCTCACCGGGATTCAGCACTGAAAACCGGTTTCAGAGCGCCGCACTCCCGGGGGATTCCTGCACTGCCTTGCCTCCTCAAACCCTGCTGGGTGGCCACCCAGTTAAATTATATAGAAACATAGAAGATAGGAGCAGGAGTAGCCATTCGGCCCCTTTAGCCTGCTCCGCCATTCAATGAGATCATGGCTGATCATCCAAACTCAGTACCCTGTCCCTGCTTTCTCCCCATATCCCTTGATCCCTTTAGCCTTAAGAAATATATCTGACTCCTTCTTGAATATATTTAATGAATTGGCCTCAACTGCCTTCTGTGGTAGAGAATTCCACAGGTTCACCACTCTCTGGGTGAAGAAATTCCTCCTCATCTCTGTCCTAAATGGCTTACCCCTTAGACTGTGACCCCTTGGTTCTGGACTCCCTCGCCATCGGGATCATTCTTCCTGCATCTAGTCTGTCTAGTCCTGTTAGAATTTTATAAGTTTCAATGAGATCCCCTCTCATTCTTCTAAACTCCAGCAAGTATAAGCCCAATCGACCCAATCTCTCCTCATGCGTCATTCCTGCCATCCCAATTCCCACGAACTCTCTGCGGCTGCGGGGTGACCACCTCCTGGAACGTGCGCTCCAGGAAACTCTCAGCCTCCCGTCTGCCCAGCAGTGACTCCAGCCACTCCCCAAGCTCAGAGACCCTGAGCTCGAGTTCCAGCCACTGGAGGCACTTCCTGCACCTGTGGTTCACCAGGACACGTGAAGCGTCCCGGAGTTCCCGCATGGCACAGGAATTGCAGACATCGGTCCCATCGTTTGGCTTAAAATCTGTCTACTTAAGCTATAGATATATATGATGTGAGGTTAGTGTCCCCTTACCCCTGTTTATTATTCAATCAGTGATTGCCTTTTTGCCAGGCCCACTGCCTGCGGCCCCTCTCCCAGATTCCAGCCCCAGCTCTGTGCTGCCTGCGGCCCCTCTCCCAGATTCCAGCCCCAGCTCTGTGCTGCCTGCGGCCCCTCTCCCAGATTCCAGCCCCAGCTCTGTGCTGCCTGCGGCCCCTCTCCCAGATTCCAGCCCCAGCTCTGTGCTGCCTGCAGCCCCTCTCCCAGATTCCAGCCCCAGCTCTGTGCTGCCTGCGGCCCCTCTCCCAGATTCCAGCCCCAGCTCTGTGCTGCCTGCGGCCCATCTCCCAGATTCCAGCCCCAGCTCTGTGCTGCCTGCGGCCCCTCTCCCAGATTCCAGCCCCAGCTCTGTGCTGCCTGCGGCCCCTCTCCCAGATTCCAGCACCAGCTCTGTGCTGCCTGCGGCCCCTCTCCCAGATTCCAGCCCCAGCTCTGTGCTGCCTGCGGCCCCTCTCCCAGATTCCAGCCCCAGCTCTGTGCTGCCTGCGGCCCCTCTCCCAGATTCCAGCCGCAGCTCTGTGCTGCCTGCGGCCCTTCTCCCAGATTCCAGCCCCAGCTCTGTGCTGCCTGCGGCCCCTCTCCCAGATTCCAGCCCCAGCTCTGTGCTGACTGAGCTGCTCTCACCTGGGGACAGCAACTGGAGCCTGAAAATCAGCTTCAATGCCCCTGGGCTGGGAAAGGGCGACATGAGGCAACATTCTCCCTCTTACTACTTTCTACACTCCTTTTACAAGGTTTTAGAAGTGGAGCATTTACAGGCAGGAAGCTCAGACCAAACATCACGTCAGGATCAGACAGAGTCGCTCGATTCATCAGGACCTGAATATCATCGGCATTTGCACATGGAAGGAGAGCAATGATCGCAGCGCCGACAGACCGCACACGTGTTCTGTGTGTGGACTCGCCTTCAGCCGATTGCCTGCCTTGGCGAGACACGTGCTCCGTCACACGCGGGAGAAACTGGGTAAAGGTGGGGATGGCGGGAAGGGATTCAGTTCCCCGTCTGCGTCAGATGTTCATCGGCGCAGTCACACTGGGCACAGTCTGTTCACCTGCTCCGTGTGTGGGAAGGGATTTGTTTATTCATTCCACCTTCTGAGACACCAGCTTGTTCACACTGATGAGAAACTATTTAAATGTTCTGACTGTGGGAAGAGCTTTAAATGCACTGGGGACCTGAAGCATCACCAGCAAGTTCACACTGATGAGAAACCCTTTAAATGTTCTGTCTGTCAGAAGAGCTTTAAAAACTCCGGGGACCTGAAGCAACACCAGCGAGTTCACACTGATGAGAGACCGTTTACATGTTCTGACTGTGGGAAGAGCTTTAAAAGCTCTGGGGATCTGACCAGACACCAGCGAGTTCACATCGGGGAGAGACCATTTCCCTGCTCTGTGTGTGGAAAGGGATTCTCTGATTCATCCAACTTACTGACACACCAGCATGTTCACACTGATGAGAGACCCTTTAAATGTTTTGACTGTGGGAAGAGTTTTAAAGTCTCCGGGGCTCTGACCAGACACCAGCGAGTTCACACCGGGGAGAGGCAGTTCACCTGCTCTGTGTGTGGGAAGGGATTCTAGCAGTCCACCAACCTGCTGGCACACCAGCTTGTTCACACTGATGAGAGAGCGTTTACATGTTCTGACTGTGGGAAGAGCTTTAAAAACTCGAATGACCTGCTGAGACACCAGCGAGTTCACACTGTTCTGTAACGCAGGGCCCTGCAGACAGCTGGGGTGACATGAACGTGGAATGGATGAATGTTTTATAAATTCTTGTACTGCTGTTTAATCTTTCAATCTGTTGTGCTGATGATTCCCTTGATTTGACTGTTAATGTTATTTTTGTTTTTCTCCTTATCACAGGCAATTGCCTATTAAAAAAGTCAACAATCGGAACCAATAAAACCTGTAACATAACAAAAAAAGTTTAAAGGAAACTTAAATTAAATTAAAATTCTATTTTCGGTGGGGATGATGCACGCCAGTCCCTCCGGTACCCACCGGTCACGGAAGGCCTCGAGCGCGCCGGTGGACTGTTCAGGTTATTACATCGAAGGCACAGCACAGAAACAGGCCATTCGGCCCAAGCCGGGGTTTATGATCCACGCGAGCCTCCTCCGACATATACTCCGAATGTTTATCTGGCTTCTCCTTAAATACATATATGCCATTGGTCTCAACTACTCCTTGTGAGAGCGAGTTCCACATTCTCATCACTCTCTGGGTAAAGACATTTCTCCTGAATTCCCTCCTGGATTTATTAATGACTATTATATTTATGGCCCCATAAATATGATGAGATTCTGTTAAGCTGACCAGTATGTTGTTGTACTTTGTCTTTTTCTGATGAATGAAACATTACTGAGCCCCTCTACCCGTGTTATGGGATGAAGTGCCAGACAAGTAAAGACACAACGTCTGGGTGTGAATCTGATAACCTCACGGACTGTATAGGTGTGATAACCAGACGGGCTTGTGGTTATAGTCTGGTCACAGATGGACTAAATTCCCTGAATTAGCAGGAGTTCAGGAGGCAGTCAACAGACAGGTCCAAACAATCCCATTTCCTGAGTGGTAACCAAGCTTGTGTATAAGAACAGGCCACTTAAGCCGTTGTCAGTTGGAACAGACTCGAGAAGATCGCGCATGAATCCACTGTACTTCTATTCTCCAGATTGATGGAATTATCACCCGATCTGTGTTATGCAGCGCTCTTAATAAAGCCTGGAGAGACAATTTGTGTTCTTGTGAGCTTGATTATCTGGTATCCGAAACCCTGGGACTCCTGATCATTAGAGTCAACGTCAGTGTGTGGAAAGGGATTCCCTGGTGTATCCCACCCGCTGACACACCAGAGTGTCCACAGTGTGACTGCGGTGGGTCGATTCCACTGTTTCCGATGCCTTTAATCACATCCAGGACTGAACCATGTTAATTCAGGCAACTGGGGCTTGTTAATGTTAAGAGCCCCCAATAACTGGGCTGGATTTAAAGATTATTCCCTGTTCTCTCAGTACTAGTGAGCAGAGAGAAGCTGATGTTATAGAATCATAGAGCACAGTAGGATGCCTTTCGGCCCATCGTGCTGGTGCCGGCTCTCTGAAAGAGCGATGCAATTAGTCCCACTGCCCTGCTCTTTCCCCACAGCCCTGCAAATTTCTGCTTTTAGTATATATCCAATTCCCTTTTGAAAGTTACTATTGAATCTGCTTCCACCTCCCATTCAGGCAGTGCATTCCAGATCATCACAATTCGCTGTGTAAAAAAAGTCTCCTCATTTCCTCTCGATTCTTTTGCCAATGATCTGAAATCTGTGTCCTCTCGTTACCGACCCTCCTGCCCGTGACAACAGCTTCTCCTTGTTTGCTCGATCAAAACCCCTAATAATTTTGAGCACCTCGATCACAGCTCCACTTAACCGTCTCTGCTCCAAGTTGTATTGCCATTGTTTTGTGAATTTTTGCTGTGATCGAGGTGCTGGATGTCCGTGCCTGGGGAATGGGACATTCTATACTCGTGAGCACCGAGTGTCAGCATCCAGCAATCTCTGGTCAGGGACTGTCTTTTTAAACTGCCTCACCTGAGCTTTTTGACTCCCTGATTTCATTCTTAAACATTTCAGAGTTTTTACAGAGTGACCAAGGCTGAACAGATAAATGTGAAGTATTACATTTTGGTAGGAAGAATGGGGAGGTCACTTATCACTTGGAGGGTGCGAGTCTAGGTGGGGTAGAGGAACAAAGGAATCTCGGAGTACAAATACACAAATCACTAAAAGTTGCGACACAGGTTAGCAAGGCCATAAAAAAAGCAAACCAAGCACTAGGGTTTATTTCTAGAGGGATAGAGTTGAAAAGTAGTGAAGTTATGCTAAACCTGTATCGAACCTTGGTTAGACCACACTTAGAGTAAAGCGTACAGTTCTGGTCGCCATAGTATAAAAAGGATATAGAGGCACTGGAGAGGGTGCAGAGAAGATTTACAAGGATGAGACCAGAAATTCTCCTCATCTCAGTCTTAAATGGGTGACCCCTTATTTTTAAACAATGACCCCTAGTTCTAGATTCTCCCACTAGAGGAAACATCCTCTCCACATTCACCATGTCCAGACCCCTCAGGATCTTATATATTTCAATCAAGAAGGGTAGTAGGGATAAACCAGGGAATTACTGGCTAGTGAGCCTAACATCAGCTGCGGTACACGACTGGACACAGGCTTCCAGTCACAAAAACAACCTTCGACCATCACCCTCTGCCTCCTGCCACTAAGCCAATTTTGGATCCAATGTGCCAAATTGCCCTGGGTCCCATGGGCTCTTACCTACTTGACCAGTCTCCCATGCGGGACTTTGTCAAAAGCCTTACTGAAGTCCATGTAGACTACATCAACTGCATTACCCTCATCCACACACCTAGTCACCCCCTCGAAAAATTCAATCAAATTGGTCAGACATGATCTCCCCTGGCAAAGCCATGCTGGCTATCCTTGATTAATCCTTGCCTCTCCAAGTGGAGACTAATTCTGTCCCTCAGAATTTTTACCAATAATTTCCCGACCACTGATGATTCATTGGGGCCTGACCAGAGTTTGTGAACAAGAGGCCCAGAAATGAGTGATTTCCTGACAAAACACCAGATGCCAACTTGTTGATCATCCAGGGCCCATTGTCCCACTTCCTCTCGCTGTCTTCCGCCCATTGTGTTGACAAAGTTGTGGTCAAACAGGCAGGGATCAGACATCCAGGACTTCAGCAGGAAGCAAGCAGCACTGTCGGCTCAACTGTGAACGGATATTATCAAACCCGGAAACATCCTGGGAATGGACAATTTAACCCTTTCATCATTTCTAGCACAGCACAAATCCACAAGTCAACAGAAAGCAGAAAAACCTTCATCACATGAGATTAAACCAAACCCTAATCCTACAGATATATGTATACACGACCAGGGTATTTTACAGTGTAGAGGGAGCTTTACTCTGTATCTAACCCGTGCTGTACCTGCCCTGGGAGTGTTTGATGGGACAGTGTAGAGGGAGCTTTACTCTGTATCTAACCCCTGAGGTACCTGCCCTGGGAGTGTTTGATGGGACAGTGTATCTGGAGCTTTACTCTGTATCTAACCCGTGCTGTACCTGCCCTGGGAGTGTTTGATGGGGCAGTGTAGAGGGAGCTTTACTCTGTATCTAATCAGTGCTGTACCTGCCCTGGGAGTGTTTGATGGGACAGTGTAGAGGGAGCTTTATTCTGTATCTAACCCGTGCTGTACCTGCCCTGGGAGTGTTTGATGGGACAGTGTAGAGGGAGCTTTACTCTGTATCTAACCCGTGCTGTACCTGCCCTGGGAGTGTTTGATGGGACAGTGTAGAGGGAGCTTTACTCTGTATCTTACCCGTGCTGTACCTACCCTGGGAGTGTTTGATGGGACAGTGTAGAGGGAGCTTTACTCTGTATCTAACCCGTGCTTTACCTGCCCTGGGAGTGTTTGATGTTGATTCCAGGTGCTGAGAATTTTAAAATGTTCCATTCCCCCACAATGACTTCCAGAACCTCGATTGTAATAAAACACAAAGTAACAGAAGCTTCTCTCCTGGACACAGATATTGAAAGGACAGGGAATGTCTGTAACAAGTCATCAATTGGCTCTCGTCTTATCTTAGAAACAAGGACTCAATCGATTGTATGTATCAAACGAAGCTGATTTATTTGTACAGAATATTAAAATGCAGCTCAGTCATTGGGGTTTTAACATCCACAAAATATAAGATGGTCACTAATAAATCCAGGAGGGAATTCAGGAGAAACTTGGTTACCCAGAGAGTGGTGAGAATGTGGAACTCGCTACCACAGGGAGTGGTTGAGGCTAAAAGTATAGATGCATTTAAGGGGGAGCCACATGAGGGTGAAAGGGAGGCTAGAGCAGTTGGGCCAGATGGCCTGTTTCTGTGCTGCACCTTCTATGTAATACCATGAAAGGTCAAATGAAGGGAATCATCAGCTCAACAGGCTGACAGATTAACTAGCAGTACAAAATTTATAAAACATTTTCCACATTCACGTTGCCCCAGCTGCTGGCAGGGCAGAGTGAACTCGCTGGTGTCTCAGCAGGTCAGAAGACTGAGTGAATCTCTTCCCACACACAGAGCAGGTGAACGGCCTCTCCCCGGTGTGAAGACGCTGGTGTCTCAGCAGGTGAGATGACCGAGTGAATCTCTTCTCACACATGGAGCAGGTGAACGGCTTCTCCCCCGTGTGAACTCGCTGGTGAGTCAGCAGGTCAGATGACTGAGTGAATCCCTTACCACACACGGAGCAGGTGAATGGCCTCTCCCCAGTGTGAACTCGCTGGTGAGTCAGCAGGTGGGATGACTGAGTGAATCCCTTCCCACACATGTAGCAGGTGAACGGCCTCTCCCCCGTGTGAACTCGCTGGTGAGTCAGCAGGTAGGATGACTGAGTGAATCCCTTACCACACACGGAGCAGGTGAATGGCCTCTCCCCGGTGTGAACTCGCTGGTGAGTCAGCAGGTGGGATGAGTGAGTGAATCCCTTCCCACACATGGAGCAGGTGAACGGCCTCTCCCTGGTGTGAACTCGCTGGTGAGCCAGCAGGTCGGATGACCGAGTGAATCCCTTCCCGCACACAGAGCAGGTGAACGGCTTCTCTCTGGTGTGAACTCGCTGGTGTCTCAGCAGGTCGGATGACCGAGTGAATCCTTTCCCACACACGGAGCAGGTGAATGGCCTCTCCCCGGTGTGAAGATGGTGGTGTGCCTTCAGCTCTTGGGAACTATTAAAGCTCCTCCCACAGTCACAACATTTAAAGGGTCGCTCATCAGTGTGAACAAGCTGGTGTCTCAGCAGATGGTTGGACCGAGAGAATCGCTTCCCACACACGGAGCAGGGAAACAGCCCCTCTCCAGTGTCAGCACGCTGGTGATTCATCAGATTCCCAGGACTTTTGAAGCTCTTCCCACAGTCATAACATTGAAACGGTCTCTCATCAGTGTGAACAACATGCTGGTGTCTCAACAGGTGGGATGACTGAGTGAATCCCTTCCCACACACGGAGCAGGTGAACGGACTGTCCCCGGTGTAACTGTGCCGACGAACCTCCGACACAGATGTGGAACTGAATCCCATCCTGTTGTCCCCACCTTTACCCAGTTTCTCCCCGGTGTGACAGTGCACGTGTCTCGCCAGGTCAGGCGATCGGCTGAATCGAAGTCCACACATGGAACACGTGTGCGGTTTGTCCGCGCTGTGATCGCTGCTCTCTCCTTCCATGTGAAAAGGCCAATGATATTCAGGTCCTGATGAATCGAGCGACTCTGTCTGACCCGGACATGATTTTTGGTCTGAGCTTCCTGTCTGTAAATGCTCTACTTCTAAAACCCTGTAAAAAGAGTGTAGAAAGAGTAAGAGGGAGAATGTTGCCTCATGTCGCCCTTTCCCAGCCCAGGGGCAGTGAAGCTGATTTTCAGGCCCCAGCTGCTGCACAAGTTGGTTAGCCTACCATCAGTAGTTGGGAAAACGCTAAAGAGTCTATTATAAAGATTGTGATAACAGGACACTTAGAAAACATCAACGGGATTAGACAAAGTCAGCACAGATTTATGAAAGGGAAATAGTGTTTGACCAACCTACTGGAGCCTTTTGAGGATGTCACTGGTAGAATAGATAAGGGAGAACCAGTGGATGTGGTGTATTTGGATTTTCAGAAGGCCTTTGATAAAGTCCCACATAAGAGGTTAGTGTGCAAAATTAAGGCAATAGGATTGGGGGTGATATACTGGCATGGATTGAAAATTGGTTGACAGACAGGAAACAGAGAGTAGGAATAAATGGGTCTTTTTCGGGGTGTCAGGCAGTGACTAGTGGGGTACCGCAGGGATCAGTGCTTGGGCCCCAGCTATTCACAATATATATCAATGATTTGGATGAGGGAACCAAATGTAATATTTCCAAGTTTGCTGATGACACGAAACTAGGTGGGATTGTGATTTGTGAGGAGGATGCAAAGAGGCTTCAAGGTAATTTAGACAAGCTGAGTGAGTGGGCAAATATCAAATCAAATCAACTTTTATTGTCATTGTTAGTGCACAAGTGCAGTACAACGAAATGTAGGCTTGCGGCTCCCGAGAGTGTACAATTTGGATTAGGACACTTAAACATTTCAACATACATTTGTACATATATATTAGCATAAATATGGCCATAATAAAGTGCATCGGCAGGTGTGCAGGCTTTAGTGTTTATTTGTGGAGTTCAGTAGGATGACAGCCCTGGGAAAGAAGCTGTTCCTAAATCTGGTCGTACGGGTGCGAATGCATCTGTAGCGTCTTCCAGATGGTAGGAGGCAGATGCAGTATAATGTGAATAAATGTGAAGTTATCCACTTCAGTAGGAAAAACAGAAAGGCAGAATATTATTTAAATGGTGATAGATTGGGAAATGTTGATGTACAAAGGGACCTGGGTGTCCTTGTACACCAGTCACTGAAAGCAAACATGCAGGTGCAGCAAGCAGTTAGGAAGGCAAATGGTATGTTGGCCTTCATTGCAAGAGGATTTGAGTACAGGAGCAAGGATGTCTTACTACAGTTGTACAGGGCCTTGGTGAGACCACACCTGGAGTAGTGTGTGCAGTTTTGGTCTCCTGACCTAAGAAATGATATACTTGCCATAGAGGGAGAGCAGCGAAGGTTCACCAGACTGATTCCTGGGATGGCAGGACTGTCGTATGAGGAGAGATTGAGTTGACTAGGCCTGTATTCACTAGAGTTTAGAAGAATGAGAGAGGATCTCATTGGAACATATAAAATTCTGACAGGGCTAGACAGACTGGATGCAGGGAGGATGTTTCCCCTGGCTGGGGGGGTGGTCTAGAACGAGGGGTCACAATCTCAGAATACGGGGTAGGACATTTAGGACTGAGATGAGGAGAAATTTCTTCACTCAGAGGGTGGTGAACCTTTGGAATTCTCTACCACAGAAGGCTGTGGAGGCCAAGTCACTGAATATATTTAAGAAGGAAATGGATAGATTTCTAGACACAAAAGGCATCAAGGGGTATGGGGAGAGAGCGGGAATATGGTATTGAGATAGAGGAACAGCCCGGATCATATTGAATGGCCTACTCCTGCTCCTATTTTTCTATGTTTCTCTGCACTGCAGCCAATGCAAGTATATCCTTCCCTAAATATGGAGACCAAAACTGTACGCAGTACTCCAGGTGTGGTCTCACCAGCACCCTGTAAAGTTGCATCAAAACTTCCCTACTTTTATACTCCATACCCCTTGCAATAAAGGCAATTCCATTTGCTTTCCAAATTACTTGCTGTACCTGCATGCTAACTTTCAGAAGTTAGCATGCAGAAGCAACAATAAGGAGGCACATTCATAGGACAGAAACATAGAAGATAGGAGTAGGCCATTTTGCCCCTCGAGCATGCTCCGCCATTCAATGAGATCATGGCTGATCATCCAAATTCAGTACCCTGTCCCTGCCTTCTCCCCATATCCCTTGATCCCTTTAGCCTTAAGAAATATATCAAACTCCTTCTTGAATATATTTAATGAATTGGCCTCCACTGCCTTCTGTGGTAGAGAATTCCACAGGTTCACCACTCTCTGGGTGAAGAAATTCCTCCTCATCTCTGTCCTAAATGGCTTACCCCTTATCCTCAGACTGTGACACCTGGTTCTGGACTCCCAACCATCGGGAACATCCTTCCTACATCTAGTCTGTCTAGTCCTCTTAGAATTTTATAAGTTTCAATGAGATCCCCTCTCATTCTTCTAAACTCCATCGAGTATAAGCCCAATCGACCCAATCTCTCCTCATATATCATTCCTGCCATCCCAGATATCAGTCTGGTAAATCTTCGCTGCACTCCCTCCATGGCAAGAACATCCTTCCTCAGATAAGGCGACCAAAACTGCACACAATACTCAAGATGTGGTCTCACCAAGGCCCTGTACAACTGCAGCAAGACATCCTTGTTCCTTTACTCGAACCCTCTCGCTACGAAGGCCAACATACCATTTGCCTTCTTAACCGCCTGCTGCACCTGCATGCTTACCTTCAGCGACTGGTGCACAAGGACACCCAGGTCTTGTTGCACTTCCCCTTCTCCCAATCTATTACCGTTCAGATAATAATCTGCCTTCCTGTTTTTGCCACCAAGTGGATAACCTCGCATTTATTCACGTTATATTGCATCTGCCATGCTTCTGCCCAATCACCCAACCTGTCCAAATCATACTGGAGTTTCTCGGCATCCTCCTCACAGCACACACGCCCACCCAGCTTTGTGTCGTCAGCAAACTTGGAGATATTACATCTAGTTCCCTCGTCTAGATCATTTATATATATTGTGAATAGCTGGGGTCCCAGGACCGATCCCTGCGGTACTCCACCGGTCACTGCCTGCCATTCGGAAAAAGACCCGTTTTTTCCAACTCTTTGCTTCCTGTCTGCCAACCAGTTCTCTATCCAAGTCAGTACCTTGCCCCCAATCCCATGTGTTTTAACTTTGCACGCTAATCTCTTATGCGGGACCTTATGGAAAGCCTTCTGAAAGTCCAAATACACCACATCCACTTATCTCCCTTACCTATTCTACCAGTTACAGTCAGGGTAGGCAGTCAGGCTGATGGGATGAAATCTGGGTGGAGAACTGTTTGTACAATCAGTTTCAAAATTCTCATCCTGGTGCAAATCCCTCCATGGCCTCACCCCCCTCCCCATCTCTATCTCCTCCAGCCACCCCCCCCACCAAAGAGATCTCTGCGCTCCTCCAATTCTGCCCTCTTGAGCATCCCTGATTTTTAATCGCTCCACCATTGGCCGCTGTGCCTTCAGCTGCCTGGGCCCCGAGCTCTGGAATTCCCTCCCTAAACCTCTCCGCCTCTCTTTCTTCCTTTAAGATGCTCCTTAAAACCCACCTCTGTGACCAAGCTTTTGGCCATCTCCCCTAATATCTCCTTATGTGGCTCGGTGTCAAATTTTTTGTCTTCTCATACTCCTATGAAGCACCTTGTGACGTTTTACTATTTTAAAGGCGCAATATAAATACTACTTGTTGGTGTAGATTTCTGTATTGTGAACCTGTCCATTTTTAGAGACTTCAGGCTTTCTTGAACAGTCTCTCTGTTTTCTGAAGATGAAGTTTAATTCCATTTCCCCCCCCACAGTTTCCACATGTACGCTGATGACACCCAGCTCTACATCACTACCACTTCTCTCAACCCCTCCACTGTCTCTGAATGGTCAGACTGCTTGTCCGACATCCGGTTCTGGATTAGCAGAAATGTTCTCCAATTAAATATCGAAGACCGAAGCTATTGACGTATGATATGATATGATTGGGATTACGGAAACATGGCTCCAGGGTGACCAGGGCTGGGAACTCAACATCCAGGGGTATTCAATATTGAGGAAAGACAGGCAAAAAGGAAAAGGAGGTGGGGTAGCATTGCTGGTTAAAGAGGAGATTAACACAACAGTAAGGAAGGATATTAGCTCTGATGATGTGCAATCTGTATGGGTAGAACTGAGAAATACCAAGGGACAGAAAACATTAGTGGGAGTTGTATACAGACCCCCAAACAGTAATGTGGAGGTTGGGAATGGCATTAAAAGGGAAATTAGCGACACGTGCAATAAGGGCACAGCAGTTATCATGGGTGACTTTAATCTACATATAGATTGGGCTAAACAAATTAGTAACAATACTGTGGAGGAGGAATTCCTGGAGTGTATACAGGATGGTTTCCTGGACCAATATGTCAAGGAACCAACTAGAGATCAGGCCATCTTAGACTGGGTATTATGTAATGAGAAAGGAATAATTAACAATCTTGTTGTGCGAGGCCCCTTGGGGCATAGCGATCATAATATGATCGAATTCTTCATTAAGATGGAGAGTGAAGTAGTTGACTCAGAGTCCTGAATTTAAATAAAGGAAATTATAATGGTCTGAGGAGCGAGTTGGGTAGGATTGATTGGGGAATGCCACTCAAAGGGTTGACGGTGGATAGGCAATGGCAAACATTTAAAGATCGCATGGATGAACTGCAGAATTTGTTCATCCCTGTTTGGTATAAAAATAAAACAAAAAAGGTGAATCAACCGTGGCTAACAAAGGAAATTAGGGATAGCATAAGATCCAAGGAGAGGAGATATAAATTGGCCAGAAAAAGCAGCAAACCTGAGGATTGGGAGCAGTTTAGGATTCAGCAAAGGAATTAATTAAGAGGGGGAAATAGAGTATGAGAGTAAGCTTTCATGGAACATAAAAACGGACTTTAAAAGCTTCTATAGATATGTGAAGAGAAAAAGATTGGTGAAGTCAAGCATAGGTACCTTGCAGTCAGAATCAGGGGAATTTATAATGGGGAACAAAGAAATGGCAGACCAATTAAATATATACTTTGGTTCTGTCTTCACAAAGGAGGACACAAATAACCTCCCAGAGATGTCGGGGAACATAGGGTCTAATGAGAGGGAGGAATTGAAAGAAATCAGTATTTGTATGGAAATGGTGTTAGGGAAATTGACGGGATTGAAGGCCGATAAATCCCCAGGGCCTGATAATCTACATCCTAGGGTACTTAAGGAAGTGGCCCTAGAAATTGTAGATGCATTGCTGGTCATCTTCCAAAATCCGATAGACTCTGGAACAGTTCCCATGGATTGGAGGGTAGCTAATGTTACCCCACTATTCAAAAAAGGTGGTAGAGAGAAAACGGGGAATTATAAACCGGTAAGCCTGACATCGGTAGTGGGGAAAATGCTAGAGTCCATTATAAAAGATGTAATAGCAGAGCACTTGGAAAACGGTGACAGGATCGGACAAAGTCAACATGGATTTACAAAAGGTAAATGGTGCTTGACTAATCTACTGGAATTTTTAGAGGATGTAACTGGTAAAATAGATAATGGAGAACCAGTGGATGTGGTGTATTTGGACTTTCAGAAGGCTTTCGATAAGGTCCCGCATAAGAAATTAGCGTGCAAAGTTAAGGCACATGGGATTGGGGGCAAGGTATTGACTTGGATAGAGAACTGGTTGGCAGACAGGAAGCAAAGAGTTGGAATAAACTGGTCTTTTTCTGAGTGGCAGGCAGTGACTAGTGGGGTGCCGCAGGGGTCGGTCCGAGGACCCCAGCTGTTCACAATATATATTAATGATCTAGACGAGGGAACTAGAGGTAATATCTCCAAGTTTGCAGACGACACAAAGCTGGGTGGGCGTGTCTGCTGTGAGGAGGATGCCGAGAAACTCCAGTATGATTTGGACAGGTTGGGTGATTGGGCAGAAGCATGGCAGATGCAATATAACGTGGATAAATGCGAGGTTATCCACTTTGGTGTCAAAAACAGGAAGGCAGATTATTATCTGAATGGCAATAGATTGGGAGAAGGGGAAGTGCAACGAGACCTGGGTGTCCTTGTGCACCAGTCGCTGAAGGTAAGCATGAAGGTGTAGCAGGCGGCTAAGAAGGCAAATGGCATGTTGGCCTTTGTAGCGAGAGGGTTCGAGTACAGGAACAAGGATGTCTTGCTGCAGTTGTACAGGGCCTTGGTGAGACCACACCTTGAGTATTGTGTGCAGTTTTGGTCGCTTTATCTGAGGAAGGATGTTCTTGCCATGGAGGGAGTGCAGCGAAGATTCACCAGGCTGATACCTGGGATGGCAGGAATGACGTATGAGAGATTGGGTCGACTGGGCTTATACTCGCTGGAGTTTAGAAGAATGAGAGGGGATCTCATTGAAACTTATAAAATTCTAACAGGACTAGACAGACTAGATGTAGGAAGGATGTTCCCGATGTCGGGGAGTCCAGAACCAGGGGTCACAGTCTAAGGATAAGGGGTAAGCCATTTAGGACAGAGATGAGGAGGAATTTCTTCACCCAGAGAGTGGTGAACCTGTGGAATTCTCTACCACAGAAGGCAGTGGAGGCCAATTCATTAAATATATTCAAGAAGGAGATAGATATAGTTCTTAAAGCTAAAGGGATCAAGGAATATGGGGAGAAAGCAGGGACCGGGTACTGAAGTTGGATGATCAGCCATGATCTTATTAAATGGCGGAGCAGGCTCGAGGGGCCGAATGGCCGACTCCTGCTCCTATCTTCTGTGTTTCGGTCCCCGCCACAAACTCCGCTCCCTGGCCACTGACTCCATCCATCTCCCGAACAATGGGTGACCACCAGAAGGAAAAGGAGGACCAGGCAAGTAGTGCAGGAGTCCCCCCGAGTGCATCTCGCTCTGGTGAGGGTTCCTCTGGGGAGTACAGCCAGAGCCAAGTTATCGGCACTAAGGGTGGCTCAGCTGTACCGGAGTGGGGGGAAATCAGGAAAAGCAATAGCGATAGGGGATTCGATAGTTAGGGGAACAGACTGGTGTTTCTGCGGTCGCAGATGTGACTCTAGGATGGTATGATGCCTCCCTGGTGCCAGGCTCAAAGATGTCACTGAACGGCTGCCGGACAGGTGAACAGTCAGAGGTCGCGGCCCATATCGCTACCGACGACATAGGCAGAAAGAGGAATGAGGTCCTGCAGGCAGATTTTAGGGAGCTAGGAGAGAGAGATTAAAAAGCAGGACCTCAAAAAGGTAGTAATCTCCGGATTACTCCTGGTGCCACGTGTGAGCGAGGATAGAAACAGGAGGATAGAGCAGATGAATGCGTGGCTGGAGAGATGGTGCAGGAGGGAGGGATTTAGATTCCTGGGACATTGGGACCGGTTCTGATGGAGGTGGGACCTGTACAGGTCAGACGGGTGTAAGATTCGCGAAATTTTCATTAAATAATCACGCAGGAAAATAGGGTTAATAAAACAGCTTTATTGACCAAAGAAGCTTATACAGAGAAACCTTTGATAAAAGGGCACACAAAAATGGCCGCCAGACCTCGTGACCAGCTTCTGGGACCATTTGAATTTCTGTTACTGCAAGCCAGACAGGCTTGTGGATTGAGGGCATTAAAAGCCGGCGAAAACCAGTTTCGGGAAGCTGAAACTCATGGAACTGAGCATAAATATTGATTAGATTATAAGTACAGGACAGATTTGGGTGGCAGGATGAGACCCATCAAGAAATGAGCGGACAATTGAACGAACGCTTAAACCCATTTACACTGTACAAAGAGAAGCCGTTTAACAGCCATCCAGGGCAATCTCCAGACCGATCAATATACAAACCAAGTTACGGTGACAAAGCAAAGACATTATCGGCCCAGGAAGGCCAGTTAAGCTATCACCGACTCCCGTTATGAAGACAAAACACCCCTGCAGAGAGTTCTGCCCGCCAAAATTATTACAAAGACAGGACTATGATTTGGCGGGAGATAAGAATGTTCCAAAAAAGTATAACTGTGAATTGAGTAAAGTCCAAGGACGCTTGGGGACAGACTCTTCGGTTAAACGGCACTTCGGTTCGGAACGTGTTCAGTGTTCGGCCAGGCAAGGCCCGGCCACGACGAGAAGAATTTGGCTTGGAAGCCAGCTCGGCCAGGAAAGGCCCAGCCACGACGGGAAGACGACGGGAAGAAGACGAGGGAGGCCCGGGTACTTTTGTCGGGAGATCATCGACGACCCAGGCCGGAGAAGAAGACACTCAGGTCCCGGAGCCCAGGATCCAGTTCTTCAACATCACATCGGTAACGGATTCATCCGTGTGCATCCAGTTCTTAAAAATCACATCGGAAACGGATCCATCCGTGGCGAGCGCTCACCAAGGCTGTGCCGGCTGCCTACATCGCAGGAGAACCAAGAGGATAACAAGCTGCGCCAGAAGCTTCCAAACCCACGTGACGACGGAAAGCTGTGTCGAAAGGCTGCAAAGCCCTTTTCGCAATTCTTAAAGTGGTGAGCATGGTCCCGGGTCCCTCAAATCGAAACTTAGTTAGGTTTAGGGGAGGGGGTTAAGGGTAATTGTAATGTGTTACCCCTTTCACGATGTGCCATGTGTTCCCCATTTCTATAGAGTTAAGTTTATAGATGTGTGCATGCTTGTCGTTGCTTTAATCTGTGCATATGACATGTATTTTATAATGCTGCAAACTGTTCAATAAAGGCATCCATTTCGTGCTATTCGACCTGGTCTATTGAGTTTTTCTGCACTACAGCTCCCTGCACCTAAGTCCAAGGTCTAGAACCGTAGGGGCGAGTGGGTCGAACCACTCACGGGTAATTATTGCAAGAAGCCTGGCAGGAGACCAGAGCAAGCAAGAGAAACCCCCTACACGGGTTACACCTCAACAGAGCCGGGACCAATATCCTCACTGGGGGGTTTGCTGGTGCTGTTGGGGAGGGTTTAAACCAATTGAGCAGGGGGATGGGCACCAGGATGGCTATGATAAATTGACCCTTAGTGTTAGGGGGATTAAATACGTGGGGTTACGGGGATAGGGTGAGATATGTGTTGGTGTAGGGGTTACAGGGATCGGGTGGGATATGTGTCGGTGCAGGCTCGATGGGCCGAAATGGCCTCTATCTGCACTGTGGGGTTTCTGTGATGTAGCATTAGCCAGGACAAACATGGTGCACAAAAGAGTGGGAGATACAAAGAGCACTAGAGTAAGAAATAGTACGGTATTAGGTGGGGTCAGTCTAAGAGAATACTGTGGCAGAGCCACCAAGAGACTCTTGCAGTAATGTATATAATTGCCTTTAACAGGGGTTCGTTACCTTTAATTGTTTGCTTTGTATAAATAGCGCAGGTTCGGTAAAATGTCGATCCAGCGCGATGACGTCATCACGCAGGTCACGTGACGTTCCCAATGGCGGGAAACGTGATGACATCAGAGGGGGGAGGCGTTCTCTCTCAGTCCTCGTGGAACCAGTTTGAGTACAGACCTGTTTAGAGTTTCTCCTGCGTTTTTGTTTGAAACTTTTACCAGTTTGCATTAAACCTCATTTGGTTAGCTGATAGTCTCGATCTCAGTACTTTCGTTAGGAATTTGACAATTCCTACAATACAAGAATTTTACAGTGCATGTATTTAAACGCACAAAGTGTAGTAAGTAAGGTTGGTGAGCTGCAGGCACTAATAGCCACATGGGAATGTGATGTGCTGATAACAGAGACCTGGCTCAAAAAAGGGCAGGATTAGGTATTAAAAATTCCTGGATATCAGGTGTTCAGGAAAGATAGGGAAGGAAAGAAAGGTTGTGGTGGTGTGGCAGTATTGATTAAAGGGGTATATTACAGTGCTCCTTGAAAAAGCCTCCTTGAAAAGATACAACATCCCCACCGACACCTGGGAATCCCTGGCCCAAGACCGCACAAAGTGGAGGAGAAGCATCCGGGAAGCGCCGAACACCGAGTCTCTTCACCGGGAGCAAGTGGAAGCCAAGCGCAGGCAGCGCACGTCAACCTAAGCACCCCACCCACCCGCCCCTTCAACCACCGTCTGGTACACCTGTGACAGAGACTGTCGGTCCCACACTGGACTCATCAGTCACCTGAGAACTCATTTTTAATGTGGAAACAAGTCATCCTCGGTTCCGAGGGACTGCCTAAGAAGGAAGAAGGAGAATATTACAGTGCTGGAGAGAGAGGATGTCCTGGAGAGATCAAGGACAGAATCTATTTGGTTTGAGTTAAGAAACAATAGAGGTGCCATTACACTACTAGGTGTATTCTATAGGCTACCGACTAGTGGGGACAATATGGAGGAGCACATTTGCAGGGAAATTACAGAGAGATGCAAGAACAATAGAATAGTGATAATGGGGGACTTCAATTATCCTAATATAGACTGGGATAGTAATAGTGTAAAGGGCAGACAGTGGGAAGAATTTCTGAAGTGTGTTCAGGAGAACTTTCTTGATCAGTACGTTTCCGGCCCAACGAGGAAGGAGGCATTGCTGGATCTGGTTCTGGGGAATGAGGTGCGTCAGGTGAATCAAGTTTCAGTAGGGGAATATTTAGGGAAGAGTGATCATAATATCATAAGGTTTAGGTTAGCTCTGGAAAAGGACAGGGAGCAATCTAGAGTCAAAATACTTAATTGGAGGAGGGGGGGCAATTTCAGTGGGATGAGAACAGAGCTGGCCCGGGTAAATTGGAATCAATGATTGTCAGGCAAAACTGTAATCGAACAATAGGCTGCCTTTAAAGATGAGATGATTCAGGTACAGTCGAGGTACATTCCCACGAGGGGGAAAGGTAGGGCAAATAAAACCAGAGCTCCCTGGATGACAAAAGGCATAGAGAGTAAGAAAGCAGAAAAAAGGGGGCGTATGACAGATGTCAGGTTGAGAATACATAGAAGATAGGAGCAGGAGTAGGCCATTCGGCCCTTCGATCCTGCTCCGCCATTCAATGAGATCATGGCTGATCATTCAAATTCAGTATCCTGTCCCTGCCTTCTCCCCATATCCCTTGATCCCTTAAGCCTTAAGAAATATATCCAACTCTTTCTTGAATATATTTAATGAACTGGCCTCCACCGCCCTCTGTGGCAGAGAATTCCACAGGTTCACCACTCTCTGGGTGAAGAAATTCCTCCTCATTTCAGTCCTAAATGTCCTACCCCTTATCCTTAGACTATGACCCCTGGTTCTGGACTCCCCGACCATCGGGAACATCCTTCCAGCATCTAGTCTGTCTAGGCCTGACAGAATTTTATAGGTTTCGATGAGATCCCCTCTCAATCTTCTAAACGCCAGTGAGTATAAGCCCAATCGACACAATCTCTCCTCATACGTCATTCCTGCCGTCCCAGGTATCAGCCTGGTGAATCTCCGCTGCACTCCTTCCATGGCAAGAACGTCCTTCCTCAGATAAGGCGACCAATACTGCACACAATACTCAAGGTGCGGTCTCACCAAGGCCCTGTACAACTGTAGCAAGACATCCTTGTTCCTGTACTCGAACCCTCTTGCTACGAAGGCCAACATACCATTTGCCTTCTTAACCGTCTGCTGCACCTGCATGCTTACCTTCAGCGACTGGTGCACAAGAACACCCAGGTCTCTTTGCACTTCCCCTTCTCCCAATCTATTGCCATTCAAATAATAATGTGCCTTCCTGTTTTTGCCACCAAAGTGGATAACCTCACATTTATCCACATTATAGTGCATTTGCCATGTTTCTGCCCAATCACCTAACCTGTCCAAATCGTACTGGAGTTTCATGACATCCTCCTCGCAGCATGCCCTCCAACCCAGCTTTGTGTCGTCTGCAAATTTGGAGATATTACATCCAATTCCCTCATCCAGATCATTAATATATATTGTGAACAGCTGGGGTCCTAGGACCGATCGGTACCCCACTAGTCACTGCCTGCCACATGGAAAACGACCCGTTTATTCCAACTCTTTGCTTTCTGTCCGCCAACCAGTTCTCTATCCAAGTCAATACCTTGCCCCCAATCCCATGTGCCTTAATTTTGCACGCTAATCTCTTATGCGGGACCTTATCGAAAGCCTTCTGAAAGTCCAAATACACCACATCCACTGGTTCTCCCTTATCTATTTTACCAGTTACATCCTCAAAAAATTCCAGTAGATTAGTCAAGCATGATTTACCTTTTGTAAATCCATGTTGACTTTGTCCGATCCTGTCACTGCTTTCCAAGTGCTCTGCTATTACATCTTTTATCATGGACTCTAGCATTTTCCCCACTACCGATGTCAGGCTTACCGGTCTATAATTCCCCGCTTTTTCTCTGCCACCTTTTTTGAATAGTGGGGTAACATTAGCTACCCTCCAATCCATGGGTACTGTTCCAGAGTCTATCGAGTTCTGGAAGATGACCAGCATTGCATCTACTATTTCTAGGGCCACTTCCTTAAGTACCCTGGGATGTAGATTATCAGGCCCTGGGGATATATCGGCCTTCAGTCCCATCAATTTTCCTAACACCATTTCCCTACAAATACTGATTTCTTTCAGTTCCACCCTTTCATCAGACCCTATGTTTCCCAGTATTTCTGGGAGGTTATTTGTGTCCTCCTTTGTGAAGACAGAACCAAAATATGTATTTAGTTGGTCTGCCATTTCTTTGTTCCCCATTATAAATTCCCCCGATTCTGACTGCAAGGGACCTACGCTTGACTTCACCAATCTTTTACTCTTCACATATCTATAAAAGCTTTTACAGTCAGTTTTTATGTTCCCTGCAAGCTTACTCTCATATTCTATTTTCCCTTTTTTAATTAATCCCTTTGTCCTCCTTTGTTGAATCCTGAACTGCTCCCAATCCTCAGGATTATTGCTTTTTCTGGCCAATTTGTATGTCCTCTCCTTGGATCTTATGCTATCCCTAATTTCCCTTGTTACCCATGGTTGAGTCACCTTTATTGTTTTATTTTTATGCCAAACTGGGATGAACAACTTCGGTAGTTCATCCATTCGGTCTTTGAATGTTTGCCATTGCCTATCCACCGTCAACCCTTTGAGTGCCATTCCCCAATCAATCCTACCCAACTCGCTCCTCAGACCATCGTAGTTTCCTTTATTTAAATTGAGGACCCTTGTTTCTGAGTCAACTACTTCATTCTCCATCTTAATGAAGAATTCGATCATATTATGATCGCTCCGACCCAAGGGGCCTCGTACAACAAGATTGCTAATTAATCCTTTCTCGTTACATAATACCCAGTCTAAGATGGCCTGATCTCTGGTTGGTTCCTCGACATATTGGTCCAGGAAACCATCCCGTAAACACTCCAAGAATTCCTCCTCCACAGTATTGTTACCAATTTGGTTAGCTCAATCTATATGTAGATTAGTCACCCATGATGACTGCTGTGTCCTTATTGCACGCTTCTTTAATTTCCCTTTTAATGCCATCCCTAACCTCCGCCTTACTGTTTGGAGGTCTATATACCACTCCCACTAATGTTTTTTTCCCCTTAGTATTTCTCAATTCTACCCATACAGATTCCACATCATCAGAGCTAATATCCCTTCTTTAACCAGTAAGGCTACCCCACCTCCCTTTCCTTTTTGCCTATCTTTCCTGAATATCGAATACCCCTGGATGTTGAGTTCCCAGTCTTGGCCTTCCTTGAGCCACGTTTCCATTATCCCAACCAAATCATATTCATTTACCTCTATTTGTGCAGCCAATTCATCCACCTTATTACAAATGCTCCTCGCATTAAGACACAAAGCCTTCAGGCTTGTTTTTTTAACGCTCTTAGACCTATTAGAATTATTATTTACTGTGGCCACGTTTGATTTAAACCGTTGATTTCTCTGGCTGCCACTTTTGTTTTTCTCCTTCCTATCTTTTGCTTTTATCCTTGTTTCCCTTGCCTCTGTCTCCCTGCTCAGGTTCCCAACCCCCTTCCATTTTAGTTTAAACCCTCCCCCACAGCACTAACAAACAAACCCCCTAGGACATCGGTTCCAGCCCTGCCCAGGTGTAGACCGTCCGGTTTGAACTGGTCCCACCTCCCCCAGAACCGGTTCCAATGTCCCAGGAACTTGAATCCCTCCCCCTGGCACCATTCCTCTAGCCACATATTCATCTGAAGTATCCTTCTATTTCTACTCTGAATAGCACGTGGCACTGGTAGCAATCCTGAGATTACTACCTTTGAGGTCCTGTTTTTTAATTGACCTCCTAACTCCCTATATGCCGCTTTTAGGACCTCATCCCGCTTTTTACCTACATCGTTGGTGCCTATATGCACCACGACAACTGGCTGTTCACCCTCCCCTTCCAAGATGTTCTGCAGCCGCTCGGAGACATCCTTGACCCTTGCACAAGTGAGAACCAGGCTGAATACAGAAAGTTCAGAGGGGAAGTGAAAAAGGAAATAAGGACAAAGAGAGTATGAGAATAGACTGGCAGCTAACATAAAAAGAAATCTGAAAGTCTTCTATAAGCATATAAATAGTAAACGGGTAGTAAGAGGAGGGGTGGGACCGATTAGGGACCGAAAAGGAGACCTACGCATGGAGGCAGAGGGTAAGGCTGAGGTACTAAATCAGTACTTTGCATCTGACTTCACCAAGGAAGAAGATGCTGACTAATCTATTGGAATTTTTTGAGGGAGTAACTGGTAGAATAGATGGGGGAGAGCCAGTAGATGTGGTGTACCTGGACTTCCAAAAGGCCTTCGATAAGGTCCCACATAAAAGATTAGCATGGAAAATTGAGGCTCATGGGATAAAGGGGAAAGTTTTGGCGTGGATAGGGAACTGGCTGTCAGATAGAAAACAGAGAGTTGGAATAAACGGCTCATTTTCTGAATGGCAGGCAGTAACAAGTGGGGTACCACAGGGATCTGTCCTGGGCCCCCAGCTGTTCACAATTTACATTAATGACCTGGATCAGGGAGTCGGATGCAGCATTTCCAAATTTGCAGACGACACTAAACTAGGAGGGGGGGTGGGCTCAGAGGAAGAGACCAGGAAGCTCCAG
Organism: Somniosus microcephalus; assembly: GCF_052327205.1. Classification (NCBI taxonomy): domain Eukaryota; kingdom Metazoa; phylum Chordata; class Chondrichthyes; order Squaliformes; family Somniosidae; genus Somniosus; species Somniosus microcephalus. The sequence goes on from NW_028225179.1 coordinate 19,027,597, forward strand.
AGCGATTTGGACAGACTGGGCGATTGGGCGGATAAATGGCAGATGCACTATAATGTGGACAAGTGCGAAGTTATCCACCTTGGGTGCAGGAACGGGAGGGCAAATTATTATTTAAATGGCAATAGATTGGGAGAGGGGGAAGTACAGAGAGACCTGGGTGTTCTTGTACACCAGTCACTGAAGGCGAGCATGCAGGTGCAACAGGCGGTCAAGAAGGCAAACGGTATGCTGGCCTTCATAGCAAAAGGGTTAGAATACAGGAACAGGGATACCTTGCTGCAGCTGTACAGGGCACTGGTGAGACCACACCTCGAGTACTGTGTACAGTTTTGGTCGCCTCATCTGAGGAAGGATGTTCTTGCCATGGAGGGGGTGCAGCGGCGATTCACCAGGCTGATACCAGGAATGGCGGGAATGACCTATGAGGAGAGACTATGTAGTTTAGGGATGTACACACTGGAGTTTAGAAGATTGAGAGGGGACCTCATAGAAGTGTATAAAATTCTGACAGGTCTAGACAGACTGGATGCAGAAGGAATGTTTCCCTTGGCGGGTGAGAACAGAACTAGAGGACATAATTTAAGGATAAGGGCTAAACCATTTAGGACAGAGATGAGGGGGAATTTCTTCACTCAGAGAGTGGTGAACCTGTGGAACTCATTGCCACAGAGGGCAGTGTACGCCAGCTCATTAAATATATTTAAGAGGGAATTAGATATATTTCTACGGGCAAAAGGGGTTAAGGGTTACGGAGAGAAGGCGGGGACGGGATACTGAATTAAAGGATCAGCCATGATCTCATCGAATGGCGGAGCAGGCACGAAGGGCCGAATGGCCTACTCCTGCTCCTATCTTCTATGTATCTATGTATAGACATAGTGAAGGAGGAGGTAGAGGAGATACTGGATGGGCTAAATTTTGATAAAGAGGAGGTACTAGAAACGCTGGCTGTACTTAAAGTAGATAAGTGACCATGACTGGATGGGATGCATCCTAGGATGCTGAGGGAAGTAAAAGGTGGAAATTGCGGAGGTACCGACCATAATCTTCCAATCCTCCTTGGATACGGGGGTGGTGCCAGAGGACTGGAGAATTGCAAATGTTACACCCTTGTTCAAGAAAGGGTGTAAGGATAAACCCAGCAACTACAGGCCAGTCAGTTTAACCTTGGTAGTGGGGAAGCGTTTAGAAACGATAATCCGGGACAAAATTAACAGTCACTTGGATAAGTGTGAATTAATTAAGGGAAGCCAGCACGGATTTGTTAAAGGCAAATCGTGTTTAACCAACTTGATTGAGTTTTTTGATGATGTAACGGAGAGGGTTGATGAGGACAATGCGGTTGATGTAAGTCTGACATCGGTAGTGGGGGAAATGCTAGAGTCCATTATAAAAGATGTAATAGCAGAGCACTTGGAAAACAGTGACAGGATCGGACAAAGTCAACATGGATTTACAAAAGGTAAATCGTGCTTGACTAATCTACTGGAATTTTTTGAGGATGTAACTGGTAGAATAGATAAGGGAGAACCAGTGGATGTGGTGTATTTGGACTTTCAGAAGGCTTTCGATAACATCCCGCATAAGAGATTAGCGTGCAAAGTTAAAGCACACGGGATTGGGGGCAAGGTACTGTCTTGGATAGAGAACTGGTTGGCAGACAGGAAGCAAAGAGTTGGAATGAATGGGTCTTTTTCCGAGTGGCAGGCAGTGACTAGTGGGGTACCGCAGCGATCGGTCCTTGGACCCCAGCTATTCACAATATATATTAATGATCTAGACGAGGGAACTAGATGTAATATCTCCAAGTTTGCAGACGACACAAAGCTAAGTGGGCGTGTGTGCTGTGAGGAGGATGCCAAGAAACTCCAGTATGACTTGGAAAGGTTGGGTGATTATACTGCATTTGCCATGCATCTGCCCAATGTGGATAAATGTGAGATTATCCACTTTGGTGGCAAAAACAGGAAGACAGATTATTATCTGAATGGCAATAGATTGGGAAAAGGGCAAGTTCAACAAGACCTGGGTGTCCTTGTGCACCAGTCGCTGAAGGTAAGCATGCAGGTGCAGCAGGCGGTTAAGAAGGCAAATGGTATGTTGGCCTTCATAGCGAAAGGGTTTGAGTACAGGAACAAGGAAGTCTTGCTGCAGTTGTACAGGGCCTTGGTGAGAACACACCTTGAGTATTGTGTGCAGTTTTGGTCGCCTTATCTGAACAAGGATGTTCTTCCCATGGAGGGAGTGCAGCTAAGATTCACCAGACTGAAACCTGGGATGGCAGGAATGACATATGAGGAGAGATTGGGTCGATTGGGCTTATACTCGCTGGAGTTTAGAAGAATGAGGGGGGATCTCATTGAAACTCATAAAATTATAGCAGGACGAGACAGACTAGATGCAGGAAGGATGTTCCCGATGGCGGGGGAATCCAGAACCAGGGGTCACAGTTTAAGGATAAGGCATAAGCCATTTAGGACAGAGATGAGGAGGAATTTCTTCACCCAGAGAGTGGTGAACCTGTGGAATTCTCGACCACAGAAGGCAGTTGAGGCCAATTCATTAAATATATTCAAGAAGGAGTTAGATATATTTCTTAAGGCTAAAAGGATCAAGGGATACGGGGAGAAAGCAGGGACAGGGTACTGAAATTGGATAAACAGCCATGACCTCATTGAGTGCCGGAGCAGGCTCAAGGGGCCGAATGGCCTACTCCTGCTCCTATCTTCTATGTTTCTATGATGTGGTGTACCTGGACTTCCAAAAGGCATTTGATAAAGTGCCACAGCCATGGGCTTCAACTTTTCTGGCAAGCCCATTACTAAAAGGGACAGTGGCAGCATGGATATGAAATTGGCCTAGTGACAGGAAAGAGAGAGTAGTGGTGAACGGTTGTTTTTCGGACTGGAGGAAGGTACACAGTGGCGTTCCCCAGGTGTTGGTTCTAGGACCACTGCTTTTCTTGATATGTTCTGGATGAGCAAATATTTTCTCCAATTAAATATTGGGAAGACCGAAGCCATTGTTTTCGGTCCCCGCCCCAAACTCCGTTCCCTAGCCACTGACTCCATCCCTCTCTCTAACATCTGTCTGTGGCTGAACCACACTGTTCGCAACCTTGGTGTCATATTTGACCCTGAAATGAGCTTCTGACCACATATCCACAGCATAACAAAGACCGCCTACTTCCACCTCGGTAACATCGCTCCGTAACATCGCCTCAGCTCATCCGCTGCTGAAACCCACATCCAGGCCTTTGTTCCCTCTAGACTTGACTATTCTAACCCACTCCTGGCTGGCCTCCCACGTTCCATCCCACGTAAACTTGAGGTCATCCAAAACTCTGCTGCCCGTGTCCTAACTCGCACCAAGTCCCATTCACCCATCACCCCTGCTCGCTGACCTACATTGGCTCCCGGTTAAGCAACGCCTTGATTTCAAAATTCTCATCCTTGTTTTCAAATCCCTCCATGGCCTCGCCCCTCCCTATCTCTGTAATCTTCTTCAGCCCCACAATCCCCCAAGATATCTGCGCTCCTCTAATTCTGCCCTCTTGAGCATCCCTGATTACAATCGCTCAACCATTGGTGGCCGTGTCTTCTGTTGCCTGGGCCCTAAGCTCTGGAATTCCCTGTCTAAACCTCTCCGCCTCGCTACCTCTCTTTCCTCCTTGAAGACACTCCTTAAAACCCACCTCTTTGACCAAGCTTTAGGTCACCTGTCCTAATTTCTCCTTATGTGGCTCGGTGTCAAATTTTTTTTGTCTTAAAATACTCCTGTGAAGCGCCTTGGGACGTTTTACTACGTTAAAGGCGCTATAGAAATACAAGTTGTTGTTGTTGATATATATCAATGACTTGGACTTGGGTGTTCAGGGCACTATTTCAAAATTTGCAGATGACACAAAACTTGGAAGTATAGTGAACAGTGAGGATGATAGTGATAGACTTCAAGAGGACATAGACAGGCTAATAGAGAGGGTTTGAGTACAGGAACAAGAATGTCTTGCTGCAGTTGTACAGGGCCTTGGTGAGACCACACCTTGAGTATTGTGTGCAGTTTTGGTCGCCTTATCTGAGGAAGAATGTTCTTGCCATGGAGGGAGTTCAGCGAAGATTCACCAGGCTGATACCTGGGATGGCAGGAATGACGTACGAGGAGAGATTGGGTCGATTGGGCTTATACTCGCTGAAGTTTAGAAGAATGAGAGGGGATCTCATTGAAACTTATAAAATTCTAACAGGACTAGACAGACTAGATGCAGGAAGGATGTTCCCGATGGTCGGGGAGTCCAGAACCGGGGTCACAGTCTAAAGATAAGGGGTAAGCCATTTAGGACAGAGATGAGGAGGAATTTCTTCACCCAGAGAGTGGTGAACCTGTGGAATTCTCTACCACAGAAGGCAGTTGAGGCCAATTCATTAAATATATTCAAATAGGAGTTAGATATATTTCTTAAGGCTAAAGGGATCAAGGGATATGGGGAGAAGGCAGGGACAGGGTACCGAGTTTGGATGATCAGCCATGATCTCATTGAATGGTGGAGCAGGCTCGAGGGGCCGAATGGCCTACTCCTATCTTCTATGTTTCTATGTATTCAATCTTTCCTTGCAGCTGAAATTCTCTAGTCCTGGCAACATCCTCGTAAATCTCCCGTCTCAAGCAGTCACATCTTTCCTGCAATGGGGACGACCAGAACTGCACGCGGTGGCCTAACTGGTGTTTTTGTACCGTTCAAGCAGAACCTCCCTGCTCTTACATGATAAAGAAAGAGAGAGGCACTGCCCCTTTAAATACCTGGGGACACATAGAAACATAGAAGATAGGAGCAGGAGTAGGCCATTCGGCCCCTCGAGCCTGCTCCGCCATTCAACGAGATCATGGCTGATCATCCAAATTCAGTACCCTGTCCCTGCTTTCTCCCCATATCCCTTGATCCCTTTAGCCTTAAGAAATATATCCAACTCCTTCTTGAGTATATTTAATGAACTGGCCTCCACCGCCTTCTGTGGTAGAGAATTCCACAGGTTCACCACTCTCTGGGTGAAGAAATTCCTCCTCATCTCTGTCCTAAATGGCTTACCACTTATCCTTCGACTATGACCCCTGGTTCTGGACTCACCGACCATCGGGAACATCCTGTCTGCATCTAGTCTGTGTAGTCCTGTGAGAATTTTATAAGTTTCAATGAGATCCCCTCTCATTCTTCTAAACTCCAGCGAGTACAAGCCCAATCAACCCAATCTCTCCTCATACGTCATTCCTGCCATCCCAGGTATCAGCCTGGTGAAACTTCGCTGCACTCCTTCCATGGCAAGAACATCCTTCCTCAGATAAGGCGACCAAAACTGCACACAATACTCAAGGTGTGGTCTCACCAAGGTCCTGTACAACTGCAGCAAGACATCCTTGTTCCTGTACTCAAACCCTCTCGCTACGAAGGCCAACATACCATTTGCCTTCTTAACCGCCTGCTGCAACTGCATGCTTACCTTCAGCGACTGGTGCACAAGGACACCCAGGTCTTGTTGTACTTCCCCTTCTCCCAATCTATTGCCATTCAGATAATAATCTGCCTTCCTGTTTTTGACACCAAAGTGGATAACCTCGCATTTATCCACGTTATATTGCATCTGCCATGCTTCTACCCAATCACCCAACCTGTCCAAATCATCCTGGAGTTTCTCGGCATCCTCCTCACAGCACACACGCCCACCCAGCTTTGTGTCATCTGCAAACTTGGAGATATTACATCCAGTTCCCTCGTCCAGATCATTAATATATATTGTGAATAGCGGAGGTCCAAGGACCGGTCCCTGCGGTACCCCACTAGTCACTGCCTGGCACTCGGAAAAAGACCCATTTATTCCAACTCTTTGCTTTCTGTCTGCCAACCAGTTCTCTATCCAAGTCAATACCTTGCCCCCAATCCCATGTGCCTTAACTTTACACGCTAATCTCTTATGTGGTACGTTATCGAAAGCCTTTTGAAAGTCCAAATACACCACATCCACTGGTTCACCCTTATCTATTTTACCAGTTACATCCTCAAAAAATTCCAGTAGATTAGTCAAGCATGATTTACCTTTTGTAAATCCATGTTGACTTTGTCCGATCCGATCACGGTTTTCCAAGTGCTGTGCTATTACATCTTTTATAATGGACTCTAGCATTTTCCCCACTACCGATGTCAGGCTTACCGGTCTGTAATTCCCTGTTTTCTCTCGACCACCTTTTTTGAATAGTGGGGTAACATTAGCTACCCTCCAGTCCATGGGTACTGTTCTAGAGTCTATCGAATTTTGGAAGATGACCAGCAATGCATCTACTATTTCTAGGGCCACTTCCTTAAGTACCCTTGGATGTAGATAATATCTACGTTTCTATGTATTCAATCTTTCCTTGTAGCTGAAATTCTCAAGTCCTGGCAACATCCTCGTAAATCTCCCGTCTGGAGCACAGTCACATCTTTCCTGCAATGGGGCGAGCAGAACTGCACGCAGCACACTAGCCGGTGGCCTAACTGGTGTTTTGTACAGTTCAAGCAGAACCTCCCTGCTCTTACATGATACAGAGCGAGGCACTGCCCCTTTAAATACCTGGGGGCCACCATTCCCCTTTAAATGGCCAAGCAATCATTTTTTGGGAAAAGGGGCCGCAGTCCCCTTTGACTCACCACCCACCACAAATACTCACAAGAGAGAGAAGGAAGAATGCTGGTCTTTGTCCCTTTAAAAGTGGCTGCCCACCAAAATGTTCACAGCACCAGGGCTCTTTGTTCTGGATAAAAGTCGAAAAGAGAAAAGGTTCACTTATTTTTAAATGAATGCAATTGATCAATAGCCTCCCCTTCCCTTTAAGAGCTCCTGCAGACAATGAAAGCAGGAAGCGGCGCACGCAGCCCACCGAGGTCCCGCCTCCATCCCTCCGGCGCCGCCATTGGCTGGAGGACCGTCAGCCAGTCCGGACCTCCCAGCGTGTTCCGCGCTACTGATTGGCGGGCGCCTTGCGTCAATCACCCCCCTCCGCTTACGCGCTGACGCATGCACGCAACGCCCAGGGGGGGTCGTTTGGATCGGCGCACGCAGCCCACCGAGCTCCCGCCCCCCTCCCTCCCGCGCCGCCATTGGCTGGAGGACCGTCAGCCCGCCCGGACCTCCCAGCGTTTTCCGCGCTGCTAATTGGCGGGCGCATCGCGTCAATCACACCCCACCTTCGATTACGCGCTGACGCCAGCACGCAACAAGGTCGGTTGGATCGGCACACGCCACCGCAAGGTAAAAAAAAGACACCCCACACAAATGAGGAACAACAATAATAATAACAATCGCACTTTAGTGGGGAGGAGGTTGGGGGAATTAATGAGTGTTTTCAATTTGTTTCGGAAATAAAAAGATTTTGAAAAGCTTCCCAACGGTGTGAGGCGGGCTGCGCATGCGCTCAAGCCAGCCGTTGACTCCCCCACGTGGGCCGCGCCCGGACACGCCCACTCCCCTTCCCCTGCACCAATCACAGCGCGGGTAGGCGCTTCTAGCAATCGTCACCTGTCAATAACCCTCCCTTCCCCTGCACCAATCACAGCGCGGGCAGGCGCTTCTATCAATCGCCTCCTGTCAATCACCCTCCCTTCCCCTGCACCAATCACAGCACGGGCAGGCGCTTCTATCAATCGTCACCTGTCAATCACCCTCCCTTCCCCAATAACAACAGAAAATGCTGGAAAAACTCAGCAGGTCAGGCAACATCCGTGGAGAGAAATTTGAGTTGACGTTTCGGGTTGGACCCTTCTTCAAAACTGGAAAGAAAAGAAACTAGATCGATGGCAGGGCTGCGATCGGACAAAAGAATAAAAGAAACAAAAGATGTAAAAGAGATTAGAAGCTAGACGAGATTGTAATAGGCTGGGATTAGGTGTAAAGTGTACCGGCAGGGCAAAAGATAGCTGCCAGGTGTGAGAGTGAAACAAAAGGAAAGGGGGGGGGGGGGGGAAGGAGTGGAACGCATAGTGGTTAGCACTGTTGCCTCACAGCGCCAGGGACCCGGGTTCGAATCCAGCCTCGGGCGACTGTCTGTGTGGAGTTTGCACATTCTCCCCGTGTTTGCGTGGGTTTACTCCGGGTGCTCCGGTTTCCTCCCACAGTCCAAAGATGTGCGGGTTAGGTTGATTGGCTATGATAAATTGACCCTTAGTGTTGGGGGGATTAAATACGTGGGGTTACGGGGATAGGGTGGGATATGTGTTGGTGCAGGCTCGATGGGCCGAAATGGCCTCTATCTGCACTGTGTGGTTTCTGTGAATTCTGTGAATTACAAGAGAAAATGAAATGGGGGCCAAGCTTATGATCTGAAATTGTTGAACTCGATATTGAGTCCGGAAGGCTGCAGACACCCTCCCTTCCCCCTCGTGGTGTCGATTGACAGCGGTGTCAGCCAATGAGGTGCAGGAAGGGGCGCGACCAGGGCCAGGACTGACAGCAAGCCTGAACTAACTCAATTAAATACCTGCATGCAGCCAAAAAAAACTTTTATTTAGTCAGCCAAAAAACAGCAAAGCAAATAAGGTTTCCTGAGTCAGCAAAGCAAGCAAAGTCTATTTTAGAAACATAGAAGACAGGAGCAGGCCATTCGGCCCCTCGAGCCTGTTCCGCCATTCAATGAGATCATGGCTCATCATCCAAATTCAGTACCCTCTCCCTGCCTTCTCCCCATATCCCTTGATCCCTTTAGCCTTAAGAAATATATCCAACTCCTTCTTGAATATATTTAATGAATTGGCCTCCACTGCCTTCTGTGGCAGAGAATTCCACAGGTTCACCACTCTCTGGGTGAAGAAATTCCTCCTCATTTCTGTCCTAAATGGCTTAACCCTTATCCTTAGACTGTGACCCCTGGTTTCTGTGGCCGTAGACGTGACTCCAGGATGGTTTGTTTCCTCCCTGGTGCCAGGGTCAAGGGCGTCACTGAATGGCTGCAGGGCATTCTGAAGGGGGAGGGTGAACAGTCAGAGGTCGTGGTTCACATTGGGACCAACGACATGGGTAGGAAGAGGGATGAGGTCCTGCAGCAAGAATTTAGGGAGCTAGGTAGCAGATTAAAGAGCAGGACCTCAAAGGTTGTAATCTCTGGATTACTCCCGGTGCCACGTGCTAGTGAGTATAGGAATAGGAGGATAGAGCAGATGAATGCGTGGCTAAAGAGTTGGTGCAGGAGGGAGGGCTTTAGTTTCCTGGATCACTGGGTCTGCTTCTGGGGAAAGTGGGAATTGTACAAGTTGGACGGGTTGCACCTGAACCAGAACGGGACAAATATCCTTGCGGGGAGGTTTGCTAGCACTGTTGGGGGGGTTTAAACTAACTTGGCAGGGGGATGGGATACAGAGTGGAGATATAATAGGGGTGATGTACAGCCAAATATAGAGGAAAAAACAAGTCAGCTTGGAAGGCAGAGCAAATATGTAACGGCACAAGGGAGCAGGGCAAGGCTGGATGGCACTTATTTTAATGCAAGGAGTCTTGTGATTAAGGTGGATGAACTGAAGGCGTTGATGAACACATGGGAGTATGATATTGTTGCTATCACGGAGACATGGTTGAGGGAGGGGCAAGACTGGCAGCTCAATATTCCGGGGTATAGAATCTTCAGGCGAGACAGAGGGGGGGTAAAAGAGGAGGGGGTGTCGCAATATTAATTAAGGAGTCAATTACTGCTGTAAGGAGGGATGATACATTAACAGGTTCCTCTAATGAGGCCATATGGGTAGAACTTAAAAACAAAAAGGGGGCAAGCACTTTGCTGGGAGTGTACTATAGGCCCCCAAACAGTCAGGGGCAGATAGAGGAACAGATATGTAGGCAAATCTCAGAGAAGTGTGCAAATAATAGGGTTGTGGGGGACTACGGTCTCCCGCGTAAAGAAATAGGCAACACAGCGAGCTACAAGAAATAGGTCTTTACTCCAACTCTCACAATACAGCACTGAATTCGTGAAGCCCGCGAACCTGTGATGACTCACGGATTGGTCACCTGCTGGAACCTGATTGGTTTTCCTTCTCTCAGCAGCAGGCAAGTCTGAACGTGCCTTATTCCTCTCAGCTTGCAACTGTCTTGCGGGGGGAGGGGAATACAGCAGTTAAAAGGGGATTATACAGGTTTATCTACATACACACAGTGTTTCCCCAATGTGGCAACGCCACTTACGCCCCCCCAGAATCCTCGTTAACTGTAAAAGTCAGTCTCTGCGGCGGTTTGACCAAGCGGCCGTAGCGGCTGTAGTAGCCATCTGGCGTGTGAGGAGGGCTGTCTGGGAGGTCGGCCGGTTGGTTCGTCGGCTGGTCTGGCGGCTGGTCTGCCGGTGGGCTGGCTGGACGGGCTGCCGGCGAAGGTGGGGCGGCGGCCGGGAAGCAAGGTTCTGGCGTGTCTTGGTCCTCTTGTGGGGCCGCCGCCAATGCGGGAGGTCTGCCCCGCCGTGGGGGAAGAGCCGGCCTAAACGGGAAGCTGAGGTCCAGGTGCGCCGGTTTGAGGCGGTCTACTGAAATAAGGTCCGGCTTCCCGCCGACGTCGATAAGAAAAGCTTTGTCCCCCGTCTCCAATACTGGGAAGGGGCCAGTGTATGGTGCCTGCAGCGGGCCTCTGTGCGCATCCCGGCGCACGAAGACGAACTCCGCATGTCGTAAGTCTCGAGGCACGTAGGACGGCTGCGGGCCGTGTTGCGAAGTGGGCACTGGACGGAATTGCTGGGCCACGTCCTGGTGCAGGGAAAGCTGTCTGGCGGCCGACCACGGCTCCGTTGTCAGGGGGAGGAAGTCGCCTGGTACTCTGAGCGGTTGGCCGTAGACCATCTCGGCCGCGGAGGTGCGGAGGTCCTCTTTGGGTGCGGTGCGCAATCCCAGGAGAACCCAGAGTAGTTTGTCGATCCAGCTGGTGTCGGCCAGGCTGGCGTGGAGGGAGGCTTTCAAAGAACGATGAAAGCGCTCGCAGAGCCCGTTGGCCTGCGGGTGGTAGGCTGTTGTCCTGTGCAACTTGGTGCCGAGGCCAGCGCTGATGGCATTCCACAAGTGGGAGGTGAACTAGGGGCCTCTGTCCGAGGATATGTCGGTCGGCACGCCGAACCGGGCCACCCATGTCGAGACGAATGCTCGCGCGACGTCGGTCGTGGTGGTGGAGGCGAGGGGAACCACCTCGGGCCATCTGGTGGTGCGGTCGACGATCGTGAGCAAGTGTGTAAAACCGTGCGATGGCGGCAAGGGGCCTACCAGATCGACATGGACGTGGTCGAAACGCCTCTCGGGCACCGGGAAACACTCCAATGGCGCCTTGGTGTGCTGCTGGACCTTAGCGCGCTGACACGCCACGCATGTGTTGGTCCAGTCTCTCCCATCCTTGTGAAGTCCCGGCCAGACGAACTTGGCGGACATAAGTTTCTGAGACGCACGCATCCCTGGATGTGAGAGGCCGTGGATGATGTCGAAAACTTGCTTGCACCAGGCGGATGGGACGACCGGCCTAGGCGAGGGGACTGAGACGTCGCACAGGAGGGTTGTGCCGGCTGCGTGGAAGTGGATGTCGGCCACGGTGAGGCTGGTAGTTGACGTCCTGAGGGCCTGGATCTCCGCATCGGCGGCCTGGTCTCTCGCCATGCTGGCGTAGTCGACGCCCAGGTGCACTGCGTGGAGCGAGGGTCTTGAGAGGCAGTCGGCCACCAAATTGTCCTTGCCGGCGACGTGGCGGATGTCCGTGGTGAACTCCGAGATGAAGTTGAGTTGGTGCTGTTGGCGCGCGGACCAGGGTTCGGTTACTTTGGCCATGGCGAAAGTGAACGGCTTGTGGTCCACGAATGCGGTGAACCGCCGGCCTTCCAGGATGAAACGGAAGTGCCGGATTGCCAGGAACAGGGCCAGGAGCTCTCTGTCGAACGTGCTGTAGGCCTGCTCGTTCTTGCACAGCTGTCGGCTGAAAAATGCCATTGGTTGCAACGCGCCTTCGACCCACTGTTGCTGGACAGCGCCGACGGCGTAATCCGAGGCGTCCGTGGTGAGGGCGGTCTTGGCGCCTGGGATGGGGTGGGCCAGTAGTGTGGCATTGGCCAAGGCGCTTTTGGTCTGGTGGAAGGCTGTCGCCATCTCGCTGGACCAGGTGAGTTGCTCTTTGCCCGTTTTGCCCCTGGTGGCTTCGTAGAGGGGGCGCATGAGTGCGGCGGCCTTGGGCACGAACCGGTGATAGAAATTGACCATCCCCAAAAATTCCTGCAGCGCCTTGACCGAGGTGGGCTGGGGGAAGTCCGCCACCGCCTGCACCTTGGAAGGTAGGGGAATGGCGCCCCTTGGTGAGATTCTGTGGCCGAGAAAGTCAATTTGGGCTGCTCCGAACTGGCATTTGGCTGGGTTGACGATTAGCCCGTGTTGGCTAAGGCACTGGGAAAGGGAGCGCAAATGCGCGATGTGCTCGGCCTTGCTGGTGCTGGCCATGAGGATATCGTCCAGATAGACGAACAGGAAGCTCAGGTCCCGTAGGACGGAGTCCATGAGCCATTGGAAGGCCTGTGCGGCATTCTTAAGCCCGAAGGGCATGCGCAGGAACTCGAACAGTCCGAAGGGGGTGATGACCGCCGTCTTCTGGACGTCTGCGTGGTGGATGGGGACCTGATGGTAGCCGCGAATCAGGTCAACCTTGGAAAAGACGGACTTTCCTGCTAGGTGTACCGAGAAGTCTTGGATGTGCGGAATGGGGTATCTATCGAGCGTGGTGGCGTTGTTGAGCCATCTGTAGTCACCGCAGGGGCACCAGCCACCGCCCGGCTTGGGCACAATGTGGAGGGGGGACGACCAAGGGCTGTTCGAGCGGCGGATGATGCCCAGTTTTTCCATCGTGGCGAATTCTTCCTTGGCCACCGCCATCTTGGCTGGATCCAGGCATCTGGCTCGAGCGAACACTGGTGGTCCCGTAGTGGCGATGTGGTGCTCGACCCCATGCTTGGCTGCCGCGGCTGAGAAGGTCGGTTGTGTGAGCCTCGGGAAATCTGCGAGTAAGCGGGCGTAGTCGTCATGCGCCAGGGCGGAGCAGGACCCGACGAGGGCTGGGCTGTTGCTCTGCTGGCAGGCCAGTGAAGCGAAAGTTGCTGCGTCGACCAGGCGCCTGTCGCGGACGTCGACCAGGAGTCCGTGGGCGCAAAGAAAATCGGTGCCCAGCAAGGGATGTGCCACCGAGGCCGTCACGAAATCCCACGTAAATTGCTGGCCGTTGAAACGAACCTCGGCCCGTCGCTTTCCGAAAGTAGCGATGGCTGCGCCATTTGCCGCCACGAGGGGTGGGCCGCTGCGGCCTGCCTGGATGTTGAGCTGGGAGGCAGGAATTATGCTGCATTGGGCTCCGGTGTCGCAAAGGAATCTGCGCCCTGAAAGAGAGTCGGTTATATACAGCAGTTTACCTGCGGTGCCGATAGCCATCATGGCGGCGGGGGTGCGGTCAAGCGGGCCTAGGCGGCGGCGCGGGGCTGGTGCGTTGGGCCGGGCGGCCATCTTGGTTTGATCGAAAGAGCAGGGTGCTCTGCAGCATTGGGCCTTGTGGCCGAAACGCGCATGGTAGTAGCATAGTTCTGCGGCCTGGCGTGGCGGCGCGCGCTCGGTGGTGTCGGGGAGCCTCGTGGCTGCACAGCCGAGTTGGGCGACGGCGAAGACTTTGTCCGCGGCGACTGCCAGTTGTACACAGTCCGTGATTGGGGACCCCGCGAGGGCAGTCTGTACCTGCTGAGGAAGCAGGCTGAGGAAAAGGGCCCGAAACAAGAAGCACTGCGGTTCAGAGCCCAGGAGCGCAAGCATCCGGTTCATCAACTGGGTCGGGGTAGAATCGCCGAGGCCTGGTAGTGAGAGAAGCCTGCGGGCCCTCTCCTCCTTGGACAGGCTGTAAGCCTGCAGCAAGCGGCCCTTAATGGTTGAGTACTTGCCGGTCTGTGGTGGGTTCCCCAGCAGGTCGAGAACTTCGGCGGCAGTAGAGCTTGCTAGTGCTGAGACTATGTGGAGGTACCTTTCTTCATCGTCTTGAACCCTGCGAAGGGTGAATTGGGCCTCCGAGTGCGCGAACCAAGCTGGTGCTTGGTGTTCCCAGAAGGTGGGGAGCTTCAAGGATGCGGCGCCGGCCGACATCAGGCTGCTGCTGGTTGCCATCGGGTCGTTGCTGGCCTCTATGGGGCTGCGTGAGTCGGGGGCTTCGGCCGCCGACATTCGGGGTCACCAATGTGGGGGACTACAGTCTCCCGCGTAAAGAAATAGGCAACACAGCGAGCTACAAGAAATAGGTCTTTACTCCAACTCTCACAATACAGCACTGAATTCGTGAAGCCCGCGAACCTGTGATGACTCACGGATTGGTCACCTGCTGGAACCTGATTGGTTTTCCTTCTCTCAGCAGCAGGCAAGTCTGAACGTGCCTTATTCCTCTCAGCTTGCAACTGTCTTGCGGGGGGAGGGGAATACAGCAGTTAAAAGGGGATTATACAGGTTTATCTACATACACACAGTGTTTCCCCAATGTGGCAATGCCACAGGGTAATAATAGTGGGGGATTTCAACTTCCCCAATATTAACTGGGATAGTCAGAGTGTGAAAGGCTTAGAGGGTGCAGAATTCTTAAAGTGCATCCAGGAGAGCTTTTTGAGCCAGCATGTAGAAAGTCCTACAAGAGAGGGGCGGTACTGGACCTAATTCTAGGGAAAGTGGCCGGGCAAGTGGTAGAAGTGTTAGTAGGTGAGCACTTTGGTGACAGTGACCATAATTCGGTGAGATTTAAGGTAGTCATGGAAAAGGACAAAGATGGACCAGAAATAAAGGTTCTAAATTGGAGGAAGGCCGATTTTAATATGATAAGGCAGGATCTGGCCAAAGTGGACTGGGATCAGCTACTTGTAGGAAAATCCACATCAGGGCAGTGGGAGTCTTTCAGAAAGGAAATCGAGAGAGTACAACGCCAACATGTTCCCGTAAAGGTCAAGGGTGGGACCAACAAGCCCAGGGAACCCTGGATGTCAAGGGACATACAAGTATGGTTTAGGAAAAAAAGGGAGGCTTTTGGCAGATACAAAGGACTAAAAGCAGTGGAAGCCCTAGAGGAGTATAGAAGGTGCAGGGGGGTATTTAAAAAAGAAATTAGGAGAACGAAGAGGGGTCATTAAAAAACACTGGCAGGCAAAATAAAGGAAAATCCCAAGATGTTTCATTAGTATATTAAGGGCAAGAGGATAACCAGGGAAAGAGTAGAGTCCATTAGGGACCAAAGTGGCAAGCTGTGTGTAGAGCCAGAAGATGTAGGTGAGGTTTTAAATTAATATTTTGCATCTGTGTTCACTATGGAGAAGGATGATGCAGGCATAGAAATCAGGCAGGGGGATTGTGATATACTTGAACAAATTAGTATTGAGAGGGAGGAGGTACTAGTGGTTTTAGCGGGTTTAAAAGTGGATAAACCCCCAGGCCCAGACGAGATGTATCCCAGCCTGCTGTGTGAGGCAAGGGAGGAGATTGCAGGGGCTCTGACACAAATTTTCAGAACCTCTCTGGCCACAGCGGAGGTGCCAGAGGACTGGAGAACAGCTAACTTAGTACCATTATTCAAGAAGGGTAGTAGTAGGGATAAACCAGGGAATTACAGGCCAGTGAGCCGAACATCAGTGGTAGGGAAATTATTGGAAAAAATTCTGAGGGACAGAATTAGTCTCCACTTGGAGAGGCAAGGATTAATCAAGGATAGTCAGCATGGCTTTGTCAGGGGGAGATCATGTCTAACCAATTTGATTGAATTTTTTGATGGGGGTGACTAGGTGTGTGGATGAGGGCAGTCCAGTTGATGTAGTCTACATGGACTTCAGTAAGGCTTTTGACAAAGTCCCACATGGGAGACTGGTCAAGAAGTTAAGAGCCCATGGGATCCAGGGCAATTTGGCACATTGGATCCAAAATTGGCTTAGTGGCAGGAGGCAGAGGGTGATGGTCGAAGGTTGTTTTTGTGACTGGAAGCCTGTGTCCAGTGGTGTACCACAGGGTCTGGGTCCTTTGCTGTTTGTAGTGTACATTAATGATTTAGATATGAATGTAGGAGGTATGATCAGTAAGTTCGCAGATGACATGAAAATTGGTGGAGTGGTAAATAGCGAGGAGGGAAGCCTCAGGCTACAGGAGAATATAGACGGGTTGGTTAGATGGGCAGCACAGTGGCAAATGGAATTTAACCCTGAAAAGTGTGAGGTGATGCATTTTGGGAGAACTAACAAGGGAATACACAATGAATGGTAGAACCCTAGGAAGGACAGAGGATCAGAGGGACCTTGTTGTGCATGTACATAGATCCCTGAGGGCAGCAGGACAGCTAGATAGGGTGGTTAAGAAGGCATATGGGATACTTATATTCTATACCTCGGCTAATGAAGGCAAGAGCAGGGAGGTTATGATGGAGCTGTACAAAACGCTAGTTAGGCCACAGCTGGAATACTGTGTGCAGTTCTGGTTGCCACACTATAGGAAGAATGTGATTGCATTGGAGAGGGTGCAGAGGAGATTCACCAGGGTGTTACCTGGGCTGGAGCGCTTCAGCTATGAAGAGAGACTGGACAGGCTGGGGTTGTTTTCCTTGGAGCAGAGAAGGCTGAGGGGGGACCTGATTGAGGTGTACAAAATTATGAGGGGCATAGATAGGGTAGATAGAAAGGAACTCTTCCCCTTAGTAGAGGGGTCAATAACAAGGGGGCATAGTTTCAAGGTAAGGGGCAGGAGGTTTAGAGCGGATTTGAGGAAAAAAAATTTCACCCAGAGGGTGGTTGGAATCTGGAACTCACTGCCTGAAAGGGTGGTAGAGGCAGGAACCCTCACAACATTCAAGAAGCATTTAGATGAGCACTTGAAGCACCATAGCATACAAGGCTATGGACCAAGTGCTGGAAAATGGGATTAGAATAGACAGGGCTTGATGGCCGGCGCGGACACGATGGGTGAAGGGCCTCTTTCTGTGCTGTATAAATCTATGACTCTATGGTAGCACTCTTGCCTCTGAGGCATAAGGTTGTGGGTTCAAGTCCCACTCCAGAGACTTGAGCACAAAAATCCAGGCTGACACTCCAGTGCAGTACTGAGGCACTGTCAGAGGTGGCGTCTTTCGGATGAGACATTAAACTGAGGCCCTGTCTGCTCTCTCAGGTGGATGTAAAAGATCCCATGACACTATTTTGAGAAAGAAAGACTTGCATTTATATAGTGCTTTCATGACCAGCAGATGTCTTGAAGTGCTTTACAGCCAATTAAGTACTTTTGAGGTGTAGTCACTGTTGTAATGTGGGAAAGAGCAGGGGAAATATCCCCGGTGTCCTAGCCAATGTTTATCCCTCAATCAATGTAACAAAAGGATAATAGCAAAATACTGCGGATGCTGGAAATCTGAAATAACAACAGGAAATGCTGGAAACACTCAGCAGGCCAGGCAACATCCGTAGAGAGAGAAACAGAGTTAACAAAAAGATAGATTATCTGGTCATTATCACATTGCTGTTTGTGGGAGCTTGCTGTGCGCTATTTGACTGCCGCATCTACTACATTACAACAGTCACTACACTTCAAAAGTACTTCATTGGCTGTAAAGCACTTTGGGATGTCCGGTGGTGGTGAAAGGCGCTATAGAAATGCAAGTCTTTCTTTCTTCACTGGTCTCACCAGCGACCTCTTCTGGCTGATGGTTGATTGACAGACGATAGTCCGCGCATGCGCACAGGGAGCGGCGGTTTGGACTGAGTCCGGCACAGCGACCCCTCCCGGTCACCTCTGCGCATGCCCAGAGGACACCAACCCCCCTCCCACACTCGGAGCTGCGCCTGCGCACTCGGATCCTGCCGGACGGGGTCGGCGCGGGCCATTCCGAGGAAAGGCCTTGGTGTCGGTTCCAGAGTCGCGATCAGTGACGCAAAGTGAGTTTTCTCCACTCCGATTGGGTGGAGAATCGTGCGGGGTGGTGGGGGAGGGGTGGATTGGGAGAGAACAAAGAGAAATAGAAAAACCTGAGAGCCCACGAGGCCCCGGACCGAGCGGCGTCAGTTGGACGGAGCACGTGATCTCCTCGGGGACACGTGACCCAGCCCAGGGCCTGATTGATGGGAGCTTCCGACCAGTAGAGAGCAAGCAGGGCGGGGCTGGAGGAGCGAGCCAGCGGCAAGTCCTCCAACCAATCGGGGAACCCGAGGGGCGGGACTAGCACCGGCTGATTGTCTGATCCGCAGGGCAGCGAGTTTCTCCAGTCCCTTGTTCAGGGCCCGGGGCCAGGGGAGGCTGTGGGCCTTTATTCCCCTCATTGGACACAAGGCTCTTTGGCTCACAACACACTGGCTCAGGTTTTAATAGAGACTTTTTAAATTCATCAATAAAAGCAGATAAACCCCGTGCTTCTGTGGCACAAACTTTCCAATATTTTACAGAATCATAAAATGGCTACAGCACAGAAGGAGGCCATTCGGCCCGTCGAGCCCGTTCCGGCTCTCTGCAAGACCACTTCAGCTCGTCCCACTCCCCGCCCTTTCCCCGTAACCCTGCAAATTTCTTTACTTCAGGTACTTATTCAATTCCCTTTTGAAAGCCGTGATTGAATCTGCCTCCACCACCCTTTCAGGCAGTGCATTCCAGATCCTAACCACTCGCTGAGTAAAAAAGTTTTTCCTCATGTCACATTTGGTTCTTCTGCCAATCACCTTAAATCTGTGTCCTCTGGTTGTCGACCCTTCCACCAATGGGAACAGCTTCTCTCTCTCTACTCTGTCCTGACCCCTCATGATTTTGAACACCTCCATCAAATCTCCTCTCTACCTTCTCTGCTGTAAGAAGAACAACCCCAGCTTCTCGAGTCTATCCACATAACTGAAGTCCCTCATCCCTGGAACCATTCTTGTAAATCTTTTCTGCACCCTCTCTGAGGCCTTCACATCGTTCATAAAGTGCGGTGCCCAGAATTGGACACAATTCACCAGTTGAGGCCGAACCAGTGTTTTACAAAGGTTCATCATAACCTCCTTGCTTTTGGACTCTCTGCCTCTATTTGTAAAGCCCAGGATCCCGTATGCTTTTTTAACCACTTTCTCAACCTGCCCTGCCACCTTCAACGATTTGTGCACACATACCCCCAGGTCTCTCTGTTCATGCACACACTTTAGAATTGTACCCTATAGTTTATATTGCCTCACTTGGTTCTTCCTACCAAAATATATCAGTTCGCACTTTTCTGCGTTAAATTTCATCTGCCACATGTCCGCCCATTCCACCAGCCTGTCTATGTCTTCTTGAAGTCTATCACTATCCTCCTCACTGTTCACTTTACTTCCAAGTTTTGTGTCATCTACAAATTTTGAAACTGCCCTGTACACCCAAGTCTAAATCATTAATATATATCAAGAAAAGCAGTAGTCCTCGTACCAACCCCTGGGGAACACCACTGTATACCTTCCTCCAGTTCGAAAAACAACCGGTCACCACTGCTCTCTGTTTTCTGTCACTTAGCCAATTTCATATCCATGCTGCCACTGTCCCTTTTATTCCATGGTCTTCAACTTTGCTGGCAAGCCTATTATGTGGCACTTGGCGAACGCCTTTTGGAAATCCATGTACACCATGTCAACCACATTCCCCTCATCAATGAACCCTATCTGTTACCTCATCAAAAAACTCGATCAGAATCAGAGCGGCCGGGCCCGGCGGACGTGCGGCCAGGGCCTCGGCACCAGGAAACCCAGGGTGCAGCGCCTCCCCCATCCGAGCCGCCGCTTCCCGGTTTCTTCAGCCGGTTCCACCGATTCTGACTCGGGAAAAGGACAGGAGCCAGGCTCCCAGAATGGCCCGCGGCCCCGGGGAGCATGCGCACTCTCAGCGGGTAAATCAGTGCATTGGATAGAGCGGTTTCGAAGGCGCGGGGAATTGTGGGTGCTGCGGCCGCCATTAGTCAGCAGCTGTCGGGAAGAGTTTTATTGCAGGCTGACGGAAGGTAGGTCCCTGGCCGCCTGTGAAGGTCTTTTTGTTGCTTCAGTTTGAGCTGGAGTGGAGATGGAGGAGAAGCTGCTGGGTTTAACCCCCAGTACTTCTGAGCCCAGGAGGACCCAACAATTTCCAATGTGAGACTGTCAAGGGAGGTGGATTCTAGGGGAGATTAGGTTGTTACACAGATACTGTCCGCACAATGTAAGATTTGTTTTAATTCATTCTTGGGACGTGGGTGTCGCTCGCAAGAGCAGCAAATATTGCCAATCCCCAGTTGCCCATTGAGAAGGGGGTGGTGGGCCGCCTTCTTGAACCGCTGCAGTCCGTGTGGTGAAGGTACTCCCACAATGTTGTTCGGTAAGGAGTTCCAGGATTATGACCCAGTGATGATGTAGCAACGGCGATATATGTCCAAGTCAGGATGGTGTGTGACATGGAGAACTTGGAGGTGATGGTGCTCCCATGCACCTTCTGCCTTTGTCCTTCTAGGTGCTGGAGGTTGCGGGTTTGGGAGGTTCTGTTAAAGTTCTGGTCGAGTTGCAGATGTATAAAGTTCCTTACCTTCTCCCCCTCCCACTCCCACCTCTCTCTCTCTCCTCCCATAGAGGCCAGAGTCTTGTGTAGGCCCAGACCAGGTGGCAGATTCCCTTCCCTAAAGGACATTAGTGAACCAGTTGGGTTTTTATGACAATACGACAGCTTTCATGGTCACTTTTTTCTAGTGCCGGCCCCACAAATGACCAGATTCATTGAGCTCAATTTCACAACCTGCCTTTGTTTTCTTGTGGGTTGACTCTCACGCTCCCTGTTTTAAATTCATTTTACAGGGTATTAGAAGGGGAGGATTTGCAGACGGGAAACTCAAACCACACATCACGTCAAGATCTGACAGTCACTCGATTCACCAGGATCTGAATATCATCGGCCTTTGAATATGGAAGCAAAAAGCACCGTTCACAGCGGGGAGAAACCGTACACGTGTTCTGTGTGTGGACGAGGCTTCAACCAACCCTCTGGCCTATCGCGACACAAGCGCATTCACACTGGGGAGAGGCCGTTCACCTGCTCTGAGTGTGGGAAGGGATTCACTCAGTCATCTGACCTTCAGACACACCAGCGTGTTCACATTGGGGAGAGACCGTTCACCTGCTCTGAGTGTGGGAAGGGATTCACTCAGTCATCCAACCTGCTGACGCACCAGCGAGTTCACACTGGGGAGAGACTGTTCACCTGCTCTGAGTGTGGGACGGGATTCACTAATTCATCCAACCTGCTGATACACCAGCAAGTTCACACTGGGGAGAGGCCGTTCACCTGCCCTGAGTGTGGGAAGCGATTCACTCGCTCATCCCACCTGCTGACACACCAGCGAGTTCACACTGGGGAGAGGCCGTTCACCTGCTCTGTGTGTGGGAAGGGATTCACTGATTCATCCAACCGACTGAGACACCAGCGAGTTCTCACTGATGAGAGACCTTTTAACTGCCCGGACTGTGGGAAGTGCTTTAAAAGTTCCGGGGAACTGATACACCATCAACGTGTTCACACTGACGAGAGACCGTTCAGGTGCTCTCACTGCGGGACTGGGTTCAGACGATCATCTGACCTCACTGTACACCTGCGCACTCACACTGGGGAGAGGCCGTTCACCTGCTCTGTGTGTGGGAAGGGATTCACTGATTCATCCAACCTGCTGACACACCAGCGAGTTCACACTGGGGAGAGTCCGTTCACCTGCTCTGAGTGTGGGAAGGGATTCACTGATTCATCCAACCTACTGAGACACCAGCGTGTTCACACCGGGGAGAGTCCGTTCACCTGCTCTGAGTGTGGGAAGGGATTCACTCAGTCATCCCACCTGCTGACACACCAGCGAGTTCACAAGTGACTGCAGTGGTTGGATTCTGTTGTTTTCGCTGCTGTTAATCACATCCAGGACTGAACCATGTTCATTCTGACAGGTGGGGATTGTTTCTGCTGATGTTAATAACTCCGGGAACTGGGCTGGAGTTTAATATTCTGGATAGATGTCAAATAAATCAACTTTGTTTTAAACACATTGTTGTAGATTTTTGTCTTTCCCACCTGAGTGTTTAGCATCACCTGGCTGGAGCTCAGAAAGGACAATCTGGGGGAGGATCGTACGGTGGGAACAGAACTCCAGCCTGGACACAGTCCTTCAGGGCCACACTGAGAGGGGCAAACGGCACTTTGGTCTTTCTTGTCTCTCTTCACTGACAGCAAAGTCCCCGTGTGGGTTAATCTGGAGGCGTGTGAGAAACGTGTCCCAGCCGCTCTCTGCCATGGTTCAGAGCTCCTAGGCATGGAACAGAAGGCTCCTTTAGGAATGTACACAGTGTTTTTTTTTTAATGGCCTTATTAACCTGTGTTGCTACTTTTAGCGATTTGTGTATCTGTATCCCTGGATCCCTCTGCTCCTCCAGCCCATTTAGACTCTTAGGGGGAAAATTCGGTGATGCCCCCTTTGGGTCGCTAATGTCACCGGGGCTAATTTTAGTGCCCCAAAAAAGTTAGCGCCCCTGTGCATTAAATTCAGTGGTAGCGCCCCAGGCAGGAGGCAGGGTGCTACTGGAAGCACTACCAGTGAATTTCACGGTGCTTCGTGTAACAGCGCCACGCCCGTCGGCACATAGCATCGTGTCATAGCAGACCTCTCTCCCTGATTAAAGGGGAGTGGCCTAGCACTGCGCACACCGGGGCCCTGCTGGAGCACCGGGGAGCGGGGTGTTGGATCAAAAGGAACGCCGGGTGAGCGATCGCGACCAACACCCTGAAGAAGAAAGGGGAAGGGGCAGGTGCTGGCAGTCGGCCAAAATAAAAAGTTGCAGCCCGACACCTGCCCTTTAAGTGGCGTCACGCGGCCGCAGGAACAACCCCTGACCCTGTCGGACATATCGTCCGGTGATAGGTCAGCGGTCAGGACCCAAGGTTGCAGCTGGGGCGCTGCGCATGGCGATGACGTCATTGCCAGCGGTGCAGTGCCGCAGGGCGCTACCGGCTGCCGCCACCGCTAACCTCCCGCTGAATATCACAGGAGGCACAAAGCAACCCAGTTTCACCCCCTTGTCCAAATAGTGAGTGGCCTCCTTATTCCCACCAAAACACACCACCTCACACTGATCTATAGTGAAATTCATTAACACACCACCTCACACTGATCTAAAGTGAAATTCATTAACACACCACCTCACACTGATCTATATTGAAATTCATTAACACACCACCTCACACTGTTCTACAGTGAAATTCATTAACACACCACCTCACACTGATCTACAGTGAAATTCATTAACACACCACATCACATTGATCTATCGTGAAATTCATTAGCACACCACCTCACACTGATCTATAGAGAAATTCATTAACACACCACCTCACACTGAACTACAGTGAAATTCAATAACACACCACCTCACACTGATCTACAGTGAAATTCATTAACACACCACCTCACACTGATCTATAGTGAAATTCATTAACACACCACCTCACCCTGATCTATAGTGAAATTCATTAACACACCACCTCACACTGATCTACAGTGAAATTCATTAACACACCACCTCACACTGATTTATAGTGAAATTCATTAACACACCACCTCACACTGATCTATAGTGAAATTCATTAACACACCACCTCACACTGATCTATAGTGACATTCATTAACACACCACAACCCACTGATCAATAGTGAAATTCATTAACACACCACCTCACACTGCTCTACAGTGAAATTCATTAACACACTGACTCACACTGCTCTACAATGAAATTCATTAACACACCACCTCACACTGATCTACAGTGAAATTCATTAATACACCACCTCACACTGATCTATAGTGAAATTCATTAACTCACCACCTCACACTGATCTATAGTGAAATTGATTAACACACCGCCTCACACTGATCTATAGTGAAATTCATTAACACACCACCTCACACTGATCTATAGTGAAATTCATTAACACACCACCTCACACTGATCTATAGTGAAATTCATTTGCCAATTACAACCCCATGCTGAAATTCATTCATGTCTTCTTGCATTTTGTCTTCCTCAGTATTAACTCTACCTTTTTTGGTGTTATCGACAAACTTTGAAATTGTTCTTCTGATTCCCGAGTCCAAATTGTTTATGAACAACAGTGATCCCAGCACTGATCCCTGTGGAACACCACTGTACCTGAACTCTTAAATCACTCTGCTCCTCTACTCCTTTTAAAGTTTTACATAAGAACATAAGAATTAGGAGCAGGAGTATGTCACATGGCCCCGCGAGGCTGCTCCGCCATTCAATAAGACCATGACTGATCATCGACCTCAACTCCACTTTCCCACCCGATCCCCATATCCCTTGATTCCCCTAGAGTCCAATTATCTATATATCTATCTCAGCCTTGAATATACTCAAAGACTCAGCATTCACAGCCTTCTTGGGCAGAGAATTCTAAAGATTCACAACCCTCTGAGTGCAGAAATTCCTCCTTATCTCAGTCTTAAATGGCCGACCCCTTATCCTGAGATTATGCCACTTAGTTCTAGACAGTCCAGCAAGGGGAAACAACCTCTCAGCATCTACCCTGTCAATACCCCTCAAAATCTTGTATGTTTCAACTTAAAATGTACTTTTCCCCTCATTTTTCCTCCCAAAATGTATCACTTCACATATCTCTACACTAAATTTCATCTGACCTCTACCTGTTCAGTCTACTAACCCATGTATATCACGTTGAAATCACTCTTCACAGTTCCCCACACTCCCTATTGTAGTCTCATCTAGATATTTTGATCTTGTGCTCCATAAACCCACGCCCAGATCATTTGTCTATATTGAGAAGAGCAATGGTCCCAACACTGACCCTGGGGGACACCACTGTTTACATCCCTCCAGTCTGAACATCCATTAACCACTACTCTCTGTCCTTTACAAAACTTCCTATCCATGCTGCCCCACTCCCTTTAATACCGTGAGCCTTAACTTCTCCCACTTTTAAAGATTTGTGTATCTGAGCCGCTTGTTTCCTACAATACAGCACTGTCAGTGACTACACTTCCAAAGTACTTCATTGGCTGTGAAGCACATTGCGATGTCCTGAGGTGGTGAAAGGTGCTATATAAATGCAAGTCTTTCTTTCTTGTAGGTTTTAGAGATATTAACATAACAAGGCTAAAATTCATTGACATCAAATGTCTGATATAATGGCCTAGAAATTCAGTATAGCCACGTTTGGGGCGCTACAGCCGGGCGGCTGCTAAAGTTTGCGCCCGGCGCAACTTAGCGCCACCTTCGCCGATATTCAGTTGCATCGCCCCAAGAGGTTGCTGCTGCGCTAAAACAGGCGATGCACGACTATCATTAGGCGCTAAGCCGGCGATCCGGGGTGATACCCCCGAGGGCGGGTGCAGCGCAGGTGCGGCGAGTTGCTGATTGAAGGCAGACACTCTGGCGACGGTCAGCTCTTAAAGGGGGAGGGTGGATTTGTTTGGCTGCCACGCCCTGCACACTGCAGCCCTGAAGCAAGGCCTGACCACTGCTGCTTGATCTGTTCAACGCCCAGGACAATGGAGAAGGCCAGGGAGAGAGCGCAGCGCTTCAGCGGGGGTGACCTGAGGGTGCTGGTTGGCGCAGTGGAGCGCAGGCACCATGTTCTGTTCCCTGAAGGTGGCAGGAGGCCGCTGCCCAGCGCCTATCGGAAAGCCTGGAGGGAGGTGTCAAACAGCGTGGTTGCCAGGACTCCTGTACAATGCCGAAAAAAGTTCAATGACCTCACTCAGGTTGTCAGGGTGAGTACCCTTTCCAGTGTCCTCCTCATCCCTGCATGTGCACCTCAATTTATGGGCAAAGGGACCTGAAAGCCCTAATGCCTAGCCCTCATCCAGCAGCTATGGGACTGTCATGAAAATCACTTGCACATTCAGGACTTTACACACTGTCAGGGCTATTCCACCATGGGAGGCAGTGCAGACAAGATCAGGGCTTCACGCTGTCAGGGCTAGTCCACCATGGGAGGCAGTGCAGACAAGATCAGGGCTTCACACTGTCAGGGCTAGTCCACCATGGGAGGCAGTGCAGACAAGATCAGGGCTTCACACTGTCAGGGCTAGTCCACCATGGGAGGCAGTGCAGACAAGATCAGGGCTTCACACTATCAGGGCTAGTCCACCATGGGAGGCAGTGCAGACAAGATCAGGGCCTCACACTGTCAGGGCTAGTCCACCATGGGAGGCAGTGCAGACAAGATCAGGTCTTCACACTGTCAGGGCTAGTCCACCATGGGAGGTAGTGCAGACAAGATCAGGTCTTCACGCTGTCAGGGCTAGTCCACTATGGGAGGCAGTGCAGACAAGATCAGGGCTTCACACTGTCAGGGCTAGTCCACCATGGGAGGCAGTGCAGACAAGATCAGGGCTTCACACTGTCAGGGCTAGTCCACCATGGGAAGCAGTGCAGACAAGATCAGGGCTTCACACTGTACTTAGAGGCCATCCTTTCTCTTGCAGGGCAAGCTGGCGCACAACCGAAGGCAGCAGCGTCAGACCGGGGGAGGCCATCCTGACCTCAAACAGCTCTGCGACCTGGAGCAGCGTGTGGAGCGCATTATGTCAGGCCGGCTGATTGGCCCGTCGCCAGTGGAGATGCCGACCCTGTTGTGGGCCCCAATGGTAAGGGCATCACCTTTTTGACCTCTCTCTTTCCACTTGCACCTCAGAACAGCATCCTTTGCCACTGTCGGACCAATGCAGTGCATAGCAGCACTCATGCCTCCCTCGCTGCCGCCCTATCCTCACTCTAAAGCAACTCTTGTGCCTCCCTGCTTTCAGATGGTGACTCGCCAGGTGAGGAGGCGGCCCCTCAAGCTGGCACTGTGTCCGAGTCAGACATAGAGGAGGAGGAAGAGGAAGCCAGACCATCAGGGACACCCTCAGCCGAGGCAGCCCATGGCCATGATGGTGACACGTCTTCCCTGGAGGGGAGCAGGGGAGAAGGTTCGGAGGATAGTGAAGCTCCGGGGACCAGCGGGCTGCAGCAATGCGGGAGGGGTGGGGAAGCTTGGCGGCCTTCTCCCCGGAGGGTGAGTGCGGCCTCCAGTCCTGCTACGGTGAGCACAGAGGAGGTGCGGATCCTAGCAGAAATGGGCGCCCAGGCTGAGCGCAGGTACACTGAGCTCATGGCTGCAGTGGCAAGGATGCCTGACTCCATAGAGTCACTGTCAAGGAGTGTGCAGGAATTCAGGGCAGCACAGGCCAGGAGTCTGCAACAATTCAGTGCAGCACAGGCCAGGAGTCTGCAGGACTTCGCGGCAGCACAGGCTAGGAGTCAGCAGGACTTCGCTGCATCACAGGCGGCTTCTAGCCAAGTGCTCAGTTGTGCCGTGCATTCACTGGCTGGTGCCATGCAGACACAGACCAGGGCCACACGGGCACTAACTGCTGCCACCCTCGCTGGATCGGCCAGGCATCGCCAGGGCACTCGCCGCACCGCAGCAGCCCAGCAGTCTGTGCTTCAGCAGATTGCTGCGCATGCTGCAGTGCTGGCCCGTGCGAGTGCCAATGTATCAGCCGACCAGGGAGTACCTGTGATCTGTCAGGTTGGCAGCATTCCTGCAGCCAAAACTGTCACTCCTCCATTGCAGCTGCCACCAGCCGCTGGACAGACTGCTGCCGCCCAAGCAGAGTTGGAGCAGTCAGCAGCCGGCCCCTCCAGGCCCAGAGCTGGTCCAGGCCGACCCCCAAGGGCATCTGCCGTCTCACCATCTGACCCTCAGCAGCCTTCCCCCAGCCTTGCTGCAGCCACTGGGGTCCCATTGAGGAGGAGCTGCAGGGCGGGTAGGGGCCAGTCACGGATGCGAAACGCATCACCCTCGCAGGGGAAAAAGTAGAAGGTGTGGCCAAATGTTTTGTTTGACTTGTAAAGGCCGATACTGGTGTATTTGTTTTACCTGTAAAGGCCAAGACTGGTGTATTTGTTTTACTTGTAAAGGCCGAGACTGGTCTATTTGTTTTACTTGTAAAGGCCGAGACTGGTCTATTTGTGTTTTTGGAAAGGCCGAGACTGGTCTATTTGTGTTTTTGGAAAGGCCGAGACTGGTCTATTTGTGTTTTTGGAAAGGCCGAGACTGGTCTATTTGTGTTTTTGGAAAGGCCGAGACTGGTCTATTTGTGTTTTTGGAAAGGCCGAGACTGGTCTATTTGTGTTTTTGGAAAGGCCGAGACTGGTCTATTTGTCTTACTTGTAAAGGCCGAGACTGGTCTATTTGTGTTTTTGGGGGGGGTTTCTCTCCATTAGTTTGTTATGTGGGAAGGGCACAGAGGTATCATAGTAATACATTTTCTTAAATCGCACTGTCCATGCTTTCTTTTGGAAGTCCTAGTTGCCCTGCTCGGCTGAGGGCTTATGGAGTGGCTACATTCATCTTCTGCCATTGGCACAAGCCATTCCCTGAGAGGGGGCCTAGAACCGACGTGCAATAAGCCACCGACGGGCAGCCCTTGCACTTTCTGCCTCCCTCCTGTGCTGGTCCTCCTCCTCCTCCTCCTCCTCCGGTGGTCCTCCAATGTCTGGTGGCAGTGGCTGAGTCCTGCGGATAGCCAGGTTGTGCAGCATGCAGCACACGACAACGAAATGGGAGACTCGCTCAGGCGAGTACTGTAGGGCTCCTCCGGAACGATCCAGACAGCAGAACCATTGCTTCAGGACGCCGATTGTTTGCTCAATGATGTTCCTGGTTGCTTGATGGCTGTCATTGTATCCCTCTTCAGCAGGGGTGCTGGGTGCACGGAGCGGGGTCATCAGCCAGGTGCACAAAGGATAGCCTTTGTCCCCGAGAAGCCATCCTCGTGGGTGAGGCTGGGCCTCGAACATGTCTGCCACAGAAGTCTGGCGCAGGATGAAGGCATCGTGGCTGCTGCCTGGAAAGCGGGCATTGACAGCTAGGATGAGCTGCCTGTGGTCACACACCAACTGCACGTTGAGCGAATGGTAGCCCTTCCGGTTGCGGTAATCCTCGGCATTCTCCAGAGGTGCCCGCAAAGCCACATGCATGCAGTCAATGGCGCCCTGCACCATGGGGAAGCCCGCTAATGCTGCAAAGCCCATTGCAGCTGTTGCTGCTTGTCAACGGTCATGGAGAAGGAGATGAACTGACGCCTCCTTCTGAAAAGGGCATTGGTCACCTGGCGGATGCAGCAATGTACCGCAAACTGGGAGATGTCGGAAATGTCCCCAGTAGCGGATTGGAAGGAGCCGGTGGCATAGAAGTTGAGAGACACCGTCACCTTCACTGCCACCGACAGAGACGTCCTGCCCCTCAGCTGTGGCTGCAGATCTCCGCAAAGCAGGTGGCAGATCTCAGTGACCACCGCCCTTCTGAATCACAGCCTCCGAACACACTGCTCCTCAGACATGTTCAGATATGAGAACTGCTGGCGGTATACCCTGGGTGGGTAGGGCCTCCTTTGCCGACGCCTGTTGCCCCTTCTCTGTCTGGCCATGACTGGCACTCTCTCACGGCATCTCAGAGCCCTTTGAATGCAATGGAGAAGCCCAACGTTTCCACCCATTGCAGCCCCCATTATATGTTTCCAATCAATGCTATGGCTCTGAAGTTAAAGACAAGTGCAAAGCTGTGGCCTGAAGCCACAAGTACCTGTGCGAGTGTTGAGCCAAACCAGAAACCTCTCTACCTTTGTCTCTCTCCAAAGATCCGTCTCTCACAAAGAAGGAGTGGTGCAAAATGGCTGCCATTTATACTGCAGGAGGAGTGCCCTTTAATTAGCGTCCCCCGCGCCCCGCAGCGACTGGGAACCGTTCCCCTCTACCAGTCGCTAGGGGCGCCAGGCGCACAATAGGCCGGCGCCACTGAATTTCCGGTTTGGGGCGCACAAAGGGCGTTGCACCATGAAATGACGTCAGGATATGCACGCGCAGCTGAGCGCGCGCAAAGGCTTTGCGCCGCCGCTAAATCTTAACTGAAGTTCGCAAGAGGCGCAGATCATGCTGCGCCCGGGCGCTAGCCACTTAGCACCCCACATCTCCTCCTCCTAAGGCGCTAGCGGCTGGCGCAAACCACTGAATTTCTAGGCCAATGTGTATTATGGGAAAGAGAAGTTTAGTCTGAGTTAGAAATTCAAACAGGTGTTTCACTGCAGACAGGTCGCTATGGCAACACTGATAAGACATTCCATTCACTGAATTGACTGGTTGGAATCTGTAATCAGATCAGGGGAAAGAACAGAGTTTGTCTGTTATTAAACACAATATAAGCTCAAAGCAGAGTGAGTAGTAGAATAGATTAAATTATAATGTGTGCTGTTCATACATATAATTGTGAAACTATAAGAAATAACATAATTAACAGCAGGCATGTTAGTTTAGGGATGATGAGAACATTACTGAAGAAAAGTAACTGTTGGGAACCAGAGAATGTGCCCTTGTAAATCACAGATTAGTGAACTTCCAGCTATCTTTTCCTCGCTTCCTGCCAAAACCCAGCAGAGAAGACAAAGAGTCAGGTGCCAGAGATGGATCAGTGCAGGGTATAAAAGTGAGGGGATACTGATGTAAGGGGGCAGTCGGGACTGGAGATCAAACTCAGGGCACGTGAGGTTCCATCCAGTGGGCTGACCTCGTGTAATGTTAGTGAGAGTGGTATACAGACCTCCAAACAATAATGCGGAGGTTGGGGATGGCATTAAATGGGAAATTAGAGACGCGTGCAATAAGGGCACAGCTGTTATCATGGGTGACTTTACCTGACCCTCCACCGGCCCCACCCGACCCTCCACTGGCCCCACCCGACCTTCCCCCGACCTCGGCCCCACCCGACACCCCAACCGACACTGACCCAACCCGGCCCTCCACCGACCCCACCCGACCCGACCCGACCCTGACCCCACCCGACTGTCCACCGAACCCACCCGACCCTCCACCGACCCCAGCCCACCCGACCCTCCACCGACACCGATCCCACCCGACCCTCCACTGACCCCGGCCCACCCGACCCTCCACTAACCCCGGCCCACCCGACCCTCCACCGACCCCGGCCCACCCGACCCCACCCAACCCTCCACCGACCCCACCCGACACTCCACCGCCACCAGCCGACCCGACCCTCCACCGACCCTGACCCCACCCGACCCTCCCCCAGCCCCACCTGATCCTCAACTGACACCGGCCCCACCCGACCCGACTCCACCGACCCCGACCCCACCCGACCCTGACCCCACCCATACCCTCCACCGACCCCGGCCCCACCCGACCCTCCACCGACCCTGGCCCCACCGGAACCCAGCCCCACCCAACCCTCCACCGACCCCGACCCCATCCGACCCTCCACCAACCCCGACCTCACCCGACCCTCCACCGACCCCACCCGACCCTCCACCGACCCCAACCCCACCCGACCTTCCACCGAACCTGGCCCCACCCGACCCTCCACCAACCCTGGCCCCACCGGAACCCAGCCCCACCCAACCCTCCACCGACCCCGACCCCATCCGACCCTCCACCAACCCCGACCTCACCCGACCCTCCACCGACCCCACCCGACCCTCCACCGACCCCAACCCCACCCGTCCTTCCACCGAACCTGGCCCCACCCGACCCTCCACCAACCCTGGCCCCACCGGAACCCAGCCCCACCCAACCCTCCACCGACCCCGACCCCATCCGACCCTGCACCAACCCCGACCTCACCCGACCCTCCACCGACCCCACCCGACCCTCCACCGACCCGAACCCCACCCGACCTTCCACCGAACCTGGCACCACCCGACCCTCCACCAACCGCCGGCCCCACCCGACCCTCCCCCGGCCCCACCCAGCCCTCCACCGACCCCGGCCGCACCCGACCCTCGACCGACCCCGGCCCCACCTGACCCTCCACCGACCGCGGCCCCACCCAACCTGACCCCGACCCCGGCTGCACCCGACCCTCCAACGACCCTGGCCCCACCCGACCCTCCACCGACCCCACCCGACCCTCCACCGACCCAGGCCCCACCTGACCCTCCACCAACCCCGGCCCCACACAACCCTCCACCGGCCCCACCCGACCCTCCCCAGGCCCCACCCGACCCTCCTCCGGCCCCACCCGACCCCGGCCCCACCCGACCCGACCCCAACCCCACCTAACCCTCCACCAAACCCGGCCCCACCCGACCCGGACCCTGGCCCCACCCGACCCTCCACCGACTCCGACCCCAGCCGACCCTCCACCGACCCTGACCCCACCTGACCCTCCACCGACACCGGCCCCACCCGACCCTCCACCAACCCCGACCCCACCCGACCCTCCACCAACCCCGGCCCCACCTGCCACTGACCCCAACCCCAGCCCCGACCCCTCCCCGACCCAACCTCGAACCCTGCCCCACCCGACCCGGCCCTCCACCGACGGGGAAAACCGAGTTATTAATTTCCTGAAATACTTTGTGATTGCTGTAATATCCAGGAGAGAAAATTATATCAGCTCCGGGCTTTGATTCAGTTTGTTTCTCTCTCTCTGTTTGTGTTTAGACTAAGCGACAATAATCTGGGAGATTCAGCAGTGAAACTATTGTCTGCAGCTCTGAGGAACCTGGACTGTAAAATACAGACACTGCAGTAAGTACCAGACTGTGTTTATAATAACTGGATGTCTGACACTGAACATTATTATTAGTATCAGTAATAGTGTTATTAATAAACTCTGGGGATTTACTCTGATTCCTGTTATTTCTCTCTCTGATCCCCAGTCTATGGTCTGTCGGTCTCACAGATTCTTGTACTGAGGATCTCGCCTCCGCTCTCAGTACAAACCGCTCACTGATGGATCTGAGCCTGAGTGATAATAAACTGGGAGATTCAGGAGTGAAACTAGTGTCTGCGGCTCTGAGGATCCCGGACTGTAAAATACAGACACTGGGGTAAGTACCAGACTGTGTGAGATTGTGTTTATAATAACTGGATGTCTGACACTGAACATTAGTATTAGTATCAGTAATAGTGTTATTAATAAACTCTGGGGATTTACTCTGATTCCTGTTATTTCTCTCTCTGATCCCCAGTCTGAGTCGTGTCGGTCTCACAGATTCTTGTACTGAGGATCTCACCTCCGCTCTCAGTACAAACCGCTCACTGAGGATTCTGACCCTGGGATCAAACTCCTTCACAGACCGATCTGTCCCCGCTCTCCGCCGCCTCATACTGACCTGCAGGAGTCTGGAGTGGATCGAGCGAGTGTTTGTGTTAATGTTTAATGCAATAAATAAAATATCAATGGGATTCAGTCACTTTTCTGGGTAATATTTGTCTGTAATTATTATTGAAGTATTAACCCCTGTCTCGCGGTTGTTTACACTGATGTTCAATCTGTTTATTTCCTGTTTAATCTTTAATCTGTTTCAGGCTGTGGAGGAATCAGTTCAGTTCATCTGGAGAGAGACTCCTGTGTGCACTGCAGGAAACAAGACCCGGACTGAGTGTGTCTGTGTGAACATTACAATTGATGACGTCACTGCTCCCATTGTGTGACCATTACAATTGATGACATCGCTGCTCCCATTGTGTGACCATTACAATTGATGATGTCACTGCTCCCATTGTGTGACCATTACAATTGATGACGTCACTGCTCCCATTGTGTGGGAGCAGTGTCTGGCCCTTAACACCAAGAAAACAAAAGAAATCATTGTGGACTTCAGGAAGTCCAAAGGCGGAAGTCACACCCCCATCCACATCAATGGGGCTGTGGTGGAAAGGGTGGACAGCTTTAAGTTCCTCGGAGTCCACATCACAGAAGACCTCTCCTGGTCCCTCAACACCTCCTCTCTGGTGAAGAAGGCCCAGCAGCGCCTATATTTCCTAAGGAGGCCGAAGGGATGTAATCTGTCACCCCTGATCCTCTCTAACTTTTACCGCTGCATTATAGAGAGCATCCTGACAAATTGTATCACAGTATGGTATGGCAGCTGTAGCTACTATGACCGGAAAGCCCTGCAGCGGGTAGTCAAAACTGCCCAACGCATTACCGGCACCCGGCTACCGACCATAGAGCACATATACCAGAAACGCTGTCTACGGAGGTCACGGTCCATCATCAAAGACCCTACCCACCCCAGCCACAGTCTGTTTGCCCTCCTGCCATCTGGGAGACGCTACAGATGCATTCGCACCCGTACGACCAGATTTAGGAACAGCTTCTTTCCTAGGGCTGTCATCCTACTGAACTCCACAAATAAACTCTAAAGCCTGCACATCTGCCAATGCACTTTATTATGGTTATATTTATGTTAATATACTACAAGCCAAATGTATGTTGAATGTTTAAATGTCTTAATCCAAATGTACACTCTCAGGAGCCGCAAGCCTACATTTCGTTGTACTGCACTTGTGCACTAACAATGACAATAAAAGTTGATTTGATTTGATTTGATTACAATTGATGATGTCACTGCTCCCATTGTGTGAACATTACAATTGATGCCATCACTGCTCCCCTTGTGTGAACATTACAGTTGATGACGTCACTGCTCCCATTGTGTGACCATTACAATTGATGACGTCACTGCTCCCATTGTGTGAACATTACAATTGATGATGTCACTGCTCCCATTGTGTGAACATTACAATTGATGATGTCACTGCTCCCATTGTGTGACCATTTCGGGCCGTTGATTTGATTTTAATTTAATTTAAGGGTTTCCAGCTCGAGCTGATTGCGTCATCTCCCATTGTGAGGTCAGAGGCCCAGCCACAGGGTCACGTGACTCCACCGCTCCCAGGCTGCACCCCTTTCAAAATGGATGTGTGAGTGTCTGCAAATTGCAGAGTCTGTGCGAGTGTGTCTGTATGTGAGTGAGTGTATGTGTCTGCAAATTGCAGAGTCTGTGCGAGTGTGTCTGTATGTGAGTGAGTGTCTGTGTGTCTGCAAATTGTAGAGTCTGTGCGAGTGTGTCTGTATGTGAGTGAGTGTCTGTGTGTCTGCAAATTGTAGAGTCTGTGTGAGTGTGTCTGTATGTGAGTGGGTGTCTGTCATCGACGACGAAGTCCAACACCACCTTCAGTGTGCCAGTGCAGCCTTCGGTCACCTGAGGAAGAGAGTGTTTGAAGACCAGGACCTCAAACCCGGCACTAAGCTCATGGTCTACAGAGCAGCAGTGATACCCACCCTGCTGTATGACTCAGAGACATGGACCATGTACAGCATGCACCTCAAAGCACTGGAGAGGTACCACCAATGCTGCATCCGCAAGATCCTGCAAATCCATTGGCAGGATAGGCACACCAACATCAGTGTTCTTGCTCAGGCCAACATCCCCAGCAGCGAAGTTTTGACCACGCTGGATCAGCTCCGATGGACGGGTCACATTGTCCGCATGCCCGAAACGAGACTCCCAATACAAGCACTCTACTCGGAGCTCCGGCACAGCAAGAGAGCCCCAGGTGGGCAGTGGAAACGCTTCAAGGACACCCTCAAAACCTCCTTGAAAAAGTGTAACATCCCCACCGACACCTGGGAATCCCTGGCCCAAGACCGCACAAAGTGGAGGAGAAGCATCCGGGAATGTGCCGAACACCTTGAGTCTCTTCACCGGGAGCAAGCGGAAGCCAAGCACAGGCAGCGCAAGGAGCGCACATCAACCCAAGCACCCCACCCACCCGCCCCTTCAACCACCGTCTGCCCCACCTGTGACAGAGACTGTCGGTCCCACATTGGACACATCAGTCACCTGAGAACTCATTTTTAATGTGGAAGCAAGTCATCCTCGGTTCCGAAGGACTGCCGAAGAAGAAGAGTGTGTCTGCAAATTGCAGATTCTGTGTGAGTGTGTGTGTGCGTGGGTGTCTGTGTGTCTGCAAATTGCAGAGTCTGTGTGAGTGTGTCTGTATGTGAGTGGGTGTCTGTGTGTC
Source organism: Somniosus microcephalus (assembly GCF_052327205.1). Classification (NCBI taxonomy): domain Eukaryota; kingdom Metazoa; phylum Chordata; class Chondrichthyes; order Squaliformes; family Somniosidae; genus Somniosus; species Somniosus microcephalus. The sequence continues at coordinate 19,063,508 of NW_028225179.1, forward strand.
TGCAAATTGCAGATTCTGTGTGTGTGTGTATGCGTGGGTGTCTGTGTGTCTGCAAATTGCAGAGTCTGTGTGAGTGTGTCTGTATGTGAGTGGGTGTCTGTGTCTGCAAATTGCAGAGTCTGTGTGAGTGTGTGTGTGCATGGGTGTCTGTGTGTCTGCAAATTGCAGATTTTGTGGGAGTGTGTCTGTATGTGAGTGGGTGTCTGTGTGTCTACAAATTGCAGAGTCTGTGTGAGTGTGTGTGTGCGTGGGTGTCTGTGTGTCTACAAATTGCAGATTTTGTGGGAGTGTGTGTGTCATGTTACTGTAAATTTTAGTTCAATGTGGGTGGGAGGGATACTGTGTGATAGACAGACAGACAGAAAGTCAGTGAGAGCGAGAGAGACATGAAATCAAAAGGCAAGCAGCAGAACAGAATGCCTGTTTCTGTAGGCCACAAAGTGAAAAGATAAAGATACTGAAAAGTGTCTTTTTGGTTTTAATGTTCCAACACGGCAGTCATCCCTCTGCAGGCTGGCCAGGCTGTCTGTGTGTGTGTGTGAGAGAGAGAGAGAGAGAGAGAGGGCAAAAGCTGGTGTTTGTGTGAGAAGTGCTCTGCTGTCTTATTACCTGTTGTTGTATTAAACCCTATTGATTTCATTCTGGCCTGGTCCACATGTAATGCTGTTGTGTATCACTTTATTGTACATTTTTCATTTCACTTCACATCAAGACAGACAGTCAGTCAGTGAGACACTGAAAAATGTCTTTTTAGACTGTCTGAGAATAAAAGCTGATCTGGGATCTTTGCATTCATTTTATTCCACTCCACTCAAATCAAGACAAGGCAGGCAGGCTGGCAGGCAGTGAGAGAGACACATGAACTCAAGACAACAGGCAGTATAGAAATAAACAGAAAATGCTGGAAATACTCAGTATGTTAGGCAGCATCAGTGGAGAGACAGAGAAACAGAGTAAATGTTTCAGCTCAATGACCTTTCGTCAGAACCTTGCCAGAATCTGACAAAAGGTCATCGAACTGAAACATCTCCACAGATGCTGCCTTAGCTGCTGAACATTTCCAATATTTTCTGATTTTATTTCAGATTTCCCACATCCACGGCATTTGCTTTTGATGCAGAATAGAAAGCCTGTTTCTGTAGGCCGCAAAATGAAAAGATAAAATACTGAAAACCGTCTGTTTGCTTTTAAACTGCCAAATAGAGCAGAGCAATGATAGAAATCAACTTTGTTTCCTTGTTGACCGTGATTTGTGGCAATTTTAAGGCTGGTCTGTGTGTGTGAGAGAGAGAGAGACAGACAGACAGATAGCAAAAGCTGGTGTGTATGCAGGGCTTGTCTGTGTTCAAGTTATCTGCCATGTGCATTGGTACTGCATCTCATGTCTGAAATAACAGAAAGTATATACCATGAGATCATACTGATTTAATTCCAGGCTGCACTGTTGTGGGATCTTACTTTGCCTTTCTTTCAAGAATTTTGTAAAAGGCAAATCTACATCTATACATCAAGCCATTTGATATTTTTCTGGACTGCACTTTACAGGGGAATGTTTGTGGAGTGTTTCATGGCATATCCTGCTGTGGGATCTTACTCAACCCTTCATCCTAACCCAAACAAGACAAGATATTTGTAAAAAAAAGTGCATATTATATTTTTAAAATTATTTTCAGAATAATCCATTTGATTTTTTTCTGGACTGGGCTTTATTGGGGAACGTGCTTGGGATGTTTTCAGAGCAAAAGCTGCTGTGCGATCTTTCCATTCATTTTATTACACTCCAGGCAAACCACAGACAAGCAGACATTTAATTAACAGAAGTAAAGTATTGCATCTTGACCGAACAGTAATGAATAGAGGAGATGGAACGTACCTTTTACTATTTATTAAGTAAATGGGTGGACATTGCAGCACATTGCCTACATGGCAGAACCGAAACTGAAAGTGAAAGTCAAAGTAAAACTGAGCTCCACAGCACCCCCTTCAGGTAACACCCGGGCACTGGGACAAACTTAATTGAAGCAAAACTCAAAACACAACACTCCTTTCCCCCAGATAAAACCCCTTAGTCCTCCAGGCATCTGGGACGGAATTTAACCCGACTTGAGCGCCGCTGGACAGCCATAGTCGGGGTGCCACTGCTAGCTGCAGGAAAACATTCCTCCATGGCTGATGACTCCATGACACCTTCTGTCGATGTGGCTTCCGTCGTTTTTGCAGGAAGCAGGCCGTCACTGCCTGGCAGAGGTGGTGGAGACAATGGCCTAGCCTGTGACGTCTCTGTTACTCTCACCGGGGTACGACCCCGTAGCTGGTCTACATGGCGTCTGTGTAGCTGGCCATCAGGTGTATGGACGCTGTACGACAGGGGACCCGTGGCCTGCTCCACCACGGCAGGCATCCATTTGTCTCCTCCTGCATAGCAACGGGCAAACACAGTCTCTGACGGCTCGCACTGCCTGGCGGTGCCCTGGTGCTTCTTAGCCAGCTCCTCTTGCTTTGTGTGCATCTCATCCCTGTAGTCCGGGTACAGCTGGTCCAGTGCAGTTGCCAGCCGGCGACCCATCAGCATCTCAGCAGGACTCTTCCCCGTTGCTGAGTTTGGTGTGGTATGCTGTGATAACAGGAACCTGGCCAATCTGGTTTGCCAGTCCCCCACCGATATCCTCACCAATGCCTCTTTTGTGGTTTGCACCATCCTCTCTGCCTGCCCGTTAGAGGAGGGGTGATAGGGCGCTGTGGTCACGTGGCGGATCCTGTTTCTGCCTGCAAAAGCCTTGCACTCCGCTGACGTGAAGGCTGCTCCATTGTCCGAAACCAGCACGTCGGGGACCCCATGTGTGGCAAACAGCAAACGCAACGCGTTGATCACTGCACTGGATGTCATGGAGCTCATGATAGCCACCTCCAGCCATTTCAAATGAGAATCCACCACTATCAGAAAGACCTTCCCCTGAAATGGCCCTGCAAAGTCAATGTGGAGTCTTGACCATTTACGAGTGGTCCGCTCCCAGGGGTGAAGGGGAGCCTTGGATGGGCTACGGTGAGTCAGCTGACATGCCTCACAGCTCTTTACCACCTCCTCCACGTCTTGGTCCAACCCCGGCCACCAGACGTAGCTTCTCGCCAACGCCTTCATGTGCACAATCCCAGGGTGTGAGTCATGCAGCATTTTCAGCACCTCCACTCTTGCGGCGGCAGGAACCACCACACGGCTTCCCCAGAGCATGCAGTTCTTGTGTGTTGACATTTCATGGCGCCTCTGAACGAAGGGCTTGAAATGCTCCTCCTGGACCTTGGAGGGCCAGCCATGCAGCAGCCAGCGTAGCACCCGTGATAAGGCTGGATCTTTCTGTGTGAGGCTGCCAATCCGCTGGGCATGGAGTGGGGCCTCCGGAACCTCCTCCAGTAGCAGCACCTCCAGGGGTGGTGGCATCTCAGCCATCGGCCGGTTCAAAGGCAAGCGACTCAGAGCATCAGCATTAGCCAGCATCTTCCCAGGCCTGTAGCAAAGTTCATAACTGTAGGCCCCCAACATCAGACTCTACCGAAGCATATGTGGTGATATGATCTGGGGCATGGGCTTGGAGTGATGCAGGAGCCCCAAGAGTGGCTTGTGGTCTGTGTAGATGACGAACTGTCTCCCTAACAGGTACTGGCTGAACTTCTTTACCCCAAATATGATGGCTAGGGCCTCCTTGTCAATCTGGGTGTAATTACATTCTGTTGTTGAGAGTGTTCTTGAGGCAAAACTGATAGGCGCTTCCCGGCCATCTGGCTCTATGTGACCCAACAGAGCTCCCAGCCCATATGGTGAGGCATCACACACCAACACCAATGGCTTGTTTTCATCATAGTGTGCCAGAACCTTATCTGCTTGTAGCAGTTCCTTTGCCTGTCTGTAGGCTGTTTCATGAGCTGAGGTCCAGTTCCACACTGTTGCTTGGTCTAACAGCCGATGCAGTGGCTCTAAGATTGTGGCTTTGCCCTTGAGAAAACAACTGTAGAAGTTTAACAGTCTGAGGAATGCCTGCAGTTCGGCCTTGTTCTTGGGGGTTGGAGCGCTCCTGGTAGCCTCCACCTTCTCCGTAGTCGGATGCACACCGTCTTTGTCCACTTGGAATCCCAAGAACTCCACCCCATTGGCAGCGAACACACATTTCTCCTTCTGAAGGCGTAGTCCTACCTCAGCCAGCCAGCGTAGTACTTCCTGCAGCCACTCATCATGGGCTTCCTGTGTCTTGCCTGTAATCAGTATGTCATCCAAGTAAGGCTGAACTCCCGGAACACCAGCCAACAGGGTGTCCATGAACCTCTGAAAGATTGCCACAGCCGTAGACACCCCAAACTGCAGCCTTGTGGTTCGGAAAAGTCCTCTGTGGGTGTTGATTGTCAACAGCTCGGCTGACTCTTCATCCAGGACCAGTTGCTGGTATGCTTGCTTGAGATCCAGCTTGGTGAACAGAGTGCCTCCAGCCAGTGTTGAAAACAGCTCTGTAACTGTTGGTAAGGGATACACATCTGGTAACACAGCAGTATTAACTGTACATCTGTAATCTCCACAGATTCGCAGGCCCCCATCCTTCTTTGCAATGGGCATGATAGGGGTGGCCCAACGGGAGTTCTTCATTGGCAAGAGAACCCCTTGGTTCACCAGCTTATCCAGGGCCTCATCCACCTTCTTGCACAACGCAAAAGGAACTGGTCGCGCCTTGAAGAACTTAGGCGCTACCCCTGGGTCCACTTTGATTGAGACTGGCGGTCTCTGACAGGCCCCGAACTCACCAAAAACCTCTTCATAGTTCTCCAACATAGGTGTTATGGGCTGTCGCTGTACCGTGTGTACTCCTGTCACTTCAATACCGAGGGGCTCAAACCAATCTCTGCCCAGCAGGCTTGTGCCCTGCCCCGCCACCACATAAAGTGGAAGTGTGTCCTTAACTGCCTGATACTTAGCTTCCACATGAATTATAAGCAGCACCTGGAGTTGAGCTTGGGACCACTGCCGTAGCACGCCACTGACCTGAGCCATCGCCGGGGGTTCACTTGGCCACAGCCTATTGTAAGTCTCTTCACTTATCAACGAACACGCTGAGCCTGAATCCACCTCCATGCAGAGTGGTGCCCCATTCATGATCACATTTGACGTGTATCCCCACCATCCGTGGGGTAGCTGCTCAGCTTCCGTGGTATACACTGTGTACTCATCGTTGCCCTCCAGTGTCAGGGTGTGTGTCTGCGATGCTTGTGTTAGCTCTGCTGCAGCAGCCTGAGCTTTCTTCATGCAGACACGAGCTATGTGTCCTCTTTTCTTACAGAAATGACATACCGCTGACACAAATTTGCATGTAGTGGAACCATGGAGAGCCCCACAGCGGAAACATTTTCTTCCTGGCTCTTTAGTTGCCTCCATGTCTCTCGCAGCAGCAGCTGCGTGTGTGGTCTTGTGCACCTCCTCGGTGGCCTGAGATGATGCTGCCTCTGTACGAAGCATACGTGTGTTCATCGATGCAGCCTTTGCTGCTAAAGCCATCTCCTCGGCCAGTCAGAACGTCAGGGCCTTCTCCGCTAACAGCTGTCTCTGCAATGCCGAGTCCATCACTCCACACACAATCCGATCACGGAGCATATTGTCTAAATGGTCACCAAAATTACAATGTAATGAGCGTTTCCTCAACTCAGCAATGTAACTTGAAATAGATTGTCCAGGTTGTTGTTTACAATTGTGAAAATGGAAACGCTGCACAATCTCTGAGGGTTTTGGGTTAAAATGTTTCTGCAGCTTCTCAATCAAATCAGCATAATCCACCTCACTAGGTTTACGAGGAGCCACCAATGAACGCAGGACGGAGTAAGTAGCAGCTCCGCATACACTTAGCAACACTGAGCGCTTCTTCTCTTCTTTGTCAATATTATTGGTCTCCAAGAAACACCCCAGTCTTTCTGCATATTCCTCCCATGAACTGTCCTTATCCCCAGAGAACTCTTCAATATGTCCCAAGGTCATCATAGATGTAATGTGCACTGTCCCTTTAAGATCCACGGACTTTTTTCTTTTTTTAAAAATTCTTTTTCTCCTCCAGCCAGAGTTACGGTAGCTACACTCACGGTAGTTGCCTGGCCTGCACAATACTCTGTCCGCCGTCTACGTCGCAGTTAGCCAACTATCAAAATGCCGTTGATGTTGCTAGCTGAGTGGCCTGCTCATCGCAATTTCCAATATCATGGCTGTAGGTTCGCATGTCTATCTCCGTCCTTCTAGAGAGTTGAACAGCCGCCTCATCGCCAGTATTGCATCTTGACCGAACAGTAATGAATAGAGGAGACGGAACGTACCTTTTACTATTTATTAAGTAAATGGGTGGACATTGCAGCACATTGTCTGCATGGCAGAACCGAAACTGAAAGTGAAAGTCAAAGTAAAACCGAGCCCCCCAGCACCCCCTTCAGGTAACACCCGGGCACTGGGACAAACTTAATTGAAGCAAAACTCAAAACACAACATAAAGTATATATATTATTATTTATTCCTGATTGTATTTACTTCTTTTCACCCTCCCGGGCTTTCATTTCCTCTCGGGGACCTGGATTTCTGGGGCCTCGGCTTCACTTCTTCCTGTTGGATTGTCCTCATCAAACATGGCCGCACAGCCAGGAAGGGACAGCATCAAAAACTGACACTCCCAGGCTGCACATCTTTCAAAATGGATGTGTGAGTTTCTGTAAATTGCAGAGTCTGTGTGAGTGTGTCTGTATGTGAGTGGGTGTCTGTGTGTCTGTAAATTGTAGCGTCTGTGTGAGTATGTCTGTATGTGAGTGGGTGTCTGTGTGTCTGCAAATTGCAGAGTCTGTGTGAGTGTGCCTGAATGTGAGTGGGTCTCTGTGTGTCTGTAAATTGCAGAGTCTGTGTGATTGTGTCTGTATGTGAGTGGGTGTCTGTGTGTCTACAAATTGTAGCGTCTGTGTGAGTGTGTCTGTATGTGAGTGGGTGTCTGTGTGTCTACAAATTGTAGCGTCTGTGTGAGTGTGTCTGTATGTGAGTAGGTGTCTGTGTGTCTGTAAATTGTAGAGTCTGTGTGAGTGTGTCTGTATGTGAGTGGTGTCTGTGTGTCTGTAAATTGTAGAGTCTGTGTGAGTGTGTCTGTATGTGAGTGGGTGTCTGTGTGTGTGTAAATTGCAGAGTCTGTGTGAGTGTTTCTCTATGTGAGTGGGTGTCTGTGTCTGTAAATTGTAGATTCTGTGTGAGTGTGTCTGTATGTGAGTGGGTGTCTGTGTCTGTAAATTGTAGAGTCTGTGCGAGTGTGTCTGTATGTGAGTGGGTGTCTGTGTGTCTGTAAATTGTAGAGTCTGTGTGAGTGTGTCTGTATGTGAGTGGGTGTCTGTGTGTCTGTAAATTGCAGAGTCTGTGTGAGTGTGTGTGTGAGTGTGTGGGTGTCTGTGTGTCTGTAAATTGTAGAGTCTGTGTGAGTGTGTCTGTATGTGAGTGGGTGTCTGTGTGTCTGTAAATTGCAGAGTCTGTGTGAGTGTTTCTCTATGTGAGTGGGTGTCTGTGTCTGTAAATTGTAGATTCTGTGTGAGTGTGTCTGTATGTGAGTGGGTGTCTGTGTCTGTAAATTGCAGAGTCTGCGTGAGTGTGTCTGTATGTGAGTGGGTGTCTGTGTGTCTGTAAATTGTAGAGTCTGTGTGAGTGTGTCTGTATGTGAGTGGATGTCTGTGTGTCTGTAAATTGTAGAGTCTGTGTGAGTGTGTCTGTATGTGAGTGGATGTCTGTGTGTCTGTAAATTGTAGAGTCTGTGTGAGTGTGTCTGTATGTGAGTGGATGTCTGTGTGTGTGTAAATTGCAGAGTCTGTGTGAGTGTTTCTCTATGTGAGTGGGTGTCTGTGTGTCTGTAAATTGTAGATTCTGTGTGAGTGTGTCTGTATGTGAGTGGGTGTCTGTGTCTGTAAATTGTAGAGTCTGTGTGAGTGTGTCTGTATGTGAGTGGGTGTCTGTGTGTCTGTAAATTGTAGAGTCTGTGTGAGTGTGTCTGTATGTGAGTGGGTGTCTGTGTGTCTGTAAATTGTAGAGTCTGTGTGAGTGTGTCTGTATGTGAGTGGATGTCTGTGTGTCTGTAAATTGTAGAGTCTGTGTGAGTGTGTCTGTATGTGGGTGGGTGTCTGTGTGTGTGTAAATTGCAGAGTCTGTGTGAGTGTTTCTCTATGTGAGTGGGTGTCTGTGTCTGTAAATTGTAGATTCTGTGTGAGTGTGTCTGTATGTGAGTGGGTGTCTGTGTCTGTAAATTGTAGAGTCTGTGTGAGTGTGTCTGTATGTGAGTGGGTGTCTGTGTGTCTGTAAATTGTAGAGTCTGTGTGAGTGTGTCTGTATGTGAGTGGGTGTCTGTGTGTCTGTAAATTGTAGAGTCTGTGTGAGTGTGTCTGTATGTGAGTGGGTGTCTGTGTGTCTGTAAATTGTAGAGTCTGTGTGAGTGTGTCTGTATGTGAGTGGGTGTCTGTGTGTCTGTAAATTGTAGAGTCTGTGTGAGTGTGTCTGTATGTGAGTGGGTGTCTGTGTGTCTGTAAATTGTAGAGTCTGTGTGAGTGTGTCTGTATGTGAGTGGGTGTCTGTGTGTCTGTAAATTGCAGAGTCTGTGTGAGTGTGTGTGTGAGTGTGTGGGTGTCTGTGTGTCTGTAAATTGTAGAGTCTGTGTGAGTGTGTCTGTATGTGAGTGGGTGTCTGTGTGTCTGTAAATTGCAGAGTCTGTGTGAGTGTGTGTGTGAGTGTGTGGGTGTCTGTGTGTCTGTAAATTGTAGAGTCTGTGTGAGTGTGTCTGTATGTGAGTGGGTGTCTGCATGTCTGTAAATTGTAGAGTCTGTTTGTGTGTGTGTGTCATGTTACTGTTCATTTTATTTCAGTGTGGCTGGGAGGGAGACTGTGTGAGTGATAGACAGACAGACAGTCAGTGAGCGTGAGAGAGATATGGAATCATAAGGCACGTTGCAGAATAGAAAGCCTGTTTCTGTAGACCACAAAGTGAAAAGATAAAATACTGAATACTCTCTGTTTGCTTTGAAACTGCCAAACAGAGCAGAGCAATGAAAGAAATCAACTTTCTTTGATTGCTGACAGTGATTTATGGCAATTTAAAGGCTGGCCTGTGTGTGTTTGTGAGAGAGAGACAGACAGCAAAAGCTGGTGTGTTTGCAGGGCTTGTCTGTGTTCAAGTGTGCATTGGTACTGCATCTCATGTCTGAAAAACCTAGACAATATATACCATGAGATCATACTGATTTAATTCCAGACTGCACTGTTGTGGGATCTTACTTTGCCTTACTTTCAAGAATTTGTAAAAGGCAAATCTACATCTATACATCAAGCCATTTGATATTTTTCTGGACTAGACTTTATAGAGGAATGTTTGTGGAGTGTTTCATGCCCGATCCTGCTGTGGGATCTTACACATAGATTGGGCTAACCAAATTAGTAACAATACTGTGGAGAAGGAATTCCTGCAGTGCATACGGGCTGGTTTCCTGGACCAATATGTCGAGGAATCAACCAGAGATCAGGTCTCTTAGACTGGGTATTATGTAATGAGAAAGGATTAATTGGCAATCATGTTGCTAATTAACCTTGGGTCAGAGCGATCATAATATGACAGAATTCTTCATTAAGATGGAGAGTGAAGTATTTGACTCAGAGACTAGGGTTCTGAATTTAAATAAAGGAAACTACGATGGTATGAGGCACGAGTTGGGTAGGATTGATTCAGGAATGTTACTCAAAGGGTTGACGGTGGATAGGCAATGGCAAACATTCAAAGATCGCATGGATGAACTACAGAATTTGTTCATCCCTGTTTGGCATAAAAATAAAACAAAAAAGGTGACTCAACCGTGGCTAACAAGGGAAATTAGGGACAGCATAGGATCCAAGGAGAGGACATACAAATTGGCCAGAAAAATCAATAAACCTAAGGATTGGGAGCAGTTTAGGATTCAGCAAAGGAGGACAAAGGGATTAATTAAGAGGGGGAAAATAGAGTATGAGAGTAAGCTTGAAGGGAACATAAAAACTGACTGTAAAAGCTTTTATAGATATGTGAAGAGAAAAAGATTGGTGAAGTCAAGCGTAGGTCCCTTGCAGTCAGAATCAGGGGAATTTATAATGGTGAGCAAAGAAATGGCAGACCAATTAAATACATACTTTGGTTCTGTCTTCACAAAGGAGGACACAAATAACCTCCCAGAGATGTTGGGGAACATATGGTCCAATGAGATGGAGGAACTGAAAGAAATCAGCATTTGTAGGGAAATGGTGTTAGGGAAATTGATGGGATTGAAGGCCGATAAATCCCCAGGGCCTGATAATCTACATCCTAGGGTACTTAAGGAAGTGGCCCTAGAAATAGTAGATGCATTGCTGGTCATCTTCCAAAATTCAATAGAATCTGGAATAGTTCCCATGGATTGGAGGGTAGCTAATGTTAGCCCACTATTCAAAAAAGGTGGTAGAGAAAAAATGGAGGATTATAGACCGGTAAGCCTGACATCGGTAGTGGGGAAAATGCTAGAGTCTGTGGTGTATGTGCCTTTAAGAGCAATTATGGTGTATGTGCCTTTAAGAGCCCCAGGTGTGCGTAATGCCGGTAATTGCCACTTGGGCTATATAAGCCTGTGTATTATGTATATCCTTTAGAACCCCCACCCCCCAGACTTGCTTAGTAAATACCTATGAACCAACTCCTGTCTTCAGTGTCTTTATCTACACACGGACACTACAGTGGCGACGAAGTGGAAACGGACTTATCTGCAATTCGGCAGCACCTCAAGGACATCGATTCCTCCAGCGTCCAGAAGACTCAAGGAAGTTATAGAAACTGTGGTTTCACCAGCTGGCCAAGCTGGTGACAGGTACTGCGCTAATCCTTCCTGGGCATCAGGCTGGAGCTCCAGCGGCGGGCTCTACAGCTGAGACAGGCAGCAAAATCGGAGGCAAGCAATAACGGACTGGGAGGGTGCACTCGAGAGATGGCCGGCACGGCAAGCAGGTCAGCGTTTAGACCTCCATTCGGAACGAGTCTCCAACAGTGAATAAACGGAAACCACAGTAAAACAGCGTTGTTATCGGTAGCAGCGGCGGGAAAGCGCGGGAAGCGCCATAACGTTGCTACAGAGAAAAAAAAAGCACGGGAAGCGCCATATCTTTTCTGAAATGCCTAAATCTGGTAACATTGAGGCTTTTGATGGCGAAATAGAAGATTGGACCACATACGTGGAAAGAGTAGAGGTTTATTGCACTGCAAATGGAATAACAGATGAAAAAAAAGCTTCAATACTTCTGAACTTAATGGGCGCGAAGACATACGGGCTGTTATGAAATTTAATCACTCCAGCCAAACCAAAGGACAAGACTTTTAAAGAAATTGTTGATACCCTGCAGGAGCATTTAAACCCAACACCGCTGCTGATAGCGGAATGATTCAAGTTCTTCAAGAGAAATCAACACAAGAATGAAAGTAACGCTGATTACCTAACCGGATTAAGAAAGCTATCAAAGTACTGACAATTTGGAGCAGGACTATCGGATTATCTTTGAGACAAATTTGTTTGCGGTCTCTTAAGTGAAGGAACACAAAAAAGACTGCTTTCTGAAAAAGATTTAACATTGGACAAAGCTTTCAGTATGGCTGTATCATACGAAGCAGCAGCAAAAGGAGCTGCAGAGATACAACAAGAGACACAGGACTTCGGCACCCATAAAATGACACAGGAGTTCGGAAGATGTTATCGCTGCGGCAGATCCACCCATAACCAGAGGGACTGCTGGTTCAAGGGCAAAGCATGCAGGCAATGTGGTAAGATTGGACACATTGCACGGGTATGCCAATCTGGACAAAATAAATCCACTGACAGAAAACAGAAAATCAATAAAGAAAAGTACAGGAAGGTACAAATGATGACGGACAATAGCTCCGAAGACCAGAATAGTGATAGCGACTCCGGAAACAAGAGACTAAGCTGTCTCAAATTACATAATGTACTTGCCAAAGAGGATTACCAAACCATTTGGGTTACCCTCACAATAGCAGGGTCCCCAGTTAAAATGGAGCTAGATACAGGATCAGCTCTAACCGTAATAAATCGACGAGATTACGAGAGGCTATTTTCGCATATACCTCTAAAAGACACATCCATTATCTTAAAAACATATACGGGGCAGAAAGTCTACCCCAAAGGAAAAATAAGGGTGCCTGTGGTATACAACGGCAAAGAAATACAAAAGTTGTATTTATACATTCTACAAGATGGTGGTCCACCGTTGTTGGGACGTGAATGGATAAGGAAGATACGTTTAGACTGGCACTCCATTCAGGCACTGACGGTGACCAGTAAGGAAAAAAACAGTGATGACATCATACCTGAACGATTAAAAGACATCTTGGCCAACGCCAAAGAAGTGTTTCAAGAGAAACTAGGAACCTTGAAAGGCATCACCGCCTCAATAAAAGTGGAAGATACAGCAATTCCAAAAATGTTTAAGGCAAGACCGGTGCCATACGCAATACGTCCGGCAGTCGAGGCAGAGCTGAAAAATTTGGAAAAGGCAGGCGTATTATCCAAAATAGATTGGAGTGAATGGGCAACACCCATCGTTCCAGTCATGAAAAAAACATTGAAAAATAACTCTGAGGAACAGAAAACAATTCGCATCTGTGGGGACTTTAAGGTGACTGTAAACCCGGTCCTTCACACGGTACAGTATCCTCTTCCGAGGATAGAAGATATTTTCGCCTCACTATCCGGAGGGAAACGTTTCACAAAAATTGACTTGGCACAGGCATATCTACAGATGGAGGTTGAGGAGACCTCTAAAAAGTATCTCACAATAAACACACACAAAGGCCTGTACCAGTACAATCGATTGGTTTTTGGAATAGCATCAGCTCCAGCTATCTGGCAAAGAGCTATGGAGCAAGTCCTGCAAGGGATTCCGGGGACTCAATGCTACCTAGACGACATCCTTATAACAGGAGAAAACGACAACGAGCACCTTCCCAATTTGGAGCAGGTGCTCACTAGGCTGAAAGAACGGGGCCTACGAGCAAATCGCCCCAAGTGCGAATTTTTCCAAAATCAGATATCATATTGTGGCCACATAATTAATAAGGAAGGGTTGCATAAGTCACCTGAAAAAATTGAAGCAGTTATAAAAGCCCCAGCACCTGAAAATGTTTCACAATTAAGGTCATTCCTGGGATTAATAAATTACTATCATAAATTTTTACCGAACTTATCAACTATTCTACACCCTCTTAATGATCTTCTACAGACAGGAGTGATTTGGAAATGGAACGAAGACTGTAAACGTGCCTTCCATAAATGTAAAGACTTAATCACATCCGAGAAAATTTTGACTCATTACAACCCATCACTACCAATCAGACTGGCGTGCGATGCATCCCCTTACGGCATAGGAGCGGTATTGTCCCATAGATTCCCTGATGGCTCGGAACGGCCGATAGCTTTTGCGTCACGCTCATTGAACTCAGCTGAGCGTAACTATGCCCAGATAGACAGGGAAGCACTCAGCCTGGTATGGGGAGTGAAGAAATTCAACCATTACCTACACGGACAAAAATTTACCTTGCTGACTGACCATCAACCCCTCATCTCCATATTCAACCCTAAAAAAGGTGTCCCCATTATGACGGCACAAAGACTACAGAGGTGGTCCCTTTTTCTAGGGGCACACCAATACAACATTGAATACAAAGTGTCAAAACAGCATGGGAATGCTGACGGTTTATCATGCCTACCATTGCCAACGATAGAAGAGGCACCTACAGTAGACCCAGTAGAGATATTCCACTCTACCATAGTGGAATGTCTACCGGTGACAAATTCTGCCATTGAAAGGGAGACAAGAAATGACCCTACTCTCTCACGGGTCTACGATTTAACAGTGAAGGGATGGCCAGCACATGGCGAATCACTGTTGCCAGCATTCTCGCAAAGAAGAGAACAGCTGTCAGTGTGCCGAGGAACCTTGATGTGTGGATCCAGAGTGGTGATTCCACCCAAACTCCAGGATAAAGTGCTAAAGGAGCTTCATGAGGGGCATCTGGGTGGAGTGAAAATGAAGAACCTAGCTAGGGCGTTTGTATGGTGGCCAGGTATCGATGGAGACATCGAAGATATGACCAAGAGCTGCCTAGGATGCCAGAAGGTCCAAAATGCTCCGCCACAGGCCCCTCTACATCCATGGGAGTGGCCCTCATCTCCCTGGCAAAGGGTGCACATCGACTTTGCTGGTCCATTTATGGACTCAATGTTCTTAATCGCAGTTGATGCACACTCCAAGTGGCCGGAGGTAATAAAGATGTCCTCCACCACCATGGAAAAAACCATCACAGTATTAAGGACCATATTTGCCAGGAATGGGCTGCCGGAGCAGATATGTTCTGATAATGGACCGCAATTTGTGTCCGAAGAATTCAGGAAGTTCTTAAAGAACAATGAGGTAAAGCACTACACATCCGCCCCATACCATCCCACCACCAATGGATTGGCTGAAAGGTTTGTCCAGACCTTCAAGAAGGCCATCAAGGCCATGGGTAATGAAGACATAAAACTTCAGCACAAGGTGGATAACTTCTTATTTGCATATAGGAATGCAACGCATATGGTTACTAACCAAACTCCCGCCATGATGTTCTACAATAGAAACCTAAGATGCCGGCTGGATTTGGTCAAGCCCAACATCCGAAGGGACGTGGAGAACCGGCAGTTTCAGGGCATGAATGAAAGGCCAACAAGGGCCTTCCAGATAGGCCAACCGGTTTTGGCCCGGGACTACCGTACCGAGAAATGGCAGCCTGGAACTATCTGCACACGATTAGGACCACTGATGTATACCGTGGACATCGGAGACAGCATTATAAGGCGCCATGCTGACCAAATCATCAAGTCATCCGAAAAGGGACAACCTACACCACCACTCTATACATCTAACGATGAAGTAGAGATACCCATATCTACCTCCGATCCAGTGATACTGGAGCCCGATGAACCCGACACTGGCCTTCAAGCCGAATCAGCCTTGCCAGAAGAACCTACTACACCACCAGAAACTACTACACCCCCGAGGCGATATCCGGACCGAGTCAGGAAGCCTCCTGAGAGACTAACTTATAATTAATTAATACAGCAATGTATATTATTTTGCATATAACATGTAATTAATAATTACTTAAAATATGATGTACTAGTTAGCTAGAAGGGGAGGAATTGTGGTGTATGTGCCTTTAAGAGCAATTATGGTGTATGTGCCTTTAAGAGCCCCAGGTGTGTGTAATGCCGGTAATTGCCACTTGGGCTATATAAGCCTGTGTATTGTGTATATCCTTTAGAAACCCCCCCCAGACTTGCTTAGTAAATACCTATGAACCAACTCCTGTCTTCAGTGTCTTTATCTACACACGGACACTACAGAGTCCATTATAAAAGATGTAATAGCAGAGCACTTGGAAAACAGTGACAGGATCGGACAAAGTCAACATGGATTTACAAAAGGTAAATCGTGCTTGACTAATCTACTGGAATTTTTTTAGGATGTAACTGGTAGAATAGGTAAGGGAGAACCAGTGGATGTGGTGTATTTGGACTTTCAGAAGGCTTTTGATAAGGTCCTGCATAAGAGATTAGCGTGTAAAGTTAAGGCACATGGGATTGGGGGCAAGGTACTGACTTGGATAGAGAACTAGTTGGCAGACAGGAAGCAAAGAGTTGGAATAAACGGGTCTTTTTCCGAGTGGCAGGCAGTGACTAGTGGGGTACCACAGGGAGCAGTCCTAGGACCCCAGCTATTCACAATATATATAAATGATCTAGACGAGGGAACTAGATGTAATATCTCCAAGTTTGCAGGCGACACAAAGCTGGGTGGGCATGTGTGCTGTGAGGAGGATGCCAAGAAACTCCAGTATGATTTGGACAGGTTGGGTGATTGGGCAGAAGCATGGCAGATGCAGTATAATGTGGATAAATGCAAGGTTATCCACTTTGGTGGCAAAAACAGGAAGGCAGATTATTATCTGAACGGCAATAGATTGGGAGAAGGGGAAGCGCAAGGAATTTGAATCCCTCTCCCTTACACCATTCCTCTAGCCACGTGTTCACCTGAAATATCCTTCTATTTCTACACTCACTGGCACATGGCACTGGTAGCAATCCTGAGATTACTACCTTTGAGGTCCTATTTTTTAATTTACCTCCTAACTCCCTATATTCAGCTTTTAGGACCTCATCCTGTTTTTTTACCTATATCGTTGGTACCTATATGCACCACGACAACTGGCTGTTCACCCTCACCTTCCAAAATGTTCTGCAGCCGCTCTGAGACATCCTTGACCCTTGCACCGTGGAGACAACCCACCATCCTGGAGTCTCATTTGCGGCCACAGAAACACCTATCAATTCCCCTTACAATAGAATCCCCTATTACTGTCGCTCTCCCACACTTTTTCCTCCCGTCCTGTGCAGCAGAACCACCCACGGTGCCAGGAAGTTGGCTGCTGCTGCCTTCCCCTGATAAGCCATCTCCCTCACCAATATCCAAACAGATCAGGACTACAGGAGGTCAAACAAGACAAGTGCATTCCTGACCAGAATGGCTGGTGGCTCAGTCTCAGGCCCAGTCTGACTTTGTGTCCTTTCTGTTAGGACTCGTCCTTCTCATATTCAACACATATTCCAGGGCGATATGATAGAAATGTTTAAAATGATGAGAGGTGGGATGGGGTAGATAGAAGCAGGCTGCTTCCAATGATTGAGGGATCAAGACAAGGAGCCATAGTTACAAGATTAAATGTAGGAGATTTAGAACAGTGATCAGGAAAACCTTCTTCACACGGAGTGATCATAAACAACATCTCTCAGGATCCCTTCAAGCATCTTCCCTGTGATCGAGGTCACACTGATGGGCCTGTAGTTCCCCGGCTCTGATCTCTCCCTGATTTGGAAAATGGGAGTGAGGTGAGCTGCCTTCCAATCTCAGGGAACAATCCCTGACTCTATGGACCTGTTGATGATACGGGCAAGAGGCTCACAGAGCACCGTCCCATCTCTTTAAACACCCTTGGGTGGATATCATCTGGACCTGGTGCGCTATCTAATTTCAGATTTCAGATTATATCCAAGATGACAATCTCTTTCTATTTTAATATTGATGATGTTATTTTGTCGCCAGCACATCCCACAGTTGGAATCTGAGCATCATCCACAGGAGTGTAGACTGACGTGAAATAGTAATTTAACAGCTGTCACAGCCTGGGAATCTGTTTCACTCTGTCCTGAACTGTCTTTCAGTGGCCTTAAACCATCTTTAATGGTCCTCTGACTCCTGACGTAGCTGGAAAAGCTTTTGCAATTATTACCACAATTGGGCAGCTTCTTCTTTTCCAAAGATCTCTGAGCTTCTCTAATGCCCGCTTTTGTCTCCCTCAATTCTGGGTGATATTTGTTCCCATTCTCCTGTAAACTGAATTCATCTTGATCCAAACTGGGTTCAATGTAAGACTGTTCAGGGAGTCAGACATCATTCTCCCCTAGACCTACGCTGACAGGTAAAACCCCAGACGGTTCCTCAGTAAGGATTCCTCTGGTTCCTCACCATATATTTATCAGGACACTGAAACCCAGCTTCCTTACACTTCACTCCTGGAGGCCCCACTCCGAGCCTACAACCTTCAGCATGGTCAGTGCTGGAGTTCCACAGCACCAGTGATCCCAGAGTAACTGTCGGGATCGCACCCCCGTGGATGTTCCGGGTCGTGTATTTTTAGTTATCCTGGTGTCTAACACACACACATCAATAAAACAGGGAATTCCTGGAAACATGCTGCAGGTACTTCTTTATCTGGAGATCAAATGTCTGCTGTATAATTGTACCAGCAGTTAACAGGCTCCTGTGAACTCCTCCCTCTGCTATTTTAATGCCGACTTTAACCAATTTATTTAAATGTTTTTTTTTTAAATGAGTTAATGCCTGCCTTAAAATGGTAGACTCAGGAATGCCACACAAACATGCTAAATCTTCATAGAATAGTTACCACAGTCATTCTTAGACTGGAAACTTAAACCTGCCGTTTCACTTTCAGTCAGGAATAGATCGCAGTTTTACACCAAACTCTGATTTGACAGCACGTTTCCAGCATTCACTGTTGTTCTTCCTGACTCTAAACACAGTTGTAAAGGAGTCTTCTGTTCCATGCCTAGGAGCTCTGAACCATGGAAGGGAGCGGCTGGGACACATTTTTTACACGCCTCGAGATTAACGCGCATGGGGACTTTGCTGTCAGTGGGACACATTTCTTACACGCCTCGAGATTAACGCGCATGGGGACTTTGCTGTCAGTGAAGAGAGATGAGGAATCCACACCAAGGTGTTTAAACCAAAGCTGATGTATTTGACAAATATCCAGAATATTAAACTCCAGCCCAGTTACAGGGGTTATTAATGTCAGCAGAAACAAACCCCAACTGTCAGAATGAATACGGTTCAGTCCTGGATGTGATTAACAGCAGCAATAACAACAGAATCCAACCCCTGCTGTGACTTGTGAACTCGCTGGTGCCTCAGCAGATCATTTCTGCTTTTAAAGCTCTTCTCACAGACAGAACATTGAAAAGGTCTCTTATTGGTGTGAACATACTGGTGTGAAGTGAGATTGGATGAGCGAGTGAATCCCTTCCCACACACGGAGCAGGTGAATGGTCTCTCCCTAGTGCGGGTGCGCTGGTGTACAGTGAGGTCAGATGATTGCTTGAACCCAGTCCCACAGCGAGAGCACCTGAACAGTCTCTCGTCAGTGTGAACACGTTGATGGCACGTCAATTCCCCAGAACTTTTAAAGCACTTCCCACAGTCTAGGCATTTAAAAGGTCTCTCATCAGAGTGAACTCGCTGGTGTGTCAGCAAGTTGGATGACTGAGTGAATCCCTTTCCACACTTAGAGCAGGTGAACGGTCTCTCCCCAGTGTGAACACGTTGATGGCATGTCAATTTCCCAGAACTTTTAAAGCACTTCCCACAGTCCGAGCATTTAAAAGGTCTCTCATCAGAGTGAACTCGCTGGTGTCTCAGCAAGTTGGATGACTGAGTGAATCCCTTTCCACACTCGGAGCAGGTGAATGGCCTCTCCCCGGTGTGATTGTGTTGGTGTCTCAGCAGACCACCTCCGCTTTTAAAGCTCAGCTCACACTTTGAACATTTAAACAGTCTTTTATCAGAGTGAACAAGTTTGTGTTTCCGCAGGGTGGAAGAATGAGTGAATCTCTTCCCACACATAGCGCAGGTGAACGGCCTCTCCCCAGTGTGAACACGTTGATGGCATATCAATTCCCCAGAACTTTTAAAGCACTTCCCACAGTCCGGGCATTTAAAAGGTCTCTCATCAGAGTGAACTCGCTGGTGTCTCAGCAGGTGAGATGACTGAGTGAATCCCTTCCCACACACGGAGCAGGTGAACAGCCTCTCCCCAGTGTGACTGCATTGCTGTGTTTCCAGCTCAGACAGGTAATTGAATCCCTTTCCACAATTCCCACATTTACAGTCCTCACGTTCCTCCATGGTGTGGGTGTCCTTGTGCCTCTCCAGGTTGGATGATCAGTTGAAGCCTCGTCTGCACACAGAACATGTGTACAGTTTCTCCCCACTGCGAATGGGGTGATGTTTTTTCAGGCTGTGTAACTGGTTAAAGCTCTTTCCACACTCAGTGCACTGGAACACTCTCACTCGGGTGTGTGTGTCAATGATTGTCTCTCCTGGTCACAGGGACCTTGAAGCTCCGCCCACTCATTTTTCCAGCACAAGTTAGCCGCGATGCGCTGTGATCCCGCCCTGTCCAAGATGGCGGCCAGTGACCCCTTGACCCAGGCGGCCGGGCCTGTCACTGCGGGGCAAACACGGGGCCTGTGGGCTTTATTCGGGGCCTGAGGCCTACCCTGGGTGTTTATGAGGCTTCCCAGCCCACCAGCGGGTCCAATTCCTCCCCGAGCCCACAATCTCCTACCGCCTGCCAGAAGGGCATGCTCAGAGCAAGCCCTGTCCTGCACCTGCACACTGGGCTCCTGTCGTCATTGATAGGGCACATCCTGCTGCGTGGTGGATTCTGGGTAAACGCCCCGCCATTGAAAATCCCCATTGGTGACAGAAATAATATTTTTGTCATCCCATCGAGCTTGTGGGCGAAGAGGCAATAAACTAAGTCAATCAAGAAATTATACAGAAACCTGATTGGGCGCCACTTTTCCATCACCAACATCTTTCTCTGGCCCGCTTCTCGCAGCCTGGTTTAGTCACTAAATGTTTTCTAACAGTTTTCAAATCGAATTCAGGCCTGTTGTTCAAAGGGAAACTCTAGAGACTTCATTCTGTGTGTGCCCTATCTGAGAGACTGTTAACGGGTTAAATAAGCTGGCAACAAGAGATTATAAAAGATGGAAAGGGTTTAAAAATACCACTGACAATGCCTCTAAACACACGGGACAGAAAAATCCACTTCGTCAGTGCCCCTACCAATTGTCTCAATATCCAACTCCTCCACCACTGGTGCCATATGTCTGCAGTATATACGGTTTACAAGATGAGCAAGATGGAGTCAAGGGCCGGGTAGCAGAATGGATGGAAAGATGGCTACAAAACAGAAATCAGAGGTTGAAGTTTAAGAACATTTCTCGGTGTGGCAGGAAGTGAGAAGTGGTGTCCCGCAGTGATCTGTGCTGCTGGGACTAGTGCTGTTTACCATGACACAGAAGCAAAATACTGCGGATGCTGGAAATCTGAAATAAAAACAAAATGCTGGAAATACTCAGCAGGTCAGGCAGCATCTGTGGAGAGAGAAACAGTTAACGTTTCAGGTCGGTGACCCTTCATCAGAACTGGGAAAAGTTGGAGATGCAACAGGTTTTTAAGCAAGTGTAGGGGCAGGGAAAGGGGGCGGGGAGGAAAGAACAACAGGGAAGGCCTGTGATAGGATGGAAGGCCGGAGAGATTAAGAGACAAAAGGGATGATGGTGCAAAGCAAAAGGAGAGGTAATGGGACAAGTTAAGGAACAAAAGATGACTCTAGATGAAGTGTAAATGGCAATGGCAGGAAGATCAACAGCTGCCTTGTGAGAGAGGGGGGAAAATGAAAAAAAAGATAGGGACAGAGGTTATAGTCTGAAATTGTTGAACACGATGTTGAGTCCGGAAGGCTGTAGAGTGCCTAATGGAAAGATGAGGTGCTGTTCCTCGAGCTTACGTTGAGCTTCCGTGGAACAATGTAAGAGCCCGAGGACAGTGAGGTCAGAGTGGGAGTGAAGCGGTGAGTTAAACTGACAGGCGACCGAAAGCTCGGGGTCAACCTTACGGACTGAATGGAGGTGTTCCGCAAAGCGGTCACCCAATCTGCGTTTGGTCTCCCCAATGTTGAGGAGACCACATCATGAGCAGTGAATACAGTATACTAAATTGCAACAAGTACAAGTAAATCGCTGTTTCACCAGGAAGGAGTGTTTGGGGCCCTGGACGGCTGGAAGGGAGGAGGTAAAAGGGTAGGTGTTGCAACTCCTGTGCTTGAACGTGAAGGTGCCAGGCGAAGGGGTGTTGGGGGTGATAGAGGAGTGGACCAGAGTGTTGCGGAGGGAGCGGTCCCTTCAGAATGCTGAAAGGGGAGGTGAGGGGAAGATGTGTTTGGTGGTGGGATCACGCTGGAGGTGACGGAAATGGCAGAGGATATTCCGTTGAATGTGGAGGCTGGTCGGGTGAAAGGTGAGGACAAGGGGAACCCTAGCATGGTTCCGGGAGGGAGGGGATGGGGTGAGAGCAGAGGTGCAGGAAATGGAATGGACACAGTCAAGGGCCGTGTCAACCACAGTAGAGGGAAATCCTCGGTTGAGGAAAAAGGAAGACATGTCGGAAGCACTGGTATGGAAGGTGACATCATCAGAGCAGATGCGGCAGAGATGGAGAAACTAGGAGAATGGAATAGAGTCCTTACAGGAGGCGGGGTGGGTGGAAGTGTAGTCCAGGTAGCTGTGGGAGTCAGTGGGCTTATAGTGAATGTTTACCATGATTTGGACTCAGAACCTGGAGTATGGTGTCAGAGTTTGCAGATGGCACCAAATTGGGTGGTGTAACTAATAATGTTGGGGACTGCACCAAAATACAGGAAAACATAAACAGGCTTGCAGACTTGGCAGATAAATGGGGAATGAAATTCAATATTGCAAAATGTGAGCTGGTTCAATTTGGTAGGAGGAATAAGGAGGCCACTTATTCCCTGTGCTCACTGACCTACATTGGCACCCGGTTAAGCAGCGCCTCGATTTCAAAATTCTCATCCTTGTGTTCAAATCCCCCCCATGGCCTCGCTCCTTCCAATCTCTGTAATCTCCTTCAGCCCCACAACCCCCCGAGATATCTGCGCTCCTCTAATTCTGCCCTCTTGAGCAACCCTGATTATAATTGCTCAACCTTTGGTGGCCGTGCCTTCTGTTGCCTCGGCCCTAAGCTCTGGAATTCCCTGCCTAAACCTCTCTGCCTCGCTATCTATCTTTCCTCCTTTAAGACGCTCCTTAAAACCTACCTCTTTGACCAAGCTTTTGGTCACATGCCCTAATTTATTCTTATGTGGCTCAATGTCAATTTCTTTGTCTTAAAATCCTCCTGTGCAGCGCCTTGGGACGTTTTACTACGTTAAATGCGCTATATAAATACAAGTTGTTGTTGTTGTTAGAAGGGAATGAATTAAATGGAATAAAAGTGCAAAGAGATCTGTGATTACAGACACATAAAAGTAGCAACACAAGTTGAACAGGCCATAAAGAGTGCAAAGAAAGTATTGAGGCCCATTCCTAGAATAGAATACAAAAGCCGGGAGGTAATGTTGAATTTATATTGAACCTTGGTGAGACCACAGTTGGAGCACTGGGAGCGGTTCTGGTCTCCACTCTACAAAAGGATATTGAAGCACTGGAGAAAATGCTGAAAAGATTGACAAGAACGTTACCAGAATTGAGAGGATGCGACTCTCAGGCACGATTGAGCAGGTTTGGGCTCTTTTCTCTGGAAGAGAAGACTAAGAGGAGTCCTGATTGTTATGAAGGGGTTTATAGGGTAGATGTGGAGAAACTGTTTCCACTGATGGATGAGTCAGACAAGGAGGCAGAAATATAATATCGTCACTAACAGATCAAATAAAGAAGTTCGGAGGAAGTTCTTCACACACAGTGTGGTGAGAATGTGGAACTCGCGCCACACTGAGTGGCTGAAGCAGATAGCAATGGTACATTTAAGAGCAGGGTTGATGTATCTATGAGAGAAGGGAATAAAGGAATATGAGGGCAGGGTAGGAAGAGGTCATTAGAGTGGGCGGAGGCTCGTGTAGAGTATAAACACTGGCACAGACCAGTTGGGCCAAATGGCCTGTTTCTAGGCTGTCAATTCTATGTACGTACAGCAGGGGTGGATTAACATTCGGGCCCTCGGGGCCCGGGGGTGGATTAATGCTCAGAGCTACGTGGCCCTTGCCCATGGGGTGCATTAATAACATACATAAGAACATAAGAATTGGGAGCAGGAGTATGTCACACGGCTCTTCGAGCCTGCTCTGCCATTCAATAAGATCATGGATGATCTTCGACCTCAACTCCACTTTCCCACCCAATCCCTATATTCCTTGATTCCCCTAGAGTCCAAAAATCTATCTATTTTAGCTTTGAATATACTCAACGACTCAGCATCCACAGCCATTTGGGGTAGAGAATTCCAAAGATTCAGAACCCTGAGTGAAGAAATTTCTCCTCATCCTTAAATGGCCGACGCCTTATCCTGAGACTATGCCCCCTAGTTCTAGACACTCCAGTCTGGGGAAACAACCTCTCAGCATCTACCCTGTCAATCCCCCTCAGAATCTTACATGTTTCAATGAGATCACCTCTCATTCTTCTAAATGCCAGAGAGTATCGGCACAATCTACTCAATCTCTCATCCCAGGGATCAATCTAGTGAACCTTTGTTGCACCGCCTCTAAGGCAAGTATGTCCTTCCTCAGATAAGACCAAAACTGTGCACAGTACTCCAGGTGTGGTCTCACCAAGGCCCTGTACAATTGTAGTAAGACTTCCTTACTCTTGCACTCCATCCCCCTTGCAGTAAAAGCCAACATGCCATTTGCCTTCCTAATTGTCTGCTGTACCTGCATGCTAACATTCTGTGTTTCCTGTACGAGGACACCGAAATCTCTCTGAACACCAACATTTAATAGTTCCTCAATATTTAAAAACATTCTGTTTTCCTATTTTTCTTATCAAAGTGAATAACCTCACAATTCTCCACATTATACTCCATCTGCCGTCTTGTTGCCCCCTCACCTAACCTGTCTACATCCCTTTGCAGGCTGCTTGTGTCCTCCTCTCAGCTTACTTTCCCACCTAGCTTTGTATTGTCAGCAAACCTGAATACATTGCACTCGGTCCCTTCATCTAATCATTGATATAGATTGTAAATAGCTGAGGCCCAAGCATCCTTACGGCACCCCACGAGTTACAGCCTGCCAATCAGAAATTGACCTGTTTATTCCTACTCTCTGTTTTCTGTCAGTCAACCAATCCTCTCTCCAAGCTAATACATTACCCTCAATCCCACGAGCCCTTATCTTGCTTAGCAACCTTTTATGTGGCACATTATCGAATGCCTTTTGCAAATCCAAATATACTACATCCACTGGTTCGCCTTTATCTACCCTGCCAGTTACATCCTTAAAAAACCTAATACATTTGTTAAACACGATTTCTCTTTCATAAAACCATGTTCACTCTGCCTAAGTGCCCTGTTACCACTTCCCCAGTAATGGATTCCAGCATTTTCCCCACGACTGATGTCAGGCTAACTGGACTGTAGTTCCCTGTTTTTGCTCTCCCTCCTTTCTTGAATAGAATGCTTGGGCCGATGGGCCCTCCCCAGAGGAGGATTAATGCTCGTGCCTATGGGGCCCTCCCCTATGGATGGATGAATGCTGCTGATGGCCCACAGCACCTTATGGGTACCCAGTTTTGAGCTGCTAGGTCTGTTCAAAATTCTATCGCACTTAGCACAATGGATCAATTGCACAGTGTGAAGACACTTGGTGTAATCTGTAAATTCCAACAACATGCCTTCAGTTTCTGAGTCCAAATGATAGTGAACACCAGTGGTCCCAGCACGGATCCGTGTGGGACACCAGTTCTCACTTTCTGCTAGTCCGAGAAACTCCCCTTAACTTCCACCCTCTGATTTCTGTTTTGGAGCCATCTTTCTACCCATTCTGCTACCTGGACTTTGACTCCACACGGCCTGACCTTGGTCAGCCTGTAGATTGTACTTACTGTGGACACAGTACATCAATGGTGGAGGGGGTGGATATTGAGTCCTGTGCCAAGGCGCTGATGAAGTGAACTTCTCTGTCTTTGTGATTTAGGCAACGCTGGTGGTGTTTTTCACCTCCTTCCACCTTTATAAGAATTGTTGCCGAATTATTAAACCCTTTTACAGCCTCACGAGCGGGACACACAAACAACGAGGCCTCGTAAGTTTCCCTCAGAATTACAGATGGGCGGAAGGTGGGAAGTGGTGTTCCATGGGGATTGGTGCTGGGACCACTGTTGTTCACCATTTACATGAATGATTTGGACTTGGGAATCAGAAGCACAATTTCAAAATTTGCTGATGACACTAAATTGGAGGGTGTAGATAATACTGAGGAAGACTGCAATAGCATCCTTGTAGAATTATTCAGTTGTCATAGAGTCAGAGTTAAACAGCACAGATAGAGGCCCTTCGGCCCATCGTGTCCGCGCCGGCCATCAAGCCCTATCTAATCTAATCCCATATTCCAGCATTTGGTCCGTAGCCTTGTATGCTATGGCATTTCAAGTGCTCATCCAAATGCTTCTTAAATGTGAGGGTTCCAGCCTCCACAACCCTTTCAGGCAGTGAGTTCCAGACTCCAACCACCCTCTGGGTGAAAAAGTTCTTTCTCAAATCCCCTCTAAACCTCCCGCCCTTTACTTTGAATCTATGCCCCCTAGTTATTGACCCTTCTACTAAGGGAAAAAGCTCCTTAGTATCCATCCTATCTATGCCCCTCATAATTTTGTACACCTCAATCATGTCCCCCCTCAGCCTCCTCTGCTCCAAGGAAAACAAACCCAATCTGCCCAGTCTCTCTTCATAGCTGAAGCGCTCCAGCCCTGGTAACATCCTGGTGAATCTCCTCTGCACCCTCTCCAAAGCTATCACATCCTGTAAGATTCGAAATTTTCAGGAATTAATCACGCAAGAAAACAGGGTTAATAAGACAGTTTATTGACCAAAAGTAAGCTTGTACAGTAAAACCTTTGATAAAAGGGCATACAAAATGGCCGCCAGACCTCATGATCAGTTTCTGGGACCATTTGATTTCTGTTACTGCGAGCCAGACAGGCTTGTGGATTGCGGACAGTAAGCCCGCGAAAGCCAGTATCGGGAAAACGAAACTCAGGGAACTGAGCATACATATTAATTGGATTCTGAGTACAAGACAGTTTCAGGTAACAAGATGGGGCCCATCAAGAAATGGGCGGACATTTGAATGAACACTTAAACCCATTTACTGTACAAAGGAAAAACCGTTTAACAGCCATCAAAGGCAATCTCCAGACCGATCAATATACGAACCGAGTTACGGTGACAAAGTAAAAGACATTATCGGCCAGGAAGGCCAGTTAAGCTATCACCGGCTCCCGTTGTAAGACAAAGCGCCCCTGCAGAGATTTCTGCCCGCCAAAAATATTACAAAGACAGGACTATGATCTGGCGGGAGATAAGACTGTCCCAAAAGGGTATAACTATGGATTGAGAAGTCCACCAGTAGGTTCGTTGACTACACAGCTTCTTCTACGATTCACGATTCATGCTTTACGATCCAGCAAGTTACGATCCAAAACCTCGGGACGGAAGACAGCACTTCGGTTATGGGACGTGGTCGGTGTTCAGCCAGGCAAGGCTCGGCCACGACGGGAAGACGACGAGGGTGGCCCGGGTACTGTTGTCGGGAGATCATCGACGACCCAGGCCGAAGGAGAAGACACCCTCAGGAAAACCGACGAGCCAGGCTGGAAAGAGAAATAAAAGGACACTCCAGGCCCAGTGCTCCAGTGCTTCAACATCACATCAGGTCGATGGCAGATTCTCCAAGGTGCATCCAGTTCTTCAACAGTTTTAACTGATCCATCCATGACGAGCACTCATCGAGGCTGTATCTGCTGCTCCATCGCCTGAGAGAAAACCCAACTGCGCCAGAAGTTTCCAAATCCACGTGATGACGGAAAGCTGTACCAAAAGGGCTGCGAACCCCTTTTTCGTGATTCTGAGAGTGGTGAGCATGATCCCGAGTTCCTCAAGTCGAAACTTAGTTTAGGTCCAGGGGAGGGAGTTAAGGGTAATCGTAATGTGTTTTCCCTTTTACGATGTGCCGTGTGTTCCCCATTTCCATAGAGTTAAGTTCATAGATATGTGCATGTTTGTAGTGACATTAATCTGTGCTTATGACATGTATTTTATAATGTTGTAAACTGTTTAATAAAAGCATCCATTTCATGCTATTCAACCTGGTCTATTGAGTCTTTCTCTGCACTACAGTTCCCTGCACCTAAGTCCAAGGTCTAGAACCGTAGGGGAGAGTGGGTCGAACCACTCAAGGGTAATTATTGCACGAAGCCTGGTAGGAGGCCAGAAAGAGCAAGAGAAACCCCCTACAGAGATGGCAACCGCGGCAGGACCTTGGCAGCAGGAATGTAGTGTGTTAGATCAAGGTCTGAATAAGCGAAATGTGATGGATGAGAGAATAGCGGATTATGTTTTTGGGAAGGTAAACCTTACAAAACAATGGATATCTGACCTATTAAGAGATAGGCGCCCGCTAGATGCAGCCATCAAGTGGACAGAGAGTAAAGAGCATAAGAAATCTGTAGAGAAGGCGGTCTGGCTGATGCGCTACAAGAAGCAAGTCCAGCTTTTGGACCATGTCGTTGTAGCACAGGCGGCCCAGATCAAAGGGCTACTAGCAGAAGTAGAGGAAAAGGTTGCGGGAGGTCAGAAACTGATTCAATCGCTTAACGCGCTGAATCAGGAACGCCAATCCACAACTCACCACCATGAGACCAGGGTAGAGTACCTGGAATGTCAGGTCATTGAGGCCAAGGCCAGTGAAGGTAGAATGAGAGAGAGGTGTTTCCGCCTAGCTAAGCAGATAGCGACACAGGAGGAAAGTATTCTGGGAGCTAGGGCAGCTTATAAGATGGCCATGGAGGATAGGTCTAGAGACACCGACCATAGCGCTTGCAACAGGGAGCTAGAGGATCTGAGAGCGGCCCTAGTGAAGGCAAACGGCTTGGTGTGTCTCATAAACCCACCAGCGAGCCGGCTCCTGTCAGCCAAGGAATCCAAAAGACCAATTCCACAAGAGGCAGTTAGGGTACCAACCCCCGAGCCCTCAGCACCTCCCGCCTATACCGAGTCTTGGACTCAGGGGAAAGGAACGGAGAAGTCAGACACAGAGTTCCTTGAGGCAGAGCAACCCCAGGTAGCAGAGTCAGGGCCGGCACCGATATGTCCCACATGACACCGGAGGCTCGGTCCGGACCAGGACAATAGCGACCCCGGGCTCCTCATGAATCAGATCATAATGCCCCATAGCGCACGACAGCTAAGGGAAATGATAAGTCACATCCCCAAACTCTCCGAGTCAGGAGATCCCTCCGTGCATTTTAGGGACGTGGAGCAAACCGCAGCAGTTAATGACTGTGACGGGGTTGAACAGTCCAAAATGCTGCTGTTCTCCCTGGACAGCCCGCTCCTCCAGTGTCTCCCTGATGAGAGCAAGAGAGGGCACAAGGAATATGAAGAGTTACGGGACGAGATCCTGGAGATCATAGGGGAGGGTGACGGAACTCCGTTCCTCCATTTAGAAAGGATGAAGCAGCAAGAGGGAGAACCCCCACGGGTTTTCGCCGGAAGGCTGTGGCCAGTGTATCGGCGCAGCTGCCCGGGAGGACCGGACCGGAACGCACTAAATGATGACCAAAGGGCTCATTGGCTCCGGTGTCTGGTCGCCAATTGCTTGCCACAGGTGAGGGAGCAGGTCAGAGCATTGTTTGACCCCACTAACGCCCGCTCCATGGAGGACATAGTACTCGATCAGCTCATGATAAGTTACAGGAACAACAAGAGTAGGGATGTGCCTTCCTCAAAAGGAAAGGTGCATGAGGCAAGGCCTGCAGCTCCTGCTAAAAAGGAATGGCACCAGGAGGGGAATCGCCCTCCCCAAGCCAAGAGCAGTTGTTACGGGTGTGGGAAGGAGGGTCATTGGTGCCGGGACTGTAGAAATCCCTGGAAGGATGTAAAGGGAAAAACTTCCCCAGCCCCAGCCCAAACGCTCATCTGGGAGACAGGGGCTGAGGGGTCGATACATCCCGATGCGATCGAGTCAGTGTTAGAGGCAATGCGGTCTCTAATGACCTCGCAGGGGAAGGTAGCAGTCGCCAGCAGCCCTGTCGCTCCCGAAACCCCAACCGCAGCGCCCAAATGACTGATGCCTGCGCAGCCCATCTACTTGTGTCCGCTCCGCTATGATGCTTGGAGAAGACCTGTTGTGGAAATGGAGGTGGAAAAGGAAAAGAGTAGTTACCTGTTGGATACGGGAGCATCGTGTACCGTGATCCACACAGCTAAACCTTTTGCCTCACCTCTGTCCACCCAGGCTCCCTTCTCAGTAGCGGGTTTCACAGGCAGAGAACAGGCTGGCGTGTACTCCATCCCGCTCTCCATTCATTTGGGAACACTCCACACCACATGGACGTGTATCCTATTGAAGTGGAATGAGGGGGGTGGGAAAGGCATCCTCGGGGCTGATTTCTTGGTGGAACACGGGATCCTCGTGGACCTTAGAAATCACTGTCTCTGGGGAGCCGAGAATGGGTTAGGTAAAGTAGTTGTGATCCCAGGTAGGGGAGAAAAGGGGACCCTGTGCACCATGAAGCCGTCAGGAGGTTACGATCTCGAGCTTATGGTCGCGGATGTCCCAACGGACTTGCAGGCGTGTGTGTCGGACAATCTGACCGCGTTTGCCACCCACAAGCACGACTGTGGGAGAGTCACCGGGTTTGAGGTCAGCGTAGACGGGGACCCCATGATCCGACCCCAAAAGCAGTATAACTTCCCCAAGGAGGCAGAACCCGACATGGAGATAGCAATATCTTCATTGGTGCAGCAGGGCATGTTGAGGCCAATAGCCACTCACGTGAACTCCCCATTGTGGCCGGTAAAGAAGCCAGACAATTCATGGAGGGCCACGGTGGACTACAGAGTCCTCAATAGTAACATCCCAGCCTGCGCACCCACAGTAGCAGCAGTTGCCGACCTAATAGGGAGTATTCCAGCCTCCATGACCACGTTCATGGTGCTGGATATCTCGAACGGTTTTTGGTCCATTCCGCTGTGGCGGGAGGATCAGTACAAGTTTGCCTTTACTTTTAAAGGGCAACAGTACACTTGGAACTGCTTGCCACAGGGTTTTCACAACAGCCCCAGCATTTTCCATCAATGCATGGCAGGAAGCTTAAAGGAGTTTAGCCAGCCCAATCAGATAGTGCAGTATGTGGACGACTTACTCCTGTTTACGGACTCAAGGGAGGAGCACGGCCCACTATTGGCCGAATTATTGGAGCTGTTAGAAAGGAAGGGCTTTAAAGTAAACCCAAAGAAAGCACAGATCGGCCAGCAGGAGGTGAAATTCCTGGGTCTGGCCATCCGCGCTGGAGAAAGAGCCATAGATAAGGCTAGACGGGAATCGGTGCAAGATCTACCGATCCCTAACACAGTAACGGGTGTAAGGTCCTTTTTGGGATTGATTGGGTACTGCAGAGACTTCATCGAGGACTATGCAGCCACAGCAGCCCCGCTGCTCCGACTCTTACACAAGGGAGTCGAGTGGTCTTGGGACGAGGGTTGTCAGGCAGCATTTGAGAAGTTGAAAAGGGATCTGCAGACCGCGCCAGCCCTAGGGGCCATAGATAGGGGGGAGGAGTTTTTCCTGGATGTAGCTGCGAGTGGGGACAGCCTGAGTGCCGTGCTGCTCCAGGAGCGCCACGGCAAGCTGAGACCAGTGGTCTATTCCTCCAGGGTGCTCACGGATGTAGAGAGGAGTTTCTCCAATTGCGAACGGCATCTCCTGGCCACGCATTGGGCTGTGAACAGATCAGTGATCTTCACAGGAACCTCTCCCATCACGCTCCTCATCCATCACACCCCCACAAAGATGCTTCTGGATGGAAGGATTAAGGATGGGACTGTAAGCAGCGCTTGGATTGCGCACTGGACCCTCCTCCTTTCCCAGATGGATCTCAAGGTAAAAGGTCTCTGCGAGCCCAAGCTCGCAGCCAACATGGTATATCCCGGGACAGCCCATCGGTGTTCCGTAGAAGGGGTATGGGAGGTCAACATAGGTTTACGGGCCGGGATACACCCCACAGGCTGCGAGATCTACGTAGACGGTTCCAGTACGGTATCTGCTGGCGAACGACTCACAGGGTGTGGAGTTTATGACCCTACGGCAGACATTGCCCTGGCGATTAAGCTCCCCAGCACTATGAGCGCACAGCAGGCTGAACTGTCCGCGGTGGCATACGTGGTTACGCACCCCGAGACCTTCCCAACCCCATACACGATTTGCTCGGACAGCATGATCACATGCAATTCGTGTACGGAGTACATCGCCATCTGGTCCCGCCGCGGATATACCTCCGCGGACGGGCCGCCTTTAACAGTTAAGCCCTTGCTGGAAAAGATCCTGGCAGCTGTGGGGGAGGAAGGGGAGGTGTTCATCCACAAGGTGAAGGCTCATTCCACCACAGAACCCCGCAGTCAGGGCAACCAGCAGGCGGATGCGCTAGCCAGGGAGGGTGCCCGCAACGGCATTTTCTGGGACCCCTATGGACCCGGACCCGTGGCCGCGATCTGAGACAGGGAGGGAGCCCCAGGGAACACAGGGGTAACACCGCCCCCAGACCTAAAGACCGTCCAAACCCTGGATCCCGCCCTAAAAACAGTCCTAAAAGCCATCACTGAAGGCAAACAGGTAGAGGGTCCGTACAGTACGGCAGCCCTCTCAGTCAAGGAAGGCATGCTGTTCCGAGAGGAACAGTGGGCTGTGCCACAGCAGCACCGGAGGGAATTCCTTCAACTGGCCCACGAGGGTCCAGGGGCAGGACACCCCGAGCCTGAGGTTATCTGGCAACGGGTAGAGCAGGCGGGATGGTGGCCAGGACTTACAGACGATGTCCGCGAGTTCTGTGCGAGCTGTCTTGTGTGCGCTGCGAACAACCCAGACCCCCAGAAGAGGAAGGTGCCCATGGGGCACATCAGGAGGGTAGAGGGACCATGGCAATCGATTCAGGTCGACTACATAGGGCCCCTGCCCGCCGCCCAGGGAGGCTATAAGTACTGCCTTGTCCTGGTGGATGTGTTCACCAAGTGGGTAGAAGCCTTCCCGTGTAGAACAGCTACGGCGCTGGGTACTGCCAAGATCTTGATCCGGGAAGTGTTCTCACGGTGGGGACTCCACCGTTTTGTTGCGTCCGACCAAGGGAGTCAGTTCACCGGTCAAGTGATGCAGAACACCCTCATGCTCTTGGGCATTGAAGGGAAGTGGCACATAGCGTACAATCCCCAGTCATCCGGGATTGTTGAACGCATGAACCGGACCCTCAAGGAAAAGCTGAGGAAAGAGACAATGGGCTCGCCCCAGAAATGGGCGGAGGTCCTTCCTTTAGTCCTCATGGGGATCCGGGCCAGCCAGTCCAAAAGTACGGGGTACTCCCCACACGAATTAATGACTGGAAGGATCATGCGAACACCCACCCATGTACTAGCCCCGGTGCTCACTGAGGGCCAGCTCCAAGAGGTGAAGCGAGACAAGTTCGTCCAAACCCTTTTGGAGCGCCTGAAACAGATTTATGGGCAAGCGGCTGGGAACATGGGGAGACAGCATCAGGGAAATTGACTATTACTGGAACCTCGTAAGCAACAGGAGTGGGTTGTTGGAGACCAGGTAATGGTTAGGAACTATGCCCGGATAGGGAGCTTTGAACCACTGTACATGGGGCCTTACAGCATTGTAGACAAGGCCAGCCCCATGGTTTATGCAGTGAAAGTGCCCCGACGTACTAAATGGTTTCACATTAACCAGTGCAAGCTGTTTAAATCGGGTGCACGAGGGCCAACAACAAGGGCCAGGTCTGAGGACAAAAATCCTCAGCCTGCGACAGAGTCACAGACCACACCGGCTGGAGCGGTAGCCTGCATGAAGGAAGGAGCCATCCCATTGGAGTGGGAGGTCTCCCCTCTGATTTGGGATTCGGAAGAGGAAGAGCCCGAACAGCTCGACCCCGCCCTTGACCCGATCACAGAGGAGGAAGAGTCAGAGGACGAAGATCCCGCCCTCGACTCAAGCTTAGGGGAGGTAGGGATTGGGAGCGGAGACTCACTGCCTGTAGGGACAGGGGAGGTGGAGTCGGATGCCACAAATCCCGGCCCCGGGGGGGCGGAGCCTGAGGGAGGGGAGCCGAAGCCGGCAGCTGTGGTGGGACCACAGGCTGTGATGGGGAAAGCCCTGACCCCCGGTCCGTCAGCCCTGGGAGCCTCACCCAAGGCAACCCCTCGTAGGTTGACTCGAACGCCCCAGCTCAGAAAGTTTTGGCCAAATTCTCCCTATCTCCCCCAACCTCGGTCCAGAGCAGCCCAAGAAAGGCACGGTTCCCGTTCAGCAGCGACAGGCTGCGGAGGATCAAAGCCGAAGGTAAGTGCAACCCCGCCACAGGGAGTGGCACGCTGCAGCCCTCACAGGAATTAAGTATGCCGCCCGAAGGAGGGCGGCACTGTACATAGGATTTAGGTAATGATAAGTTAAGTTAAGTGATTAATGATAGTTTAAGGTATGTAAAGTTTAATAAGGTGGGGATGTTTAAAAGGTAGTTGTCAAGGTCTGCCCAGTATGTGTGTTTGTTTGGAAGCGGGGTCGAGGGACCCGCACGCACGTTTAATTAGGCCAGCACCTATTGGGAGCCTGGCTACATCATCTTATCGATTAAAGAAACCAGGGATACATGGAAAGGATTCTCGTCACGCTCGCGGTGATCGGGTGCGGGCTGGCCTACCGGGGCCACACCAAGGACGTCATCGTGTTTGGATGTTCCAGGGACATGGCCCCCATCGTGACGGATGGGACGGGAAAGCGAGAGGTTGAGGAAACCGCCACCTACTTCCACCAGGGGAGATGGCCAGGATGGCTGGGGACGAATTCTACGGGATACTCCAGCAATTTCGGCTTTGCCTACCAAGAGACTTCGTTATCATGCCCTCGGGTGAGGATCCTTGCACCCAGAGTCAGCGTTAACGTGGGAAAGAGAACCTGTTTGGTGTGTAATGGGAACGTACCGCTAAGTCGATGGTGGTGGCTGCGAAAGCTGGGAAAGGACATGAAGAACTCCACGGTTGAGTGGGAGCGACTGGGTAACAATACCCATCGGACAATTACAGGGACTCACGGACAATTACGTGTGTGTTGGGACAAATGGTGGGAACCAGATGAAGGAATATATGTCTGTATGTGGGGTTCAAAACGTGTTTGCCCCAAGGGCGTATCCATCTTTTTCCAGAGGCAGTGGCAGGATGAAGGAAAGGGGATGAGATGGGATGTCAGCACTCGGGCGTGCGGAGCCCCATACTCCCCTATTCCGGTAAACGCCACTGAACTCATTACCCGCCCACGCAAGCCCCTGCCCACGATTCCGGTAGCACTAGCCCAGAAAGAAGGGTGCCCCACCACCGCTAAGGGACCCGGGAATGGTTTAGTATTGGTACCCACCAGTCAGGTACTGTACCAAGGGGTACACTACGCGGTGGCCTCAGTGATTCTAAACCTCACTGATGTCCGATTGCCGGAGTGGTGTCCCAAGGAAATGGAACAAATGTACCAGGTCCTGTTAACCCGAATGTTCAGACAATTTTACGAATTTGACTTTGCCGACATCGACAAAGCCAAATTATACACCACACCACAGGAAGTTTTGGATCGGGTAGGGAGGCAAAGAAGGGATGCAGTAAATGATATTTTCTCTGTTTTTAATACCGGGACGTCTGTTGTCAATGCTCTAGACAACAGGGAGCTGCAGACGCAGATCAATGGTTTAAAAGCCCAGTTAAGGAACATACTGACAGACGAAAATAAGGTAGTGGGTTCTGAGTTACATGAGGACCAGGCCATGACACTACAATTAAAGGAAATAATTGCTGAGCTGGAAAAACACGCGAGAACGGTAAATGCGCTCATTAAGGAGGATCGGAATGCGTCCAACCAGGCTGTGCAGAACGAGGCCTGTGTGCTATATGGGGCGTGGTTACTGGGCAAGGGCCGCAGTAATCTTGAGGACTTAAAACAAGGTTTGGTCCCGTCTTGGATCAGCAACAAGCACTTGCAAGCGCTCCACCCTTTTGAGAATGCATTAAGCCCGTGCCAGCTCAGACTAGCTGCAGAGGCGTACCCAGTCCCGGTGGACTGCGGACACTCAAATCACACTATTATGGGAATAGTGGTAAGAATGCCGGTGTTGGGTCACACAGCAAAGCCCGCCCCGGTATACAGGGTGGAGAACATTGGAGTCATTCAGGGGGGCGCGCACATTCGTTACGCAGTGGTCCCGCCTTACGTCATCAGATGGGAGCGTACGATGACAGGCACTGACCTCTCGGGGTGTCGGAGCCGGGGAGCACACATCATCCTGTGTCCCCAGCACTTGAATGCCTTTTTGAAACCACAGTTCGGGTTCAGAGCTGCTAGCGCGAAGCCGATAAATTGCACCATGGAGGCAATGGCACAGGACCATGTGCCCCCGCAGGTGGCATATATCGGAGGTGGGACATACTGTGTCACCACTGCAGCGCCTCACTACCACCACGGACAGCACGAGTGGTGTCCGGTCAGTGATAGCAGCTTCTGTTTTAAACCCAGGGCTGAAGTTCAAGTGGCACAACAACGGATTGTCCCCATTCCTGCACCCTCCACCGTTCACCTCACTGTAAAAGAGAATTTCACGGACTTGCAGCGATTCATCGTGCATTTTGGTTATATCATTCCCCCTCTTCCCGAACACCTCACCAAGATTCTAAAAGCCGTTATAGTTTCACAGAAACATTTTTACACACTGGAGCAGAAGACATTAGAGAAAGGGAAAGACATATTGGACATAGTCACCCCACCATGGTGGGACCTGTTCACTAATATAGAGATCCCGGCCTGGATTAGAATAGCATTCCACATCCTAGTAGTGTGTCAGGTTTTAATTGTAATATTTTTACTGTTCGTGCATTGCAAGAGAGGCAAACGCCTCCAGAGGCATGAGAACACAGGAGAATGGAGAGAACGCTATGTGCGAGTGGGGGAAGAGGACACCCCAGTCTAAGCTGCTAGTATTAAAAATTGAAGCGTCCCTCCATTTTTGGATTTTAGCCACTGCATGATTTAAGTATGTGAATACTGTTGTGTTATAGCCATTGATAAGATTTTCCTTTTGATTAATAAAAGGTGTATGCAGGTGGTGCAAGGGGTATCGACCCCTTCACATCTGAAAGATGAATGTGTTATAG
Source organism: Somniosus microcephalus (assembly GCF_052327205.1). Taxonomy (NCBI): domain Eukaryota; kingdom Metazoa; phylum Chordata; class Chondrichthyes; order Squaliformes; family Somniosidae; genus Somniosus; species Somniosus microcephalus. The sequence continues at coordinate 19,100,250 of NW_028225179.1, forward strand.
TTTAAGATAATGCTGCCTATGATTGTCCAACTGTACACAAGGTAATTATTTTCGGAAATGGGAACTGCATGTGTCGTGAGGGTCATAGATAGTTAATTACCAGGAATGTTTGGATGTGAGGAATCAGGGAAAATTTGCTCACCAAGGATTGTTGATACTTTAAGCAAGCTATCAGTATCACAGGGGGGACTGTAAGATTCGAAATTTTCAGGAATTAATCACGCAAGAAAACAGGGTTAATAAGACAGTTTATTGACCAAAAGTAAGCTTGTACAGTAAAACCTTTGATAAAAGGGCATACAAAATGGCCACCGGACCTCGTGATCAGTTTCTGGGACCATTTGATTTCTGTTACTGCGAGCTAGACAGGCTTGTGGATTGAGGACAGTAAGCCCGCGAAAGCCAGTATCGGGAAAACGAAACTCAGGGAACTGAGCATACATATTAATTGGATTCTGAGTACAAGACAGTTTCGGGTAACAGGATGGGGCCCATCAAGAAATGGGCGGACATTTGAATGAACACTTAAACCCATTTACTGTACAAAGGAAAAACCGTTTAACAGCCATCAAAGGCAATCTCCAGACCGATCAATATACGAACCGAGTTACGGTGACAAAGTAAAAGACATTATCAGCCAGGAAGGCCAGTTAAGCTATCACCGGCTCCCGTTGTAAGACAAAGCGCCCCTGCAGAGATTTCTGCCCGCCAAAAATATTACAAAGACAGGACTATGATCTGGCGGGAGATAAGACTGTCCCAAAAGGGTATAACTATGGATTGAGAAGTCCACCAGTAGGTTTGTTGACTACACAGCTTCTTCTACGATTCACGATTCATGCTTTACGATCCAGCAAGTTACGATCCAAAACCTCGGGACGGAAGACAGCACTTCGGTTACGGGACGTGGTCGGTGTTCAGCCAGGCAAGGCTCGGCCATGACGGGAAGACGACGAGGGTGGCCCGGGTACTTTTGTCGGGAGATCATCGACAACCCAGGCCGAAGGAGAAGACACCCTCAGGAAAACCGACGAGCCAGGCCGGAAAGAGAAATAAAAGGACACTCCAGGCCCAGTGCTCCAGTGCTTCAACATCACATCAGGTCGATGGCAGATTCTCCAAGGTGCATCCAGTTCTTCAACAGTTTTAACTGATCCATCCATGACGAGCGCTCATCGAGGCTGTATCTGCTGCTCCATCGCCTGAGAGAAAACCCAACTGCGCCAGAAGTTTCCAAATCCACGTGATGACGGAAAGCTGTACCAAAAGGGCTGCGAACCCCTTTTTCGTGATTCTGAGAGTGGTGAGCATGATCCCGAGTTCCTCAAGTCGAAACTTAGTTTAGGTCCAGGGGAGGGAGTTAAGGGTAATCGTAATGTGTTTTCCCTTTTACGATGTGCCGTGTGTTCCCCATTTCCATAGAGTTAAGTTCATAGATATGTGCATGTTTGTAGTGACATTAATCTGTGCTTATGACATGTATTTTATAATGTTGTAAACTGTTTAATAAAAGCATCCATTTCGTGCTATTCAACCTGGTCTATTGAGTCTTTCTCTGCACTACAGTTCCCTGCACCTAAGTCCAAGGTCTAGAACCGTAGGGGAGAGTGGGTCGAACCACTCAAGGGTAATTATTGCATGAAGCCTGGTAGGAGACCAGAAAGAGCAAGAGAAACCCTCTACAATCCTTCCTGTAGTGTGGCGACCAGAACTGCACACAGTATTCCAGCTGTGGCCTAACCAGTGTTTTATACAGCTCCATCATAACCTCCTTGCTCTTATATTCTATGCCTCGGCTAATGAAGGCAAGTATCCCATATGCCTTTTTTACCACCTTATCCGCCTGTTCCGCCGCCTTCAGGGATCTATGTACTTGCACACCCAGATCCCTCTGACCCTCCATCTTGCCTAGGGTCTTGCCATTCATTGTGTATTCCCTTGCCTTGTTAGTCCCCCCAAAGTGCATCACCTCGCACTTTTCTGGGTTAAATTCCATTTGCCACTGTTCCGCCCATCTGACCATATCGTCCTGCAGACTGAGACTACCCTCCTCGCTATTTACCACCCTACCAATTTTTGTACCATCCGCGAACTTACTGATCATACCTTTTACATTCATATCCAAGTCATTAATGTAGACCACAAACAGCAAGGGACCCAGCACCGATCCCTGTGGTACCCCACTGGCCACAGGCTTCCAGTCACAAAAACAACCCTCGACCATCACCCTCTGCCTTCTGCCACTAAGCCAGTTTTGTATCCAATGTGCCAAGGCACCCTGGATTCTATGGGCTCTTACCTTCTTGACCAGTCTCCCGTGCGGGACTTTATCAAAGGCCTTACTGAAATCCATGTATACCACATCCACTGCGTTACCCTCATCCACACACCTAGTCACCCCCTCAAAAAATTCAATCAAATTAGTCAGACATGATCTTCCCTTGACAAAGCCATGTTGACTATCCCTGATTAATCCTTGCCTCTCCAAGTGGAGACAAACTTTGTCCCTCAGAATTTTTTCCAATAATTTTCCTACCACTGATGTTAGGCTCACTGGCCTGTAGTTCCCCGGTTTTTCCCTACTCCCCTTCTTGAATAATGGTACTACATTTTCGGTTCTCCAGTCCTCTGGCACATCCCCTGTGGCCAGAGAGGTTCTGAATATATGTGTTAGAGCCCCCGCAATCTCCTCCTTTGCCTCACACAGCAGCCTGGGATACATTTCGTCCGGGCCTGGGGATTTATCCATTTTTAGGCCTGCTAAAACCGCCAATACCTCCTCCCTCTCGATGTTAATATGTTCGAGCATATCACAGTCCCCCAGCCCTATTTCTATGTCTACATCATCCCTCTCCATAGAGAAAACAGATGCAAAAAATTCATTTAGAACCCCTCCTACATCTTCCGGCTCCACACACAGATTGCCACTTTTGTCCCTAATGGGCCCTATTTTTTCCCTAGTTATCTTCTTACCCTTAATATACTTATAAAACATCTTAGGATTTTCCTTTATTTTGCTCGCCAGTGTTATTTCATGGCCCCTCCTTGATCTCCTAATTTCTTTTTTAAGTATCCCCCTGCACTTTTTGTGCTCCTCTAGGGCTTCCTCCGTCTTTAGCCTTTTGTATCTGCCAAAAGCCCTCCTTTTTTTTCTAATCCATTCTCGTATATCCCCTGACATCCAAGGTTCCCTGTGGTTTTTGGAACCACCCTTGACCTTTACGGGAACATGTTGCCATTGTATGATCTCAATCTCCCTTCTGAAAGCCTCCCATTGCTCCGATGCAGATTTTCCTACAAGTAACTGATCCCAGTCCATTTTGGCCAGATCCTGCCTTATCCTATTAAAATCGGCCTTCCCCCAATTTAGAACCTTTATTTCCGGCCCATCCCTGTCCTTTTCCATGACCACCTTAAATCTCACCATATTATGGTCACTGTCACCAAAGTGCTCACCTACTAGCACTTCTTCGACTTGTCCAGCCACATTCCCTAGAATTAGGTCCAGTACCGCCCCCTCTCTTGTAGGACCTTCTACAAGCTGGCTCAAAAAGCTCTCCTGGATGCACTTAAAGAATTTTACACCCTCTGTGCCTTTCACACTCTGACTATCCCAGTTAATATTGGGGAAGTTGAAATCCCCCATTATTATTACCCTATTATTTGCACATTTCTCTGAGATTTGCCTACATATCTGTTCCTCTATCTCCCCCTGACTGTTTGGAGGCCTATAGTACACTCCCAGCAAAGTGCTTGCCCCCTTTTTGTTTTTAAGCTCCACCCATATGGCCTCATTAGAGGAACCTGCTAATATGTCATCCCTCCTTACTGCAGTAATTGACTCCTTAATTAATATTGCGACACCCCCTCCTCTTATACCTCCCCCTCTGTCTCGCCTGAAGATTCTGTACCCCGGAATATTGAGCTGCCAGTCTTGCCCCTCCCTCATCCATGTCTCCGTGATAGCAACAATATCATACTCCCATGTGTTTATCAACACCTTCAGTTCATCCACCTTATTTGCAAGACTCCTTGCATTAAAATAGGTGCCATCCAGCCTTGCCCTTGTATATTTGCCCTGTCTACCATGCTGACTTGTTTTGTTCTCTATAATTGGCAGCACATCACCCCCTATTTCAGCTCCCCTCTGTATCCCATCCCCCTGCCAAGTTAGTTTAAACCCCCCCCAACAGTGCTAGCAAACCTCCCCGCAAGGATATTTGTCCCGCTCTGGTTCAGGTGCAACCCGTCCGACTTGTACAAGTCCCACCTTTCCCAGAAGCAGGCCCAATGATCCAGGAAACTAAACCCTCCCTCCGCACCAACTCTTTAGCCACGCATTCATCTGTTCTATCCTCCTATTCCTATACTCACTAGCACGTGGCACTGGGAGTAATCCAGAGATTACAACCTTTGAGGTCCTGTTCTTTAATTTGCTACCTAGCTCCCTAAATTCTTGATGCAGGACCTCATCCCCCTTCCTACCTATGTCGTTGGTCCCAATGTGGACCACGACCTCTGCCTGCTCCCCCTCCCCCTTAAGAATGCCCTGTAGCCGCTCAGTGACATCCATGACCCTGGCCCCAGGGAGGCAACAAACCATCGTGGAGTCACGTTTGCGGCCACAGAAATGCCTATCTGTTCCCCTTACGATAGAATCCCCTACCACTATTGCTCTCCCACTCTTTTTCCTCCCTTTCTGAGCAGCAGAAGTGTCCCTGGTGCCAGGAAGCTGGCTGCTGCTGCCTTCCCCTGGTGAGTCATCCCCCTCAACAGTATCCAACTTGGTATACCTGTTTGAAAGGGGGATGTCCGCAGGGGGCCCCTGCACTTCCTGCCTGCCTCTGTTGCGCCGCCTGATGGTCACCCAAGTTGTTTCTGCCTGTGCAGCCCTACCCTGTGGCGTGAACAACTCGCTAAACGTGCTATCCACGGCCCTCTCAGCATCGCGCATGCTCCAAAACTCATCCACCCGCAGCTCGAGTGCCGCAATGCGTCTACAAGTAGCTGCAGCTGGATGCATTTCCCACACACATGGTCGCCAGGGACACTGGCAGCGTCCCTGACTTCCCACATGGAGCAAGAGGAGCAGAACACGGGTCTGAGCTCTCCTGCCATGACTTGCTCCTTTAATTAATTAAAAAATTTATTCAATACCCCAGTTACAGGTATACTCTAGGGCGCTTTATTTACCAACTGTCCCCACTACACCACAGAGACCCTAGAAATTTAACACCACAGAATTCAAGCTTGTAATGAAAAGAGAGAAATACTCACCAACCAATCACTTACCTGCTCCCTGGTGACGTCACACCCCGATTACTTTTTACCTCTCTCCTTCCCTCCGAGTTCAGAGACTGGAGACTGGTATGCCTTACCTGGTCTCTGGGGACTTTTATAGCCCCGCTGCTGCCGCTGAGTTTCCCGCCGACGCACTGAGGCCTTACCTGGTCTCTGGGGACTTTTATAGCCCCGCTGCTGCCGCTGAGTTTCCCGCCGACGCACTGAGGCCTTACCTGGTCTCTGGGGACTTTTATAGCCCTGCTGCTGCCACTGAGTTTCCCGATGACGCACTCAGTGTTCAGTAAATAGCAGCATCTTTTAATTTGCCTTGAATGATCACATCATTATATAGTTATGTGAAAAACAGAAATCATTAAAAGCTCCCAATTTCAGAATTGTCAGATTCAAACTCAACTTCTTCCAAGTACAATCTAACATTCAAAAATTGTAATGGATGTAGGCGAGATATTAGGACTGTTGTCTAACACAATCCAAACACAGTGACACACAGACAGATGGGCAGGTGTAGCTTCACAGTGAATCCGTTCAAGCCTCACTAAAAAGTGGCAGACTGGCAATCCATTGTTCACTAATGGAGTTGTGATCTTTGTAAATTAAGAAAGGAAATGCATGGAAATGTGTCAAAGAGTTGATTAACAGAGTGGGGCATCAACTTCCTTTGATTTCTATTTCTGACACCAGGCAACAGAAAAAGGTCATTACAACACAACATAAACAGACTCTTCAGGTGTCAGACATCAGACTTTAGAACAACACATCTGCCAGCTCTGGCCACAAACCTCAGTGCAACCTTTCAGCAGCTGCAGCCCTGATTAAATAACTACTAGTTTAACATGTCTAGTAGAGCTTTTGTATCAAAATAGAAGAAATGTATTTGTGACACACACACAATTAATAATTCAATCACAATGTGATTGTGAGTGTCGATTATCGTCTCTTTAACCCGAGGTGTCCACCGGTCGAGGAAGGTATCAAGTGCACCGGTGGACACCGCCTGCTCCCTCTCCAGGGCCACCCGGGCAGGGACAAGACCACGGGAGAGAGGCAGGCAGACAGAGCGAACCCCCATGGGCCCCGCCCATCCTGGGCCTACAAATTGCTGTTTTCACCAGGCCCAAGAGCAGGTCCAGGAGAAGATCCTCCGACTTACCCACGCCCCTCCGCACCAGGTACGCAAAGATTAGGAGTGTGGAACTAAAGTGTAACCAAATGTTGAGGAGCAGCCCCTTCAGGGAACTATACAGGGGCTGCAACCTCTCACACTGAATATATACACGGCCCGTGGACTCCTCTAGGCCACAGAAAACACATCTGGCCTTGGAGTCTGGAAAGGAGCTTAAACTGTTGCACACGACAGCTCCCTGCAACAGTTTCCACACCAGATCCCCAATGGCACTGGGAAGGACTCCATTGGGGACACTCGCCTCCGTCAGACAGCAAGATGACCCGCCAGTCTGATTGAAATTGGGCAATAAACAAAATTAATCAATAAATGACACAGGAACCCGAGTCCCCGGGTCCTCAGCCCTGGTGTGAAGTACGCTGGCCACCAATTTTCCGTTACTGACTCACACCTCAGGCCCTGCCCAGTCTGGTTTAATTACTAAATGTTTTCTAACTCGGGTTCAGGCCTGTCATTCTGAGGGAAACAAGGCCTCATTTATTGGTGTGTCCCGCCCGAGCGGCTGTTAATGGCTTTAATAAACTGGCAGCAAGGTCTTTTTTAAAGGTGGAAAGAGGTGAAAAATGCAACTAGCGATGCCTCTAAACTCATGGACAGAGAAATCCACTTCATCAGCGCCCCTGCCACAGGAGAGTAATAAATTTCAGAATGGGCATGTAATTGGCAAATGAATTTCACTGTAGATCAGTGTGAGGTGTTGTGTTAATGAATTTCACTATGGATCAGTGTGAGGTGGTGTGTTAATGAATTTCACTATACATCAGTGTGAGGTGGCGTGTGAATGAATTTCACTGTAGATCAGTGTGAGGTGGTGTGTTAATGAATTTCACTATAGATCAGTGTGAGGGTGTGTGTTAATGAATTTCACTACAGATCAATGTGTGGCGGTGTGTTAATGAATGTCACTATAGATCAGTGTGAGGTGGTGTGTTAATGAATTTCACTATAGATCAATGAGTGGTGGAGTGTTAATGAATTTCACTGTAGATCAGCATGAGGCGGTGTGTTAATGAATGTCACTATAGATCAGTGTGAGGTGGCGTGTTAAGGAATTTCACTATAGATCCATGTGAGGTGGTGTGTTAATGAATTTCACTACAGGTCAGTGTGAGGTGGTGTGTTAATGAATGTCACTGTAGATCAGTGTGAGGTGGTGTGTTAATTAATTTCACTATAGATCAGTGTGAGGTGGTGTGTTAATGAATTTCACTACAGGTCAGTGTGAGGTGGTGTGTTAATGAATGTCACTAGATCAGTGTGAGGTGGTGTCTTAATGAATTTCACTATAGATCAGTGTGAGGTGGTGTGTTAATTAATTTCACTATAGATCAGTGTGAGGTGGTGTGTTAATGAATTTCATTATAGATCCGTGTGAGGGTGTGTGTTAATGAATTTCACTATAGATCAGTGTGAGGTGTGTTAATGAATTTCACTATAGATCAGCGTGAGGTGGTGTGTTAATGAATTACACTGTAGATCAGCGTGAGGTGGTGTGTTAATGAATTTCACTATACATCAGTGTGAGGTGGTGTGTTAATGAATTTCACTATACATCAGTGTGAGGTGGTGTGTTAATGAATTTCACTGTAGATCAGTGTGTGGTGGTGTGTTAATGAATTTCACTATAGATCAGTGTGAGGGTGTGTGTTAATGAATTTCACTACAGATCAATGTGTGGCGGTGTGTTAATGAATGTCACTATAGATCAGTGTGAGGAGGTGTGTTAATGAATTTCACTGTAGATCAGTGTGAGATGTTGTGTTAATGAATTTCACTATAGGTCAGTGTGAGGTGGTGTGTTATGGTCGGAAGAATAAGGAAGCCACTCACTACTTTGACAAGGGGGTGAAATTGGGTTGCTTTGTGCCTCCCGCGATATTTAGCGGGAGGTTAGCGGCGGAGGTAGTCGGTAGCTCCCCGCAGCACTACACCGCCGGCAATGACGTCATCACCACGTGCAGCACCCCGGCTGCAACATTGGGTTGCGGCCCATGACCTATCCCCGGACGATATGTCCGACAGGGTCAAGGGTCGTTTCTGCAGCCGCGGCGATGCCACTTAAAGGGCTGGTGTTGGGCGGCAACTTTTTATTTTGGCTGACTTCCAGCACCTGCCCCCTTCCCCTTTCTTCTTCGGGGTGTCGGCCGCAATCGCACAGCCCGGCGCTCCTCTTGATCCGACACCCCACTCCCCGGTGGTCCAGCAGGGCCCCGGTGTGCGCAGTGCTAGGCCTCTCCCCTTTAATCAGGGAGGGAGGCCTGCTATGACGTGGTGCTATGTGCCGACGGGCGTGGCGCTGTTACATGAAGCGCCGTGAAATTCACTGGTAGCGCCTCAAGAGGGAGGGCAGCGCTTCCAGTAGCACCCTGCCTCCTGCCTGGGGTGCCACCACTGAATATAATGCGCAGGGGCACTAACTTTTTCGGGTCATTAAAATTATCCCCGGTGACGTTAGCGACCCAAAGGGGGCGCTACCGAATTTCCCCCTAAGAGTCTAAATGGGCTAGAGGAGCAGAGCGACCCAAGGACACAGATACACAAATCACTAAAAGTAGCGACACATGTTAATAAGGCCATTAAAAAAAAAGCACCTGGGTACATTCCTAAAGGAGCTTTCTGTTCCATG